>NC_091130.1:82073516-83273516 GCF_040183065.1 Periplaneta americana | reverse complement strand
GGATGATCGTCCACCTCTGCTTCGGCATGTGGGCGTGAGGCCAACAGCCAGCTGGTCGGTCTGGGTCCTTCAAGGGTGGCGCCACGGATTATTATTATTATTATTATTATTATTATTATTAGACTGCGGATTTAAAAAAAATGTTGTTTTTCTATTGATAACATATAGCTTTGGGACTTAGTATTTACACCTTTCATGAATAATAAAAATAGTAATTTGAACTACTTAAGAAAATTCCATTTCCGATTGAAATAATTCACCATAATTGCCAAACAAATACATTAATAATTGGCAAAAAATTATGTTTTGTTAATAGATTTTTATAGCTTTTAGAGTTTTTCAGTGCATTTCATTAGAAAATTGTACTATGCATTCAGTATTGAATGGAAAACGTTTTACAAAAGAACAAGAACCTGAATGAACTTTGTGCAGCAGTAGATAGTATTATTGTGGGAAAATCCGGTGTAGTTGATTGCAACATTCAAGTTGAACATTTGCCGAAATTGATGTCCTCATCACGTCAGTTAATGTAGAATATTCTTTTCTGCTAATAAACTGATTTTCACCGATAAACACCAAACTTTTTCTATATAATATTTAGAGAAGGTTTTAGTAATTTACTGCGAAGAAAACTATGGTTTGAACATTTGAAACAATTTTTATGGAGTTTTAAATGCATTTAAGTGTATACATATCACCTTATGTGACAGTGCCGGTACTTTTGACAAAGTCTAATTTTTTATATAAACACAGTTTGGACACTCAAGTACTACTCCCTACGTTTATAACTCTATGTATGCCAGAGGTGTCAACTACGGTATGATTATCTGGTAGCCTGCTGTATTGTAGGGCAGAAAAATGCATTAGCATAAATGGACGTCACATTGAGCACCTCCTATGAACAAGTGTTCAAATCTCAGAAAGTATGTGTTGTAGGACCCATGTTTATTAGACATTTCTTTCTTGTTTTGATGCATACTAGCACCTCCTAAAATATTGGATACTTTTTCGTAACACTCTGTATGAAGCAACTCTGAGTTCGTATTTTGAAATATCTGGCAAAGTGTGTGCGATGGATCCTTCAACTCATCAATAATCGTAGGCTTGCTTAAGGATACTTTTTCCTTCAGGAAGTCCCACAAGCAATAATCTGCTGGGTTAATATCTGGCGATCTTGCAGGCCAAGGTGTCTACTGACACTATGACCACCAGAACAATCAGAAACAAACAAACTCGTTGTCAAGGTGATGCAAAAATATCTCTTTTGTTATGTAGCAAGCCAGTGTCAGAATCTTTAAGATAGTGTAGAAAATATGAACAATTAAAGTTATCGCTTACTTTTCAAAACGTACTTTTCAACTACAGAGGCTATTCTGAGACGGTGGTGTGACAATACGGACCATAGTGCAATAATAATATTAATTACAGAGTAACCGTAATATTGATTTTCTTCCAGCAGAGATAACGCCTACTGAAATCAGAGGCCTCTAGTAGACAAAGTAGGAAATGTATACACAACTGGATGAAATATAGACCTTCAACTTCAAACAGTGAAATTAACCAAACATCGCTTCGTAAAAGGACTCTTTGACGGTAGAACGCAAATAGCTATCTGTTCTCAAGTTTCATCACATAGCATTCTGAGCCCTATATCATCAATATCGTTGTCTGGCAACCAATCTTTCTAATGCGAGTCTACTATTAATCTCTGTCGTCGCCGCAATGAGAAGCAATCAGTGTAAAATGAATAAATCTGCTCCATTTTCGTTGTTCTACGCTCGTTACAAGCAATTACACGGACAGCTTGTGAGGTCTGCTGCAGGCAGGACAATGAATCACCTCACAGGCCTGTGTAACGCGTCAGTCCGTCTTCTTTAACGAATTGCGGTTGCTCACGTAATATTCATGATACAAGAGTATTAAATTTATCTCCTTCCTTGGCTATGAAACGAGCCGTCCGAGGTTCAAATGTGGAAAGGAAAGTAGAGATATTGGCAAACGTGTGAGTTTGTCGCTAGCCATGGCGCACTCGCCACACTGATTACATGGTTTCGAATTCCGTAATACCCTACCTACTGTAGTGGTATGAGTAGGGTCATGATTTATATGCACAAGAAAGTTTGAAATATGCATAATAAAAATAAATACGCAAAAACGTGCAAAATCTAACTTTCTGTAGGATTTATATCTTTCTAAACAAAAATGTGAATTATGTGAAAGCTAGGTATACGAGGTTATTCATAAGTTCGTGAAACATTTTGAAGTTTAATAACAAATAAAGTACGCAGCATATCATAGTAAATGACATGCCGAAAGAGAAAGAAACTCTCCAAGGTTTGTTAATAAGAAAAGCCCGCTTTTAGTTGCCATGAATTATCGCTAGATGGCAATACTTATCAATAATGGAAAAATTACATTTACTAAACGTGAGCAATCGTTTTGTATATTGAAATATGCAAGGACCTCGTCAAAGATTTGAAGTAGACGGTTTCGCTGACTTGCTCATCGCGACGAAGCAACTTTTCATCTCTCTGGAAAAGTGAATCGGCACAATGTGCGCTTATGGAAAACTGAAATTTCCCGCGCAGTCATAGAGCATGTGCGGGACTCACCTAAGGTGAATGTCTCCTGTGTGATTTCGAAAGAAAAGGTGTAAGGGCCATTTTCATTGTACAGCCCACCGTCACCCAGATGATTTACTTGGACATGTTACAAAACTGGTTGATGCCTCAGCTGAATGAAGACAGCAATGATTACATCTCTCAGGAAGATGTATCTCCCTGTTACTATCACAACAACGTGCGAGAGTATCTTAACCAAAATTTCCCATAGAGATGGATCGAACGAACAGGACGAAAAGATGACGCGTGAATGAAATGACCACCACGATAACCGGATTTAACTCCGTGTGACTTTTTCTTGTGGGGGTTTGTAAGGATATTGTCTATGTGCCTCCGCTCACTGCTGATCGCCACCGGATTACAGCTGCCGTGGCTCTGGTCAACCGTGACATGCTGGAGCGTGTATGGAGCGAGATGGATTACCGCATGGATGTATGCCGTATCAGCAAAGGTGGACACATTGAGCATGTGAGGTATGTAACAAAACTTGGAGAATTTCTCTTCATTCTAGTGTAAAGTAACTTGTTATTCGTTGTGTAGTTTAGTAGTTATGAATTTTTTTTAATGTTTCATGGACTTATGAATAGTCTTATATAATTATTATGTTTTCTTTTAACTGACATTAACATTCAATATATGATATATTTGTCAACAATTCTTTACATTAAATGGTGGATCCCACATTTTCGTAAACGGTGTCAACATTACCATCTATTACATTTACACTTACTTAGTACAGTATTTCCCCAAATAATTACATCATTGTCTATCTATTGTTGAGTGTATTGTTCTAATCTAAACTTATCCTACTTCTTTTGCTTTCTTATTATTTACAAACTAATCCTAATATTCGCAGTTTCTTAATGCTATCAATATAACCGCCTCCTCTTTTTAATGTTCTAAAATTATTATTATTGCTATGATATGATATCATATAATATATTTCGCGTCAAGAATTACACTAATGTAATATGAACTTAACAATTTTGTATCCGGTTCCACTTTTACATTCATTACTTGTCACTTTTATGCCGAAACACTCTTTAATCTCAATTTTACATATATTACTGTTATTCCCACTTACTGTAAAATACGTTATATTTATGCACTTGTAAAATTGATCAAGATTCAATATGTACACTTTATTTTTTGCTTATATTACTTTTTTCTGGTTGCAAAACACAACAAACTATTTTTGAAAGTTCTCTGTTATTATACTACTTTATCTGCAAGTGTATCTTTTTAATTATTACTATTTAATACGAGAAAAATTCGTACCGGCACCGGGAATCGAACCCAGGACCTCTCAGCTCTGCGCGCTGAGCGCTCTTTCCAACTGAGCTATGCCGGGACACGATCCACGGCGCCGGCCGATCCCCTCTCGTAATGCTTTTACGGAATTACTACCTGCATTTGAGACGATACAAGTTATATATGCAGGAGCACATATTTAAATGACTTTATGGTCATATTCAACATCAGTTTGTGACAACTGCTAACAGTTAATACATCACATATTAATTTTGCATGAGGTCTCGCCCAACTCATTGAATATTACGCGACTACTATGAAGCAGCCAATATGTATTATTACTATTTAATAGCTCAGTTGGAAAGAGCGCTCAGCGCGCAGAGCTGAGAGGTCCTGGGTTCGATTCCCGGTGCCGGTACGAATTTTTCTCGTATTAAATAGTAATAATACATATTGGCTACTTCATAGTAGTCGTGTAATATTCAATGAGATGGGCGAGACCTCATACAAAATGAATAGGGTAGACTGTATAGTTATTGACACATTAAACACTTTTCTTTACATTTGTCTCCTGCAATTCTTTATTTTCAGTAACTAAGGTGTTTTACATTTTGTTACTAGTTCTAAAGAACGCCTATGTTATCTTGGGTGAGTCAGATATTTTCAAATACACTTTAATGATCATTAATTGATTAATAAATAAAAAATACAAAAAAGTATAATTATTGACACTTATTAGATAGATATTGACACCTTTGATATAGTTGTTGACACAAAAGTATTTTATTTACATTCAGACCTAGCCTAGCTATTTTTAAGTCAACCTTTACACAAAATGAAATGAAGGATATTTAGACTACATTACACTTACAGTACATAATAAATTATGTAGTCTATCCACATAAAGGTCAACAACTGGTTATGAGAAATGAACATGGAATCCTACATACGCTCATGTAGAATGTCATTCATAAATGTTTTACAATGGTCACAATAGTGAATACTGCTGTCGGAATGGTGATGTTGAAGGGAGAATTGAGAAACATTTGTCATGACAAATTTTTTTACAGAAGTCACACTCTCTTCCATAATTATTTACATTTGTTGCACATTTAAAACATAGTCCATCTAAAGTGGGTCTTTGCTTTTTCTCCTGACTACCTTAGTTTTTTCTTGTACCTGATTCACAGTTTCATTTTTTTTCTGTAGAATTTCATTCTATTTTAGCGTATTATTTTTACTTTCTTCTACCCGATTTTCAGTTACAGTCTTCTTTACGTTTTGTTTCTGTAAACCTTTGTTCTCTTTTCGAACTTTTTTACTTATTTCTTTTTGTTTTTTTTTCTCCTTTCTTTTCTTCTCTTTTTCTCTCCCTTTCCAATTTCTCTTTTTCTAATGTAAGCTTCCTCTTTTCTTTCTCATTGTGTAACTCCTGCCATTTATCTTAAGTCAGTACAAAAGGCATTCTTTCAATATTTCTTTTCCCCTTCCTCTTAGGGGTATTTGGCCATACAAGAATATCTGCAGTGGTGTTTTACCCTGGTTATTTTGTGTTGGTGAACTATTATCAACCAAAGCTGGGTTATCATTTACACATCTTTGAATTGATTTTGATTCACCTATTGATTGATTTGCATCTGAGATTTACTTTTCCTCTTCGAGTACAGAAACATTATCTTCCTCTTGAGTCAAATCTCTTTCTTTGTTCCCATCATTCTCTGCTAGTAATTGTGTTTCCAACATTTCAGTCGGACTTTCATGGGAAGATACTAGCTCCACCCATATTGTAAACAACATTTTAGACTCTTCATTCTCCCAAGTACAGATCTTATTGTTTCTGTCTACAGTCTCAAATTTTGAAAGAAAATGTTGACAAATAATTTCCTTGAATCTGTTGTATCTGTTCATTGGTATCTGTACTAGGTAAATCATTTCATTTGGCTTTTATTTTATGGCTGTCACTCAAACGTGTTGAATAATCTGTAGCATTGCTATCCCAAGGATATAGACCACAAGCTCTGAAACCTTCCTGCAATGTTTCAGCCTTTATTTGTGTCTTCACCACTTTTTCCAGGATTGCAGCAAAGAATTTCTTGGTCATTGCTTGTGATGGGTGTGCCCTTCGCCATTCTAACACAGCAGACTTCCATCTACACTTAAGGGGAAAAAAAGCAGATACATCTACTGGCTGTATGATTCTCGTAGAATTTGGGTACAGAGCAATCAGAATTATTTTTAATTCAGAACAGAGTTCACTCAACTTCTATGTGAAATGAGTTTTATGCACATCCACAGCGTCTATAGCAGTCTCCAATGCTTCAGAAGAGTACCGATGTTTTTGTTTATTCATATTAGGCCTAGGCGTGAACAAGAATAAGATAGTTGTTGACACACAACACACAGTTATTGACACCTAGTGACAATAACTGTAAAAATGAAATTAGCACTTCTAAAATCCGTATTATGGTTTCATTATGGCAATATTCATAAAATTCCGTTAAAATTCTAGCTGTAAATAAATTTCTCAAAATTACAGTTGTTGACATAGGGTCAGTGACTGAGTTTAATATATATAAGGTTCTAGTTATTGCCACTGAGAATAAATCATCACAATATAGTTAATAAAAGTGGTAGAAATAGTTTTAATATATTAGGTAGTTTCATTATCATAATACTAATTGAAATTATGTCTTACCTGATACTAATATGTACGCAGGCACGCAAAGAATAAATGTAAATGCTCAAGAAAATATTTAAAATATGCATTCATTTTTACACGCCCCATGAAAGTTGAGAATTATTCGACAATGCAACCAACTATTTAAACGAATTACCAGTGTTGTTTTAGGATTGAAATGTACCATCAGATAATGAAAGTACATTCTTTCTCTTTGCACTAGGAACCTTATTATGTACACAAGAATGGAAAAGTGTCGATAACTGTAACAGTGTCAACAACTATACAGTCTACCCTATGTGATGTATCTTTTTAATGTTGAAAATGATCTTTCAACATCATTTGAGATTACTCTACAAAATTTTAGTGTACAAAATTGCGAGTTTGTAAGATCCAGGTTTAAACAAGCCACAAAGCCACACTTTCTTGGAACAAGATCTTCTTTACTTTGAGCATAGTGCTGTAACCAGGATTTTTTTGACAACACCATGTCAAGTTTTATATTGACAGCCTCACCAATGGGCCCTTGAGTCTGGGAATGTGTTCTGTTAGTGATTCTACTACTTCCAATAATTTTGCAGACGGCATCATGAACGAACGCACTCACACAAGATACAACAAAATCACGTACTTGACACTAGAATAGCCGGTTCGCCAACTGAGAATAAGTGAAACTGAGAAAAGATGGATAGGGACGTTTGGAAATGCTTCTTGTTGTACAGTAATTCAATGTAGCAAAAGCAGGAAGTGATTGTTTTGGTCTTTTTACACCTACCCTTCAAATACAAGGAATTTCCAGCCATCGAGTACGGTGGTAATACTGTATGTCGACAATCAAACAATCCCGAATATTTTTGTTACAATGAAAATTTGGGGGGGGGGGGGTTATGCAACAAAATCCTCAAAACATGCTGCAATATATACACAATAGTCTATTATATGAAAGAAAACCTCAAAATATGCACTAAATAAGCAAGATTTTTCATATTCGTCATCACAGGCATTCAAAACATGTATTTAAAATGTTTGTGTTTGATTTTCAACTGGCCAGTACAAATTTGAATTGCATACAAATTCTGGCCCTAGTCATGAGAAGCCACAGGACAATAGTAGACGAAGATTAGGACGACAATGATGATGAGGAACAGAGTATCTCTAGTGTTGCAAAAGACAATGAACACAAAGGAGGTAGCAGTGTTCTATAGCAGGTGTAGAAAAGTTACAGTGGCTGTGGAAATAGAAGGAAGAGAAGACGAAAAATATGGCAGTGATGAACTAAGACTAGAAGTAGCTGTGGATATGGTAGATATGGTTGTTAAACTGGTGGAGATGGTAGACGAGGAATTTATAGTTGTAGATATAGTAGAGGTGGTAGTTATATAATTGTAGATATGGTAAAGGTGGTTCTGGTAATTTTATGGTAGAGAAGGTAGTAGGTATAGTTGTAAATATGGTAGAGGTGGTGCTTAAAATACCAAGTGGTGATGGTAGACACAGTACTTAAAGCAGTCGTGATGGTGCAGATGATAAATATAGTGACAGATATGGTAGAGACGTACTTAAAATGGCGATGATAGTAAAGGGTCGTTCCAAAAGCGCGCCAGTTTTGATATATCAAATTATGAACTTTATTTATTCAAAATACTTTAAACTGGGGCATAAACATTTCAACTCACCTTCACATTAATTTCAGATATGTAAAATGATATCGAGCATATGACCCCCTCTATTGCGCTGGCATGCAAGAACTCTGTCCGTGAAATTCGCTATGACTGCCTGACAAATTTTCAGTTGGATTTCGCCGATATCTCGTCGAATTTTCTCTTTTAACTCGCGGATGTTTCGGGGTTTATTGGCATACACCAATGATTTAAGATTACCCCATAGAAAAAAATCGCATGGGGTTAAATCACATGACCTTGGTGGCAATTGGTGGTCATCATTACTCGAGATGAGACGATCCGGGAACCGCTCTTGGAGTAACTCAATTGTTTCGCGGGCAGAGTGACTGTTGGCACCATGGTGGTAATGAGATCATATCGAAGAATTCGCCGTACTGAATAACATCCTATGCCTAATTCTTGGGAGCGGCTAAGAACCGATTTTATTGGACTAACAGTCACACTGTCACGAACCACAATAGTAAACTGCTCTATGGTTAGATACACAATGAAGAAATGTGAGAAATTCAGACTGAAACAACAATCAGAATATTTATGGATATCGAAATGAAATAAAACAATGTCGACAACCGACAAACAAAAAAATACCAAGCGATTCAAAACCGGCGCGCTTTTTGAATGACTCTTTAGATAAGGTAGTTAAAGTGGTGATGATGGTAGATATGGTAGCTGAAGTTGGAGAAATGGTAGAAATGGTAATTATAGAGGTATATATGGTACTTAAAATGGCGATGACATTAGAATGGTAGTTAAAACGTTTATGATGATAGCTAAAGTGGTGATAATGTAGGCCTAGGTATAGTAGAGGTAGGCATGATAGTTATAGTAATAGATATGACTAAGGTGATAATTAAATTACGATAGTAGATGTTGTAGTTAAAACGTTGATGGTGGTAGGTATGGTAGTTCATGTATTGATAAAGGTAGAAATGGTACTTAAAGTTAGGATAATGGTAGAGATAGTAGTTCTAGTGGTAAAAGTGGTAGTTAGCTGTAGTAATGTAGATGTGATGGAGGTGGTATTTAAACTGGTGGTGATGGTAGAAATGGTAATTATAATCTTAGATATGGTGGCGGTGGTATTTAAAGTGGTGATGATAATTGAGATGGTTGTTACAGATGCAGATATGGTAGAGGTAATATTTAAAATAGTGGTGATGGTAAAGATGATGGTTATAATTGTAGGTGTAGTAATGTTGGTACTTAAAATGGTGGTTATGTTATAGATGGTAGTTGTAGTGATATAGATGGTTGTTACAGTTACAGCCGTGGGACTGAAGCCGGATGGTCTATGGCGAGTCCTTGGCATAAATCCCTTTGATTTGATTACCCCCCTTTGATTTGATTACCTGGTTGGGTTTTTCCGAGGTTTTCCCCAACCAAAAGGCAAATGCCGGGTAATATTTTGGCGAATCCTCGGACCTCACCTCATCTCACTACATCTTGCCAAAATATTGTAAAAAATTGCACAAAATTGTAAAAATTGTAGAAAATTACTAAATTGTAAAACTGTAAAAATTATAATTGTAATATTGTAAAATTTTGACTTGTTTCACAACTTAAAGCTTCTTTGCTCATGTAAGATCTATGGAATAAAATAAACGAATGAATGAATGAATGAGTAAATGAATGAATGAGTGAATGAATGAATGAATGAATGAATGAATGAATGAATGAATGAATGAATGAATGAATGAATGAATGTGGTGGAGGTGGTACTTAAAATGGTGGTGTTGGTAGAGATGGTAGTTATAATAAAATTATCGTAGTTATGGTAAAGTTGGTACTTAAAATAGTGGTAATGGTAGAGATGGTAGTTGTAGTGGTAGAGATGTTAGTTATTGTTGTACATATGGTGGAGGTGGTACTTAGAATAGTGGTGATGGTAGATATGGTAGTTAAAGTTGTAGATAAGATAGCAGTGGTACTTAAAGTATTTGTGGTTATAGTAAACTTAGAGGTGTTCTGATGGCGGATATGCTATAGATGGTAGTAATGACTATGAAGATGGTATTTATCTCGGTAGATTATGATAAAGATGTTAGATAAGGTGGTGGTGGTGGTGGTGGTGGTAGTGGTGGTGTTAGAGCTTGTAGTGACTGTGGTGAATATGGTGAGATGGTAATTTTGGTAGCATATAGAAGAGATAATAATTATATAATTATGATGATTGTTATGGTAAATGGAAATAGAGATAGTTATAAATAAACATATTTACATGATGAATTGTAGCGGATAAGGTAAAGTTGATAGTTACGGTAGTTTGTGTTGCACCACTTATATATGGTTGTGGATTTGATGGAGGTGGTGGCTGTGATGGTGATAGTTGTAACTGTGAAGGTGGTAGTGTTGTTGGTGATAGTGATTAAGTTAAATGTGATGGCATTGGTGATATAATTGTTGGTGAAGTTGGGAATTGATATTGGCGATGGCAATGATGGTGGTGGAGGTGGTACTGATATTGGTGGAGTAATGGTGAAGGGGGACTGATGATAGTGTTATACTGGTGCTCTCATTGTAGTAACGATAATGGTAGAGATGGAGATGGTACTGATGATAGTGGAAGAGGTGGGAGTGACGGTGGCTGGTCGTTTCAATACGTGGTCCCAGTTCCGTATAGGAACTGTTATGGCTAGAAATCTCACTGCAAACCAGGCTTAAGTCCGGACATTATCAGTACGGACGACACTTCTGTGCGGAATGTGTTACAGTGCCACATAAAATAGAAACTCGTTCTGAGGTTGGCAATGGCAGTGACCTCCCGGGACTCAAAGTCAACCTGAAGGTCACGCCTTGCCCGCAGTGAGGCACGACCTTACAGCCCTGGCGACTCACACCAATTAAGACATGAAGGGATTTACGCAGTGCCCGAGTGTGATATTCGTGTCTGGGTTGTGTTACAACCTCGTAATTCCAGAGGCATCCACTTGAAATTATAATAGCAGTGTAGACATGGCGGGATGGGTGAGAAGCAGACGAAAATATGCTCTCCAGCATTCGAAGAAAAAGTGTTTAACTCTCTGTGAACCTACTGAATATGTTGGGGGGGGGGGAAATTTGATTGCGCATAGAAACTCGAAGAGAAGAACAGTGATACCAATGGCAGCGAAAAATAAATAGGCCTCAATAAATAATAATAATAATAATACTAATAATAATAATAATAATAATAATAATAATAATAATAGAAATTAGTGTCACGGAAGTGACACTCATTTTCTAATGATTTTGTTTTACGCGATTTGCAACAATTCAGTTCATTTATCATATTGCGAATGATATTTAAGTTTATGGTATATTTTATTGAACATCAACAAAGTCAATTAGCATGTAACAATATAATGAAATGAATTCTTGTTTTGTGGATTACGTATAAAAGATATTATCAAAAATCTCAAAAGTAACACACTTGATTTCCTTAAGTAATTATTGTTAAAGTATACACATAACTTATTTAATAGAAATTTTCTTAATTAGCTATTCATGTATTGTAATCTATACTAATAATAAATCTGTACCCGAAATTTTTCTGGTAATTTTCGATTTTCCAAAAATAATTGGTCCTAACATATACAATTAACCACCCTGAAACAGAAAATCGCTTTTTTGAAATTTTTGTTTGTATGTCTGTCTGTCTGTCTGTATGTTTGTTACCTTTTCACGCGATAATGGCTGAACGGATTTCGATGAAAATTGGAATATAAATTAAGTTCGTTGTAACTTAGATTTTAGGCTATATGGCATTCAAAATACATTATTTAAAAGGGGTGTTATAAGGGTGTCTGAATTAAATAAATCGAAATATTTCGCTTATTATTGATTTTTGTGAAAAATGTTACATAACAAAGGTTTCTTTAAAAATAATTTGCAATAAGTTTTATTCCTTGAACAATTTTGATAGGACTGCTATTTAATGAGATACATGAGTTTTAAAATTAAAATAACTGCCATCTAAGGCCGTGTAATGAATTAAAAAACAAATTACTTCGTCTATAAGGGGCCTTGGACAGCATCAATCGAAAGCTATGAAAGATAGCCTACAGAGAATGTTTCTGTATATGTATGAAGTAATATTGGAAGCTAAATTAACCGATTTGTATAATTAATTATTATTTCACCATTGGAAAGTGTAGTTTCTGTAGATGGACATAATGCTATAATGTTATTACAGTAACTTCTGATATAATATAATATAATATAATAAAATATAATATAATATAATATAATATAATATAATATAATATAATATAATATAATATAATATAATATGTAATATTATATTATATAACTAGCCGTACCCGTGCGCTCCGCTGCACCCGTTAGAAATAAAAATAAAGTAATTACATAATTAAAATAGGAAATTTGATCCAAAGAACATTCGTGTTTGATATAAGGATAAATCGTTTATTATGTTACTTAATTTAAATTGTATTTGCATAATTAAAATGCGATCATTTTGATCCAGAGACCACT
Organism: Periplaneta americana; assembly: GCF_040183065.1. Classification (NCBI taxonomy): domain Eukaryota; kingdom Metazoa; phylum Arthropoda; class Insecta; order Blattodea; family Blattidae; genus Periplaneta; species Periplaneta americana. The sequence continues at coordinate 83,260,812 of NC_091130.1, read as the reverse complement.
CATTTGGTCATAAAAATTATTTTAGGAAATACAGGAAACGAATGTACAGAATAGCCTATCAAGTTTTCTGTGCATAAGAAGCTATTTTAATCTTACCTGTCCTCGATTCACTCACAAGTTACTGTAATAACATTATAGCATTATGTCCATCTAGAGAAACTACACTTTCCAATGGTGAATTAATAATTAATTATACAAATGGGTTAATTTAGCTTCTGATATTACTTCATACAAACACAGAAACATTATCTGTAGGCTATCTTTCATAGCTTTCGATTGTTGCTGTCCAAGGGCCCTTATAGACGAAGTAATTTGTTTTTTAATTCATTACACGGCCTTAGATGGCAGTTATTTTAATTTTAAAACTCATTTATCTCATTAAATATCAGTTCTATCAAAATTTTTCAAGGAATAAAGCTTATCTGAAATTAGTTTTAAAGAAACTTTTGTTATGTAACATTTTTCACAAAAATCAATAATAAGCGAGATATTTCGATTTATTTAATTCGGACACCCTTATAACCCCCCTTTTAAATAATGTATTTTGAATGCCATATAGCCTAAAATCTAAGTTACAACGAACTTAATTTATATTCCAATTTTCATCGAAATCCGTTCAGCCATTATCGCGTGAAAAGGTAACTAACATACAGACAGACAGACAGACAGACAGACAGACAGACAGACAGACATACAAACAAAAATTTCAAAAAAGCGATTTTCGGTTTCAGTGTGGTTAATTGTATATGTTAGGACCAATTATTTTTGGAAAATCGAAAATTACCAGAAAAATTTCGCTACAGATTTATTATTAGTATAGATTTAAGTTATTTGAAGGGTTCAGAACCATAGTGGGCCAAGCTCCATTTACTGAATACGTAGAAAACAAGGGTTAAAAATAAGTTATTACCATAATTCAATGGAAACCTATAACAAGTAAAATAAAATATACACATTAAATCTAAATGATGTCAATCTTCATTAAACTATGGTTGCATGTAATAAAAATTAAGAAACATGTTAAAGGAATTGTCATTGCACCAAATGAGTGTCTCTGGACCAAAATGATTGCATTTTAATCATTTGGATGCAATTTAAATTAAGTAACATATTAAACGATTTATCCTTCTATCAAACACGAATGTTCCCTGGATCAAATGTCCTATTTTAATTATGTAATTACTTTATATTTATTTCTAACGGGTGCAGCGGAGCGCACAGGTACGGCTAGTAATATAATATAATATAATATAATATAATATAATATAATATAATATAATATAATATAATATAATATAATATAATATGTAATATTATATAATATAATTTGAGTTATTTGAATGGTTCAGAACCATAGTGGGCCAAGCGCCATTTATTGAATACGTAGAAAACAAGGGTTAAAATTAAGTTATTACCATAATTCAATGGAAACCTATAACAAGTAAAATAAAATATACACATTAAATCTAAATGGCGTCAATCTTCATTAAGCTATGGTTGCATGTAATAAAAATTAAGAAACATATTAAAGGAATTGTCATTGCACCAAATGAGTGTCTCTGGACCAAAATGATCGCATTTTAATTATTTGGATGCAATTTAAATTAAGTAACATATTAAACGATTTATCCTTCTATCAAACACGAATGTTCCCTGGATCAAATGTCCTATTTTAATTATGTAACTACTTTATATTTATTTCCAACGGGTGCAGTGGAGCACACGGGTACGGCTAGTAATTGCAATATTTTTGTATTCAGAAACGAAACCATCATTTAAAATTGATGTTTATGATAAAATAGATTATAGGTATATTGCTTCAGTTTTTCATCATGCATAACAAATACTGTATGTTCAGAACAATGGTCGGGTAAGGGAAATCGTAATAATGGTTAATACGTTTAATTTTAAAACAGCATTCGTTAATTTTTCACTAAAAATTATTATACTTTGATATGCATTATTTTCGGACAAACTGACTAGTACAGTAGATGCTGAATGTAAACAAAATTGACCAATAGTTTAGCAGAAATAGCTACATAAATAACATACATACATACATACATACATACATACATACATACATACATACATACATACATACATACATACATACATACATACATACATACATACATAGAAGACGAAAGTCCACACCTGTGGAATAACGGTTAGCGCGTTTGCCCGCGAAACCAGGTCGCCCGGATTCGATTTCCGGTCGAGGCAAGTTACCTCGTTGAGGTTTCTCCGGGGTGTTCCCTCAACCAAATATGAGCAAATGCTGAGTAACTTTCGGTGCTGGACCCCGGACTCATTTCACCGGCATTATCACCTTCATCCCATTCAGACGCTAAATAACCTAAGATGCTGATAAAGCGTCGTAAAATAACCTACTAAAAAATACAAGATGAAGATCATGGTCATAGGGAGAAAATTAAAGGAGGTAAACTTGCGAATTCTAAATGAGGCAGTAGAGCAATGGACAGCTTCAAATACTTGGGGTGTACTATAAGCAGTAACATGAGCTGCTGTCAAGAAATCAAAAGGAGAATAGCAATGGCAAAGGAAGCTTTTAATAGAAAAAGGAGCATCTTCTGCGGACCTCTGGGTAAGAAGTAAGGAAAAGACTAGTGAAGTGCTTTGTGTGAAGTGTAATATTGTATGGGGCAGAAACATGGATATTACGATGAAGTGAAGAGAAACGACTAGAAGCTTTTGAAATGTGAATATGGAGAAGGATGGAACGTGTGAAATGGACAGACAGAATAAGAAACGAAGCTGTGTTGAAAAGAGGGGATGAAGAAAGAATGATGCCGAAACTGATCAGAAAGAGGAAAAGGAAATGGCTGAGTCACTGGTTGAGAAGAAACTGTCTTCTGAAGGATGCACTGGAAGGAATGGTGAACGGGAGAGGAGTTCGGGGTAGAAGAAGATATCAGATGATAGACGACATTAAGATATAGGTATTATATGAGGAAACAAAGAGGAAGGCATAAAATAGGAAAGGCTAGAGAATGCTGGGTTTGCAGTGAAAGACCTGCCCTTGGACAGAACACTATGAATACATACATACATACATACATACATACATACATACATACATACATACATACATACATACATACGACTGTATTCCCAAAAGTCCTTTACATTTCCGGAATCAGGGATGCGGAAATAATGCATTTACATGAAAATCTGAAAGTTCGCTTTTCCCAGGATTAAGCATTACATACAGCATCGTCTCACACTCTGTGTTATTGGGGAGTAAAACAATAATAAATAACAGGATTGGGAGGGAAAGAGAAAAAGAAAGGATGAACGTAAAGGCACTGCGAAGTTCACAAGAACTCGTCCCTTTTTAACTGTAACTCTGTAGTGCTCCAAGAAGTTATAGTTGACAAAAATAACAAATGCATTATCTTATTCCACAGTATATATAGGACAGATTTTAAACACGTTGTCAAAGTAAAGTATAATAAATTGAACTAATATCATTTCAAAGTGGATTTACGCTGACGCAGAACTTTCAATTTCAAATACGAAATGACTTCCTTTCTTGTTTTGTTCACTCTTGAGCCTCAGGGTTGTGACATTATGAACAAAGTTCGTTTTAATACAGCGACTTACATAACTGGACAAGAAACGACGAGCGGATGTTTAATACTAATTCCTAAAATTAAAATAAAAAAAAAACAAAAACCGAAACACTCCTTCCAAATATGTCCATGTGGTAAAACTGTGTAATCAGTGTGTTTATTTAATTGTAGGCTTTGTTTTGTTCCCCAATTATTTTCACTTGAAAAGTGGTAGCTTCTCCCCTCGGGTGATGTTCTCAATTCGTTACGTAATGTTTTAAATAAAAATACTCTAAAATTACACTAGAATAATTATGAGCTACATAGTCTGTTTCTTTTTATATGACCCAATTTCACAGAGAGAATGGGAATGAGAAGTAAGGAGAATATTTACATTGCTCGCAGACTTACGGAACGGATCTTTGTAGCCAAGTATTCCTTTCTTATTTCCCAATTACCTTATTGTCCTTCCAGCAGACCATCGTATACATCACACTGCCCCTGGCAATATCTAGTTACACAACACTGTTGGTGCCGTCACAGAAATGGGCTATTAATTGCATATTCTGTCCACGTAACGAAGTGTCTGTCAACAAGTGTATTATTACTTTCAAACAGAAATCCAGCCGCACACAAGCCCAGGCAAATTATTGTGCTCCGTGACATCCTATCCACTGCTTGCAGTCTTATACAGAGTGCTAAGAAAAGTGTCCAATATTTTAGGAAGTGCTAGTATGCATAAAAATAAGAAAATAATGTCTAATAAACATGGATCCTACAACACATACTTCTGAGATCTGAACACTTGTTCATAGGAGGTGCTCAAAGTGACGTTCACTCATGACAATGCATTTCTCTGCCCTTCGGCGTAAGGAATCACGCACTCTTTGAAACTGACTTGGTTCCTTCGTGTGTCCCATAACCAAAAGTCTAGAGGATTTAGATTTGGGGAACGAGCAGGCCAAGGAGTGGGACCTCCACAACAATCCAGCGGTTCTGAAATGTCAGCGTCAGGTGTTCACGCAAATTGCGGAGAAAATGTGCTCGTGCGCCATCGTGCATGAACCACATCTTTAGTTTCTGCTGACATGGCACATTCTCCAGCAAGGCAGGCAATACGTTGATAAGAAAGTCCTGAAAATCTCTGTGGTAGCACGTATAGCCCTATTAATCTATCACCAAGATGCCTGCCCATACGTTGATGAGAATTGGTGCTGATGCTTTGTTTGTTCAACTGCATGGGGATTTTCATCAGCCCACACATGCTGATTACGAAAATTCACAACACTACATCTGCTGAACTTCGTTCATATCCGCAACCAGACTTTTGTTTTCAGTATTCCTTATGACGTATCATTATTCCATGCCAGGGGTGTCAACTACAGTATGAATATGTGGTAGTTTGCTGTATCGTAGGACAGAGAAATGCATGTCATAAATGGACGTCACATTGAGCATCTTCTATGAACAAGTGTTCAGTTTTCAGAAAGTATGTGTTGTAGGACCCTTGTTTGTTAGACATTATTTTCTTGTTTTGATGCATTCTATCACCTCCTAAAATATTGGATACTTTTTCTTAACACTCCGAATAGAGAGTGGATAAGAACTCTAGGGACAAATTTCTAGAGATTTTTCAGGGATGTTAGCTAAGTGTTTTGATAGCCTATAAGGAACACATGGCCTCCAGCACCTCATTGCTGAGTAAATTATTAATGTTGTATATTTTATTATCTTCACAAGACTGTGATAATATTTGAGACATTACAAAGAATTTAATCAAAACTCATTCATAATATCACGATTAACAAAACTTCTAGGTAACGAATAACTTTAAACAAATTACTGTACAGCGACGCTCATACTTTTTGTTGGATACTGTTTCTTTAAAGCAGCTATTCAAAATGTGGACCATTATGATCATGTCCATGCGGGTGTCGATTGGCGTCTCGTAACTAAGATCTTAACTTGTCTCCAGAAGAGGTCCATAGGCGATACATCTGGTAATCGAGTCTGCCATGAGACAGAGCCATCAACACCAATCTATTTTTGATCAAAAGTTGCATCAAGCAGGATTGTGTGGCGGTGTTCCGTCATAAAAATATAATATAAGACTGAGCAGTGTATTGGTGCAACACCAATGAGAATCACGTACATGTAAAGATGGTTGCATAATGTTCAGAAGAAACGAGGGAAGTACGATTTTCTAAATAATGAGGCACCGAAGACCATGGGTTCCGTGTATCAAAACACTCAACCAACATACCTGAACAACCTCTGGAAGTTTGTCGATAGAGTTCATAGGCACCATGTATACAGAATAATTAATATAAAAAGTGTGGTTTTTTTAAAGCTCCCTATTTTTGTTTGATAGAAGCTGCGAAGGTGAAACGTCTTTCATAACGTAAGGCGTCTCTGAGAGAAGTGCTTGCCTTCACAGTAGAAGTTGAAAATGACTTCCTTCCTGTACAGGCCTACATGCATACCCGTCGCTCCATGTTTCTCGCAGTTCGCCGCAAAATTTCCTCGTTACTTCCATTGGTTTCGGGGAATATATTGTCCTTCAAATCGTCCATTGTTCGTGGTCGATTCTTATAAACTATATTTTTAAGGTAACCCACAAGGAATAATCCAATGATATAGGGTGGCAACAAATTTTTAGAAATTGCTCTAGCATCAAAGTAACTCGTGATATGGTTTCAGTCTGACGTATGTGATGTCGCTATCGTCTTCTGTTCCACTTATTGTTGTTCATTTGTTGTTGTGGTTGGCAATCAAAATTCTGTACACATTGCCTAAGCGTGCGTTTTTAACATCTTCCACTACGTTGGCTAGACGAGATGTGCGGTATTGCTAGTCTCGTGCAATAAAGATTCTGTTGAATAATTTCGAGGAAAAATTGTTCCGGAGCCGGGCATCGAACCCAGGACCTTTGGTTTAACGTACCAACGCTCTACCACTGAGCTACTCGGGAACTCTAACCGACACCGATCCAATTTTTCCCTCTATATTCACAGACCTCAAAGTGGGCTGACAACTGTCAAGCAACCAACTTCGAGTGCACACTAACTCCGTGTGACTTAAATTGTGGTTTTCTGTTAACGAACAGTGACGTGTATTATGCAAATCAAGATTTTCAGGTATAACTCCCTGTAAAGTTGATTTGAATAATTTCGAGGAAAAATTGTTCCGGAGCCGGGTATCGAACCCGGGACCTTTGGTTTAACGTACCAACGCTCTACCACTGAGTTCCTCGGGAACTCTAACCGACACCGATCCAATTTTTCCCTCTATATCCACAGACCTCAAAGTGGGCTGACAACTGTCAAGCAACCAACTTCGAGTGCACACTAACTCCGTGTGACTTAAATTGTGGTTTTCTGTTAACGAACAGTGACGTGTATTATGCAAATCAAGATTTTCAGGTATAACTCCCTGTAAAGTTGATTTGAATAATTTCGAGGAAAAATTGTTCCGGAGCCGGGTATCGAACCCGGGACCTTTGGTTTAACGTACCAACGCTCTACCACTGAGTTCCTCGGGAACTCTAACCGACACCGATCCAATTTTTCCCTCTATATCCACAGACCTCAAAGTGGGCTGACAACTGTCAAGCAACCAACTTCGAGTGCACACTAACTCCGTGTGACTTAAATTGTGGTTTTCTGTTAACGAACATTGACGTGTATTATGCAAATCAAGATTTTCAGGTATAACTCCCTGTAAAGTTGATTTGAATAATTTCGAGGAAAAATTGTTCCGGAGCCGGGTATCGAACCCGGGACCTTTGGTTTAACGTACCAACGCTCTACCACTGAGCTACTCGGGAACTCTAACCGACACCGATCCAATTTTTCCCTCTATATCCACAGACCTCAAAGTGGGCTGACAACTGTCAAGCAACCAACTTCGAGTGCACACTAACTCCGTGTGACTTAAATTGTGGTTTTCTGTTAACGAACAGTGACGTGTATTATGCAAATCAAGATTTTCAGGTATAACTCCCTGTAAAGTTGATTTGAATAATTTCGAGGAAAAATTGTTCCGGAGCCGGGTATCGAACCCGGGACCTTTGGTTTAACGTACCAACGCTCTACCACTGAGCTACTCGGGAACTCTAACCGACACCGATCCAATTTTTCCCTCTATATCCACAGACCTCAAAGTAGGCTGACAACTGTCAAGCAACAGGGAGTTATACCTGAAAATCTTGATTTGCAAAGATTCTGTTGTTTCCAATTTTCTGACTACAGCCAGTATTGTGTCTCTCTTCGGAGGAATGCGCACTTAGTACTCTCTCTGAAATGTCCTTTGTGTGATATCTTACATATTATACAGTATTATAACAGCGGTAATCCATTTTCTTAGTTGTTGACACATTTCTAAAGCAGACACAGTTGTTCAAATCCTCTGGCTATTCCATTTACATTTGAACATAAAGCATAAAGAGGTGTAACTTTCTATATCTTTTTAGTTCGACACAACATCTGCTAGGCTGTAAAAGACTTAGGCAACTGTTCTAAAATGGAGCGCATTGGACAAAGGGACCAGAGTGACTTCCGAATATTAAAACAAAAACTCAAAGAAAATTTTCGTGAAATGATATTTTCTGGCAACGAAGAAGTGATGAAAGCTGTGAATGAGTGATTTGCAGAAGTTGGGAGAAAAGTTTTTTTCGCGAGGCCATAGAGATGCTGAGGAGCTGATGAAACAAAAGTATCAAACCTACAAGGGAGGGGAACTACGTTCATAAATACGGTAACCAGCTTCTGGTTACTTTAAGGATATGTGTGTAAATCAAGGATAAAACAAACGGTTAAACTTCGTTCGAGTATTTAATATACCGGCATGATGGAAGTTATACAAAATTGATAAGATTAGGTCTACTCCAGATTTCACAGAGAACGGAACATCCATCACATATCCTCTGAAAGCTCAAGCGATTGTCATTTGAATATAGGAATTTTATTTAAACGAATTTTAAAATATTTTGTTGTAAATTAGTTCATAATACAGGGTGATTCAAAACCTCTGCGACAAACTTGAGGGGTGACAGATCTAACAATAGGGAACCCTTTTTGTTAAACAACCTATGTCTTTTGACGCGTCGTTTCGAAGTTACCGTTAAAAATGTTTTTGCGCGGGCGTACGTCAATGCGTGCAAATGTGTGCACCCCTGTTTCTTTGTTTCTTGAGATTTTTTTTGACAGACGAGAAGGGTTGTTGTTGTTTGTTTACGTTTAATGTTCAATACCTTTTCCTTTCAGTTCAGTGTAATCATCAATTGAGAATGGATGTCTACGCGGTCTTCCACCAATGCGCCGGGGACGAAGAGACCCATCGTCTCGAAGGCGCTGATAAAGTCGAGCAAACATTGTGCGGTGAGGGTGATTTCTGTTTTAAAACTGTTGTTGGTACATGTGAAGAGCTCCTCTTCCGTTTCCGCGAGTCTCCCCAAAACACATTACCATATCGGCTAACTCGGGAAAAGTTTAGACATCCATTCTCAATTGATGATTACATTAAACTGAAAGGAAAAGGTATTGAACATTAAACGTAAACAAGCAACAACAACCCTTCTCGTCTCTTACAAACATCTCAACAAACAAACAGGGATGCACACATTCGCATACATTGACATACGCCCGCGCAAAAACATTTTCAACGGTAACTTCGAAACGGCGCGTCAAAAGACATAGGTTCTTTAACAAAAAGGGTTCCTTATTGTTAGATCTATCAGCCCTCAGAGTTTGTCGCAAATGTTTTGTATCACCCTGTATTTTTACAGACCATTTATATCATGTAATACAGGTTTTGTGTTTATATTTCCTAATTGTACAATAAAATTTATAATTGTGTAGAAATGGTTCATAGGGTTTTTCAGTTATTACGAACTCATTAAAAATAAAATCTTAAATGTATTTCGTAAATGTGTCGTCTGCTAGTTTTCTGCAATCGGACCACCATATGCTGGAATAGCAATGTGAATGAACATGGTTTGTTAATATAATATACATACATACATACATACATACATACATACATACATACATACATACATACATACATACATACATACATACATACATACATACACCTGTAGAGTAACGGTCAGCGCGTCTGGCCGCGAAACCAGGTGGCCCGGGTTCAAATCCCGGTTGGGGCAAGTTACTTGGTTGAGTTTTTTTCCGGGGTTTTCCCTCAACCCAATACGAGCAAATGCTGGATAACTTTCGGTGCTGGACCCCGGACTCATTTTACTGGCATTATCACCTTTATTTCATTCAGACGCTAAATAACCTGAGATGTTGATACAGCATCGTAAAATAACCCAATAAAATAAAAATACATACATACATAATGATATTATGCTACAGGCCCTGCACTAGCTTGATCCGGCACTGCTCCATATATTAACTACAAAGAATGGCATGAATACGGGTGGATAGGGCTATGTATACATACAGTACTATCCTGTGTTTGTATAACATGCTATGCCTTGTTTTGTGTTTGCTCAAATCAAACAAAGTATGAAGGGATTGGATTGGTATGATTTCAACATTTATGAACCATCTCTGTTCTATTTTAAGATGACATATCACGCTCTCGTAAAGATCACAAAGCGATATACGTAAACTATGTTGCAGTGCTATTAATATTTAGAGGGCTTCGTGACTCATAACTCTCCAACGCAGCTTTGTTTGCATACAAAGGTCACTAACTGAGTTACTTCTTCAGGAAGACTCGTGGGAGTCAGACATGAGCGTCTGCAAGGAGACTCCACAGCCCGGCTCCGTGACTCACCTAGGGATTCCCAGTATTGCTTATATTTCCGCAATGGATCTCATTCTATAGAACGAGGGAGGGTCAGGAAGTAAGATTAAGTCACACATTTGCAGGATGAACATAGCTTCGAATACCACAACGAGGCACCAAGGTCAGGGCACAAGTGTGCTCCAAGATTATTTAACAAGGTCGTCTTGTGCTGCAGATTTTGTCCTTTATTATAAATATTTATATTAACACAATTTCATCACGTTAACGTGTCCCGATTTCAGGCTGCACTACAGAGTAGGTCCGAGTCCCGTTGTACTCATTATATGGCTGGGTTTTCTCTTTAAGTAAGGCGAAAGTCTCGTAATCCATAGCGATTCCTTGGCCTCATTGCACGAAATACTATCTCGCTATCACCAATTCCATTGACGCTTGATAACCTAGTAGTTGATACAGCGTCGTTAAATAACGATTAAAAGTCGACAGCTGTATAATTTAAGTATGCTGCATATCTGTGAGTAGAACTACGTGTATTGTATTCTCTTTATTACTTCTTCCCTTTTCCTTCTTCTATTTGTATTCCCCTTCTTTTAACTGTCTTTCCTTTGTCCTCCTTGACTGCCACTTGTTCTCCTTGTTTTCCACATGTTCTCCTTGTTCTCCTTCTCTTCCCTTTGTTTTCCTTGCCTCCCCTTGTTCTGCTTATATTATACTTGTCTTTTTAGTCCCCTTGTCCTTGTATTCTCCTTGTTCTCCTAGTATACTCCTTGTTCTTAATGTATTTCCCTTGTTCTCCTTGTCTTCACCTTCTTTTTCATATATTTACTTTGTCTATTACTACTATGCTCCTCTTGTCTTCCTTGGCTTCTTTTATTGTTCTTATCTTTCCACTGTTTCCCTTGTAATCTGCTTGTTTTCTTTATAAATATTCCCTCTATTCACCTTACATTTCCCTTCTTCTCCATGTATTTCTGTTGTTCTCCTTGTTTCCTTTCACCTTGTTTTTCTTATCTTATTTGTTTATCCTCGCGTTACCCTGCCTCTTGTCTTCCCTTGTCCTTCTTGTCTTTTCCTTGTTCTCCTTGTATTCCCCTTGTTCTCCTTTATTCCCCTTGTTCTCCATGTAATCCCTTTGTAACCCTTGTATTCCCTTTGTTCTCCTTTTCTTCACCTTGTTTTCCTTATGTGCCCTTTGTTTATCCTTTTGCTCTCCTTGTTTTTCTTGTCTTTCCTTGTTCTTCATGTTTTTCCTTTTTCTCCTTATATTCCCCTCGTAGCGGCGAGGGAGTTGCATTCTTATGTGATGGTCAATTCCCAAATTACCCTTCCCCCATACCTAGTAGTGAGAAAGATGTATATCCACACCTGTGGAGTAACGGTCAGCGCATCTGGCCGCGAAACCAGGTGGCCCGGGTTCGATTCCCGGTCGGGGTAAGTTACCTGGTTGAGGTTTTTTCCGGAGTTTTCCCTCAATCCAATATGAGCAAATGTTGTGTAACTTTCGGTGCTGGACCCCGGACTCATTTCACCAGCATTATCACCTTCATCTCATTCAGGCGCTAAATAACCAAAGATGTTTATAAAGCGTCGAAAAATAACCTACTAAAAAAAAAAAAAAAAAGAAAAAGAAAGATGTATAATTCGGACGGTAAGACTTGAACCAAACAAACGGTTGCGCAGACGTCTATGATGACGTAATCTCGACTTGCCTGACCTTCACAGCACGTGATATCCATTCTCTTCTATCCCTATTCCTCTCTCTCGCTACCGGCGGAAGAGAATCTAACTGCGCGAGTTTGGTTCAGGTCTTACCGTCCGAGTAATAGTCATCTTGACGGGTAATAGTCAAGTTCTGATCGTGGCCTGTAATTAATCGCTGATTTTAGACTGTAAATCTAATTTTGCTTCAATTTATAATGGATAAATATAAGCTTACACGCACAATCGTCCTCGGTGGTCCAGCGATCACCTCGACCGACCAAACACAACGGATTTTAAAGGACTACGAAATCCTGAACATGGATCCCACGGGAAGGAGAACAAGACTACAATAGATGACCCGTGTTATAGATCTACGGCTCTTAAAATAATCGTTCTTTCCGATAACAGAACTCCAAGCAAAATTATCTGTCATTTCTCGTCCACGTTGAATGTCGACGCTGAATAGGTTCTGGAGTTAAAAGTGTCGTTAAATAGACCACTACCATCATCATAATTCAGTATTGGTGCTGTTGCAGGAAAGACAATTTTATGGATTCATTAGTGCTTATTTATTACCGCATAGTTTCAGCTTCTTTTAAGGCCGCTATTGCAATTTTAATTTAATTTAATTTATTTTAATTTATTTAACTAGCTAGCTAGCGAGTACAAATTAAAATTATAAAACAAAAATGTTTCTAGCCAATACCATAAGAGCCAGGCTCGTGTACGGTGTGGTATTAGTCAATAATATAACATAAAATTTACAAGGACACTTTACTACAATACAGCAAGTAGTAACTTAATTCAAACCAAATTTAGTCGCGTTTCAAGAATATGATCTTTCTAGTGCTTGTAACACAATCATTTAAAACTAGAAATATGCTAATTTTAATATTATTATTATTATTATTATTATTATTATTATTATTATTTTAATGAATTGATTCAAGTTTAATCCAAATCACGGTAATCTTCAGAACGCAACTTGTTTACTGTGTAACTTATATGCCTAAGTTTTTATACCGCCAAGCGACAATTTTCGAAATAGGACATAACAGAGTTTTTTAAGAAAATTGTATTACTGCACAAATCGGGAAATTGCACAAAAATTAAAGGATTATTATTATTATTATTATTATTATTATTATTATTATTATTAAAGGAGACTCATTAGATGCAACGCCAGAGTCCGGAAATAATAATAATGACAACAATAATTGTAGATTTGAATTACGTATACTTAACTGTTATTTAAATACCTCGGAGAAGGATAATACCACAACAACAAAGAATAACACACTTTTTTATTGATAACTCTTGCAAGATAATTTTTCACGTTAGGTACTTCAGCATAATTCTGTTGAGAAACGTCAATAAGACAGCACGCACAAGGATAATGCCACAACACCAAAGAATAATACATGTTTATATTGACTATTACACTCTTACTACGTCATACTACTTTTGACCAATAAAACGGTACGAAAGGACGTATTTCAACCAATCATGGCTGCTTATCGCACAATTTTATCGCGTCCCTAGCATTTGTTTAATTTTATCGCGTCCCTAGCATTTGTTTCTTTGTTTGCCAACATTTGAAACTGCGCTGGTCTGGACGTCAAAAAAATATATATAAAATTACAAATCACTCCAGTCGATGCACAGCAGTTTCAAATATGACTCGCATTGGCATTCAAGAACAAGAATTAATAAAAATCACTGATCATACCTATGCATCTTCTGAAATCCGATTTACAAATAAATGAAGAGCACCATTCGGAAATCCTGAATAAGTTGAATACACCATGTAGGCCTAAATCAACGAGTTCCACTTCTATTACGCACACGTCCAATATAACATCAATTGAACCACCAACCACATTCAAATTTGAAAATTGTACATTCAATAATTATTCCTTTTAAAATTATTCATTCGGAAATCCTGAATAAGTTGAATACACCATGTAGGCCTAAATCAACGAGTTCACTTCTATTACGCACACGTCCAATATAACATCAATTGAACCACCAACCACATTCAAATTTGAAAATTGTACATTCAATAATTATTCCTTTTAAAATGATTCATGTTTATTTTTTATGTCATCGTCGTTAATTAAAACTTTTCTAACACTTGTGTATATTAGTTAGGTTCTGCTATAGCTTCTGCTATATGATATTATGGATAGTCACGTATCAGAGATTGTTTAATATTAAGATTTATTGAAAATCATCTGTCAAGTGACGTTGATTACTGGGATTCGGATAATTGAAGTGGAATGTTGCATTTTAATAAAAATGAAACTGAATCAACAATGTCTTCTTGACTAGTAACAGTCCACAAAGTTCAATGATGATTCCATAGTTGGCACAACTGATACCGGTAACAAGAAAACATAATCATAAAACACTACTGCCATCTAGCGTAATGTTGAGATGGTACAATAATAATAATAATAATAATAATAATAATAATAATAATAATAATAATAATAATAATAATACTTATTTGTCAGAAACCAGTGTACAAGGCCTGGATATGACATCGTCAGGTTCGATAGTTGATACATTTGAAGACAGTTGTATTTTCATAAGCCAATTAATATTTTATTGTATTGGAGTACTTTGTTACTTCTAATCTTTATATACTTTCTTCTAATCGTGTAATAGTCAATTAAATCCCACTCGAGTTTTGATTTTCTCTAGATAAATCTGCTCGTGTTCCACTCGCAGATTTATCGATAAAATCAAAACCTCTAGTGAGATTACTGTTGATAACTCTTACAAGATAAGTTATCACATTACTTCATCATAATTCTGCTGAGATGTTAATAAGCCAGCACGGACAAGGATAATGCCTAAAAAAAGAAAGAATAAGTTTTTTTTTCATAAGATAATTTTTCACATTACTTCAACATAATTCTGCTGAGAAATGTCAATAAGACAGTTGAACAAGGATAATGCCGTATCAACAAAGAATAAAACATGTTTATATTCATAACTCTATCAATATAATTTTTCACGTTACGTACTTCAGTTGAGAAATGTCCATAAGACAGCTCGAACAAAGATAATGCCACAACAACAAAGAATAAGACCTGTTTATATTGATAACTCTTACAAGATAATTTTTCACTTTAGGCACTCCAACATAATTCTGTTGATAAACGTCAATAAGATTGGATGCACAAGGATAATGCCACAACAACAAAGAATAAGACATGTTTATATTGATAACTCTTACAAGATAATTTTTCACGTTAGGTACTTCAGCATAATTCTGTTGATAAACGTCAATAAGACAGCACGAACAAGGATAATGCCACAACAATAAAGAATAAGGCATGTTTATATTGATAACTCTTACAAGAAAATTTTTCACGTTCGGTACCTCAGCATAATTCTGTTGATAAACGTCAATAAGACAGCACGCACAAAGATAATGCACAACAACAAAGAATAAGGCATGTTTATATTGATAACTTTTACAAGATAATTTTTCACGTTTGATACTTCAGCATAATTCTGTTGAGATGTCAATAAGTCAGCTGGACAAAGGTAATGGCAAAACAACAAAGAATAAGTTGCAAATCAAGCTTTCAGGTATAACTCCCTGTAAAGTTGATTTCAATTATTCGAAGAATAAGTTGTTTTCACATTGATAACCCTTATGAGATAATTTTTCACATTATTTCAACATAATTCTGCTGAAAAATAACAATAAGATAGCTCCAACAAGGATAATTTCACAACAACAAAGAATAAGACATTTTTATATTGATAACTCTTACAAGGTAACTTTTCACATTACTTCAACATAATTCTGTTGTAATTGTTTACATTATTTTACATTGTAATTATATCAAGTACCTTATATAATGTAAATTTTTATAAATATTAGAGTAACTTACTGGTTTCGATATTCCTGTGCGTTGTATTTTTTATTACTCCACAGAATTTGTTTTATTACTGCACATATTACTTCTGCTACTATACAAATTGTGTAAGACTCCGCACTGAAAAACGCCTTGTTCCATAAGAAAGCTTCTATTATTTAACACTTTAAATTTAAATCCTAGGAAAATGATAAGTTCTCGTAAGTTGTCCCCGTATATGGAAAACAGTTGTTCCAGGAGTCCTGAAATTGTTGGTACGTGTCCTCCGATAAAATTTATGTATTTCCTGCGAAAAAAAAAAAACACATGCGCGCGCACACGCATACATACATACATACATACATACATACATACATACATACATACATACATACATACATACATACATACATACATACATACAGACAATATAAAACGACTAAGAACAATAAGTGAAAGACCATTAGACGAAAGACGAATAGCCATCTACACTGATAGTAAAATTACTCTGGACTCTCTAAGGAATGGAAGCAACCACAACAACCTAATTGAAGGCATCCGAACGAATCTACGGCTGGTGGAGAACGACAGATGGCTAGTGGACTTCGGATGGGTCAAGGCTCATGTGGGAAACTACGGTAACGAACTGGCAGATCGTCTAGCGAAGCAGGCAGCGAGTGACGTCGATCTACAGATCTGTTACGACAAGGTCCCGATGAGTGAAGTAAGGAACCAGCTAGCGGTCATATCCAAAGGAAAATGGGAAAGTGAATGGTCAACTACTTCCAAAGGTACTCTAACCAAGGCGTTCTTCCCTAGTGTCCAAGATAGACTGAAATTGAAGATAGAAGTAACTCCTAACTTGACGACTCTGTTGACCGGACATGGAAGACTCAACGCATATTTTCATCGATTTAAAATCAAGAATAGTGCGACATGTGTCTGTGGGGATGGGGATCAGACAGTGGATCATATCATTTATGACTGTACGAAATTAGGAAAGGAAAGAAGAACACTAATCCAGTCTATACATAAATGTGGTGGAAAGTGGCCTGTGGACAAGACAAAATTAGTGAAAAGTTATGTAAAATATTTTATAAAGTTTGCAAATAGTATAGACTTTGAACAACTACAGTAGGCTGGCTAGTATATAAGGATAAGTTATTTGGGAAGATAGGTTAAAAGTCAGAATTAAGTGATAAGGGTCAAAAATAGGTTACTTACATTCTGTAAATAAGCTACAATATTAGAGGGTATAATTTATCTGAAAATAGGCTGATCAAGAGATAGTAAATATGTAAATACTGTAAATATTTTAATGCTAGAATATGTAAATAGATTCTTGTACTTCATAGGTTAGGAATAGGAAAATAAGTTAGATTAAGAAGTACCAATATTATCTTGGCAGTTACACATAGTAGATGAACTACACTAATCCATATTTAATCTAGAATGGCAACATAATAATATATAATGTAAATGGATTATGTACTTGAAGGTAAACCTAGGCATGTAGTATTACTTTCCATTTGTAATGGAACATGCTGCTCAAAAAAGGAATACATACATACTTACATACATACATACATACATACATACATACATACATACATAATGTTCTGTCTAAGGGTTGCCTTTCACCAGCATTCTCCTATCTTTGCCATCTTCTGCCTTCCTCTTAGTCTCCGAATACTGCGAACAATGTCACATGTGAATCCGTCGACTCAAATTTCCTGCGTTAGTTTGTCTTCACTAGTGTTTTATGAACGCTCCTGTTTACAATTTTACTAACGATTTGTCGGTTTAATTTCAACATTTTTGCTGTTTCACTAATAGGGTCTTTCTCTAGTTTTTTAACAACTACATCCATAAACACTAAGAACTATATTTTGAGCATTCGTACAGAAGACAAGGATACTGTACTCCAACCATGAGTAAGTCTCAGGGGAATGAGACGCAGCGGGGTAAAGCAGTGAATGAATGTTGATGTCATAAGATATCATAAAGTCACACACGAGGGTACACGCATCTCTATTGGCTAACTCTCAAAGCACAAACGATAACACTGATACACACATTCTTATACTACTCTAGTTACAAAATTAGATCACGGTTAATCTCCTGGTATTTTAATCCCTCCATACAGGAAATAACATATGCAGGAGAGCGCATGTCTTTAAAAATGACTTTAAAATGACAATATTATCTATCTACTTCGTTCCAATAGATGACGCAATAGCAATCACAATTTTTTCACGGTTAATCTCCTGGTTGGAGAACAATAGTTTTTCTTTTACGCGAAACCCTGATGTATTGGTATCATTTCTATCAATCTCCATATCCTCACCTTGTTCGTTTTCGCTTTAATTTTCCCACAGTCTCCACATTTTTCAAATCAAGATCCGGCAACAAGAGGCGAGGTGACGAAGAGCTAAGTGGCAGTTAAAGAGCGACACGGTTCCGATGTTCCGATCTCAAAGACTTGAAAAATAGTGACGCGATAACGAAAATCTTTTACATGCTGTTTGACCTCAGAAAACGACACCTCGATAGTGACTTAGTAGTTAAAGTCTGACCAGTTAATTGGCATAAACAGAGATTACGAGAGAAGCAAGGTTTTTTTAGTGTGCGGCCATACACACTTTGTGCAATAATGAAAAATACAACAAAATAAGTGTCACATTTTAAGTTGAACGTTTTCGGCTCGAAAGAACCATCTTCAGAAGCTATGCCCTCGAATACATGAATACATACGGATTAGTTAATGTGTGTGTGGTAACTCTTTTTACTGAAAGGCGGTTTCTAATTCCAGTTTTTACAACATTCATGCAACTAAATTCTCGCTCACAATTTATAGTATGAGATGGAATTATATAAATCAATTAGAAGAAATTGTTCGCTTAACTTACATGAATTGCACCAACTCTTTGAAATCCGTTCCTGAACATCTATTCCTCGATACCTTTTTGAACATTGCCCATGCCATTAGCATTTCATTTAAATTCAAATTAATTCAAATACATCTCTGATTTCATTTTCTACATTACCATCTTCGTTTCTGAAATCCAATGTGATTGTCGCATTTTTGCACATTTAATAATTAATTTGTATCATCTCGCGGGGTGCGGCGACTTGTTACGGGGGAGGGGTGGATTTACTTGCTTTCTCCACTCTAGAATTAATCCCATCCGAGCTTTGCCAGTCTTATTAGGTACCCGTACATACAAGATGCCTTTCTTGGAAATAACGAAACCACGTGTTTTGCAGGCTCCTATGATTTTCACGTAACTGTATTTGGCATCGAAAAAGAGTTGTTATGTACCCCTCCCAAAAAGGCTCGATTTTCTTGGGCATTGCTACTGTGATACACCGTGCACTCTGATTATGAAAACACTCACTACTGGTCTGTCACCTTTCGCCGCAATGCAAGTATCGGTGTGATTCCTGACGCACATGACGTCATTCAAATTCGTTATCTGAGATCAGAAATAACCCTGCATTCATGGAAATTTACATTGTATAAGTTACTTGATAAAATTACAAAGTAAATGTAGCTAGTAAAAACAATTATGGTAGCATTATGTAGAACTAATGTGAGAAATTATCTTATAAAAATCATCACTCATCAGTGTCTTAGAACTTCTTACATTGGGTGATCAAATTATTAGGGACACTTGGTAAAAGTAGGAATTTCATCTTCAAATTCACATAAAACACAAATAATTTGGATTTTCTCAACTGGAAAAGCTTTATTACTCTAAATAGTGTTTTATAAACAATATTATTACATATTTAATTGTGTAATAATGAATATGGAATGAAATAAACAAGAAAACTAATATTTTGTCACACATCCCTTTGCAGCAATTACAGCATTAACTCTATTTGGCATACTAGAAATGCATGGGATACAATTGTTTTTAATTTCTTGGCTGTGATGCCACACATTGATCAGTTTTTCTATTAAAGATTGTTTATTTGTAATAATTTCTGAATGAATTTGCCTCTTCATTAGCTTCCAAATATTTTCAATCGCATTAAGGTCCGGAGAGTTACCAGGCCAATCCAGAACCTTAATTTTGTTATCAGACAGGAATTTTGTCACCTTATTTGCCTTGTGACAGGGAGCAGAGTCATGCATGAACATAAAATCACCATCAGGAAACCATTCACGGACTTGTGGAAGAAGCCGTTCCTTCAGAATCTTTATGTATTGATGTTGTCTCATCATTCCTTGAACAAAATACAGACGACCATGACCACTAATCACAGACCACATCATGAGGCTTATAGGATGTTCAACAGTCTTCATAATACAGTCATTATTGTACTTTTCACCTTTCGCCTTCTAACGAACACAGATTTGTTAGCAAGTATCTGTATGGTAGATTGATCTGAAAAACACACCTGAAAAAAGAAATAAAAGGGTAGGCCTACATAAAACACATTTGCACAAAGTAAAATTGTGACTACCAAAGAATTCATGTGAATGACAAACAACTCACTTTTTTCCTATCATCCACAGTCCAAGATTGATGTTGCTTTGCCCAAGAGAGATGCTCCTTCACCATGTATGGTTTCAGGAATGGTTTCTTGGTTGGAGTGCAAAATGAAAACCCTAACTCTTTGATCCTCCGACGGGTTGTCATAGAAGATATGTTGATTCCAGCATCTCTCATTGGCGCCTTTCTATGTAGAAGACTGTTAAACATCCTCTAAGCATCATGGTGTGGTCTGTGATTAATGGTCATGGAACTGGTCGCTCAAGGAATGATGAGACAATATCAATACATAAAGGTTCTGAAGGAACGGCTTCTTTCACAAGTCCGAGAATGGTTTCCTGATGGTTATTTTGTGTTCATGCACGACTCTGCGCCCTGTCACAAGGCAAATAAGATGACAAAATTCCTATCTGATAACAAAATTAGGGTTCTGGATTGGCCTGGTAACTCTCCGGACCTTAATCCGATAGAAAATATTTGGAAGCTAATGAAGAGGCAAATTCATTCAGAAATTATTACAAATAAACAATATTTAATAGAAAAACTGATCAATATGTGGCATCACAGCCAAGAAATTAAAAACAATTGTATCCCATGCATTTCTAGTATGCCAAAGAGAGTTAAAACTGTAATTGCTGCAAAGGGATGTGTGACAAAATATTAGTTTTCTTGTTTATTTCATTCCATATTCATTATTACACAATTAAATATGTAATAATATTGTTTATAAAACACTATTTAGAGTAATAAAGCTTTTCCAGTTGAGAAAACCAAATTACTTGTCTTTTATGTGAATTTGAAGATGAAATTCCTACTTTTACCAAGTGTCCCTAATAATTTGATCACCCACTGTATTCTTTGTTGTTGTTGTTGTTGTTGTTGTTGTTGTTGTTGTTGTAGCGTTATCCATCTATTAGCTGTCTTCTTGACATTTCTCGACACCGGCACGGCTGAATATGGCAGTGAAGTACTCAATCAGCTAGATTTTAGAAATTAAACTCTCTATAAAATACCAACTCACCAGGTTGGCAAATCTGACCATTGTTGTTAACGTGCTCGCTAGCAACTCGATTTTTAAATAACAGTTATAAGCAGTTCGAAACTACAATTTATTGTTGCCATTATTGTTATTTCTGGAGTCTGGCGTTTCATCTAAACTCTAATTAGCCCCATCTAATATTCAAAACAACAAAAAATTAATAATAATAATAATAATAATAATAATAATAATAATAATAATAATAGTAATAATAATAATAATAGTAATAATAATAATAATAATAATAATAATAATAATAATAATAATAATAATAATCCAGTAATTTTGGTGTCGATTTTTACATAATAAAAATTAATTTAAAAAACCTCTGGAAAACAGTGAAAATGAAGATAATGTATTGTATGCATACAGTAATAATTTATAGAAGTTTGCTACATATAGACTTAGACCGTTGCTGCCCTCAGTAGAGGACATAATTGTAAGGTTTGAGGTTAAGATTAGAGTGTCACTCTGAAGTATAAACCACTAGAGTTGATGACCCATCATTGGCGGGCGGCGCATGTAAAACAGGTTTCACAGGAGATGTAATTTAATTTCCCAGCAGGTAAATGAATCAATAGAAACCACTTCATCATCATCTTAAATAGGCACTCATCATCATCCTAACACGATGCAATCTCGGGAAGATGCTGCGCTCTGCATCTTAATTCCCACAAGTCTCTGTGATACAGAGGGCCGTGGAAGAAATATGCATTGGCGCCTTGGTTTTTCCTTACAACAAGAGCTAATAACAGCATATCCTAAGGTTAAACTGTGTGTTTAAAAAGTGTTGAGGTTGTAAAGATGTACGTCGTATTCTTTATTGCCGGTACTGGCTCTGTGGCCTGCTACGAAGATGTCGACTATCAGGTTGCCGCAATCTACGGACTTCTGTTTACAGTAAAGTTGTTTCCGAAACAAAAACAAATCTCACAATAACTTCATCTTGGACATGTAAATCCTTTCATAATTTCCATATTATATGAAGAGATTCTGAGTAAAAATTCTTTTCCATTGCTACCCTACTTATGACTTCCTGGCAGCAGCCCATGTTGCTGCTTGTAGCAAACCCAAGTATTTGAAGCTGTCCACGTGTTCTATTGGCTAATTTCGAATTCACAAGTTTATCTTCTTTGTCACATGTCGAATCCTCGGTTTCATCTCACCAAATACCATCTCACCATCACAATTAATAATTCTGTCAACGCTAAAAAATAACCTCGTAGTTGACTAAAAATACAGGGTGTTAAAAAATACCCAATATTTTAGGAGGTGACAGTAAGCATCAAAACAAGAAAAAAAGTCTAATAAACATGGGTTCTACAACACATACTTTCTGAGATCTGAACACTTGTTCATAGGAGGTACTCAATGAGACGTCCACTTATGACAATGCATTCCTCTGCTCTACAATACAGCAGGCTACCAGATAATCATATCGTAGTTGACATCCCTGGCATGGAATACTGATACGCCGCAAGGAATACTGAACACATGCCTGGTTGCGGATATGAGCGGGGTTCAGCAGAGATGGTGTTGTGAATTTTCGTAATCAACATGTATGGGCTGATGAATATTCCCATGCACTTGAAGAAATAAGGCAATCAACGTATAGGCAGGAGTTCATGGCGATAGATTAAGGGCCATACGTGCTACCACAGAGAATAACTGGGGCTAGTTATCAGAACTTTCTTATTAACGTATTGTCTACCTTGCTGGAGTATGTGCCAGTCAGCAAAGACTACAGATGTGGTTCATGCATAATGGCACACCAATTTTTTTCGCAATGAGCGTGAACACCTGATGCTGACATTTTAGGACCGCTGGATTGATTGGGGAGGCCCACGCCTTGGCCTGCTCGTTCCTCAAATCTAAATCCCCTAGACTTTTTGGTTATCAAGAACAACCAGGCCAATTTCAAAGAGTGCGTGATTCCTTACACCGCCGAAGGGCAGAGGAATCCATTGCCATGAATGGACGTCACATTGAGCACGTCCTATGAACAAGTTTTCAGATCTCAGAAAGTATGTGTTGTAGGATCCATGTTTATTAGACATTTTTTTCTTGTTTTGATGCATACTAGCATTGCCTAAAATATTGGATACTTTTTAACACCCTGTATTTTTAGTCAACTACGAGGTTATTTTTTAGCGTTGACAGAATTATTAATTGTGATAGTGAGATGGTATTTGGTGAGATGAAACCGAGGATTCGACATGTGACAAAGAAGATAAACTTGTGAATTCGAAATTAGCCAATAGAACACGTGGACAGCTTCAAATACTTGGGTTTGCTACAAGCAGAAACATGGGCTGCTGCCAGGAAGTCATAAGTAGGGTAGCAATGGAAAAGAAGCTTTTAATAGAAAAGAAGCATCTTCTGCAGATCTCTGAAAAAGACTAAGGAAAAGATTAGTGAAGTGTTATGTATGGAGTGACCCATTGTATGGGGGCAGAAACATGGACATTATGACTAAAGGAAGAGAAGCGGCAAGAAGAATTTGAAATGTGGATATGGAGAAGAATGAAGAGTGTGAAATAGAGAGAAAATAAGAAAACAAGCTGTGCTATCTAGAAAGAGTGGGTAAAGAAATATTAATACTAAAACTGATCAAGAAGAGAAAAAGAAATTAACTGTGTCATTGGCTAAGAAGAAACTACTTATTGAAGGATGTGCTGGAAGGAATGGTGAACGGGAGAGAAGTTCGAGACACAAGTTCAGATGATAGACAACATTAATATATGTGAAACATATGCGGAGACTAAGAGGAAGGCAGAAAAATAAAGAAGATTAAAGAATGCTGGCTTTTCAGCGAATACCTGCCCTTGGGCAGAAAACAATGAATGATTAAATGAAAGGTTCAGAACCATAGTGGGCCAAGCGCCATTTACTAAAACCGCAGAAAACAAGGGTTAAAATGAAGTTATCACCATAATTCAATGGAAACATATAGCAAGTAATATAAAGTATATACATTCAAACTAAATGATATATCAATATTCATTAAAATATCGTATTCACTTAACTTTAACCTTTGCTTTCTCCGTTTTTAATAAATGGCGCTTGGCCCACTATGGCTCTGAACCCTTCAAATATGACATTCGCTGCACAGTTGGGGAAAACCAGGAAAAAAGCCAACAAGGTAGGCCTATTCAGCTCAAACGGGAATCGAACCCAAGCTCGAGCGCAGCTCCAGATAAGCAGACAAGCGTGCTACCGCCTGAGCTACGCCAGTAATTGGTATTAATATTGACATTCAATAAAGAGGCACATTACAATAATTCAGCCTGCAACTTTCGTCAATTTTTCGTATCTTCACCCTACAAGTAAGTTATGCATTTGTTCCATCGCTCCACAAGCTTTCTAAATCTAGCATAAAAGGAATCTTTAATCTTGTATCTGAAGCAACCTTCTACGTTTGTTTCCAATAGATCACTATAATCGAATTCAATGCGTTTTTCATAGGATCAAATATATGATAGTTTGACGGTGCGAGAACTGGGCCATACTGGGGATGTGGTAGAAACTCACAACCTAGTTGTCCAATGTTTTCGATACTAGTATGAGCATGAAGATGAGCGTTATTCTGGAAGGGGGGGATGACTCACTTCTTTACATTCCAGGACGTATTTGTTATAACGTTCGCTTCATTCGTTTCTCACCTAGTTAGTCTATTACTCACTATTATATAGTACGACGACCTTCGAATATGTAGTAGTAAATTGCCCTTTTCTATCCCAAAAAGTCATCATTACTTTGTGAGCAGATAGCTAAGGTTTGGCTTTTTTCTAATACGCGAGCATAAATTCTTTCATTTCATGCTCTGTTACTTGGATTCTGTCTCGAAATGGATTTAATGTTTCATCATACATAAAAATTGCGAATATTTTCGGAAAATCATTTCCTTCATATCACCTCAAAATTTCAACATAAATTTAACATAGCTGTTACTTAGGGCTATATTTCAGTTTTAAAATAAAAATAACAGAACATGGAGATGTTTAAAATTGGTCGAGTTAAGAATGAAAATCTGAATTCTGACAAAGCGAGTAGCCGCCATTTCGAATAATTTTTTTTAAACTGAAATAAAATGTTTATTTCTCTGAAAACTGTGAAATTAAATGTTCATTTCTCAGTAAACAATTATATTTTATATTTGTCATATTTTTTTAATTGTAAATTATTTGTGTGCACTAAACAATGAACAATTAACGTTTTTGATCATATCACTGTCTCAGCTTTTCAGGGAAAAATTAGTTTCTTACAATTTGAAAATAAAACCTCAATTATATATAAGAGTTCCATCAATTATACATGATACAACATACACCCTTTCGTCATCACTTCAATCGCACACAATGCACAAACTATGTACTTTCGCATTGTCTACCGGTCTTCATGTGCAGTCAATAGCATCAGTCTCCGCTACCAACGTCACAATAAATATATAATCAATCCCAATCTCACTTCTCCTATCTTCACTTGTCATCGTACGTTTCCAGGACGTCAGCCAAGTGGTCGTTGTCTCGCGGCTTCTTGAGCTGCTTCTTACGCTGGTTCGGTTTCTTACGCTTGTG
This sequence comes from Periplaneta americana, assembly GCF_040183065.1. NCBI lineage: Eukaryota > Metazoa > Arthropoda > Insecta > Blattodea > Blattidae > Periplaneta > Periplaneta americana. The sequence goes on along the minus strand of NC_091130.1, from coordinate 83,234,772 downwards.
GCGTATCGGCTTCTTGGGTCCATGATCTTGCATGGAGCGGATTCCCTGTAGAGTCGGGCAAACAGCCTCTTACTCCCGCTCGTTCTCGTAGGCGAGACTAGCTGGCCGATAATGCCAGTTCCGAGAATCGTATTCTCGAGATTGGCACTCTCGGGAACGAGGAATACCGGGTCCCGGCCTGTTATCGCACGGCCGACTTATCGTTATGAAATGCGTACACTGACTGCCGGCTTAATTGCCGCTCATCACTGCAATTCGTGACTCTTTCTGAAATATTAATGTTCATAAAGTAATTTAAGAAGGCACAGCAGTGTGGTATGCAATAATACAGCACATTATGATTGTCGACATTCTTACAGAAGTCACACTATTTTAATGAACTATTTATTGCCTTTCTGGAGAAGCAAAATAATGCAGCACTTTCAGTCGTTACCTAATCCTAAGCTAATCTAAAACAACAACAAGTTATGGTTGGAGCTATGATATATTTTCTCGCTATCAGCATTTCGTTGACATTCCATATTTAATCATTCGATAGTGTTTTGTATACGCTAAAGTAATGGATATCACACGACTGTATTATTATATTGCGCGTTCACATCTGGACGTTTCGTTGTTATTGCGCTGTGTAAGGACGAAATAAATTAATTAATACTTATTTATATTATTATAAGGGACCAAAGACTCTGACAAAAGATATTTTTGTTTCCCAACTTATAAAATGCTGAATGTGAAATGGAAACACTTTTGCAAGGGGAAGGACAGAATTACGAAATGGAGTAGATCCTTTCACAAATTGATCATAATTACTTACAAACACGTTTTAAGGAACTCGGAGGTTCATTGCCGCTCTCACATAAGCCTTCCATCGGTCTCTACCCTGAGCAAGATTAATCCAATCTCTACCATCATATCCATTTTTATATTATCTTTCCATCTACGTCTCTGCCTCTCCAAACGTCTTTTCCCTCCGACTATCCAACTAACACTCTATATGCATTTCTGGATTCGCCCATACCTGCTAGATGTTCTGCCCATCTCATACCTCTGAATTTCATATTCCTAATAATGTCAAGTGAGGAGTACAATGCGTGTAGTTCTACGTTGTGCAACTTCATCCATTCTCTATCCCTCTTAGCCCCAAATATCTTCCTAAGGATCTTATTCTCGAACAGCCTTAAGCTCTGTTCCTCTCTCAAAGTGAGAGTCCAAATTTCACAACCATACAGAACAATCGGTAATATAACTGTTTTATAAATTCTAACTTTCAAGTTTTTTGAGAGCAGGGTGGATGACAAAAGCTTCTCGACCGAATAATAACAGGCATTTCTCCCCATATTTATTCTGCGTTTCCTCCCGAGTGTCATTTATATTTGCTATATCATAACAGAGAATAAAAGAGGGAACGGTTATTATTATTATTATTATTATTATTATTATTATTATTATTATTATTATTAAATTAGTTACTTTACGACGCTTTATCAACTGCTATCGCTATCTAGCATCTGAATGAGATGATGGTAATGCCAGTGAAATGAGTCCAGGGTCCAGTGCCGAAAGTTACCCAGCATTTGCTCTTAATGGTTGAGGCGAGAAGACTCAGCCAGGTAAAGGCTGGTTCACAATAAACCGGGAACGAAAACGACAACGAGAAATAATGTTAAAATAAATGCATTTAAATGTGAGCATTCACAATTAACGAGAAGATTGCCGGAGCCCGGGAACGGGAACGTGAAAGTTAATTGTGAATGCTCACATTTAAATGCATTTATTTTAAGAATATTTCCGTTATCGTTGTCGTCTCCGTTCCCGGTTTATTGTGAACCAGTGTTAACTTGTCCCAACCAAGATTCGAACCAGAACCCGATCGTTTCACAGTCAGGTGTGCTAACCGTTACTCTACAGCGATGGATAATTATTTTTATTCTTATTGTTATTAATTGTTATTATTATATTATTATTATTATTATTAGTATCACTGTTATCATCATTATCATTATCGTAATCATTAGGATGACCAAGATTATGATTATCAGGATTATTATGATGGTTATTATTTATTACTGTCTTGTAAGTTACCATTAGGTACAACGAATTAGAAATCTTATTAATTCTTAATTTGTTATTCTCGTTCCTATAACATATAGGATAATTATTGTAAACCATATAGGCCTATGTCATTTTATATTGCAACATGGCTGCAATACAATAAGGATTGTTCTGTAACAATACTTTATAACGTGCACACCAGTAGAAAGTGTAGTTTTCTATAGTATAGGCTGGTTCACAATAAACCGGGAACAGAAAGGAGAACGGAAATAACGTTAAAATAAATGTAGCCTCCAGTATTTAAATGTGAGCATTCAGAATAGTTAATTGTGAATGCTTACATTTAAATACATTTATTTTAACAATATTTCCGTTCTAGTTCTCGTTGCCGTTTTCGTTCCCGGTTTATTGTGAACCAGCTTTTAATATTTTCATGTTTCACATCATTGTGTTACAAACTATTTTTTTATTTAATTGCTATAAAAGATAGCCTAATTACTGTAAAGTGTAAACCATCTTGGACTATATAGCCTCATTTTCAACTACCTGTATTAAAATATCATTTAATACTATCCGTACAATAACGGGTTTTCATGCGTTGAAGGGTTCCGTACAAATTTTACGGAACAAACGTTTGAGTCATGAGTCTTTCGCAAACAGCTCTTTGGTTAACTCGCCGTTATTCGAGAACCAGTAAAGATTTTGAGTGGCCATCACTTTTAAAATTAATTCCCATCCTTTCTCAACATTTCTCTCGCTTTGACCCCCCATCTGACGTGAAAAACAAAAAAGTTTTCAGCCTACAAAGGTGAAGTTGCAAATGTCTATTCTGAACACATCAGTCTCCATCGAAGTTAATATTTTTTTTCTCGCTTTCCAAAAAATATTTTCAGTTCGATTTTTTTCCTATGTTTTCCTTAGACATTGAGCTATCAATCCAAAAAATTACAGCGCGATTGATTAAGTATTATAGGAGCTACGACATGATATATATTTAAAGAACCGGGAAGTGTATAAGCCAATGCTTCCTATAGGAGCACGGCCCGAGCGATATCGCTTGCTTATCAGTACTATAGTCCCGCCTAGACTCCGAGACTGTCGGGAATGACCTAGTATCGGTAATCCCGGGACCAAGAGAATCTCGTATTCTCTATCAATGAGTCATTTGGCTACGTTAGGTACTCGCGCACCGAGCGAGACTACGATGATTGCGCAACCGAGAACGGGCGATAATATGAGGCAGTCTGCCCGACTCTAATTCCCTGTTTCTCCAGATATTACTCTATCTTCAGGTCATCCATGCTCTCAACTGTCACATAACGCCAGAATTTCTGGAACTCATCGTACAGAGCTGCTGTCTTATTGTAGAACACAATCTTCTTCTTGTCAATCGGTCGCGAGATGTATATAATCTCATTCTGCAAAGTCTTGAGGGCTTTATCACAATGTGGCAGAGATTCCTAAACATCTTCCAACAGAATTCCTTCAAGACTCTTCAAGTCATGCTGCTTCAACAAACGCAGTTGTTCTGATATTTGGTATTAAATTGTGCATTTCAATTCATGTTAGAAAATTGAAAATTACTTTAATACATTGATGAAAGATAGGGTTCTTTATTAATTAATTTGTAACTGTGTATCAGCTATATATATTCGGAAAAAAAATTCATACAGTCAATTTTTCACTGCTCAAAGCTGTACCTATCCCCTTTATGAGAAGGAAATTAGCACTATCGTCTTTCGGACACAGTAAAAGCTTTAAATTTAAAATTTTCGTTATTAAAGCTAGTGTTGGAACGGATTTTTTGGGGTCTACTCCAACTTCTATTGCCTCACCTTGTACTGTCGGTAGAGAATACTCTTCATACACGCCCACACCAACTTCAGAGCGGGTTTTCTCTGCGGCTGTGTGTACAATGGAACAAATATATCGAACGGATGTCCCTGGAGTTAGACACGGGAATTAATATAAATTTTTCATATCTTAGAAAACCAGACGATGAAAAATTATTACTGAGTCAGGGCAGAAAGTAACGCTATTGCAGTCCACGTCTGATAGGGGACATGCAACGAAATGTCAAACCTTGCCTCCGTGGTGGGTCCTTGTGGACACATGGGAGTGGGTCCATTGTAGGGATTTATCTGTGTCGAGGAACAAAAGCAGAGATGATGACGCGGCTATTCCTGGGTATTACCTATACACCGACCTTGTGACACACGGCGGAAAGTGAAACTTGTTTACAAACAAAGACACGCGGTACTTCGTATTCAGAAGATCTGTGGTTTGATTCATGAGGTAAACATTTGTGACCGATACTTTTCGTCTGAGCAGCACTTGTTCGGTAAATATATGCAAATAGTGAGTAACCGAAAAGTAACTTCCGGCATGCTGTGTACAGCGATGTCTCCTGTTCCAACTGATGGATTTTGTTAATACTCAATGTCTACAAGTCAATTTATCACATAATGTTGCACATGAAGTGTAATACTTATATAAAGATCGATGGCATTTTATTTTCAAAAGTAATATAAAATGGCGATTTTTAAAAGAAGACCTAATTTCGTTTAATCATTCCTTACACACAGGTAGCCATTTTAGTGTCACCCATAATTATATACAAAGTGATTCATATAAAACTAACACATTTATGTATTCATTTTAACAAGGATGAGCTAACCCAGAGGCGGCTGATTGACTGAGGCAAGTGAGGCCCGGTCTCAGTCGCTTGGCTTAACTGAAATCAAATTTTGTGTTTTTATATAATATATTCGTGATGTGAATTAAGCATATATTGCTGTAGAAGCATTTGAAAACTTTGTGATGTATATAGACCTGTTTTGCAGTAAAATTTGTTCCAGAGGCCAGGATCGCTTGTGCTGGGTCTGCCTTCTGCAGTTCGTATGTTTTCGCGGGCTTTGAGGTTGCACTTGAAACGTTGTAGCTGAGGCACAATTCGTCTGGCCTCGTGGTCTGGTCAGCTTTCACTCCTCCCATCCATGGACCGGTCTGAAGGATAGAATGGGGTGGGACTAGCAGTGGTAACTTGTCTTCCTAAATAGGCCATAAATAAAAATTCTAGCTCTTTAGCAGGCAGAGACCCACATTGCTCTCTCCCCTTATGTCTCAGTTTATGAATTAAGAGTGGGTATTGTACTATTATAGTTCATAGTACAGTAGTGAGTGTGGTTCAATGTTGTTACATGTTTCGGGAAAATATAAACAGAAACAAATGCGAGGAATATTGATGATGTAGTTAATTCATTGTTAGGATTTCGATTACCGGCCGCTATTGAGCTAACCACAATTATTTGTTACACCTCAAATGTAAAGTATCTTTGGGAAATTGCTAACCTCTATAGAAAGTTGCGAAGATATCTCCCTCCTGCTCAAGGCAGAACTCAACACATTATCCTTAACCCAGCTCTACATTGTCCAGTCGCTCTACAAACTCCATGAAAATGCGACGGTATTCTGCAGTGTTCACAGTCTGGTCGAAAAAAAAATCGGTCCCTCTATTCTCTGTGCGGAAATAGTGCACCAAACCCTGACTTTCGCTGGGTGCATAGATGCTTCATTAATGACATCTGGATTATGGATATTTTCAACAAGAAGCGCCACATGCCATACATCAAACAAATCCAAGGAGCTAAGTGAAAGTTTCTTTAACGACCGGATAATTTCCAAGCATCTGTGGTCATCGGATTTCTTCCTATGAAGTTACTTAAAGGACAGTTTACGCCACACGACCCTAGACATTAGGCGATTTGAAGCAGAACATTACACACGAGATGAATGATATTGACATCCAACGAAAGGCCAGTAACATGGAATGACGTTTTTAGTTGTGCCTTGAGCAGGAGGAAGGATATTTTCAGTATTTTTGTAGAGGTTAGTAATCTCCCAGTGATACTCTACATTTGAGGTATAACAAATTGTGGTTAGTATCACTCTTGTTGAAATAAATGTGTTAGTTTTATATGCACCATGGCCATGCACAAATGCACAATTTGCTAAAAATGCAGATGTCCCTTTAAAAAGTTGTACTCACACAACTCTGATGATAAAGCTGTGAAATTTTGTCTTGTTGAGAGATATCCTTGGAGTTCATACAACGTCGTTAAATAATCGGTTAAAATAACACTTTTGGTGACGTGATAAAGATTTGAATTGTTTTAAAACGCATGAAATATATAGTCTGAAAGTATGTAATCTTTATAACGCTGATTTTTGTAGTGGCAATTGTAGTAGTAGCAGTTGAAGTAACTAGTATAAAATAATTAATAATAAGTAGTAACATTAGTAATGGCCGGAACAGAAAAATACTGTAGGCCTAGACTATAGTAGTACAGTAGAATCATACTTAGTAGTAGAGGAAGACTAGGATCATGGTGTTGATAATTATGAGAAGACTATGTGAAGGATATGCCACCTCTCTGCCATAAAGAAGACATGAAAACACAGAAATTGGTGCATGAACATTCTACTCAGCGCCCTCGCAGTCTAGCTCGGTTAATCGCAGACCTTCAGCTGAAGGATAACCCAAGAGGTAGCGGTAGCATCATTCAATATCTTTCGTGGAAACGCTTGCTAGTTGTGCGCCTGCTGTACGCCCCCAGCCATCTTCGTGGAATCCATTAAATCGGCACCTTGGAACAATGCGTGTCGTGATATCGAACTCATTTCTTTTTCACGAAATTTCGTTGTTTTCGTTTCTCTACTTCCATGTTTGTTCTTTTATTAACTAATAAACTCGTACCTTAAACACGCCAATTACAGCAACAGGAAAAGGGAGAGCTCGTATTATTAAAGTCTCCCGCCACGACAACTCTCGTCTTCTCGGCAGCCTCTTCTAGCTGAAGATGTGATCTGTTTTTCCAATGTTGGAAACGTGGAAGGCGGAATTCATGATCTCAATATCCGGATAATAAGTGAACATGTAACTTATAGAGTACGGTAATTATTTTTAAATGACCGAATAATGATCGATAATTTCGTCTTGACTCTCGCATGACACATGGAAAAAATCAAGATCATTTACTAGGAATATACGGAGAAAATTAAAAATTATGCAAAATATCACAAATAATTGGGACATTAATAGGTCTATCTGCTGTTTTAACAATTGTAGAGCGTGTTCTACTGACATTTCCATTAATTCTCCTTCTATCTGCGCAAATCAATGACTGTTGTGTCCCGAGGTTCAGCGTCGCCTCGAGAGAACATCGTAAACGATTTTGGATATTGATCAATTATGGAATATGGTTTGGAAGGAATCATTTTCATTTGTTTAATTGCATTGTACTTGGCTATTGAGACCATACTCATACAGCATCCAGCTATTGAGACCATACTCATACAGCATCCAGCGACAGACCAGTCCAGGCCAGTTAAATATCAGAGACGTCGCCAGGAAGTCTGAACCTAATACCCCGTGACACAAGTCACGTCAGCTCACAGCTGCCTTGCCGTGAGAATGTACGCGTGGCCATGTGAGTTGTTAATGTGCATTGTGCGAATCTAATTGGCTGAATTAAAGACACGTTAATGTATAGACATAATCGCATGATCGAATCTTGTTTGTAACTCTTAAGACAGTTATTCTCTCAAGGCGTCTGGAAGCGCCCATTTGCACACTATTGTTGGAAAGGTTCCTGAGACCTTTTATCAGAGCAAAACTGACTTAAAAGTTTCGCCGATCCTGTAGCATTGTCAAGTCATCAATCTGTGTGTGTGTGTGTACTTCGGCACCGCAAAAACGTTGAAGCGTGTCAAGCGACGCGACACCCCGAAGAAGTTCGGTAGGTGAATCGTTACTGACAAGAAATCTTGAAGTCGACGAGAGGACTTCTTCATCTCGCGAAGAAGAAACTTCGACTTTGCAACAGATGGCTTCATGGCATCAACCTAGACTTAGTCACAAAATGGTAACAGAAGGCGTACCATTCATTGTAAGAGTTTCATTCTAATTCATGCACTATTACAATATATCTTTCATGATTGATAAATCTTACTTAGATTAAAGTTATACTGAAAATAGTAGTGATGTTTGAACTTGAATTTATGAAAAATAATTAATAACCTAAGTGATAATTCCAAATAAGAAATCTGTTTAAAATTCCTTGTAGTTCTGTCGTACTACTTTAGTGGTGTCAGAATCCTGATAGCATAACATAGTAGAATAATTGGGAGTTGATCCTGAGCTCGACCCATTCGCCACCATTGTTGAATTAAATACTAGGTTGGCATGGCAACTGTTCTGATAAAAAGGAGGTGTATTTGTAAACACCGTTTTTGAAGACTTCATTTTGGATGCAATTTGATAATATAAATCAAAACATAATAATCCGTGGAGCGACAGCACATAAAGGCCAAGGCTAACCAGCAGACTGATAACCTCGCGTCCACAAGCATCAGCAGAAGTGAACGATCTTCCAAACTTTACGCGGGTATCTTGTGGTTGGCAAAATTATTTCACCCAGATTATGGCTGGTTCGCGGAATCGAAATTCGCTACCAATCGTAGCTCCTCAAATTCACCACGATGCTGAGTGGGCACCGGTCCCATACTTTGCAGCAACTTCATAAGGAAATTGCGCATGGCGAGTCGAATCAGCGTTCAGGCATAAGACCTGACACCACGATGCTACGGTACAGGGAAAATCAAAGTACAGCAAAGGCAGAATTTCACAATGGTCACAGGTTGCTAAGTTACTGGAAGAGAAAGCTGTCATTTGTCCCCTGTTTACTGTACTCAGTAAACCTGTACTTACTTTACGTTTCTTCCATTTTGGTAGCTAACTTCGGTAGTTCAAAGCAGATTAGTAAAGGAGGGATACCAAGTTCCTTCCTTTTCATACGTTGTAAATTATCTGTATTTATTAGGACTATTTCTTGAAAAAAATAAAAATTTAAATAATATATCCCTAAAATTCGATCACAAAATGTTAATAATTGTATATTAACGAATACTTAACCTATTCAGACATTGTGAAGTTGAAATACTCGTAGATGAATATCGATTATTGCAATAAAGAAATTCGATGTTATTATTCAGTAATGCCAATTGCGAAAAGCGAAATACAGGTTTAACAATGTTAATTACATGTACTGCACTTTTCTCTTATTATAACAAATACATTTTCATTATCTGCTAAACTCATAATTTAATTTAACAGTAACAGTGGGGACAGCTATATACCAATGCTTATGTATTCACAGTGAGACTATTGCTACACAGTGAAGTCATCTCGGTATAGATAGGCCTAATTAAAAAAAAAAACGAATTTTATTACGCCATACGAAAGCCAGTTTGATCAAAGACATTATTACTATGCAAGGTCTTAGAGTTTGGTATGCGATGATGTTACATAAATTTGAACGTCTATTAATTGTTTAATTTCAAAACAAATGTTATAGGCTACAATTTTATAGGTTACGTTAGGCCTACCTGTGGAAGCAGGACCAACGTCAGCTGTGCCTTGTTTCGACCGTTACTTACAATGAGTGCTACACGAAAGCATTTTTTATAGCTCGACAAACGCATTCTCGCTGTAGTGTGTAACGGAACTAAAGCTGCATCTACACAGTTCAATATTCCAATCGCGTATGCGTGCAATCTGGGATGAATATTGAAAGAATCAAGTTTAAAAGGTACGTTCAATTAAGATGCATAAAGATTTTGTGTCTACATGGTGCGCCGTTTTGAAAGTGGTCTTCACTGCGTAAATATATTAATTAATATTAAATATCAATCTTGCATTCATTACTTTAAAGTTGAAAGAAAAGTTTAACCGTGTAGTTGCATCTTAATGTATTCATGATCATCAATTTACGGGGAAACAGTTGGCGACAACGACTAAACAAAAGAACGACCATGCGATAAATTGATAGGGATAAATCTAGCTGCAGAAATTATCGCAAAGTCTGACTATGATTGGTTGGAATTCAAAATTTCATTACACTTCATTGGTCGAAAATGGAATGACGTCATATAAACGAAATAGTCGTTGTAATTTATTTACGGACGTATTTCTTGCATGTTTAATGTAAGATAAAGGCATTGCTTCTTTCTTTATGCATTGTAAACACCAGGAAATAAAAAAGTCGGCTTATATTTTTTTTCAAAAAGCAAGACAATCATTTTTTATTTCCAACTTTTTATTTATTTCTTTATTTATTTATTTATTTATTTATTTATTTATTTATTTATTTATTTATTTATTTATTTATTTATTTATTTTTTTTTTTTTTTTCATTTTCTACTGGGGGCTCTCCAAAACTCAGGGCCCTGTAAAGCGTGGAACCCGAGATGTATGCTACCTTTGCTACTGGTATTAATCCGCCACTGGGAGAAACAGGCCTAAATATTATCCATAAAATAATTGAAAACATGCTTAAGAAAAAGTGGGAAAAACCTCTTTAGACATCTAAAGCTAAAGGGACTTACAATAACCGCGCTGGAGACAAAATGACATTTTACAAATATTTAAAATTGTACACAGATTCGAAATGAATATTTAATTTTCAATCTCGGAATGGGTTGTGGGACATTGTGGGGAAGAAGATGACGTCTGTAATTGAATCTCAGTCTCCTCTTCTGTTTGAGTCAAGATCAGATCTCTCCCACGTCCTGCAACCTACGCTTTAATCCCCGTATACATTAAGACTAGTGATTTTAATCAATTATGTAAAAATATATGGATAAATTTCTCCAAATTGCGTCTAAATTACATAATATTTCTTTAATCCCGCTTGAATGTGCCAAACTGTCATCTGATATATCGTAAATCTGGACTAATTCCAAAGAAACATTTTCAAATAGGTATCTCCTTTATCAACATGCCAAAACAATAAATTGCATGGGCAAACTCGCCTGTCCGCCGCAGGGCTGCAGTGATGTACGTGCGGATTACCACCCCGCCCCCGTGCACAGGCTCAACAAGGGATGTCATTAGCGCGACGATCGTTGAGGACTTCAGGCAAACCTTATTCCTGTATGTATGCAACTCGCCGTGCCTCGTCTGTTTATTGCTGTGCTCCTTGTACTGTGTGGCAGCCGTCCAAATATTTCTCCGTGGCAAGAACAAGTGTCGCATTTAGATCTGAGACGTGTCCCGCACCTGAGCCCAATTATGCGAGCTAGTCAAATCTCAAATTATTACATGGTTCAATAAGTAATATTCCACATTTGAATACTGAATTGCACAAATCTTACAAGTCAAAATTTTCTCAAATTCAGATTTTCGTATGGTTGTAATATTCCTATATAGGCCTCTAAAATGGTGCAGCAATACCTTACACGTTTAGTGATCAGTGTGCATTTCACAGCGGCAATAAGTTACAGTGAATTGCAGGAAATTGTAGGAACACCACAAATCCAGAGCATGTGAAATTTGTTAGAAGCAACATACATTTTCAGTTCATTTTTCTCCGTTTTTAAAGGAATAATTGAATCTGAATTAAATATGCTGTTCACATAATTTTGGTTTTTTCATATGTTAGTGTATTTTTGTTTCAATTTCTTAGCTTAAACACACATTTAAAGTTCTTTATAACATAAAAAAATTGTCTCTCTCCATCTTCTTCCAATAAAAATTGTTTTAAAGGGACAAAACTATTGCCACTAGTCGTGAATTAGCAAAACCCCCCACATGTCTAGGAAATTCAGATTCATTTTTCAGAAAATACTAAAGGAAACAATTAAAGTTCATGAACTATTATTATTATTATTATTATTATTATTATTATTATTATTATTATTATTATTATATTACTGGAAATGCGTGTTATTATTCGGTTGAGAAGCTTTTGTCTTCTAGTCTGCTGTCAAAAAATCTGAAAGTTAGAATTTATAAAACAGTTATATTACCGTTTGTTATGTATGGTTGTGAAACTTTGACTCTCACTTCGAGAGAGGAACACAGATTAAGGGTGTTTGAGAATAAGGCTCTTAGGAAAATATTTGGGGCTAAAAGGGATTAAGTTACAGGAGAATGGAGAAAGTTACACAACGAAGAACTGCACGCATTGTATTCTTCACCTGACATAATTAGGAACATTAAATCCAGACGTTTGAGATGGGCAGGGCATGCAGCACGTATGAGCGAATCCAGAAACGCATATAGAGTGTTAGTTGGAAGCCCAGATGGTAAAAGACTTTTGGGGAGGCCGAGACGTAGATGGGAGTACAATATTGAAATGGATTTGAGAGAGGTGGGATATGATAATAGAATTGGATTAATCTTCCACAGAATAGGGACCGATGGCGAGCTTATGTGAGGGCGGCAATGAACCTCCGTGTTCCTTAAAAGCCATTTGTAAGTAAGTATTATTATTATTATTATTACTATTACTATTATTACACTGTGTTGGACTTTTATTGGCCAATGGCTGTTGTCTAGCACATAAATATATTTAAATAAATAAATAAATAATACTAATGTTATTATCATTATTATTAAGCTTTAATAAAAATAGTCACTTCAAAATACTGAACGCTTTTAAAGACAATCAGTTCTTTGTACCTCCTGAAGAATTTACTGAAATTGACATGTGGGGAACTGGAACTGTTAATAGGCTCATGTCGAAACCGCCACCCAAACTGCCAAAATTGCACAAATGAAAAAAAAAATTACACATACGAACTCTAAGATTGCAACTTCAAGTTTGCATGAAAGATCATGGAACAATTTAGTGCAATCCTATGTGTCACTTGATAAGGTAGAGGTTTAAGGATATGACAACTCAATTTATTACTCTCTTCAAATACAAGAAGTTGATTCTTAACCAAAATTTCAACTGAAGATTTAACAACCTTACAGTCAGCATGGGCAGTTAGTGTAGTTTTTTTACATTTGTCAGTCTACTGTGCAGATCTACAAACGCAGTTTCGACATGAGCACTTTAACAGTTTCCTTGTGAGTGTGCTTTTCTTAATGTCGGAAAGACCAGAGGGGTAAGGAGTGCTATGAAAAGAAAAGTATACTGAAGAGAGTTCTCTGCTCGTAAGACAACCGAGGAAAAGTGGGCATTTAATAGGCCTATGTACCATATTTTTAGAGAGGGAAGAGCAGTGAAATTTCTCACTCCAGTGATACAGAAGTGATAAAAAGAGATTCCACAGATCTCAAAATAGACAAGGGCGAAGTAGCGAAAAAAGCATGAGAAGAAAATTTTAGTGGATCTTTCCTGATATGAAACCCTAGGAAATAAAACTAAGTTTTGAAAGGCCAGTTAAAAATTTAGATTATATTCAAAATGATGCCGCCCTACGGTAACAATAAATTGGAAACTACGAATATCAGTAACTGACGGCCTAGAATTTATAGAAGCATTGCTGTTATTTCCCGCGTGACTCCTTCTCATAGGAAGTGTAGGCTCTATAAAGACTAGGTAGGTATTATCGTTCGCCATTTTAGTTCTTTCGCTGCAGAAGTACCAGACGAAGAATCTATTTGCCGCACCGTTAAACATTATCATGTAGCAGCTCTTATGACAGTAAATCAAACGCACTATCATTTTAAGGATTCATAAATAAATGTCTAAGGATAGCACAGAAAAAAATCGAAATCAAAATATTTTTTTTGGGAAGTGAGCAGAAAAATTACTAACTTCGAGGTGACTCTTTCAAAATAGCCATTGACACCCTCAAAAGTTGATAAGCGACAAACTTTTTTTATTTTTCACGTAAAGATTTTGAGTAGCAGCCACTCTTAAAACTAGTTTCCATTCTTTCTAAACATTCCACTCGCTTTGACCCCACATCTAACGTGAATGTCAATGTCTGTTTTGAACGGATCACTTCGAAATTAGTAATTTTTTTCTCATTTTCCAAAAAATGATTTTGATTCCGAATTTTCTCTGTGCTTTCATTAGACATTTATCTATGAATCCTACAATTACAATGTAATTGATTGACTTTCATAGGACACGATAATGTTTAACGGTGCGGCAAATAGCATCCTCGTGTGCTTGCTGCGAACAGCAACGAAAAAATCAAAATGGCGGGCGATTATATTCAGTATTTATCAAGCCTTAGGAAGTACATAACGTCATCAGCAGCAAATGACAAGACGCACACATTTAAATGTAGACGAACTGGAACGTGATTGGCTGCCGGAAATAAAAGCGACGCATAGAATACATATTTCATATTTTGTGGTTTATTCGATACTACTTTTAACATATCGCAATGCACATGTTATTTTATATAGGCTACTGGAGATTTATACTGCCATGTTCGAGAAGGATTATTATTATTATTATTATTATTATTATTATTATTATTATTATTATTATTATTACTATTATTATTATTAGTAGTAGTAGTAGTAGTAGTAGTAGTAGTAACAGGCAGTAGTAGCAGCAACAGTAGTAGTAGTACAGAGCTTTCAGAGTTTAGAAACATCATTGAGTATATAGGCGTCTTCTTAGAGAACACTCCACTCATAAGTTATTTACATATTTTCTAACGTATATAAAGCAACAGAAGTAAAACTAAATACTGCAACTAAGCACTTTTTTCAAATATGAACGCTTTATATTGCTTATAAATAGACATATATTAGTTCATTTGTATAGCCATTCACCGAATAAATGGAAAAAATTGTTACGATTATTATTCCATATACGTTATAAAATCAGACGCGTATTATATCCAACGGTATTTTCTAAACAATATCTTCGAGCAACCGTAACAAATACAGGCTAAATGACACTCGGGAGAAAATTAAACGCAGAATAAATATGGGAAATGCCCGTTATAATATTATTTGGTTGAGAAGCTTTTGTCATCTAGTCTGCTGTCAAAAAATCTGGAAGTTAGAATTTATAAAACAGTTATATTACCGGTTATTCTGTATGGTTGTGAAAACTTGGACTTTCACTTTGAGAGAGGAACAGAGATTAAGGGTGTTTGAGAATAAAGTTCTTACGAAAATATTTGGGGCTAAGAGGGATGATGTTACAGGAGAATGGAGAAAGTTACATAACGCAGAACTGCAGGCATTGTATTCTTCACCTGACATAATTAGGAACATTAAATCCAGACGTTTGTGATGGGCAGGGCATGTAGCACGTATGGGCGAATCCAGAAATGCATATAGTGTTTGTTGGGAAACCGGAGGGAAAAAGACCTTTAGGGAGGCCGAGACGTAGATGGGAGGATAATATTAAAGTGGATTGGAGGGAGGTGGGATATGATGATAGATACTGGATTAATCTTGAACAGGATAGGGACCGATGGCGGGCTTATGTGATGGCGGCAATGCACCTGTTGTTTCCTTAAAAGCCATTTGTAAGTAAGTAAGGTATTTTCTAAACTCCGAACGCTCTATGGTACAGAATGAGTCAGCCAGGGCTAGATCGGCGTCAGCATAAAGTCGTACTGTATGCGTAGTAACTGCTACGCCATCGCAGTGATCTGACTCGCTTGCGTACGTTTAGTGTTTAGTTAAGTAAACACGTTCACACAGTGAGGGTGCAGCTGTATACCGTACATTTAGAGTGCAGTAGTGTGTCCATTATGAAATACAGAAATATAGCCTTCAACAACGAGTGTTTATTTACGACAACTTTGTGAAATACGAATCTTCGAGAACAGTTGTAACAAACTTCCGTCAGTCATTTCCTGATTCGCCAGAGCCTTCTAGGCAAAAATTTACAATTTAGTGAAGAAATTTCGTATAACTGGATCAGTATTGGATAAGAAACAAACATGTGTGAAGCGTGATCTCACTGTGGAGATGTTAGATGAAATTAGATTAGATTAGATTAGATTTATTTATTTAACCTGGTAGAGACAAGGCCGTCAGGCCTTCTCTGCCCCTCTACCAGGGGATTACAACTATAACATGAACAATAAGATTACAATTAATATTAAATTTACAATTACAATTACAATAAAAATTAAAGTACGACAAGAATACCTGATTAATGAAAGCTAGACATTTTATCATAGAAGTTAAGAACAAAGAATATTTTTGTATTTACTAAATTACAAATTAAACCTACAATAACAAAATTCTATAGTGATGAAATTACCGGATATTGAGATATTTTGTGGTAGATTAAAAGAACTATTTACAAGAAACCATGTCTGAACGAGTCTCAATTACTGACCAAGTGCCTAGTAAGTTTGCGTTTGAATTGAATTTTATTTCGACAGTCCCTGATGCTAGCAGGTAGCGAGTTCCAGAGTCTTGGCAGGGCTAATGTGAAAGAGGATGAGTATGAAGAGGTGCGATGGGATGGTATTGTTAGTATTGTTTCATGGCGAGAGCGTGTGTTCAGATTGTGGTGGGAAGAAAGGTAAGTGAAGCGAGACGACAGGTACGAAGGAATAGAAGAGTTCAAGATTTCGAAGAGAAAGAGAAGTGAATGTAAATTTCTTTTCTTATCTAGTTTAAGCCAACCTATTGCTTCCAGGGATGGGGTAATATGATCATATTTACGAACATTGCTTACAAAACGTACACACAAATTATGAGCACGTTGAAGTTTCATTTTGTTGTCGCTGGAAAGGTCAGTCAGTAAAATGTCAGCATAGTCAAAATAGGGAAATACAAGGGTCTGCACAAGGGACTTTTTTAAGCAAGAGGGAAGATGAACATTTATCCTTTTTAGCACATGAATAATAGAATATACTTTTCTGCAGGTTTCTGTGATTTGCATGTCCCAGTTGAGATTATTATCCATGTGAATGCCAAGATTTTTTACCGAAGAACTGAAAGGGATATGCACTGTACTTACTTTAACGGGGGAAATGTCGAGGTGCTTTACAGCGTCGGTTTGCCGTTTGTGTCCTAATATGATTGCTTGTGTCTTTCCAGGATTGATATTAAGATGGAATTTCTTTGTCCATGTCACAATCGAGTCAATGTCTTCGTTCAATTTATCTATAGCGTCATTTATTCGATCTAAGCGGGAAGAGATGTAGCATTGAAGGTCGTCAGCATACAAGTGATAGTTACAATGCCTTACATGAGATGTAATATCACTGACATATATTGTGAACAACAATGGTCCGAGTACCGAACCCTGTGGTATACCTGATGTTATGTTAAGCCAGGAAGAGCTTCGATTCCCGGATACAACACATTGTTGTCTTTCCCGTAAGTAGGATTCGAACCAACTCACAGCAGTCTCTGACAAATGCAGATTTCTCAATTTATGGGTGAGCAGGTCGAAATTTACAGAGTTGAAAGCTTTGCTAAGGTCAAGAAGTGTTAGTATTGTTACTTTATTAGAGTCGATTGCTTCACGAATGTCTTCGGTCACTTTAAGTAGAGCAGTGCTTGTGTTGTGTCCAGCTCTGAAACCTGACTGATACTTGTCGAATAGTTTGTGTTCGTTCATGTAGTTAGTAATTTGTCTGTGTACGATTCTTTCCAGTGCTTTTGATATGGCTGGCAGGATACTGATTGGTCTATAGTCGTTCGGGTCGGTGGGAACTTTGACTTTTGGAAGAGGAAGAACGAAAGCTTGCTTCCATATTTTAGGGAAAGTTGAAGTGATTAAGGAACTATTGAATATGTGTGCAATTGTAGGTATTGCTATGTCTTGTATTTTCTGTATGAGTAATATGCTAATGTTGTCTGGCCCTTGGGCTTTTGTCTTGATGCGTCGGATGGCTTTCATTACGTCAATGGGAGTGACGTCGGTAAAATAGAATTTGTCTCGAGTTGGGGGAGCTGAGTCAGGCAAAACTGTGTCTTGTTTCGTTGTGTCGTTTAAGGTCGGGTCCTTTACAAAGTGTTCGTTCAATCGGTCAAGTGGGATGGGAATGTCTGCTTGTTCACTAGCCCTTCCAAGTCCAATAACCTTCAGATTTTTCCATAATTCGGAAGGGGTTGTGTTGGGTTCTATAAGTTTGTAGGAGTATTTCAGTTTAGCGTTTCTTATTAGTTGAGTCGTTCTATTTCTTAGGTGTTTATAGGAGTTAAAATATTCGTCGTTTTTGTTGCGGGTGTATTTTCTATAAGCTAAGTCGCGTTCGGACATCAGGCTACGTATTTCAGTCGTCATCCAAGGGGCTGGGGTCTTTCTGGTACGTTTGGTCTTTAATGGTGCGTGTTTGTCATAAAGTTGAAGTATTAACGTATTGAATAAGTCTACTTTCTCGTCTACAGTTCGTAATGTCCAGATCATGTGCCATGGAAGTTGCGCAGCGTCTTCTTTTAGTGCAATATCATCTATTCTTTTGATATCCCTGTAAGTAATTACTCTTGGAGTCGATTTAGGACACTGCAGATTAAACGATAGATAAACGATATCATGCCCTGATAGTCCTGGTGCAGGCAACTGTCCATGCGTCAGTACTTTGTCGGCATTGTTAGTAATTATCAAGTCCAGTAATGTGTCTGTACCTTCCGTGTGATGTGTGGGAGCTAGGGGTAGGATTACCATATCAAGGCACTGAAAGAATGATTTAAGTCTTTTAGTCGTACTAGAATGTAAGTCAAGTAAGTTTGAATTGAAGTCACCCATGATTATAACGTTCTCATATTGCGGCGTTACGTTTAGTAAGGCGGTTTCGAAATCATCTACGTCATATATATGTGGGGGTTTATATACGACACACACTAGACATTTTGTAAATAAGGTGCAAATTTCAATGAACATGAACTCGGGTTTGGCAGAGTACTGGCTTGGAGAATGATGAATAATTTTAGGTCGCAAATCGGATCTAATATAACCAGCCACCCCTCCGCCTCTCTTGCCCTCTCTGTCATGGCCACCGACTACAGAGAAGTCCTACGACATTATCCCGCCGGGTAGGGATAGGGGTGTCATAATCTTCAGTGATAAGAAGTACAAAACAATACAAATTAAAATCTTACAAAATTCATGTAGTTCAGAGATTAATGGAACCCGATTATCAAAGCAGACTTAGGTCTTGCATGTGGTTCCAACAGTCAATGTATGATGGACTACTTGACCACCTTAATTTTTTATAGTGACGAAGCTGGTTCCATCTCAGTGGTTAAAAGTAAAGTTTACGCGAATAGCCCACATTCATTTGAGGAACTAAAACAAAATATCCGGCATGAAAGTCGAGCCATTTTGGAGAACGAACTGCGACGAGTCATGTCTTTAGGAGATGTGCAGTCTCCCAGATATCACAAGGACGTCATTTCGGACATGAATTGTGAATTCGGTAAGTAGGTTTTTACGCAATACTAACCGCAAAAGCGTGGAACAAATCCTCCGCATATTGTAGCGTCGTTACGTATGAATCAGCCGGCTTGATTGCGGTTAGGAGTCTAGCCAGGCTGGTTCACACTGTAATAGTAGTAATAGTAGAAGTGATAGTAGTAGTAGCAGTAGTAGTAGTAGTAGTAGTAGTAGTAGTAGCAGCAGTAGTAGTAGTAGTAGTAGTAGATATAGTAGTAGCAGAAGTAATAATAGTTCTAGTAGTAGCAATAATATCTGCAGTAGTATTAGTAGATGGTAGTAAAAATAACAATAATAGTATTAGCAGTAGTAGGTAGTAGCAAAAGGAATAGCAGTAGCAGTAGCAGTAATAGTAGCGTAACAGTAATATGGTATCGGTAGCAATAGGGTAATTCCATGCAAAACAGTATGACGCAAAACATTAACATCTCCAAATTTGTTAAAAATTGTACAGTCAACTCTTTATGTCGTACATATTACTCATGTACAAAATTATGTTTGCGACAGCTGCCGTTTAAATGTAATGGGTAGTTGAAATATTTTTATTTGAGCACATAGCTCTATTTTCAATTTGTTTTCTGACCATAAGAATAATTACAAACTTTTTTTTTAAAGATATCGTTAGATAACTTACAAACTAGGTTTGCGACAGCTACCGTTTAAATGTAATGGGTAGTTAAAATATTTTTATTTGAGCACATGACTCTATTTTCAATTTTTCTGACCATAAGAATAATTACAAACTTTTTAAAGATATTGTTAGATAACTTACAAACTAGGTTATTAAGATACTATAATTCAGTGCAGCTCTGTAAATTGTGTTTAAAGAAATTCAAAAATATATTTAAAAAAACGCCATTACATAAAATCGAATATTTCAATTCACATAAAAAATAAATGACAATTTACAGAGAATTTACATTAGCCTGTCAAATTTTCATAATGGGATCTTAAAAAATATGGATGTTATAAATTGAAACAACTCGCCGTATAAAGGGTGATCTATGCCGCTGCGTCATGCGCCATCACTGCTGCTGGTCACTGCGAGAAGCGTTTCCGCGTTGACGACCGTGTCACACGTCTGATTTCAACTAGTTTAGGTGCTTCTGATGAAGCAATAACTGGAACCACACAGTGAACACTTCTTGTTCCGGGAACAGTCTTCAGGCCGGCAAATCTTTGAGGATTTAGATCTGTAACTACTTATTCATGTTTTTCAATGGATGAGAATGACACAATAATTCCTTCTATATTGCATTTTGACCAATCATATAATTCTTTAGGAGATGAAATTAGAGTTCCTTGCAGGCTGGCCTTTGCAGCGAGTCGCTTGATTGTACCCCTTACACCGTCACTGGGCCCTTTACCGTGACTAGTTCCAAAGAAATGCCTCTCCGCAGGTATTTGAAAATCGTGTTCATGATTGAATAAATTAATGGAGTTTTTTTGTTCTTGTATTTGCTAGCTGCTCCGTCACTAAAATCATATATTTTAGATATTTCTGTATGTGTTTGTTTCAGATGTTCTATCACTTTCCTTTAAAAAATATGAACTGTTGCACTATCGTGAACTAAGCATTCCGAAATTACTGAAAAACAAAGGGCCTCTAAATTACCACCAACTGAATTTCTATAATATACTGTGAATGGGTGTATTGTTGCTTGAGAGGTATTCCAGTGATAACCTTGTGTAGCATCCTGAATAATGAAACTGTAATTCTCTGAAAAATCACCAATGATAATGAACTCACCGGGCTTTATTTCATTTTTTAGCTACTTTAAATAATTTGTTTGGGACTTTGCAATGAAGTTGTGTATCTTGAATTTTTTTAAGCCAACCAATGAAGTTATTAATCAAATTTACACAGTCACTTTTCACTAAAATCATATTGGCCCTGTCAGTTGTCATCCATTCCTTGTACTAATTTCTACTAAATTTCTCTGTAACAATGACGTCAATCTTTCTAATAGATTTCTGATAGATACATTTATAGATTCCTTACGTTCAGGAGCATATTCTTCTTCACTTGTTGAATTTCCCACCTCTGTTTGTAAACATTCTTCTTTGCCTGTTGATTTACCGACCTCACTTTCAGTTCCAGCAACTTCACTAATTATTTCCATTTTTGAAATCTTATGGCAACAGCGTTCGCAAATGGCATCACCTACCACCAAACTCAGGACTTTTTTACACAAGCTACTTGTCACTTTTAATTTACAGGCTTGTGACGAATGTTTTTGAAGTCCGAAAGTGTTGTAACACTACAGATCACTCCAACTTTTCGTCTTTAATTTAGGCATATTGAACACTTACAACTTACAATGACAGAACAGATCAAAATCGCCGTCTAAACTGAAGGGAAAAAGTTACAATGACAGAACAGAACAAAATCACCCTCTAAATTGAAGGGAAAAAGTTGCGCTGAGATAACACGAAAAAAATAAACTCTCACGTGAAATGTAATAGTGTACCGTTGAGCGGATGTCGTCACATCTGGCATTTGTCATATCGGTCGCTAAGCACGCGTGTGGTTGTCTGGTATGAGCGCGTGACGTAATACACTGCATGCGACTATGAACCTTAATGGTAACATTTTCAATTCTGGTTTATTTAATATTTCCCAAAGCATTAGAGATGCCATCATAAATTTTTTGTAATTGATTAAGAAATTCTTTATCTCACCGTAAAAAATACAGCATAGTAAAAAAAGTATTCGATTTGAAAATATTAACATTTATTTACCTTACTGTAAGTTTTAATACATACTCGAAGTAAAAATCCATAATAACTCAAAAGTAAGTTTAAATATATAGAGTCATCATTGTATTGGCACACTTTTTACGTTGATACAATGAAGTGTGTCATTTTAATAATATTTTTAACAATAGGCTACATATCAACTCCCCGAATATTTCACTCTTCATTAATTTTCAACCATTGGTGATATGAAGTTCATATTATACCATTCAACTATTTATTATTATGACATTCATTTACTAGAATATTGAAAAAATCCGGAACTTGACGTTACAAAATTTAAAATTTTGTATGGAATGACCCAATACCCTGGGTAGTAGCAGCAGTATTATTATCAGTAGTAGCAGCACAGAAGTAGCAGTAGTATTAGTAAATAGTGACAGTAATGGTAGCAATAGTATTAGCAGTAATAGCAAAATGTAACAGTAGCGGTAGTAGTAGCAGCAATAGTAGTAAGAGATAGGCCTACCGATAGAAATTCACTACTTTGTACTGTAAGCCTACTGCTAAGTTGTTATGACATGACGTTCACTCGAAAACGGCCGACGTCAGCTTCTGTACAACTTGACAATATTGCTGCCTTAGAGCACGAACTGTTGAATTCCTCTCTAACCGCGGATCGATAACAACATGAAAACACTTAAGAGACGGGATTCTAATCCACGAATGTGGTTCCCACCTAACATCAAAGTTCCGTCTAAATGGTTGAGTACACGGTATGGAGATTGAAATGTAGAGGCAAAAAGAAGACAAAGAGAATGAAATAAAAAGCTATGTCTGTAAAAATGAAAAGGATGAAGAATAAAACAAAAATAGAAAGAGGGTGAGAATTATAACCGTAATAAGGAGTACTAGAGAAAGGTTAGAAATTGAAGGGAGGAGAAAACGAGAAAGACACAAAGAAAATATGGAAAAATGTCCACAGCAAAAAATACAAAATGAAACAAAGTCAAACAAGAATTCAGTATCAGCACGTATTCATTTCTGCTTATTTAACCGAAAGGAATGGAATTTCCTCATAACTTTGAAACCAGTACGATTAGAGCGTCTAGTTTGACCAGAGGGCACAGCCAGTAGATCTATTTAATATTGAAGCTGCAAGCAACAAGCCAAATCCTTCATGACAGATATGCGACTGTCAGGACGCAGCAGTTTTACGACTGAGGACTGCGTTAAGGACTGAGATCGCCTGGACTAGCCTTCATACAATTTGTGACAGCCTTCAAGGACCGTCCATCTTTATTCCTGCTCGCGATGAAGGAGAACTAGACGAGTAAAAATTAGTACATGATTCCCGGTTCGTACCCCGCTGTGCTTACGTCATCGCGCCACCTGCGTGCCGGCGGCGAAATTCGGACCACAGATACGCCCCCGGCTGGTACTTAGGTGGGATTTATGACTCAGTAATACGACTATAATCGTAGCTTACGTGCACAATACAAGCAGTGAAGCGTGTTTCGCTGTGTCTTCCTCTATAGCTTCCAGAAAACACAGCGGAGGCAGTAATTCAACTTTTAGCACATAATTTTTAAAACGTCGATATTGCACCTGCAGCTCTGTGCTTGTAAATGGCAGAAATCAAAGAAAACCCATTGGAGGACGTAGCGGTTTATTTGCGGTTGTGCCAAGTTGTAGCGAGACAACGTCCCAGAACATTACGTAAAAAATGTGTTACGGTGATGACACATACTTTCTCATATACATGCACATACTTTCTCGCTTCGCAACTTTTCAGTTCTTGGTACAGTTAAGAGCTCCAGAGTTTGAACAGGAAGGAATGTGGAGGGAATGCGATAAGAAAAGCAATAAGCACTGCCCATGCTCTAACACTTAATCAAAACGTAGGCCTATACGGTCTTACTAATAAAAACTCTACAGACGTTCAACTGTCTTATACTTACACAAAGAATAGCTAGTTTATAAATCGTATGTAAATTTCTTATTAATAATCACTATAGCCTATATATCGTATATAATAGTACTATAACTGTTACAGAGCTACGTCATAGTTTCGCTATTGCTGCACTTCATTACGAATAATTGAGGTTCTCTATTGCATCCGATAATGTGCGCTAGTGTGCTGCGCTATGTATCCATAGTACAACTGGGTCTGATCGATTAACATGCTATATTTTGGTGAAAGAGTTGCAATAGCAGCAATATTATACTAATTACTATGTCCTCTTTGGTTTGTTCTTCTGGGTTACAAGGGAATCATCGTCATAAAATGATAATCGATACGAACAGCTGTTAGAGGGGAGGCCATTTTTTTCTCTATATACAACGCTTAAACAAGGGGTTTCGTGTACATAACTACAGAAAAGCAATTCCCATGTATAGTTAGTGGCTGTTTATACATCCATCCCTTATGCATGGTTTATTAGTAACGTTTTCTGTCCGAACTCTGCGTAAGTCTCGTATAAAAACTTACTTGTACTTACTTACTTATTGGCTTTTAAGGAACCCGGAGATTCATTGCCGCCCTCACATAAGCCCGCCATTGATCCCTATCCTGAGCAAGATTAATCCAGTCTCTACCATCATATCCCACCTCCCTCAAATCCACTTTAATATTATCTTCCCATCTACGTCTCAGCCTCCCCAAAGGTCTTTTTCCCGCCGGCCTCCCAACTAACACTCTATATGCATTTCTGGATTCGCCCATATGTGCTACATGCCCTGTCCATCTCAAACGTCTGGATTTAATGTTCCTAATTATGTCAGGTGAAGAATACAATGTAGTGCTGCTTATGATTAGGTTTTTCTCCGGAGCGGTTGTTTGTGCGCTTTCAATCGGAGACCTCCGGTTACCTCCGATTGATGCCGCGCAGGTTGTATATGTGCTGTGGCGCAAACATACATTTTCCGCTGAGCATTTCTTTAATCGAATCAGGTAGTGATTGGAGTCCGCTGACGTCCGCGTATCTTTTAAAATAAGTGTGTAATTATTTGTTGTTTATTTTCTCATTTTTATTTACCCCTCTCTCTCTTTCTTCGGCTTTTCTTTTTTTCTTGTTTTGCTTGAAGTACTATGTTAGCTGACAGATTTTTTTTTTTCTAGTTTTGAAATTCATAGTATATGTGGAAAGGCGTATTAGTTTTATGTCATCGATCAAATTAATAACATTAAAATTAACTGAAAACTAACGCAGAAGTAAAGCTTTTCAGTAGCTAATGTAAACATTTATAATTTTTCTGGAAATACTCGTTTATTCACAAACAGTTTTTGTCAATTATTATTCTAATCGGTTTAGTTTAACGTAAAATATATTAAGCGAGTTTCAGAATGGAACAAAACAAACGTGTGGTATCATTGGGTTAAAGTTTACAGTCCAAAATAATTTATTAAAATTCTTCACCACACAGGATTGTGATCATTGTGTTAAAGTGTGTCAGTATTTAAACTGTCTCTTCTAAAACGCGTCACTCTTCCTCTGTAATAAAAAATATAAGCGGATATGAACTTAAGGATAATTGTAATTATATTATTACCACACGTTTCTTTAGTTTCAGAATTAAACTCAATATTTTAATCTAATAACTCGAGTTGCCTTTTAAATATTCTATATAAGTTATGTGTGATTTTTATTGCCTCGAAACTTACGTTTTATAGAAATTTCAAGACTTTTTTTCTAGACTGTCGACCTTTGGTACAATAGCACTAAAGCAGTTTAAAAAATCGTATAAAATATTTTGCGTAATTTTAAAACTACGAAAACGATGATATCACTAATTAACCGTCAATGTGTATCTGAATTGTAATAATTTATTTTTGACAGTAAGTACGAGTACCACAACCGCGGCTCTTAATGTTAGCCTAAACACTTACGTACCTTATATTTTAAAATTTAGACCTACTCAGAGAATCTATGCAACCTGGTCCACGCCATAGAGATTTCCAAATACGAACCTGTTAGCGTCCTAGGAGCGTTTGGCTTTTCTGGCAACACAATCACCAACTCATATTTCATTTCAAGTAAGCGGCTCATCACTGAAGTTTGGAGTTTCATCTCGTAACAATATGCTGGATCAATCTTAGAGGGTCCTTTTTTGCTGAAATTCTTCTGCTTTCAGTTTTTCATTCGCAATGTTACTCTGTCTGCACACAAAAGCGCGAAATTATTTATTAGAACTTTTATATATAAATCAAAGTAAATATGCTTTTTAAAAGGGTTCAAAAGTGTTTTGAACAGTTAAATTTAATTACTTACTTTCTTCAAGTTCGCGATTGTGCAACCGCTTCAAATGGTCTAACAAATTCGAAGTACCATCACCCTTAGAGTTAATTCGCCCACAAAGTTCACAGCGTGCGACTTTATTATTATCTTCAACTAAATTAAAGAATTTCCATGCGACGGATATACGATTTTGTGCCATTTTATTCCACTCACAACTACCCTCAGTCCATACGCGCCGGTCGTCCTTGAGCTCTACGTCCTCCAACTTCGCTTCGCTCCGAACCACCGCATCCCTCCGTATGTCCCTGTTCCACTTACGATAGTATCAGAGATCACCGGTGGAGAGCTTTATTCGTAAATATCCGATTCCTCCACGGTAGTAGTCACTCCGATGAGCAGCACTAATACAATGCGTGCAGCTCTGCGTTGTGTAACTTTCTCCATTCTCCTGTAACGTATAAAAACTATAGACGCTTTATTAGTAAGACATATGCGATTAGCCATCCAGGAAAATTATGATCGCATCCTGAAGGTTATTGACGATTAGTGACAAGCTTGCGTCGGCGCTATAAGTTTAACTGAATAGCTAGTAGCGTATAGTAACCACGTGACCTTGAGCCAAGTCTTGTCTCTTCATGCACTGTGACTGATACGTAAAGGTACGGCCATACGTCGTTACTTTTGCTGCGCACTTTTGTACTGCAGCTGCAAAGGTTGCGTGTCGTGTTCACAATAGAGATGGGAAAAGCGTTATTTTCTCGTAACAGTTTCAACTATTCCAGTTCCTTGAAAATACTATGTTCCAAATAACAGTTCCGAAATAACAGTACCATATGTAACTTGTGTGTAACTACAAGGTGCACAGTGGTATCTTGGAACATACACGTATGACTAGTATCTGATGGAACAGTAGTATTTTGGAACAGGTACGTACTACTAGTATGTAATGTAATAGTGGTGTTTTGGAACATGCTCTACGACTAGTAGGGCCTATGTAATATAACAGTGATATTTTAGGACGCTAAATGATCACATACTTCCCTGTATGCCATGTGATACAGTATGAAATCATAATGAGCCGAGATGTGAATTCGTGGAAAAGAAATGTTTTCTAATGCCAAATTGAGTTCGTAGATCAGGTTTGTTCGAAGCAGGAAATTTAATTAATTTTTAATTATTTGTAAATTTTATTGGTCACGAAATCGAAGTGGATCCCAATGGTAAATAAAACCTAACCTATTCTTTCTCTTCTGCTCAGCTCAAGTTCATAATAGTGTTCAATTTCTCCAAAAATTAGTAGATAAAAGTTATAATCATTCTGGCTGTGCTAAAATTCATATTAATACCGTCATGAAGAGTAATAATTTTATTGTAATGAAATATGAAAATTTACCGTTTTATTTTTGTAAATAAAAAGCTTCAACAATACAGTAATGTTT
Organism: Periplaneta americana; assembly: GCF_040183065.1. NCBI lineage: Eukaryota > Metazoa > Arthropoda > Insecta > Blattodea > Blattidae > Periplaneta > Periplaneta americana. Next base: position 83,207,175 of record NC_091130.1, on the reverse strand, counting down.
CAAAAGAATTTAGTTTAATTTCAAAAATTGGTAATGAAACTAAAAATGTAAACTATTTGTAAATAAAACATAACCTAGATACAAGGTCCGGACCTTGGAGACTTGTGTTGCTTCCGTAAAGGAGGTACTGTCAGATCCGCTTGAAAAGTGACTTCAGTCTGGAACAACATATAACCTTGGGAAATACATTGAATTTAATGGTGTGCTCTGTACATTTTATTACAGTGTATGACTATGTACATTCGAAGGTTTTCGAATTGAAAACTTTTTCGATTGTCAGAACCGATTTTAAGCGCGAAAAACTTCTTTCCACGTCACAAGACGTGACGGGTGCAAACTTAAAATACTGAATGTATTCACTGTCACTGTTATGTGTTTGATTTTCAGTACTTGCTAGCTGAGCACGTATTTGGCAAAGATCAGAATATCCAACATTTTTGTCAATAATTGTTTTCAGTTTTTGTGTCACTGCTCGGACGGGCCCCTCTCTGACTTGATCTAGGGATGTGGACAAGTCTTGTACTACTTTAAGAGACTTAGATATTTCCATGGCACTTGTTTCCAACAGCTTAATATATTTTGACAAATCCTTGAACTTCTGTTCAATATACATAATGTGGTCTCTCAGCTGTTCCGACACTAACTCTTTAGCTATGGCAACTGAAGAACAATCCTCACTATTGAGCACTGCTAACACGTCTACTATTTTTCGTAGTATTTTGCATAGTAGCTTGCAGCATCCAACCAAGTACCCCAACGTGTTATGATTGGCTTTGGAGGTAAGGGAATTTCTGGCGCTATATTTTTAAATACTTGTAACCTAGTAGGTGCCTTTAAAAATAGTTTTTTCATATTTGATATAAACCGGTCCACATCTGGATAGGAACTCCTCACAGTCTCGGCTACTCTGTGAAGACAATGAGAGAGACAAGTCATGTGACAGATGTTAGGGTAGCTTAAATTTATTTGTCTGCCTGCTTTCATCATGTAAGCAGCGCCATCGGTGACTAGCAGGAGGATATTTTCACGTTTAACTCCGTCTGGCCATAAAAGAGACATCGAGTTTTCAAATAATGTTACAATGGATGCATGATTCACTTTATCAAGTACCTCTGCGGTTAACAAAAGCTTTTCACCAGGTCCATCAGGACTCAATGTTCCGACAACGACATGTGCTACAAATCGTCCTGTTTCATCAGTCGTTTCGTCCACAGAAACCCAAATCTTATTATTTCCTACCGCTTTCCTTATTTGATTTAAAACATCTGCATAACAATCTGGCAGATAGTTTTTGCGAAGAATTGATTCGGAAGGAAGTTGTTTTTCTGTATATTTTTCTATGAAGTTCTTAAAAAAACATTCTCTACTTTATGGAATGGAATGTTGGCCCCCACCATCATCTCACAGACGTCCCGAAAAAATGTAGACTTCCGACTTGAGAGAGAAGTAGATGGAACTTTGTTTACTTCCTGCTCCTATAAAGCTACACTTGCAATATGTTTTTTTGTGTTGCAATGTCTTTCAATGAATGCTCGTTTCCAGCCTCTAGTTTGTGTGAGGCACAATCTACAAATCATAAATTCTCCATTCGAAGAAAATATTTCACCTCCTCCAAATTCCTCCACGAAACAATTCACCTACAATTCAAAATAGTATTGTTAAACTTTCATAACACCACTTCTAATAACACGTATGTTGTGAGTTCTCAAAACGTCCGCTTACCTGCACTTCTTGAATGTAATTGGCTTCGCCATGACTCGGTTACCTCGTCCGTATGCTGTACTTGTATGTGCCCGCTTTGTTATTAGTTGTGACTGTCACTGTGCACTTGCAACGCAAACTACCAGCACAAACCCCCCGTCCTATCTGAAGCCGTAGTCGCACGGAGAACAAAGACGTACCGAACATCTGTGGCCTGCCTATATATTTTCATCTCCATTGATAAAATTCACAATACAGTTACTATACTCTAATACAGGAATTATGTTAATAATTGTTTGATAGAATCCTATACTCAGTAACATCAGTTTCAAGATAATGCGTAAGTTTACATCTTTTTAAAGAGGCTCTTCATATCTTTACTATTTATCTTTTACATTAGATTCCAAGATTTCTTTCAGTGCGATAAAGAATTCCCAATTCTGCTTTCAAACAGTGGCGCCAACTTATATGTGCTCGTTGGATCCGAGCCCATCCAATAATTTATCGTGTTATCATTACACTTATGACATTTATTTAACTTATATCTCAAACTTTTGAGCCCATCCAGTGTTTTATAAAAGTTGGCACCACTGTTTTCAATAGTGCCAAAAATGTTCCGTGGAACAGGCGTTGTCATAATGTAGTTCCAAAGTGAAACGAATATTTTGTAACAGCAAGTATTTCGTACTAGCTCAGAACAACACTGTTATTTTGGAATGTAGTATTCCAAGGTGCTGTTACGTTTTGGAACAGTTCCAAGCAAGGAACTGTTTAAAAATAACCGTTACGTTATTTTTTTCTCCACCTCTAATTCACACGTAAGCCAAAAGTAGCGCGTTGCATGCTACTTTTCGTGCTCCGCAACTTTAGCGCTGCAAAAGTTGCAACTGGAGGTTGCGAGTCTGTTCACACACAAGGCGCTACTTTTGCAGCCGCAGTCTTGCGACAGCTTTCCATCTCCGTGTTGGCTTTTCAATATACATTTTGTGGTTATTTTCGGATTAGAATTTGGGATTATGAAACTCATGCGATAGCTTACTTATCTATTATTTGCTTTTCTGTCCTAACTAGTATTCAGAAATTGGCATTATTTTTACTATAAAGCTATTAAAAACGCCTAGCCTACATACTTAAATGATAACCAACAGCATGTGTGTGTGTATATATATATATATATATATATATATATATATATTGATATTTTCCAGTGAAAACGAATCTCGTTGTAGGATACTTTTATTTATTTAAAGTGGCAGGTGCATTGAAAATTGGACATTTCATTGTCCAATACGACTTCTTGCTTTGACCTTCCTTACACTGCATTTACACGAGGCCTATTGTCGAGACAATAATTGTTGTCAATTGTCCCCAAAATGTTGCAAGACAGTCGCCGCCCAATCAAGTTGAATGTTTACTTATTCACACGAGGAAAATATTGCCGTGGCAGTAGGTGACGAAAAATGACTGAGTGTGCAGCGTCTGTGGTATCCCGGGTTGCTGTTTAACGAACTCTATGTTGAAAGTGCCACGGAGAGATTAATTTTCGCTTTGACTTCAACGGCACCGAATCTATCAATGTTTCATCTCACCAACAATGTCAGACAGTGCCTTTTCGCGAGCGTTTTTGTTATTGTAAAGGTCGTGCTTGTTCCACAAACATCGCTTCTCATTAAACAGCTTGCGAATTTGATAATAATAGCGTCACTCCACTTTGGGGGCATTATTACAACGAAAAACAACTGAAAAATACGTGAGAAAACTCACTTCTCGGTTGACTCAAGCAGACTAGTCCCAAAAACAGCGTAACAACTAGCATGTCGCATTCACATGACGCCAGTTGCCGGCCAATGGCGTGCTCCCGGTGGTGGTGGAGGGCATTGGACTGTCTTCAATCTACCATCGGCAATTACGTAGCCAACTGGCTAGACAGTTGGGCCGAAGTGTTCACACAAAGCCAATAATTTTATGGCATCAACTGTCTTCCAACTATTGTCTCCTTGACTGGCTTAGTCGACCTGGTTGGCAAGTTGGTATAGCGCTGGCGTTCTATGTCCAAGGTCGCGGGTTCGATCCCGGGCCAGGTCGATGGCATTTAAGTGTGCTTAAATGCGACAGGCTCTTGTCAGTAGATTTACTGGCATGTAAAAGAACTCCTGCGGGACAAAATTCCGGCACATCCGGCGACGCTGATATAACCTCTGCAGTTGCGAGCGTCGTTAAATAAAAAACATAACATAACATAACATAACTTGACTGGTTTCGTATAAATGCGGCTTTAGGGCTGGGCAGTGTGCAATGTGTAGAAAGTTCATTTCCTATTTTTTGGTCGCAGAGCATACAGTATGGTTATGGTAAAATACCAATACGGTAGAGGTGTGGCAGGATATAGGTTATATAATAGAGTCTCATTAATCAGAACTAATTGGGACCAAGACCTATTCGGATTACAAGATTTTCGGATTAACAGAAATATTTCCTGTAATGCAATTCATGCTATTTACGAGCGATGAGGGACGGTGGTGGGAGTACTCTGTTACTGTTTTTAGAACCACAACCAACAGGTTCACTTTATTACAACAGAAAATTACTGATTTTATGAGCATGATAGATGTGTAAATTATGTACAGAAAACACTAATTGTTGTAAATACCCTTGAATGTGCTATTTTCATAAATTTTTTTAAAGTAAAAGAAATTGAGTGAATTTATACATTTTTTCTTTTCGCTTTGTACTATTACAATAAATTTGGTTTTTCTTAAAATAATTTCGTTCGGATTAACCAGATTTTCGGATTAGCGTAGTTCGGATTAACGAGACTCTACTGTACTACATTCATGAATTACCTTTGATTGAGGTTCTGGCGGTACATCTCACTTGACGATTTGTGTTAGAGGAAGAACAATGTTTCTATGCATTTGAAATCTGATTAGCTAATCGGCGATGTATGTAATGGAGGAGGAAAGGAACTAGTCACCCTACCCCATTATCTTCTGGCCTAGTAGCCTCATAAGTGATGCCATTTTGGTATCACTTGTAAGGTTCATACCCGTCTTCGGACAGTTAACTAAACAACAACACAACATTCTTGAATGAAAGATAGCACGTTTGCTCTTTCACAGCTCTCAAACGGTGTGCTATTTGAAATTTCAGCAGTTGGGACTTCTCCGTCGAACAAAAGGGGACTATATCCGCCTATTTGCAATGTTGTTTCTTTTTTGGTGACATAATTTAATTATTTTTTGTAACGTATTAGACTTTTTCATTTGATGCATTTCAGATGGCACGGAACCAGATACGTAAAGGGCCGGATCGAAAATGGACGGAGGAAGCATTAATCGGGCCATTTTAAGTATATTAAGAGGTGAAGCAAGTATGTACTAATATTGCCACTCCAGAAAAAAGAAAATCGAAGAAACGCCGAAGAACACAAGAAACCAAACATCCGATATTAGACTTCAACTTTGAAACGGGTCAAACGAAAATTAAAGAATGAAAAAGGAAATAAAGAAAAGTATAGGCCTATTAAAAACAGTGTCGAAGAATTATTGAGTCACATAATGAGATACTGCCAATCCAAATTGAAGACAGTGACGAGGGAGATGCACCATGCTGATTTTGTGAGTTCAGGTTTTATTAGTTTTGTTCCAACAACAATCAGTAACCGTCCGTAACTATCGTGAGCATGTGCAGTACAGAAAAAAAGTGTTCCAACACACTCCAAACCAGTTCTGAACCGGAAACATAACATGTGCGTACTGTACTTCAGTCGAACGTTCCAACAAACGTTTGACACGGGTCCGGAACGGTGAGGGGTAGTCGGCGGATTGAGGCATGTACTGGTGAGTGTGTGTCTCGTACAGGCTCATACGTTCACCAACGTCTCGTGGATACTGAAGAAAGATATGATCGACTGTTCACATCAATAATGTTAAAATGGAAAGTGACAGTGCAGACGAATAATAAAACCAGAGATCTAATTTAAATTTTTGCCAAAAAGAAAGAGAATGAAAATTATATGGGTATTGAAATAGTTAATCATATTTTCAACATGCAACTTTGATTAAAAGTATAATATTTAAATAAAGTGCATAAATGAATAATTAAAACAAAACTTTTTTTTTCTTTATAGATGAAAGAGTCTCCCAGTACACAACATCGAATTAGCGGAATTCTTACCTTCCATATTTTTTTGTTATCTTTTTATAGAAAATTATCGAAATTCTGTTTTCTGATATTTTAATTAAGCTACGAAACGATAACAATTATGCAACCCATTCTCAGACAAAGATGATCACAGTTAGAGCATCTCTGGATTTAGTACACGATGATCCGGAAAACAGTTCCAACATCGTCCAGTTCTGTTTCAATCCCGTAGCAGATACCCAAGCAGCGCATGCGCATAAGATGATCCATGGTTCGTACATGAACTGATACATGAACCGTTAATTGGAACGAACTATTGTAGCAAACCAGCATCCAAGAGTTTCTGGATTAAATGTGAAAAATGTGGAACATGGTTTCACGAAGTGTATTGTATGTTGGTGTTGTTGGCAAGAGAAATTTCATTTGTGAAAAATATCTTTAATTAAAATACATAACATACTCTGATTGAAATAGCCCCGTGTGTGGGCGTAACAGCCCCGATATTTCTGAGATTTCTTTTTCGTGCATCACTTTTTGTTTTACTGTAACACAACTGTAGATTTCAAGATTTGTATACTTTTAATATTTATATGCTTTCAGGGATTGATTGGGAGTATTTTGCTCTGGGTTCATTACAATAATTACTTTTTTCATTACTTTCATAATTCCTTAAAATTGAAATGAGCGGAATAGCCCCGCTTTACCCTATAAACTCCATTAATCTTGTGTAAAGTGAAGTCCCGTATGTCAGTATAGTGTGAAAGTATTCATATTTATGTGTGAGTAATAAATGTTTGATAAAGAACTGAATAAAAATACCCATTATAATGTTATTCATTGACAGTGGGATTATCTCGCTTCTTGATCTGCAAAGCGAATTGAATCCGCCCACTTGATGGTGGACTGCCGTTCATATCTACATGAAACAAGACACGGACTGGCTGAATTTAATTCACACACAGTTCTGCAGGAAGAATGTGCACTGTGATGCGTCTCCTGCTACGAGAGTGGTCCGACCACATACTTCCAGATATATACGTAGTTATACAAAATATCTACCCACATGGACGTCCTGCCATCTTGTTCCAAATGCAAAATTCTTAATTCACCGTTGTCCTTGGTCAGCGATTCGTACAAATAAAGTGCGAGCGCCTAAGAAACAGATCTGCGTACATTTGTGTCAATTTGTGTATTATTACCTTCTCAGCATATAACGAGAAATAAAATGCCATCTAATACATGTACTGTGCATAGGCGGAGTTATGGGTGAGGGGGCATGGGGGGCACTGCCTCTCCCCAAACTTGTCTGTGCTCTTTTTTCCATTAACGTTAAAAAATATTAAGTTCAAAAGATCTTATTTGCGTTTGTTTATGATTAAGTTTCTGTGCTTAAATTGACGAATTAATGTCTTCAGATCATGTGTCTGCACTATAATATTTATTTTAAATTTCTGAATGTATAAGAATTTCTATATCTCATTTGAGGAATGGAAGCACTGTAATGTTTCTTTTGTAACAGCCTGTGTTAGAAGTCTGCAGGTGTTCAGGCCGCCACTTGGAGATGTATGAATGACATACTGCACAACAATGCAGAAAAAAGAAAAGTGATCCTAGTACACGAATTTCTATACCTCATTTGAGGAATGGAAGCACTGTAACGTTTCTTTTGTAATAGCCTGTGTTAGAAGTCTGTAAGTGTTCAGGCTGCCACTTGGAGACGTATGAATAACATACTGCACAACAATGCAGAAAAAAGAAAAGTGATCCTGGTATAAAGTTTAAACGTAAAGACGAGATTAAATAAAATAATTAAGAGTTTACATTTCTTTTGGTATCTTCAGGAAGGCAAGCTTCAGATAAGAAAGTTTCTGTTAGCACTGTTACGTAGTTTTATTGATGCATGCATGTGTTTCTGTATGAGAGAGAAAAAGAGGGAGATTGTTTTAAGTTATACCCTATTAGGCTTATAATTTGTAGTAGACCTACAGTTCAAGCCCTATACAACTTGGTCCGAAACATCGCAGATGTAACACTGTAAGAAACATGACCCCGAAAACACTTTTATTAACTGATCATATTCCGTTATCTGATCAGAAAGAGAAAAGGGAATTGGTTGGGCCACTGCCTGAGAAGAAACTGCCTACTAAAGGATGCACTGGAAGGAATGGTGGCTGGGCGAAGAATAGGGACAGAAGAAGATAGGCTGTGAGATGATAGACGACATTAAGATAATATGTGGATGACATGCGGAGACTAAGAGGAAGGCAGAAAATAGGAAAGATTGAAGAATGCTGGGTTTGCAGTGAAAGACCTGCCCATGTGCGGAACACTTATGTATGTATGTATGTATGTATGTATGTATGTATGTATGTATGTATGTATGTATTCCGATATACTGTACCAAGGTCAAGCTATAATGAGGGGAGGAGGTAAATGATGTACTCCATAATCCCGTTATATGGGCATTTTACAATTTTGTTTTGCTCCCCCCCCCCCAAGGAAACGGTTTTCTCTCCGCCTATGATAATGTGTAACGCTTAAAAAGGAACCTCATAGTTGTACAGAGTGTCATCAATTCGTTCTTTTCTCGATAACATTTAAAACGGATGAAGGAATTCAACGGGGGGGGGGGGGGGAAGCAAATAAGAGAAACTTTTCAGGTATCTCAATCTAGCAAAACTTTTCAGTTATATAACTTAAGAAAACGTTCCAGTTATCTGAATTTAAAGGAAAAAATGCAGTTATTCAATTTGAAGAAATAGAATTCAGTAGTCCCATTTTAAAGGAATAAACTTTTCACTTCTATTTAAGAAAATGGTTCCACTATATAAATCTGCAGGACTGCTCCCAGCTACCTCACTTAAAAAGAACTATCCATCTATGAAAATATAAGAAACTTTTCTAGTTGTTTTAATCAAAAGAATTCCTACATTTATCTCTAGAAACTTATCATTTATCTCTAATGCAGGAAAACATCCCAGTTACAAATTTTGATATCAATTAAAAAAACGTTTCCAGAAATTTTAATTTAAAAAACGAACTTCCAGCTATTTCAACTTAAGAAAAACTTTCCACATATTTCAATTAAGAAATGACTTCCCAGCTATTTCAAATTAACAAAGACTTTCCACATATTTCAATTAAGAAATAAACTTTACATCCGAATAAATAAAAATATATCCAGCAATGCTGATTTAAAAATGAACTCTTGTAATTATAAAAAAAAAGGTTCCATTTTCACTAAAATAAATCTTCCGACTCTTTTAACCTATGAAAACCTTTCTAATTATTACATAAAAATTATTAAGGACTATTCACATAATAAGATCTACATCAATATTAAAACTGTCCGATTATCTTAATTTAAAAAAAAGATCAACATTTAAAAAATCTAGCCACTTTAATTAAAATCAACTTTTCACCTACTTACACGTAAGAAAATATTTTCAGCAATTCCAATTAAGAAATTAACTTTACATTTAAATAAATTGAAAAAAATCTCCTTTTGCCTCAATTTGAAATGGGCTGTCTGTTGCAATTTTAAGAAATATGTATGTAATTAAAATAAACTTTCTACCTGTCTCAGTTTAAGAAAACCTAAAGATTTGTAAAAGATTAGGAAAATTGGTGATCATGATTCCGAAAACACCTCAGCACAGTCACATCCTCCACACTCATCCAACTCGGATCCTTATGATTTCTTTACGCTTCCCAGATTCGAAGACCAGCTTCCAAGGCACAGGTTACCGTCAGTTCAGAAAGTGACTACAGCTCCAAATCAATTCAGCAGTGATGACAGAAGAGCGATGTAGATAGGGTTGCCAACTTTACCCACAGTCTCAACCGGATATCTATATTATTTTGTGATGAAACAATGCTCTGATAAGCTACCTGTTATTATTTTAATGGCAATTGTGAAATGTTGCCAAACTTCATATGTAGATAAATTTTCAAAGCTAGTATGACTGAAACATTCCATCCTAATTCAAGAGTACTTCTTGTTCCAAACTGCTTCCTATTGATACAAAGCAATTTAAATCTGTAGGATTTTTCAGAACAAACAGAATTTTATTAACATGAGAATCTGGATCTACCGTGAAGCTTTACCGTCTTCGTTAGATCAAACTTTACAGTGAAAGTCACAAGGTAAATTTTAAAGAACTCAGTTTTGTCGTCTCGTCAGTCATTCATTATTAAAAGAGCAATGTAATGGTGTTTTTTTCTTGTTTCCTGTCTAGGTTTAGCTTGGTCACGACGTAACTTCACAAATCACAAGCCCAACAGCTCAACGAGTTCAATGAACATTAATTAGCATGAATAGAAAAACGCGCTACCGCCTGAACCGAGTCGGTAGGTAATTACTATATTTATACCAGTAATTTCAATATTCATTAAACATATGTCAATATAACTATAACATGCCTTTGGATTAATGACAAAATAAGTCACTAGTTGCAGTTGATTATTTCCGCACAACACTTTAGTCCCATTCAAGGTCAGATTATCATTCAACACTTGAGCAAATATCTCGGAGTTCTTCTCGACAAAACACAACCCTTAAAATTCATTTTATTGAAAGTAAAAATCTTACTGTATACTTGGTCAAAATGAAAGTGGCCGGTCTCTTGAGCAGTGAAAATATTCTAAGTCCCTTCGGGTGAGCGCGCAGTTCACTACCGTAAACCTCCGTACGCCGCTTTAGTTAACTCCATAATACAAGGCGCTGATTCGGGCTACCTCCACAGCATGCTTCGAATCTCCGTAGAGAATTTTTTTGTTTTGTCCTTCCTTTTATTTTTTACAACTCCTTTCAGTGTAATATAATCAAAGAATTTTGCTTATGTTAATTCATGTTACATACAGGTAATTACAAAATTGGTGAAAATTCGTGGTTATAATTCCAGGAAATCAGAACATATTTTGTCATCAGAATTATGGTTTTTCTTCCTGCTGATGATCAAGGATTTAGATTAGTATAATAATCATATTCTTTGTAGCACAAGTTGCAAATTAATTATTGTCAATTATTTAACCGTCAACATATTTGCGGAATGTTCCTTAGGCAACAGAGTGTAAAGCAGGAGGGGTTAATAAAATAATTTTAGTACCATGAAGATTTGAACTTGCAACCTCATGAACTCTCACGAACTCTTAGCTAACGCTCTATCAACTACGCTAAGAGTTTTACTGCAGTCAGAATGGCATTGTAACGGGCAATGGTTGTACTCCACTTGAGAACCTGTTATACAGTATATAATGTTAGTGTTACAATATTCACTGTTTAAACACTCTGAACGATGTGTCTGTTTTAAATCTCGTATATGAATTATTTTCTCGGAAGATTTTACTGATTAATAGCTACTAGAAGAATATACGCAATCTTTTGAACAAAGCCTGGCTGTCCCGAGCGCTCAAGGAAATACCCGATTCGAACTTAGTCTCTCAGACGCCGGCCACTTTCATTTTGACCAAGTGTACAAGACAATTATCCGTTCCTACATGCAGTGCAATTGTAAGATTTGGGTTCCAGCTCAACCGCGTCGCTTAAATATTTAAATGAAATACAGAAAGCAGTATCCAAAACCATCACCTGTGGACATTACTTCATAAGAAATATTGAACTCTGCAAAAATCTTTCTTAAGAGGACATTTTTTCGAGACTACTGAAGATATTGAGAAATAAATTACAATACCATTCTAATTTAAATGAATTGTTTAAGGTTTACATTTCAATGGTTTGCAACATTGCTTTACGTCTTAGTTTTTTTGTTCAATATTTTACATTTATTGTATATACTTACACTGAACAGAAAAGGAAGGATTCAAATGAGATAATTATTATGAAACTTCAAAATAAACATATTACAATAAAAGAAAGGGACTACCCTGAAATTTCTACAGTAGATGCAAACTTATGCGGTGGTGTCATGTTGAATTTAGGCATTGTCTGTGAGGGAAATTCGTTGAGGAGAGAAAAGAAGTTGATCCTAGATAATAATGCAGGCTAAAACGATTTCATTAAGGAATAGAACAAAGAACACCAAAGAACAATATTTATATTAATACTTTACTTTCTCATCAGGGAAAATACCATACCGCACAAAAATTTGATTTAGGGAGTTTCACTGAAATGCTACACGTTTCCAGCATTCCTGGTGCCAAAAAACAGTTTTGGGCATGCCGTCAGTCTCTCTGCCCGTCAGTGTACAACGATTTCTACTAATCTATTGTTTGGATTTTCTTCATATTCTGTATCTACTAGTCAATTTATCACGGAATCATTCACATGAAATATGTATAATAATTTGTATACTAGTCTGTTTTTGTACAGCGATTTCTACTAAATTAATGGACAAATTTTGTTCATATTTCGTATCTACGAGGCAATTTATCATGGAATGATGTACATGAAATGTAATATTTTTATTACTAGTCTGTGTAGAGTGACTTTTTTCTGAACTACTTGTCGTTTTGTTCATATTGAGTATCCACGACTCAATTTATCAGGGAATGATGTTCATGAAATATAATAATTTTAGTACTAATCTGTGTACAAAGATTCCTTCTAAACTATTTGTCGTTTTGTTCATATTCACTATCTACGAGTCAATTATTCAGGGAATGAAGTACGTGAAATATAATAATTTTAGTACTAGTCTGTGTACAGCGATTTCTTCTAAACTATTTGTCGTTTTGTTAATATTCAGTATCTACGGGTCAATTTATCAGGGAACGATGTACATGAAATATAATAATTTTAGTACTAGTCTGTGTAGGCGATTTCTTCTAAACTATTTGTAGCTTTGTTTATATTCAGTATCTACGAGTCAATTTATAAGGGAATGACGTAAATTAAATATAATAATTTTAGTACTAGTATGTGTAGAGCGATTTCTTCCAAACTATTTGTCGTTTTGTTCATATTCAGTATCTACGAGTCAATTATTCAGGGAATGATGTAAATGAAATATAATAATTTTAGTACTAGTCTGTGTAGAGCGATTTCTTCTAAACTATTTGTCGTTTTATTCATATTCAGTATCTACGAATCAATTATTCAGGAAATGAAGTACATGAAATATAATGATTTTAGTTCTGGTCTGTGTAGAGCGATTTCTTCTAAACTATTTGTCGTTTTGTTCATATTCCGTATCTACGAATCAATTATTCAGGGAATGAAGTAAATGAAATATAACTTAATAATTTTAGTACTAGTCTGTGTACACCGATTTCTTCTAAATTATGTGTAATTTTTTTCATGTTCAGTATCTATGAGCCAATTTATCAGGGAATGATGTACATGAAATATAACAGTTTTAAAGTAGTACTAGTCTGTCTACAGGGATTTCTACTAAATTTGAACGAATTTTGTACATATTCAGTACCGTATCTATCTACGAGCCAGTTTATAAGGGAATGATGTAAATGAAATAGGCCTATAAGCCTAATAATTTTAGTACTAGTGTGTGCACAGCGATTTATAAGTTAATAAACTATGGGACGTTTTTTGTTCATATTCAATATCGACGAGTCAATTTATGAGAGAATGAAGAACATGAAATGCAATAGTATTAGTATTACTCTGTATTCAGCGATTTCTGCTCAAGTATTGGACGGATATCGTTCATATTCAGTAGGCCTGTCTACGAGTCAAATTATTTGGGAATTATGTACAATCTTAGAAATAAATTTTGTCGCATAGATACTTTGTAAGTCTCAGAAAGTAGGCAGTGCGTATGATCAGAAGACGAGCGACCTGGTTCACAAGGAAACGACTAGGTAATAAAATTAGTTTTGTTTTGTTGTATGTCTGATCATGCGCACTGCCTCCTTTCTGGGACCTATAAAGTATCTGTGCGACAAAACTGTTTTTCTAAAACTGTACATATAACGGTGTTAGTACTAATCTGTGTAGGTCTATAGTGATTTCTACTGAAGTATTTTGATGGATTTTCTTCATATTCAATGTCTACAGATCAATTTATGAGGAAATTATGTACATGAAATATAATCATCTTAGTAGCCTATTACTGGTTTGTCCTTGTACAGTGATTTCCACTAAACTATTGAACGTATTTTGTTCATATTCAGTATTTGTGAGCGTAATCCAGGATGTATATAGAACGTAATTACATTAGTAGAAATTAACAGCTCTTTATTTCAAATCTAAGATAGAATGCGGCGATGAATTCAAACTCTATTCTAAATATTTTGTTATGAATAGTAGAACGAAAATACAAATTGAATTTGAACTAACCATTCGCTGTGTGGAGGATATAGTGATTACTGCTTCATACAAGTAATAGGTAATTCATTTTCGAGATAAGAGAAAAATTTATACTCGTACTTGACAGGTTGCTTGGAAAATACGTTCTCTTGAGGAAGGGCGAAATCTTTCCTATAGGGCCATCTCTTCAATTCGTCACAGATCGGCTGCAGAACTATCTGAACTGATTACCTCAGCCAAGTACAAAGGTGGATGGAAACATAACACGATAACTTCTTACACAACGGTTCTTCAAATTCGATTGCTAAAAACAGAAGTGTAAACACTACCGAAAACTTTACCAAAATGTAAACATTTCTCTTTTTGAAGGATCAGTGGAGCGGAGAAAAATTCTCTCCGGCGCCGGGATTCGAACCCGGGATTTCAGCTCTACGTGCTGACGCTCTATCTATCCACTAAACCATACCGGATTCCAATTCCGATGCCGGATTGAATCCTCTCAGATTAAGCTCCACCTCTTAGTGTCCCTATAGTGGCCAACCCTCATGCACTGTGTCACAGATGTGTGACAGTGGCACAATGTCCAACACACTATGTGCAGAGGTGCACTCATTACGAGTGACTAAGTGGCCGGGATCCGACGGAATGACCGCCGTCTTAAATCACTAAGGGTCGTATTCATAGACATCCTTAGTTCGGGCTTTCGATGGATGATCAGCGAACTAACGTTTTTCGTATTTCTAAACCATTGTTAGCGATTTGATATGATATGAATCCTGTACAAGTAACCAGTCGATAGCCGGGGGTAGTTTAGCACGCTCGTAGCGCGGGCTAGCAAAATGTCTATGAATAGTAAGTGATTATATATACGCATATCATATTATAGCGATGTACCGAAATACGTATGATATTGTGATTATACGGGGACATCATTTTATTTTTACTTCAATTTTTATTGTACCTGAGTTTTTGAATGTACTTCACTCCCACCCCTTCTACTAATGAAGTTCCAACTGTCCTCCAGACAGAATCAAGGCTGCATATAGTAAACAACACTGAGTTAGTAAGTATAGTACGTTCCAGAAATATGTTCGCGTTTTCCAGTGACGAAAGAGCTTTCAATATTTAACCATATTTTCGCACAGGTACTGTTCGTTTGCGTACGTCGCATCCCGATTTCCCCCACCTGCTTTTGCACGCCCTTCTGTAAAAGCTGGGCTGTCTTAGCTCTTTTCTGAAAATATTAATTTCTGTTAGGAACTGGACGTTTACGTAATATTATACAACTGTTTAAAATAACTTAAATAAAAGCGCCTCGTTAAGTAATTAACTATCACGTGATTTCCCCCCCTTTCTACGATCCTGCGACATAACCACTTGGACGGACAGTAGATAGCATGTCTGAGTAATTTTATCTGTGCGGGTCGGGCAGAAGTGAAGATTGAATTTACAGTACGTAAGGTACTCTTATATAGAGTAGGTACAGAATTATTTCAACATGAGTTACTAGTACGAAGGACGAAACTGGCAGTTAGAATTAGATGCAATAGTCTATAGTGCGATAACATGAACAAAAGAACTGAAGCCTGTATCGAAATGAACGGCCACCATTTTCAAAAATGTGTTTAAATATCCATATTATGATTATTTTTCAATTGAACTTCATTCTTTATATTGTACGCTAATGTGCTGTAGATAGTATAATATACACTGCATAAGGAATACGTTCGCATGGATAACTCAGTTCGTGAGTAAAAACACTTATTCTTAATACAGTACTGCATTTTGATTAAACAAACACCTAATGAAAATTATCGAATTCAAAATTGCGATATTTCCTAGTTTACGTAAATGGACGAACTACTTTTCTTACCTCCTATACCTAGTAAAGTGATGTGTTTGTGTTTTACGCCAGTATCATCGAACTCCAGTCGTGGAAGGGGGTAGCGAACGGTGTTTCCGGTTCTCTAAAGGTATAGACAGGTTAATATTAAAAATGTTAGTAAAAACAAAATTATGTCCCTGTATAAGGCAAATAAGGAGGTTACTGTAGGAGCAAGGGAAGTACAAAGAGAAGGTTGTCCAACTAATGGACACCGGTAACAACAAAGGAAATAAGCTTAATACATAGATAAAATCTGACATATAAACAAATGCAAAAATAAAATAAATTACAATAAATTACTTACAAAATAGAAGAGCAAATAAGTACACGCTATTGTAACGTCCATAATTTAATCCCTTACCGCATTCTGGGTCAGATATGGCACATACCGGTTTTATATTCATATAATTTTTAATATAAGCATATAATATTTCAAACTGCATAATGGGACAGATATGGCACACTGTCAAGAATTGGATTTGGCCATATGTGACATCAGTTGAGAAAGAAAGAACTACTTATGATATCTGAATATTAAGCTGGTGTGTGCAAGAATGTCCCATGCGGTAAGAGGTTAAACTCAAAATGCATAGGTTACCTGTGAAAGGGTAACTGTCAATATAGCCCATGCTTTTTAATTAGTCTAAGTGGATGTATTATTTATTATTATTTCATTAATAAAACATTTTAAGGGAGATAAAAAGTTATTAACAAAAACAAAACCGCGCTCAAGCTCTAATGATTGCAGTTTTATGATCTGTTGCTTCTGAAGAATCTAAATGAATGAATGAATGAACGAACGAATGAACGAATGAATGAATAAATAAATGAATCAATGAATAAATGAATGAATGAATGAATGAATGAATGAATGAATGAATGAATGAATGAATGAATGAATGGATGGAGAGAGAGGATGCAATATCATTTGAAAGATACACGATGATAATTGCGACTTTGCAACGATTCCTGAAACTCCTGGATGACTCAATGTTGTCTGTCTTTCATGATCCAGAGCCATTCATCCGAGAAAGACTCGGACATTTGTTAAACCGAATACTGAATCACTCCGCGAGACAGAACTGCTTTGCTTACTATCTACAGGGACATCATTTTATTTTTACATCAATTTTTATTGTACCTGAGTTTTTTAATGTACTTCACTCCCATCCCCTCTACTAGTAAACTTCCAACCGTTCTCCACACAAAACCAAGACCGCGCATGCAGTACTGAGTTAGTGAGTACAGTACGTTCCAGAAATATGTTCGCGTTTTCCAGTGACGAAAGAGCTTTCAATATTGAATTATATTTTCGCACAGGTACTGTCGTCCGTTTGCCTACGTCGCATCCCGGTTCCCCTCACCTGCTTCTGTTCGTCCCTCTGTAAAGTCTAGCAGCTGGGCTGTCTTAGCTCTTTTCTGAAAACATTAATTTCTGTTAGGAATTGGACGTATACGTAATATTATACAACCGTTTAGAATAACTTAAATAAAAGGGCCTCGTTAAGTAATTAACTGTCACGTGATTTCCTCCCTTTTCTACGACCCTGCGACAAAACCACTTGAACGGACAGTAGATAGCATTTCTGAGTAATTTTATCTTTTCGGATTGGGAAGAAGTGTAGATTAAATTTACAGTACGTAAGGTACTCTTTTATAGAATAGGTACAGAATTATTTCAATATGAATCACTAGTACGAAGGACGAAACTGATAATTGGAATTAGGTACAATAGTCTATAGTGCGATAATATGCACAAAAGAACTGAAGCGTGTATCGAAATGAACGGTCACCATTTTCAAAAATGTGTTTAAATATCCATATTGTGATTATTTTTCAATTTAACTTCATTCTCTATATTGTACGCTGATGTGCGGTAACAGTACAATATACACTGCATAATGAATATGTCCGAATGGATAGCTCAATTCGTGAGTAAAAACACTAAGTGTTAATACAGTACTGTATTTTGATTAAATAAAAACCTAATGAAAATTATCAAACTCAAAATTGCTATATTTCCTAGTTTACATAAATGGATTAACTACTTTTCTTCCCTCCTATACCTAGTAAAGTGATTTGTATTTTACGCCAGTATCATCGAACTCCAGCCTTGGAAGGGGGAGCAAGCGGTGTTTCCGATTCTAGACCTTAATCCAAAGGTATAGCCAGGTTAATATTAAAAATGTTAGTAAAAATAAAATGATGTCCCTGTATATGCATATCATATTATAGCGATGTACCGGAATACTCGTATTTCCATGCAGAAATTCTGCGTTATCATATGATGAAAGATCGGTGTGATGGAAATAGCCTATATCTAAGTACTAAGGTACATCGCATTAATATGATATGCATAGGCTATATAATCACGTAGTGATTTAAGACGGCGCTCATTCCGTCGGATCCCGACTACTTAGTCACTCGTAATGAGAGCACCTCTGCACATTAGTGTGTTGGAGATTGTGCCATTGTCACACACCTGTGCCACAGTGCATGAGGGTTGGCCACTAAAGGAAAACTGAGAGATGGAGAGGATTCAATCGTGTATCGCAATTGGAATCCGATGTGGCTTAGTGGATAGAGCGTCAGCATATAAAGCTGAAAACCTGGGTTCGAATCCCGATGCCGGAGAGAATTTTTCTCCGCTCCACCGATCCTTCATCATATGATTTTTTTTATTTTAGTAGGTTGTTTTACGACGCTTTATCTTAGGATATTTAGCGTCTGAATCAGCTGAAGGTGATAATGCCGGTGAAATGAGTCCGGGGTCCAGCACCGAAAGTTACCAGGCATTTGCTCATATTGGGTTGAGGGAAAACCTCGGAAAAAACCTCAACCAAGTAACTTGCCCCGACCGGCAATCGAATCCGGGCCACCTGGTTTCTCGGCCAGACGCGCTAACCGTTACTCCATAGGTGTGGACACTTCATCATATGATAACGCAGAATTTCTGCATGGAAATATCATATGCACTTTGGTACAGCGCTACAATATTTCTCTTTTTTCAAGAGCGCAGGATCACTCTGTTGATTTCACAAAGACGAATGAGAGGAACACTTGCAAATTTTCCTCATAATGACTGGGGGAAACTAAAGTGAAACCTCTGCACTCTGCGGTAGGTCTATAATCTGCATAGCAAATGCTATTCAGGGCAGGTCTCTTCCAACACTTTAATATTCAATGGTTCAGCTAAGTGATCCTCCTTATTAAATGCTATCCGAGCTGTCGCATTTCATCAGCGCCGGACGCACTTCAGAGCCGATTTGCACAACCACGACTTTATCTCGGAGCCCGCTACCCAACAATTAGCCGCCACGTTCGATACATAACCTGCATTTAGCCTGTTTGGTCTTGGTGGTCGAGTCAATCAACATGTAACGCCGCCATGTTTATTAATATCGCTGGATTAATACAACGATTTGCATGGATTAAGAGCGAGACTGCAGTAGATTCGACTGCCGTGTCACCTTGACATTTCGTACTTTATCAAACCACGAGGCACTCCGTGCGGCGATTTATTATGTAATGCCAGTGAAGCAGGGTGGGGTGTTTATAACGAAAAATGTGTTGTCATTAATATGGAATTTCGGCAATGTGCGGCGAGAGTAGTTACAGAGGGAACAATATATTCAGATGAACTTGTTAACTTGTTAATTCAGAATTGACCACACCAGAAATTTTTTCAAACGTCTGAGATGAATAATGGAGTGGATGTATCAAATATCTGATATTTAAAGAGCGCATGTTATCTCCATATATAAATTCCGTCAAGACCTTATATTTGTTTGATTTAAAAGTTGTCAAATATTAACATAACATTTATTTAACAGTAGGCTTAAGTTAAAATACAGATCAGTCTTCAAAACAGCAGAATATTGCTTCAGTGACAGACGAACAACGGCGAACCCGTAGAGTGAGAACTTGTGTCGATGCTATTTTTTTTAATACAGTCTAATCTCAGTACAATGAAACCGATATAGAGATAAACCCTGTTGCAACGATGGTTCCGGTATATTTTCATTATGTTTTATACATCTTTGGAAAACGTATTATGTGTCTTTCACATGTTAAATTTTATGTTACCTTGTTAACATGTTTCGACCTGCTATTGGCCATCATCAGAACTGGTTGTTGCTGGCCTTGGCGCCTTTTGTTTCGTTTCCTGTGGGGGTGTGTTTGTGTAGTGTAATGTGAAGTCAAAGAGTGTGTGTGTTCTGAAATTGAGTTGTGTGCTGAGAATTTCATTTGGATGTGTTTTTTTGTGTTTGTATATTTCGTTTTGTTCTAGTGTGTTTAGTTTCTGTTTTTTTTTTTGGTTGGAATGTAGAATTTCCATGTCTGTGTCGATGTCTCTGTATGTGTGGTTAGCATTTGTGATGTGTTCTGCATATGTGGAAGAGTTTTGTAATTGTGTTATGGCTGTGATGTGTTCTTTGTAAAGAGTTTGAAATGATCTGCCTGGCTGATCTATGTAGAAGTTGTTGCAGGTGTGACATTTGAGTTTGTATAAGCCTGTGTGGTTGTCTTTGTTTGTGTTGTTTATGTGTTGAGATGTTTATGTAGAGTATTATTTGTTCGGTATGCGATGTTGTAATTTAATTTCTTGAATGAGGTTGCAATCTTGTGTGTGTTTTTGTTTTCGTATGTTAGTGTGATGTATTTTTTGTGTTCTTGTGTTTGTGTTGTATTCTTATGTTTTTTATGATTATGTTTTGTCTTTCGTATTATGTTGTCTATTATGTTGGGATTGTATCCGTTTTCTTGTGCTATGTATTTGATTGTGTCTAGCTCTTCATTGTAATCATGTTGGTTCATTGGTATGTTGAATAGTCTGTGTACCATTGTTCGGAATGCAGCTTGTTTGTGTTAAGTATGTGTGTATGTTTTTAATTTAATTGTTTTCATGTTCAGTATTTCACTTCTCACTTGATATTGTCCTCAGAGATATTTTCATCATGACAGGTGTACAGTAACACGATAACAAATCAGTTTGGAGTCTAAATTAGCTGAATTTAGTAATAATTTACATAGTCGATTGAAGCAGACTGAAGTGACATAAAAGTATGGATTTGCGTAGGTAACGCTAGCAACTTTGATGAAGAAACGCAAGAAAATAAATGACAGTGCCGCAATTGGTAACTGACCCCGAAAGTAGCCTAAACATTTAAAAACTGGAGCAGAAAAAAACGTTTACAGTATATTGCCACCTTGAACTGCTTTAATCATACCATCAGAACATCTGATTGTGATCGAAGAAATAAGATACACATTTGTTGCTGAAAATCTCAAAACTAAAAGACAGAGTGTAATTATTACTGTTTAAAAAAGTTCCAGAATATTTAATGAATTTGCACTTCCAAGTAGGGTTATTAAATGTAGGGTTCAGAGGCATAGTGGGCCAAGCGCCATTTATTAAAAACGGAGAAAGCAAGGGTTAAAGTTAAGTGAATATCATAGTTTAATGAAGTTTGACATATAATTTAGTTTTAATGTTTATACTTTATATTACTTGCTATATATTTCCATTGAATTATGGTAATAACTTCATTTTAACCCTTGTTTTCTACGATTTTAGTAAATGGCGCTTGGCCCACTATGATTCTGAACCCTTCAAATGTGAGCAAATGTTATTTAATTAGCATGTAATGTTGTTTTATACTTATTTCTACTATATTCTCTTTTAGAAATTAAATAGGGTAAATGAAGGTATTAAGGCCATGCAGGTTACAACGCCATCTAATATTTTATAATTAGTTACGTGAAAACCTGTGTTGGCAGCTCTAGTCAGAGAAGTATGGTGTTTAGAGGAACCCTTCGTAAACATCTGGAACCAACAAGGAAACGGATTTTTATCTTTAGTGCAAGTTTAACAATCTTTAAGTGAAGAAGTTCGCGCTTTAACTCATCGTCCAGTCAGTGAATATTATATTCTGCATAAAGTACAAATAATTGAATTTGGAATATAGTGAATGATGAAATGTTATGAGAAATTCGTTTATATGTGTTCTTAAGTTTAGTGGAGTGGCGGTATTTTAACATTTATGATATTATATTATGGTAATTATTCATTTAAAATAGAATTTGTGACTATAGGTAATAACGCCATCTCGCTGCGAGAATAAATTTTGAATTAATATGAAAGAATAACAGTTAGTTTAATCGTCTCTAAATTAAGGATAATCGACCGAACCACGAAACCTGCGACATGAGTAGCAAAAAGAAACTGGATTCTGTTGACTAGTGAAGACAGTTGTGCACTACTCAATGACAGTGACCTAGATTAATTTTTTTTTAATTTATGTGGTAATGAGACCTTTTTGTTGTCCCTAATCATTTGTAGTTATTTAATTCTATGTCATAATCTTATATTTGTCACTTTTGCTTTTAAACACGTTTCTTTGTTCTAAAAAAATAAGTGGCGTTATTACCTTCTCTGCAGGTAATAGCGCCAATATGTGTAATGCTTTTACTTGCATATATATATATATATATATATATTGTTGTAAAACCTTGTCACAATTACAACTTTTGAAACGTACATTATATAGAAAAGGCTAAATGATCAATATCTAAAATATCAGTATTATTGTCCGTAATTTTCTGGTCAGTTTTAACCAATTTATTGAATTGGTGGAGTTGATACTTTCACTTACATTATGGGCAAAATTTCATAACCCCTCAATACAACGATTACTCTGTTGCAACAAAACAATTCTCTGGCGGGTTGGCAAAAGGGCTTAAGTCACTCTATGCAAAATTTACAGAAGGAATTTCCAAAGATTTAAACAACTGCTATAAATCCGAAAAGTGGAAAAAATTCATTACGGTGCCGCGAATCAAACCCGGCACATCCAGTTCTACGCACTGGATGCTCTAACCATTCAGCTACTCCGAAATTTTCCATTAATAACCAATGGTAACTATCACAGATAATTCTGTAGGCCCAAAATATTAATCTCTACATAGATTATTCGCCTAACAGTGCATATATAATATAGGCTATATGTCAATATAGCTGATATGTAACATCTGTTATCAGGCAGTACATCTCACTTGACAGTATATTGTTTGTATGCATCTGAAGTCTGATTAGTGTAATATGTAGCTAGTCGGCGATGCATGCAATGAAGGGGGAGAGGAACTGGCCACCCTACCCCATTATCTCCTGGCCTAGTTTGCCTCATAAGTGGTGCCTTCTTGGTATCAAGAGGTTCAGACCTGTCTTCGGACAGTAAATCGAACATGGAGTAAGGTGTGTGTGTGTGTGTGTATGTATGTGTGTGTGTTTTTCCAATACCCACTCACTTCACTTGCATGATTCGGCATACTGCGGATAGATGGATGGTGAGTGTATGTGTAAGTGTAAGTGTTCGTGTAAGTGTAGTGTGTGGAATGAGTGATGATGAAGATGAGGAAGGGAGAAGGGGAAACCCGGTGCCGACACGTAGTCTACTCCCGACGAATAGCACCAAGTGGACCGCCAGGCTTAACGTCCCTATCCGACGGACGAATCACTATCAACAATGACTGCGGAGAGATTTGGGATTTAACCCAGGCACAATCTAGTGGTTAGAAGTTGTGCATCGTCATCTCTCTCCTAGTCCCGAAGTAGAAAGTTTCTGACCTCGCCGGGAATCGAACCCGGGCCGGCTAGTCTGGAGGCAGACACACTACCACAGAGCTAACCTGGCGGACACATTGAGTAAGGCCACAAAGGAAAAAGAACCAAAGGAGGAAGATTCGAATCGGTGTGGTGGTTGAACTTCGGCGTAGCTCAGTGGTTCGAGCACGCAGCGCGTAGAACTGGGGGGGTTCCGGGTTCGATCCTCGGCGCCGGAGCGAATTTTTCTCCATTAATAATAAACGATACGTAACCGTCACAGATAATTCTGTAGGACCAAAAATTAATCTTTACATAATTATGTGAATTTGAGTGGGATTTATTCGTTTTGTTTGACTGAAAAAGTAAATAAAAATTTTACAGTGCTCAAAATCTGTTATAGTATTCTTCACAGAGGTTACATTCATTCACTTCGTGCTTTGCCCTAACAGTATGGTACACGAAATCTACCGCAAATACAAGAATTTTAATGTGAATTAAATCAAGCAAATGGCCATTCAGCCTCAAATACTCCCATTTCTGCAACACGCTTGGCAATATGTCCACTATAAATCCATAATATTGCTACACCACTCCTTCAAACCGGCTTCAAGTTATCGCATGGCAAGTGTCTCCGTCTTTTCTACCCAATATCTTTGGGTTCCTGAATAAGGCTAGCTTGGTTGATCGCGAGCGCACTTACTGTTTCGTCACCACTATTGTAGGCCTACTGCTTCTCTTCTGGGTTTGTTGTGAGAAACGTTGTTGATGAATGTTGTTTTTGTCATTTCAACATTAACTTCCTTTGCAAGAATGCCGCTGGGAGCAGAAGAAGTTGCAAAAACCTATTAGCTTTATTGTTGATGGTCGCAGTTTGCTACTGCTACCGCTAGCGTAAGCGCACTGTACTCAACTGTTAGGGATGCAGTAAAAAAGTTCAGAGAAAGGTAACGTTATTCCACGAAGCCTGGATTTGGCCGAAAACGGAGAGCTACAGCCTGTGATGACCAATTTATAGTGTCGCAGACTTTAAGAATTCATTATATAACCTCGGTGGAAGTCCAAAAATCGACTCCACAATGTTATGGGTGTCAACATAAGCGTGAGGACAGTTCGGGCACATCTACGGGAAGTAGCCCTAAAATCATGCCGATCTGCAACAGGTCCAGCATTGACACCAGATTACAGGGCAGCCCGTCTTTGATATGCCCGTGAACTTGCGGAATGGATAGTGGAGGAGTGGAGTAAAGTACTGTCACAGTCTAGTATATACAGTCACGAAGCTTAATACTTACTAAATATGCAGACGTAAACAATTGAAATGGCGGCTCAGTTGGTAGAGCAGCTGTCCGGGGTTCGATCCCAGGTGGTGACAGGATTTTTTCTCGTTGCCAAACTTTCAGAACGGCCCCGAGGTTCACTCAGCCTCCTATAAAATTGAGTACCGGGTCTTTCCCGGGGGTAAAAGGCGGTCGGAGCGTGGTGCCGACCACACCACCTCATTCTAGTACCTCCATGCCCCCCAAGTGCCTTCATGGCATGTTACGGGGATACCTTTACCTTTAAACAGTTGAAATATGCATCCATAGATAGTTGCTCACCACCAGGATCGCTACTATCGCCTCATCACAGACTCTTTCCCTAGCAGACCATAAAATGTATTGTACTTTCGATATCGTGTTCTTTTGAAAAAATTAACACCTTCCTTCCACTATTTAAATATGAAATACCTAAGGTTTATATATTATTTTCATAAAATATATATTATATTCTATAAACTCACCTTCCTTGATCTTTCGGAAGAAGGATAACTCTAACCTATTTTTCTTACAATTTATAGTACTACAAACGTCTCCTTGTCCCATATTATTATTCAAATTATTGTATTTTAGCCATTTACAGTTATTACAACCGATAACGAACTTTTCACATAAATGCGAAATACGGCACAGTCAATGCTTTTTCGATCTAGACTAGGCCGTAATGTTTGTTCGGGTTTTCTATTTCAGTGTATGGAGCTCAGTGAAATATTATAACTTCATTGCTTATTTAGTGTAATGTGTTATAAGTTCCGTTTACTTCTTGTTGCATAATATGTTGCGGAAATAATTACAAAACTGTGTTATTTTAATGTGAAGAGAATTTTACATTTTAACATAATCTGTTCGTGTCAACATTTCAAGTTTAGAATGGAAGCTATTTTGAGGTTTAATAAAAAAGAATTTATATTGGGATTTCAATTTAGTACATCTACCTTCCTTAATATTAGACAAAACATTTACCATATCACTCCTATGAAATTAGTGTATTTACAATTGTATCACTTCATCTCTTAAGTAGTAGATAAATACAATAATTCAGTACTCAATTTTTGTATTAAAATACAGACAAATTGAATGTCCGGGGTATCATACATGACATTATGCTTAATAATTATAATGTATGATTGCGAATTTAGGAATATAAGTTAAATATAGTAAACATAATCTATAATTTTCATATGAATGGCAAGGCATTGGAGATCACTAAATTTAGACAGAAAGGGGCAACTGGTACAGTAAACATAACCTATAATTTCAACATATCTAAATATTCGTGCGGTGCAATTGAAAATTATTGAATCGTGCATAAATGAATGTACAAGAATTTCGCAATATTTAATTGAAATAAAGGTATTACACATACGAACAACGTAATTTTCACACCATAAATAATATTATATCTTAACTCGCAAGTAAATTATATCTGAAGTATCTCATAATCATTGTTTTAAATTTTATTAATGGAATTACACTACATTTTAGAGAAACATATGTTACTGTTTATGCATTCCAACTAATTTATATGGTTGAAACGCGGCCCTTCGTGATCGGGTTAAGCGAGTTACATGGTTTGCCTTAATGCCTGTATTAGATCACGATGGCTGTGGCACAGTCTATTGTTCCTAGTACTCACACCGCTCCAAGCGGCTAGCAACTACCGCGAGATTTGCAAAAAATCACCCCAAGCTTCGTGACTGTATATAGTAGACTGTGGTACTGTTCTCCGATGAGTCCAAGTCGTCCCGGAGATCACCTATCGGCAAGGAGAAAGTATGGAAGCGAATTGGAGAATGTTATTCAGCATGTGATTTCTTCGATAAGCATTCAACTACTATTATTTTTAACTATTTTTAAAGTGAAATCGGACTATGTTACGGCCACGAATTCAACACATATATCGATATTATTCTCCACACCAACACTTCTAAACATATTTTCCCGGTTATATTATTAAAAAAATTATGATTCCTTTAACATGGACATTTTAGTAAGTATATAAAGTTCATTAATCAATTGAAGTTATAAATACGTAACCAAGATTATTTTAAGGTTGATATGTCGATTTTTCTGTCTCTTTCTATGGATTCACAGGATTTAGGATTAAGTTCTCCCATCTCTGCTGATTGGTTTCATGACACTGCACGCTATATAGATCAGCGGTGACCAAACTGGGTATCGTGATTACATCGTGTAATCAAAGACATTCATACTGGTAAGGGGAGTTTTCTATACATTGCTCTCTGTCTCGCTCACGTACTCAAGGTAAGCAGAGTCTGTACCATGTCGCTCTACAAACCCTCTGTCTCTACGAGCAGGAACAGAAGGTTTAGTACAGAATGGGAAGAGGAATTTATTCGCTGTTCTGTCGGAGAAAATGTAATATGTTACTTTGCTCAACGGTTCAATAAAATTAATAGTAGTATGCATATATAGAAGCGACATTACAGAGCATTACGCTGAATACATAGGCATAACAGGTATTATTATTATTTTTTATTATATTATATTATTATTATTGTTATTATTATTATATTTATCAGCAAGTGTAACCATAATTCTTATATACGTGCCTTAATATGTAGGCCTACATCTTCCCTTGAATAATAAAATAATTACTACGCTATATCTCCATTTTAATTTCTTTTTTAATCTTTTGTTCAATATTACCGGTTATTTACTAGTTATTGATTTAATAATGATAATAATAATAACAACAATAATAATAACAATACTGATAGCTTTATCAGTAGTAGTAGTAGTAGTAGTAGCAGTAGCAGTAGTAGTAGTAGTAGTAGTAGTAGTAGTAGTAGTAGTAATAGTATAATAATAATAATAATAATAATAATAATAATAATATAAAGAAACTGATTGAATATTACGTGCTAGTATAGTAATGAAGTGAGCTAGTAAACTCCAAGAACTGAAATCGGACATAAATCATCGTCATGAAGAGAAAGATGACATAAACAAATGTAAGGAAGCCAGCTATCTAGTGGCGAACGAAATAACTCGTTCTCTTAAGCCTTCCAACGAAGGAGAGTGTTATAAAAGCGCAATGATCAAGGTGGCTGAAATAATTTGTCCAATGAAAGTTGTTAATTAAGTATGAAAAACTGCGCATTTCTCGACTAAATATCCAGAAGGGAATTCAGGAAATTTCTGATTATGTTCATTAAGGAATATTTAAGAAATGCAAGAAAATTTGTATATATTTTTTATTGGTTCTTGATGACAGTAGTGACATTACTGATAGAGCAAAGCTTGCTATTTTTATTCGCGGGGTTGATGAATAACTCAATGTTAGTGCACAAACCACCACTGGTTGTAGTTTTCATGCCATGTACCTCTCCCCCATCTCCTTACTTCTTAGACTGTCTCTCGCGTGTAATCACTGCAGTTCGAGTTTTGGTCACCGCTGGTATAGATGTTTTGTAGCTCGTGTTAATGTACTTACAGTTGCTGAAAAGCATCTCGTAATGAAGGAAGCTACCAGCATTCTCCCTGCCTGTTATTAGCGTGCTGTACAATTACTTGAATGGCACCCGCAGTCCTGGCTTTCGTGTGGGAAGCGTCACGATCTCAACTCATCGCACACGACATAGAAGTTAGAGTTGAGCAACACGATTCATTTTCAGAAGTCGATTCCAACAGTTCAATCATACATTACAATCGATTCTACCGATTCGTTCACGATTCTTCCCAGTTTGCGAGACCAACTATTATTTTGAATCGTCAACGAACAACTCATCGGACACTTTCCTTTGCAAACCACGGGTAGAACAAAAACGTTCTACATCTCTCGCATAGAGGCATGAGAGGTTAGACATTGGATGGTCTCTTTCTGATTGGCTGGAACCATTCATCATGACCTTCATTACTCTACAAAATTATCCAAGATAGTGTTTCCTTATCATAATTTATCAACTCAACCTTACTATCGTGTACATTTTTTTCATTAGGCCTACATCTCTATTTAACTACGCAAATTTCAGGTAGGTGTTCATTATTTTTCACACTTAACAAATGCAGTATTCTTATTCCACTCTTAACACTTTGTTTAATCATTTATAATAGTGGCGATTCCTCCATGAAGGATATGAGGATGATCCTACAGTTTAATTTTGTGCCTCTGAGGATAGAAAACATTTTAATTGCAGATTTTGATTTTCAATGCTTCCCGACGTATTAATTTCCTTTAAGCTTCCACTTTCTGTCGTGAATTGTCGCCACTGCACAGCTCAGAAATAATTTCCGAGGAACCAGCCAAATATCTTACAGCGAACGGTAGGTCTATTTCTAGTTGACAGGGGAGGGTGCGGAGGACGGGGTACGGCTTGAGTTAACCGCGTTTGAGGATATGACAGCGTATCCTACTACGACTCTTCTTTCTGGGTGGTGGAGACCCTGTCAGAGACTACAATAAGAATTTTCAAGTACCCTTATAGCCTCCTTAAATGCAGTTCATTGGTCATTTTAAAAGAACAGAATAAAGGAAATAATAAATAATTTAAAATGATATAGGCTAATATAAAAAACAAAATGAATAAAAAACAAAATTACATAAAAATAAATAAAATAAACTATAATAAATACAAGAATTAACAGGACTTTCAGAGGACAGGACAGCCGAAAGAATATCTGAAGTTGTATTTGATCATTTAGAAGGATTTAACTATAGCAAGAAATTAATTGCGCAAACTTACGACGGAGCATCGGTAAATATCGGCCAGTACAATTCGGCCGTATTCGCAACTAAAAAAGGGAGGATAATCGAACTTCACTACTAATAAATTGCCAGTTCCAGAATGGTGAGTCAAAGACTAACATAGGCCTACTTGTATTGATTTTGCATGCTCCATTATTATTATTGTTATTATTATTATTATTATTATTATTACTATTATTATCATTATTAATGTTATTAATATTATTATTAATATTATTACAAATATTATATTATTATCAATATTAGTTTCTGTCTTGGTCATCACGTCATCAGTCGTCAATCCTATATCCTACATACAAAAAATATCAAAAATCGCCACTGATTTATAACAGTAATCGTTTTATAAGGGTTAGGAATCTTTGCTCCTTATCAGCTGCGTATTAGCGTGTCATCTACGAGGGAGAGTCAAAAAGTAACCTTAATAATTGCTTTATTAATTGAATATGTACAATAAGACTACAAACACTTCATCACTTTTTAACACAGTTCCCACTACGTTCAATGTAAGTGTTCCTGTTATACAGATGTTATATATGCGTAGTACTACGATCTGCTTTGTGAGTCTGATTTGTTATTTATATATTAAGGTTACTTTTTGACTCAGTCTCGTATATCATCAGCTATTTAACCCACCCTTGTTAAAACAACGCAAATCCTTTCTCTCTGCTCGCTCAGGAGCATTCGGTACGGTTACCTCAAACAAATAAATAGAATCGAATTGTATTGTTGGTTACGATACCAAGCTGATTAGTTACTATGCTTTTGAATGACGATTCGTTCATACTACGATTCGATTCTTAAGATTCCTTATTATTAGTAGTTCGAATAAATGATTCGTTAACGAATCGATCCAACTAAAATGGAAATAAGACCGTCAGGCTAAAGAGAGCACGCCAATTCGTGCATGGCATTTATTGCGCACATAAGTGAACGTGTCATTAAGTCGTGCAAAACTAATAGTCTGAAAACTCGACAAAAATTAAATTCAATGAGAAAATATAATGCAATAAAATTATTTAAGTAATTATTATAACATTTACATATTAATAACAAATATTTACTGAATATATATAATTAAATTAATACTAAAAATATATAACCTTTTTCTGACTGCCAAACACATAAAATAAATTTATTCCACGAAAAGATCAAACATTTCAGCTGAGAGAATTTAATGCAAAGGAATAGCTCATACAACAAGTCTGCAAACCTCGAAATGTACATCTCACACTAAACAAGAAAGTAACTAAATCTCCACTAAAAACATTGAATAAGAACTGAACACGTTAGTAGCAGCTACCCAGTTATCGAATTATACAGAGCGATCCAAAAGTCGCGCACATTAAAATTATAGTGTCTATATTGAGTAGTGCAGTTGGAAAGTGCTATCGGCTACCGCTAGATAGTGTCATGGGTATTAAGAGCAACAAACCTAGACGTCATTGTGATGTGTATATATACACTGACGCTTGCAGTAGTCCTTTGTTGATTGCTCGGCAAACATGTCGTTTTCCCAAGAGCAACGAGTTTTCATTGTTGAACATTGTTTTTCAAGTCGTTCTTATGCATGTGTTGTAGACGAATTTCGTAGGAATTATCCGGATGTTGTAGTGCCTAACAATTCGACCGTAACAAGATTAATTGCCGTTTTAGGGAATATGGATCAGCGCTTCTTGACAATGATGAACGTGATTGTTGGTTCCAGAAGGACAGTGCCACGTATCACACATATAACGAAACCATGCAGTGTTTGCGCGAGCTTTTTGGTGAGCGTACCATTTCTCAATGACTATGGCCTCCACGTTCCCCCCGATTTGACGTCCCCAGATTTCTTCCTGTGGGGTTAACTTAAAGGAAGGGTATACAAAAATAGGCCGCACATTCTGGAGGAACTAAAGGAGAACATAACAATGGGGATTAACAACATCAGTGTACGCGTGCTCAAAAAAGTGGCCGCAAACATGGTAAAAAGAGTTCGTATATGCATTACCGAACGGGGCTGCCATTTTCAACATATGTTGTGAAAAATGATATAACTCATGTGAAAACGGATGTAAATAAACGTAATAAATTAATCTTTATAAATATATGTGAACGTATTATTAAGATGTGCGCGACTTTTGGATCGCTCTGTACAATGAACAGAAGAGATCGCGTCTAAACTCCGGTAGCTAATTTGTATCTAGATTATCTACGGAG
Organism: Periplaneta americana; assembly: GCF_040183065.1. NCBI lineage: Eukaryota > Metazoa > Arthropoda > Insecta > Blattodea > Blattidae > Periplaneta > Periplaneta americana. Next base: position 83,175,369 of record NC_091130.1, on the reverse strand, counting down.
TGAATCTTGAGCTTGGGTAAGAAGATTATGTACAAGGGGAGGTCCGCTTGCTTGATTTACATAACTTCGAGTCTCGAAGAACGGGATCAGCTGTTTCAAGTCGGCATTGTAAACACTGAAAGGACTTGTTTATATAGTTTGGATTTTCTCATACCTTCGTGCAGACCTCCAAGGGGAATGAATTGAATTCCTCAACAATAACATGGCGCAGATGAACCTCGCTTTGAATGGTATGTTTATCCAAAAAGAAAAAAGTTCGGTGGTGTTAGGTCAGAGAATCTTGGGAATCACACAATAGGACTCCTACGACCTATTCATATTCTCGGAAACCACTCATCCAGTCATTCTCCTATAATCAGATACTCTAAACATTCGCACACGCACGAAATGCAAAGGAGCTTAAACATACTTGCAAAATTCTGCATTCTATACAAGCTTCAATGTACAGTAATCATAATTCGTTTCTCGCCATATTTGATTTAAGGTGCAAACAAAAGACACGTAAAGGAGTGAATGACATCACAACACATCGAAAACATCATAACATTGAAGGGTTCAGAGCCATAGTGGACCAAGCGCCATTTATTAAAAAGGGAGAAAGCAAGGGTTAAAGTTAAGTGAATACTATAGTGTAATGAAAATTGACATATCATTTAGTTTTAATGTGTATACTTTATATTACTTGCTATATGTTTCCATTGAATAATGGTAATAACTTCATTTTAACTCTTGTTTTCTAAGGTTTAGTAAATGGCGCTTGGCCACTATGGTTCTGAACCCTTCAATTATGCTTTCTTTAGGAAAACTGCTTTCCTAAGTTTGAATATGCAATAATGTTATTATAAACGCAGTGTGTCGTATTACTTTTTCATATAAATCCAGGTTCCTTATTAGTATTACTCTACTTTAAGTTAAAATGCTAATTGGAATTTTCCGGTCTCTGATCGGATCAAAAATTCTGATAGAACTGATATTTGATTATTGCTGTGAATTTTGATGAAGTCTGCAGGGTCTAAATAGTCAAATCCACTCTACTCACCTTCACGCTGGAATATTTTAAGATGCGAAAGAGAGAGTGGAGTGCGGAAAGCAACGGAAAACTACCATATTTATGTTTGCTAAGAAAAACTGCAAACATGGCATGACAATAAGTCAAAGTCAGGATAGCACAAGAAATAAAAGAAAGTGGAACAGGGACAGGAGTAGGCCTACTACAAGGATGCCCTTTATCACCTATCGTCCTATCCTGTTCAACATCTAATTTTGTTGAAGAATTTAAGGGAGAATTGTTTTCAGAATATGAGAGGGGTGACAGTAGAAAGGAATAAAGTGCATAAGATTTGCTAAGATACGGCGCGGCGTTGTTAATTTTTTTATAGCAGAAGAGACGATACTAAGATATATGCTGCTGGAGCTAAATGACAACTGTGAGCAGTATGGGATGAAGATAAATGCAAACAAAACGAAGACCATGGCTATCGGAAGAAAAATAAAGCAGGTAAACGTGCGAATTCGAAATGAGGCAGTAGAACAAGCGGACAGCTTCAAATACTTGGAGTGTACTATAAGTAGTAACATGAGCTGCTGTCAGGATGTCAAAAGGAGGATAGCAATGGCAAAAGGAGCTTTTAATAGAAAAAGGAGCATCTTCTGCGGACTCTGGAGAAATAACTAGGGAACCGACTAGTGAAGTGCTTTGTATGGAGTGTGGAATTGTACGGGGCAGAAACATGAACATTACGAGGAAATGAAGAGAAACGACTACAGGCATTTGAGATGTGGATATGGAGAAGAATTTAAAGTTTGAAATGGACAAACAAAATAAGAAATTAAGGTATGCTAGAAAGAGTGGGTGAAGTAAAAATAATGCTGAAACTGAACGTGAAGAGAAAAATAAATTGGCTGGTTCACTGGCTCAGAAGAAACTGCCTACTGAAGGATGCACTTTAAGGAATGGTGAACGGGTGTAAAGTTGGGGGCAGAAGAAGATATCAGAGACAGACAACATTTAGATAATATGGATTATATATGGATGAAGAGGAAAGCGGAAAGTAGGGGAGATTGAAGAATGCTGAGTTTAGCAGTAAAAGACCTGTTCTTGAGAAGAAAACTATGAATTGAGCCGTTCAGAGCAGAAGTGGTGTAAGTCAAAAATGGGTACCGTAATGAGGGTTAAAGTAAAGGTTCTGTAAAATACAGCGCAAAGAAGCAATTAATATTCAATTTATTTAAACAATTAGTAGTCAGTGGATAGCAAGAAGGACATATTAATTGCTACTTTGCGCTGTATTTTACAGAATTTTTAGTTTAAACCTCAGTACCCAATTTTGACTTACATCACTTTTGCTCCGAACGGCTCAATTAATACAGGAATTACCACAAACAATATAAATGGAACGGTGACTGCTTATAATGTGCTACAGTACATGCCTCATTTTCAGTTTTGTTTTACAGTATCATTGTAACATTTTAAAGGGGACTGATTGCGTGAAACGTCTGTGCTAAAATTTAAGTAATAAAATACAATATGTACTCAATTTCTTAAACATGGTGGTGTATTTTATTTGATATTCATGTTTATACATAATCTATATCCTCGTTTTAAAAAATACCTAATATTTCCATGACTATTTTGTGGGAAAATTAATGAACGAATGAATGAAAACCACATACATCTTTTGTTTACATGACGCCATACCACGAATGAAGTTAGAATACATTTTATTTGTCAGAATGTTACAATATATTTTTCTCTTTTTGACTTTGAACATAGACGTTTCGCGTCAAAATATGGAAAAGTATTGCGATGCCCTGATACCAAAGATTTCTTTGAATATACCGTCTGGCTCTCTATCTGTTTGTTTGTCTATCTGTATATCTGTGTACTATGATTTCTGCTGAACTATTGGGCGAACTTTGTTCATTTTCAGTATCTATACTGTGAAAGATTCCAGTTAAATAGACTAATTTTTAGCAAAGAAATTAATGGAACTTTATTTTAAATCAAAAAACATGAAATATGGCTCCAGTAGCAGTCAAATTCAATGGTTTTATTCGTAATTTTGTTATATTAATATGTAAAATAATCTGACAAATGACGAATTTATCGACGAAAACAACGTTTTGTTAAGATAAATTAGGTATAGGCCTATAGAGTTTTTTCGACTTTTTGATCAGAACTTCGCCTGAGCTTTACTCTTCAGAAAGAATGAGATTAGTGGAGGATTCGTTATTAAAGGGCTACCGAAGAAATGTAAACCATGAGGTGAGTGTGAGAGAACCACTGACAGAAGGTCTTAAAATGAATTACGAGCATTATTAAAGGGAAGGGTCTCAATATACCAATAATATATTTTAGCATTTATAACACTTTTAGGAGTAAATACCGATTTTTGAAAAACGAAAAAATAATATTAATAATTATTGCAATGTATGTATAGCTATTTTATGTAAATCTGTGACAAATGATTAAGCTACATAATTATTTAGCGCTACTTAAACCGTACAAAGTATAAATAAGGAATTTTTTAAATTCTAGATTATAGCAATGCCATTTGTGTACAAGACAATGCAGAAAAAGAATCTTTATGTTCTCACCTAAGAAAATACGGAGTATTACAAAAGTTCATGTACGCCTATGTCTCTTGAATAACATTTCAAGATATTTAACTAATAAGAAAAATACCATTCGCAACATGATAAAGGAACTGAATTGTTACGAAACACGTGAAACACATGAGAAAGTATGTGTTTCGTTTTTTTCGCAAAAATGACTTAAGTCTATTACATTTAAAGTTAATTTTAGTGTATAACTATTTACTTGCAAATATCAGGCAACCGACTGTTGAGATTCGACAGGTAAACTATCAAGTATAAAGTGCTCTTTGTTTATATGAAAGAAGGTAGCTATTTAAGCAGTTAATAACTCCTTTTATGCGATTAATACAGCGCTGACCAAAACTTAAGCTGCAGTGATTACATGCGACAGACAGCCTATGAATTAAGGAGACAGAGGAAAGATACTTGGCATTAAAACTACAACCAGTGGTGGTTTCTATACTAACATCTTGATCAATCCCGCGGATAAAAATCTCAAGCTTTGCTGTATCAGTAATGTCACTGTTGTCATCAAGAGCCAGTGAATAATATACGATTTTTCTTGCTTCTTTTTTTAACCTTCCTCTTGAATATAATCAGGAATTTTCTAAATTCTTCTCTCGATACTTGGTCGAGAAATTCGTAGTTTTTCAAAATTAAAATATTCTTATGGACAAGTTATTTAAGCTATTTTAATCATTAGGCCTACTCTTTTGAGAAATTCGGTTCTATTAAAAGGCTTTAGAGCACGAGATATTTCAAATCCCATTAGGTAACTGACTTCCTTACATTTGAATCGCTTCATAAAGAAAGGGCATCAATCACATTTTTTTCGAAATTGAGTTAACATTGAATTTCCCATCTTGAATGTTCAACACATCATTTTATCTAGAAAAGAAACCACTACAACATTTCTTTCATCGTGATATTGTGTTCAGAATGTGAGCGTTTTGTAAAGGAAGATGCATTAGTCCGGACAGTTTTTCTTCATTTTCCACAACTTAGCTAAACTGGACTGATGCCCTTCCTTTATGAAGCGATTCATTTATTTATCTCATCTTTCTCTTCCTGGCTATGATTTAAGACGTGTCAATACCTGGAGTTTAACAGTCGTTGGCACATAATATTGAATCAGTTTTTCTAAAGTATTATTATTAAATGAATAACTAATAAATAGTTACTCTCATGTAAATATTAAAGGATTAAAATTGAGATAAAACCTAATAATTTTATCTTTCTAGAGAGAAAATCTGAAAATATCAATATTTGTGCAAGTACAGAAGAATTGTAGAAACACATACTTAGTGGTCAGTAATAATAATAATAATAATAATAATAATAATAATAATAATAATAATAATACATTATTCAACGTGGCAATTAATTTTCTATATACTCCTAATTGAACCGTTGAACAAAGTAAATATATTACATTTTGTCAGACAAAACAACGAAAAAGTTCTCCTTCTCATTCTTTACGAAGCCGCCTCTTACTGCTTGTAGAGACAGAGATTGTAGAGCGACAAGATACCGCCACTGCTTGACTTCAGTACGTGGATAAAACACACAGCAATGTACAGGAAACTCCTCCTACCCGTTTGAATGTCTATGATTACACGATATAATCACGACACCCGCTTTGATCACCGTTGGATTAATATGACGAGAAGTCATCGTATAAGGCCGCCTAAGACTGGGGTCAAGATACACGCACAAAAAGGATAAATGTACGTACATTTTAATTAGGGAATCGACTTCATAACTATAAAACACTAACTCTGAATAAAGGAAAGCAATTAATACGGGCTCCAATTCAACCATTAAATTTTACACAAATTAGGGCCTACTTGAGTATTGTTTTCCAATGTGATACCAAGCTTCACTACAGCAAACTTAGATTTGTCAGTATTTTGTAAGAGCCTGCAGTTCAATGTTTGTACAACCCTGCATGATATAGCTGCTGAAATTTGATTCCTTTCTCCTGCTTCCACTTTTATACCTAACCTAAGATTTGTTAACCTATCGCAAGAAATAGGCTATTTATAGACTAGCTTCAAAATCCGGTTCCAGATAACCGTGTGCGGAAAAAGTTCGTTTCTGGCAGCCAGCTGCTTCTGAATAGATGGCTCGACTAATAAACCGATCCCTCCGTGTTAGAATCTTACTTTAATGAACTAAATAACGTTTTATCTATCAAAAGTCAGAAGTGGCATTTGAAACGTTCTGTCTTCACATATAATTGATGGTACAACTTAGCTTAATATTCAGATTGTTTCTCATCTGTAAATCTTAAGACATCTTTACGATATCATGTTTCTTTATGTGTTTAATCAATATCTTCTAAACGTGTAATTCTGCTTGATAGTGAAATATGGCTATTAGAAGTCAAAGCAAGAAGTTACTGGTTTTAGAAATGTATCTCAGGAGGGCTGTGGGATTATGGACAATAGTGTATACTTGATAGGATCAGGGCTCCATTCCACCAAAAAACATAAATTTTACTCTCCTTTCAAGATCAGATAAGTAAAAAATATTTATGTCTCGCTCGATTGCGCTCCTTAGTTGTTGTTTAGTCAACTAGTCAACTGTCCGAAGATAGGTCTGAACCCCACAAGTGATATCAACATGGCATCACTTATGAGGCAGCTAGGCCAGGAGATAGTGAAGTAGGCTGGATGAGTCATGGCCTATATGTTGAACACGGAGTAAAGCCACTAAGAGAAAGTACCGAAGAAGAAAGATTCGATTCGGTACTGTGGATTGAGCCTCGGCGTAGCTCAGTGGTTAGAGCACCCAGTGAGTAGAACTGGGGGTCCGGGTTCGATCTCCGATGTCGGAGCGAATTTTTCTCTATTAATAACCAAGAGTCTGTTATAAGTTATAATAGTCTTACACAATAGAGATAATTGAGGCTATCAAGTGCAAAACTTGCCATATCCAAAATTAAAAAAAAATGAGTTGCATACGGGATGTGTACTTCTTGCAGCTCTCTATCTACTGATATAGTCGGTTTGTGCAAATCTTGTCTAATTCCTCTTCCACAGAGCTCAGAAAAGTACTATCAAATGCAAAACTGTCCATATCTATAACTGTTTTTCCTGTTTTCTGACAAATCACTTTACCTGGATAAGGCGGGTTTTGCATTTGATAGCCTCAATTATTTGTTAAAGAAAAGCCCATGCTGTTACTTGCTTTGTGCTCCTGGTGCCGCTAAAAGCGAAGGAAGCTATTATTAAGGGAATTTACCAGTCGTAGACTGTCGGACTGTGCATCCCTAAATCATTTACCGACCACTGTTTTTGATCACAAATACAAGACTAATGAATAAACGAATGTAACGAAAAATACAATCAGACGGCGAGCATAACCTGAACCATGGCCAACTTAATACTGCACTAAGCTGTTTGTATACCGTGACGTCACATCCGTTTTCAGATTCCTCAAAAGGACAGCAAATTAAAGTATATTAATATGTCAATACAGAGGTATTGTCACTGAATCATACATTGTACTTCCGTCGCTTAACGAGGGGTTTCAAAATAGCCTATATTTACAAATTAAAATAATAAAGTGACATTAGCAAAATTGTATTTAAAACGTTTCAGTTACTTTCACTCTGAGCTTTTCATTTTCTAGATTAAAAATTAAAAGTAGTGGAGGGACAGAATGTGTACTGAAGAGGCGAAGTACTTGTGAGGACCGGATGCAGTCCTCCGTTAACGAATCGGAAAATACGATTACAACGCTCCATCCGGCTTTCTCCGATATTAATAACGCGGCTGAGTTGATATGAAGAGAATGTGTGTGCAAATTTTGTCATTAAATAAACGCTCCACAGCACATCAGGTTTTCAAAAGAGCACAATCGTGTTCATGTTCTCTTTTTACACCTACACGATTAATTTTCGGTTTATTTACGGCAACGGTCGGCATTTCCCAGGAACATATCCAGGCCCTTTTTGATTCCATGCCACGACGGTGATTGCAGAGCATGGAGGCTTCACATAATATTGAAATCTCACGGTCACACATCAGCTAATTCTAATCATTTGTGTATTGCCATGTATCTAATCTGTGGTATCAATTTCATTTCAGTCACATGTATCCTTATTGGTGTTGCAATTTCGACAGTAATTTAAAAAGAAGTGAAACACCTTAAATATAAAGCGCGCTCCCGATTGACGGACCAACGTTTATTTGAGCAATTACAAATTGCAACTTATGATACAGAACCAGATTTCACTTCACCAATTGAAACATCGGGGTAGACTGAGTAATTTCAAATCCATCGGAAGGATGCGAAGACATCATAGGCCCTATAGTTCGGTTAATTATTTCCAGACTATATGGGCGAGGTTTAGTCCTCTTCTCTCCTCAGCCTGCTGCTTTCTCCCACGATTTGTCTTGCAAGGCGGGCTGCGTTTCGTATGACGTCACGGTGTTGATATCGAACATTTCCGAAGATCGTTGCCAATGAGACAGATCGTCTACAGTGTTGCCAACTGGACGGAAATTCCGTCAAAACTGACGGAATTCCAACATAGCGGACGGGAAAAAAATGGCTTTGATGGGGGACGGATTTTCTGGCGGAAATTACGATTTACATCGTCTTTTGACATTTTCAGCTGCTGTCATTTTTAATTGTTTATGTTTTGGGAGATTTTACCTTTTATTTGAACAGCCCTGCCTGTTCTATACTATGCTTAAGAATTCTCTGTTCCAGAGTTCCTCGTAATCAATTATTATTTTAATCAGGATTGGTAAGTAAGTTGCGTTAGAATAGGGTCATTTTTTTAATTTTGACGGATTCTGACGGATTTCCAGGTGTTATACTGACGGGGATACAATTTATGTGTTGGCAACACTGATCTTCTAGTATACGAGTACGAGGAACACCAATGCAGAAATTAGTCTACTCTCTTCGGCGACAGTCGCTGCTGATTGATTCTGAATTAATTTCACGACGATTAGAATCGCATGTCGACAAGGAAACAATATTCGAAGAAGGCCACAAAGATGACCATGTTTAATTATTCCGAAATTTACGGGTATCAGTAAATAATCGTTATAGGCCTAATATCGAGGAAAAGAGAAAGGATATGCTTATTGAATATTATACAGAATCACAATGCGCTTTTATGACACTTGTCCCGACCAGTAAAAGAAGTCATTCAGCAAACAATTATTGAAATCGTAGTAATAGTAGGATATTGCAATTTTTTTAAATTTCAATTGAATTTATTGAAAAAAAAAAAACAAATTAGTGTACACATGCATATTTAACCCTTCAGTGGTAACGTTGGGTCTACCAGACCCAGACTAAATTTATTTTAAATGTAACGTAATTTGGCAACAATAGATTTTCCTCACCTCCCCTCTACCTTTCAAATTAACGTTCCTCTTTAAATTTAAGTGGCCACAAATATTCTACAGTTGAAGTTTGTTGAGTGAGGAAGCAATTTACGAGGTCTGGGTCTGACAGACCCAACGTTACTAGTAGCGTTACTATTTCGAGGTAAGTTGAATTGCAAATAATCTTGTCTTTGTAGTATAATGTCTTACTATTTCAACAATTAAATTGTTTTAAATTATATTCTTAAAAATCTGTTACATTTTTCTAATGTTTAATTTTCTTATAATGTACACTTTTCTTATAGTGTACAAAATGGATGAAAGTTATGAACCTCGTGTAGCACGAATACAAAAAATGTTACATGAAGAAGTAAATAATGAAACATGTGAGCCAGAAGAAGAAGAAGAAGAAGAAGATGATGATGATGAGGATGAGGATGATGATGATGATGATGATGAAGTTGCAGATCCTATCTTTTATATAGAAAGTGACCACAATACAGATACCGATGAAGGATTTAGTGAAAATAACAGTGATGAATTTAGTGAGAATGCCAGTGAGGAAAACAATTGCCAATATTTCATTGGGAAAGGCGGTGAAACAAAATGGAGAAAAGAAGTGGGAAATATGAATATTCGTGCTCGACGTAGTAACATTGTTACTACACGTTTACCGATAGTGAGACAAGGAGCAAAGAATGCGCATTCTATACTAGACACATGGTCTCTATTTATAGATGAGGAAATGATCGATATAATTGTAAATAATACAAATAAGTACATACTAAAACTCACTGCAAATTATCATTCTGAGCAACGATTCACTCATCCCAACAACAGAAGTGAGATAATGTCCCTAATTGGTTTGCTGTATATGGCTGGTTTCTTGCATGCAGGAAGACTGAATGTCGAGGAACTGTGGAAACGAGATGGAACAGGTGTAGAAATGTTCTGGGCCACAATGTCCTTGCAGAGATTTCGTTTCTTGTGCCGATGCTTGCGATTTGATGATTTGGAAACACGTCAGGAGAGAAAATCCATCGATAAACTAGCTCCTATCCGCGAGTTTTTTTTTTTTTTTTTTTTTTTTTCAATTTTTTGTAGAGAAGTGCAAGAAAAACTTTTCAATTGGAATTTTTGCAACTTTGGGTGAGACTCTTGTGTCTTTCCGTGGAAGATATCAATTTCGCATGTATATGCCAAAGAAACCCGCCAAGTATGGGATAAAAATTTTCAGTATTGTTGACGCAAAATTATTTTATTCTGCAAATATGGAGGTATATGTGGGCCAACAACCAGAAGGACCATTTGTGATATACAACAAACCAGAAGCTGTGGTGAAAAGATTGTACCAACCGATTTATCAGTCTTCTCGTAATGTGACCATAGATAATTGGTTCACAACTCACAGTTGTGGGAACAATCCGCAAGAACAAAAGAGAGTTGTCCAGTGTCTTTGTGAATGCAAAATGCAAGGAAGAATTCAGTAGTGTGTTCGGTTTTCAAGAGGACTGCACCATTGTGTCTTACGTACCAAAGAAGAATCGGTGTGTAGTGTTGATATCCAGCATGCACCATGACAACAAACTAGATGAAACCACAGGGGACAAAAGAAAGCCAGATATTGTCTCGTTCTATAATGAGACTAAAGGCGGAGTCGATACTGTCGACCAAATGTGTGCTGAGTATGATGTAGCACGAAATACCAGACGTTGGCCCATGGCGTTATTTTACCATATCCTGAATGTTGCTGCAATAAATGGCTACGTCATTCATAAAGTGCATACTGCAACAGTAACACCAAGACGAAAATATCTTAAAGAATTGGCAAAAAGTTTAGTAGAAAGCCAGCTGAAGAACAGGGCTCAGAATAAATACAATCCAATGGACCTAAGAAAATCAGCAGCCAGACTGTGTGGAACAACCCTGCAAGAACATGCTCCTGAACCCCCTCAGTCTGGAAGAAGAGGACGTTGCTATCGATGTAAAGACAACAAAACGAAATATTTCTGCCGAAAATGTAATAAATGGTCCTGTTTGAGTCATGCATGTATGTTATGTGACAGCTGCTCAGGAAACGACGATTGACATTTTCGTTTTGAATTGTGGATAGGCTGTGTTACGAAACTAGTTTTTATAGTAAAATATATTTGTCACTCATTAATTTAAAGCAAATTTATTAACTATTACAAGATGCTTGACTGTTATGGTTAACATTTTGTATAACATAAAATTAAAGCCTATAATTGCAGTTCTGTTTGAATTTTACGTTGTTATTTGTATTTGAGTTCTGTATTAATATTTCAAATATAATATAAAAAATAAATAGAAAATAGTTATATAATTCAAGTTAATACACTTCATAATTATAAAAAAATGTGTATGGGTCTCTCAGACCCAACGTTACCACTGACGTAAGTTTTCTTAACGTTACCATCGTAGGGTTAAAATAATTAAGTTTGTAACCAAAAGAGTAAATGCTCGTTCTTGGGGAAGTTCCAGTTACAAAATATAATAACTACTAGAAGTTATGAGATGTATTAAAATTTTAAGCAGAAATTGTAAAAATAAACACTAGTTAAAAAAGAAAAAAATATATTTATAAAAAGAAATTGAAATAACGTAGAGTTTCAATTTAAAGTATTACAATATTTAGGCCTAATTCTCTTACGGAAATTGTTATTATTAAGATTAGGCTAAAATATGGAATTATTTTAGTAGACATGTATAATCTTCCTTTTAGTCCATAATATGAAGAATGAATATGTCCAGATTTTGCATTGTGTTTTGGTTCAAGTAAAAAAAGTAATATATTTTGTCTAATATTATGAAATGTTTTTATGTCACCTTCATAATTACAACTATTTCTATTAAAAACTTTTCAGTAGAGTAAAATCGTAATTTTTTTTCAATATCAAGAACACAAAATTCTGAATCAGATGTATTGTAAATCAACAGATCTTGACAAATAAATTTTAATTACACCTTATTCTTTTCGAAGCAAAGACAAGGGAATACGATGTGATTTAGCACTTCCTCCCCAACCATTTACATCATATTAGTATAGACTCAAATGTTGCTATATTTATTTTTCTTAAAATTTGAACGGATAAAAATTTTCGCAGAATAACAAATTTATAAGTAGCTTTAAAGAGCTAGTTACGTGACTAAGCTACATGTTTACCTCCTCTTATATATTAATCAATGATAATATCTAAATAATTAACTTGTGAAGTTTCTTAAATTAAACAAGAGTTGTATGTTTTTCGTATGTAGTGTTAAAAAAACTTATTACAAAATAATTTTTCTCGGTTGTCTAGAGCTTACCATGCTACCCGTTGGGTCAAAGGCCAGCGGGTTGAAACCTGCACGGGGCGATGGATTTTAAAGGGCGGTAAAACCCTTAACACATGGCTTCCTTCTGGAGGGAAGTACAGCTGTGTGTTCCGTGTCACAGATTTACGGTAAGTAAAAGAATCCTGTCCCTGATAGAGAGCTCCAGGCAAAATATGTCCGACATTTATCACCCACGTTAAATTTCGATGCTGAATAACTTCTGCGGGTGAAAGCGTGGTTAAATAAAGCACTACTACTATAAAATAGCATAACAGTAGAATGTAGGATGGTATTATTACACTATTTCACAAATAAAATGAGACTAAATTCGATAGTGTTTGGGTAAATCAGTGATGTCAAAGAGAGCGCAAGCGTGCCTCATAGGCCCGTATGCGCTGTTCAGAGCACGTAGGGCACGCAGGTACAAGTCACTGATGAACTCAAGGGTTGTATACAAGACATTGAGGAAGAAATCGTTCAGTAAGTTTTAGGCTGACTGGACTCCTGACTTCTTATGAGTGAAAGAGGAGATAACATTCTTTGTCTGATATATGAATAGCATTTAGTTACAGAGAAAAGCAATGTGAAACGCCTGAAATTATTATCCACGTTGAATTATTAATTGATGTACATAATGATGTATTGAAATTTTGTTGTTTCATTGACATTAAATAGTAATAAATATATGTTTATATATACTACAGTTCTTCCGCACTGCATTACATTTAAGTTTACAGAATAAAGTAGAAAGAGTATGATACTAATAGCATAGACTCGTTACGAATTCTGTCTAAAAATGGTCAAGATATGTCATCCATAGATTTTCAGTTTGACAGTGTTCCTTACCATCGTGATGTCCTTTTGTTAAGCCGAGGAAAAGTTCTGTCCAGGTTCTTTGAATTGCGTGAACAGAGCCGAGTTGGAAGTTCTCTTTGCTGGGTACTATATGCAGGGTACGAATATTTGCGGCGCAAATTATTTCTATATTTGGCAGTAAGCACGTATGTGAGCAATTTTCTCAGTTATGAACTTCACAAAACCAAGACTAATACCAAGATTATCAAATGATAATAGTCGTGCTAAGCTGCGTCCTGCTGCAGGAAACATAATTTCGCCGGACCTAAGAAGATTGGTGTCGGCAAAAACAAGAAAAAACACTTTCGTATTAGACGAGAAGTCAGGAATTTAATTTGTTTCTAGAAATGTGCTGTTCATATAAGTATATTATTAAGTATGTAACAGTTACATAGCAATTAATTAGATAGGCCTTATTATCTAAAACCGCTAAGAATGTTATGTTTTATTTAACGACGCTCGCAACTGCCGAGGTTATATCAGCGTCGTCGGTATGCCAGAATTTTTGTCCCGCAGGAGTTCTTTTACATGCCAATAAATCTACAGACATGCGCCTGTCGTATTTAAGCATACTTAAATATCATCGACCTGGTCCGGGATCGAACCCGCAATCTCGGGCATAGAAGGCCAGCACTATACCAACTGAGCCAACAAGGGCGCCAAACCGCTAAAATAAAGAAAATATAGGCCTACTATGTTTATTATTTCTTGCAGGCCTATTATTCATTTTTCCGTACGCAAAATGTCCTTTAATTTCTTTCACTTCTGTATTGGTAAGTTTAAAACAGGAAAAGGGTGTTCGTATACTAGTTGGATTATTAGATAATTATATAACAATTAATTATATTCTAGCTATTATCTGAAACTATATAAGTTAAGGAGAAGCTATGTTTATTATTTATTTTAGCCTACTATTTTATAATTCATTGCATTTATTAGAGAGATACACTCTACAAAACATGTTCTTGTTGTCTTGTATGAATGTAACACTTTATCTATTATTTAAAAACAGTTTAATTTATTTTGCAGTGATAGGTCAATACAGTTCACTTTGCTCAATCCTTCTTATTCACTGCTACTACCTGCAAAATTGATTCATCGCAACTAGTGAGCGCTTGATCGCACGCAGAACTTTCTGCGTGCTCTTGACCTTGACATCGCTGGTGTAAATGGAGATAAGTCATAAAAAATGAGTTTTGAGATAAATGAAAATTAAGCTTCGGACCCTTATTGCAAATAATTTTCTACACAAATAAAACATCTAATGCTAGCATTCCTTTACTTTTTACACGCCTGCTTGACATTTGTAGAATTTAACTTGTGTAATTTACCTGAAGAACTAAACTCTATTTGCACAAAAAAAAATGACAACAGTCTTTACCCGAACACCATCGAATTTTATTATTTCTTAGTACCACAATACTTTCTAATCACGATTCGAGAAGTGCGAAGATAACATGAATATTAATAATTAAAAAGCATCACGTTGTGGTTGAATGTGGTACAGCCGTCCCTAAACTAATTGTCTATAAGCTTACGGATACCGAAATTACTGTTAGCATTTAATCCAAACTCCCCGCCCACAACTACTTTGGCAGATAATTTTCTAACCTTAAATATTATAGATATTATTCGTCATTCTATACCGAACGATAAGTTCCATTCCCACCCACAGAGTCCGCCTCTGTAGCAATTATCTCGATATTATCCGCCCATCTATAGCATGGTGTATTCTTTCAATTGTTTATGCATTAATAAACTCTTTACGAGTGCAAAATATTCCACCCATTCTAAGATTGTCTTCATTTAATAAAGCAAACAGTAATATAACGTCACGAAACCTTTCTGCGGTGTTTTATTATCTCAATTCTTTTATTTCCCATTAGTTTTCCTATTTATCTACTTTTCTACGGTGAATTCTTCGTCCTGAAGTTCACAGATTTTGAGGATACTATTGTTTAATATACTGTACGTCAGCCATCGGCAGAATTGTACTCACGATGACATCAGGCAATGCAACCAGCAATACACATGACATCGCATGGTTGTGGGTAGGGTGGAGGGCCGGCTCAGACATCAGTGGCGTGCAGCCATCACAAACTTCATATTTGCTGTACTGTAACTTTCAAGGTGCCACAGAATTCTAAGTTTATGTCACAAGTAGTCAATCTCAAGATAGTGAATAAACTTTCATCTTTCAGCCGCGATCTTTGTTTTGATTTTGCAAGTTTCAATTTTGAAAAAAAAAAATGTTTGCAACTGTAAGTGGAATCAAACATAGCCGCTATATTGACGGCAAGGGAAGCATATTTTTCCGTAGACTGAATTTTAAAGAAATTTAAACCACACATATCTTTGCACCGTGTTCGTAAATATGTGTCACTCTGTAAATCAGCTACTGCTTGCTGAATTTCTGGTTTAATCTTGTTTATGTCTATGGTCAAAGGATTCGCAAAAAGTAAGAAATCATTTGCAATATTTTTAAAATCACCGAATCTCCATTGTTGAAATTCTGTTTTTAGATTTAGATGAGCATAATTATTTAAATTTGATTCAGAAATAGCCTATCAGAAAGAGATTGTAAGCATGGGAAATTATGAAACTGTTTTTCCCTCATATTTTATTTCCAGATATCTATCATTGTAATGAATGATCATACCATATCGTACATATCTACTACGTTTTGCTATTATCCTTCGTACTGCAATTTGTATTTAAAATATTCATAAATACCTGTGATGTTCTTATGCTTTTTATGACATAGGCTACATTATAATGACGTTTAATATTGTGTTGACTATTTCGTTTATATGACGTCATTCCATTTTCGACCAATGAAGTGTAATGAAATTTTGAATTCCAACCAATCACAGTCAGACTTTGCGATAATTTCTGCAGCTAGATTTATCGCTATCAATTTATCGCATGGTCGTTCTTTTGTTTAGTCGTTGTTTGATGATCATGAATACATTAAGATGCAACTACACGGTTAAAGCAACTACACTTTAAAGCAATGAATGCAAGATTGATATTTAATCATCATCATCAGCATCATGGATTAAGCCTTATAAGGCTCGTTCCGGTCTCATTTTTTTTAACACTGTTGAGCCCATCTTGTTTTCGGTCTACCAACATTTCTTCTACCTATTGGATTATAGGCTAGTTCATCATCAGTTTTGGTATGCGGTCTACTTCCATTCTTTGTATATGTTGTTTCCAATCGTTTCTATATTGTTTTATTCTGTCTATTAATTTTAAAATGCTTAGTTCCCTCCTTATATCATCACTTCTTTTCCTATTCAATAAGGTGTAACCTGCTACAGATCTTAGAAATTTCATCTCTGCTGCTTCTATTCTTCTTTCTTCTTTTTTAGTCAGGATCCAAAATTCAGACCCATAAAGCAACATTGGCACTGCAATTACCTTATAAAATTTAATTTTTGTTTCTTTTCTAGTACTTTTTAGGGATCTATTAATGACACCGCATACATAGCTGAATTTATTAATCTTGTTTTGAATATCTTCATTCTTCATATAAGAAATGTTGCACCCAAGATAATTGAAACAATTTATCTGTTCAATAATTTTCCTTCCAAGACAATTTTGGCTCTTAATGTATCTGCTCCTCTAAATGCTAAAACTTTTGTTTTATTAATTGAAATGTTCAAGCTAAAACTTTTACTTACATTATTTAATTGGAATAGAGCCCTCTGTGCCCCATTTTCAGAACTGGATATTAAAACTTGGTCGTCCGCAAAGAGCAATGTATCTACGAATATATTTTTTTTAATTTTTACCCCAGGAGTTACCACCTTGTCGTGGTGGAGGTGCTCAGTACCAATGATTCAGATGACCTCCGGGGGGAGTCTAGCTTTTTAACTAGCTTGCCTGCAGGTAAGAGGTGAGGGAAGCGAAGGTAACTCACATCGAGCAGTGACTGACCCATATTGGGCGACTGCCACCGATGGAAACGTCCCCAGCACAGGGTTAAGTGTGAAGACCTCAACGGATACTTGTATGCGGAAGAGGCACCTATTCTTCAGGGAATAAAGTGAAGACCCACCTCCGGGGATACAGGGAGAAAGTCCTCAACGGTCCTATTAGAGCGGAAGAGGCAACCCTCCACTTGGGGGTAATACAATTGGAGGATACGATGATTATCCTAAAGATGGCAGCCCCATCTATCATCTTACCCTGCGGGATGCTAGTAACATACCAAGGGGACATCTTCACTACTAAATGTCTCAGAAAGGATATTTAATATTAATTAATATATTTACGCAATGAAGACCACGTTCAAAACGGAGCACCATGTAGACACAAAATATTTATGCATCTTAATTGAACGTACCTTTCAAACTTGATTCTATTCTTCCCAGATTGCACGCATAAGAGATTGGAATATTGAACTGTGTAGATGCAGCTTTAGTTCCGTTACACACTACAGCGAGAATGTGTTTGTCGAGCTATAAAAAATGCTTTCGTGTAGCACTCATTGTAACGGTCGAAACAAGGCACAGCTGACATTGGTCCTGCTTCCACAGGTAGGCCTAACGTAACCTATAAAATTGTAGCCTATAACATTTGTATTGAAATTAAACAATTAATAGACGTTCAAATTTATGTAACATCATCGCATATCAAACTCAAAGACCTTGCATAGTAATAATAAGGTCTTTGATCAAACTGCCTTCCGTATGGCGTAATAAAATTCGTGTTTTAATTGGGCCTATCTATACAGAGATGGGTTCACTGTGTAGCAACATGTCTCACTGTGAATACATAAGCATTGGTATATAGCTGTCCCCACTGTTACTCTTAAATTAAATTATGATTTCAGCAGATAATGAAAATGTATTTGTTATAATAATAAGAGAAAAGTGCAGTACATGTAATTAACAATGTTAAACCTGTATTTCGCTTTTCGCAATTGGCATTACTGAATAATAACATCGAATTTCTTTATTGCAATAATCGATATTCATCTACGAGTATTTCAACTTCACAATATCTGAATAGGTTAAGTATTCGTTAATATACAATTATTAACATTTTGTGATCGAATTTTAGGGATATATTATTTAAATTTTTATTTTATTCACGAAATAGTCCTAATAAATGTCACTCGAGGTCTGAGATTTCCCAGATAAATCCACTCGCTTCGCTCGTGGATTTATCGGCAGATCTCAGACCTCTCGTGACATTACTACAGATAAATGCCCTTTAAAACTTTCGAGCACAATAAACATATACTATTGTTTCCATAAGCACAAGAAAAATACGTCTCCTCCCATTTCTCTAATACACGTTTCCTACCTTTGGACAGAGCCATGCTTGACTAGCTACTGTATATGTTACGCCACTGCTAACTGCTTGTACAATGTACGTACCTGCAAAGGGTTGGTTGGGAGGTGGAAAGTGTACCCTTGCCTGTCCCTGCAACGTCACTTAGTAACAGGTATCGCGATAACATTTCTGCCGACAGCTGCTGTACGTGTTAATGAAGCAATGTTTCAGTTAATTAATGTATATTACTCCGTCCTTCGTCAGGCAGCCGCGGTAGCTCAGAGTGAAGATACTGATACTTATAATGGAGAGATCCCCAATTCGATGAAAGTTAACATTTTAACTTTTCTCTCTTCCCTTTGCCATTCCTTGTGAGGTTTGGGTTATTGCTACAATTTTATTATGAACATGCTTATCGTATCTCAGAGTCACGGGGTAGTGGCGTGCAAGCCGGAAGGTCGTGAGCTCGATATCCGGTGGGGTCATTGATTTCCTCTATTGAGATTCCTTCTGGCCGCACTATGACCCTGGAGTTTACTCAGTGTCTAAGAGAAATGAGTACATGGGCCATTTGCTTGAGGACAAAGGCAACAAGCAGGTATGACTGACATCCTTACTGCTATTCATTGTCGCGTAAAATTTGGATAAAATTGGACGTTGTAGAGGGTTTATCATAATTTATTCCCGTCTCCCTCTATAATTCCACAATGTCCACCCCTATCAACTGAAATAGTTAAGAATAGGCTAGGATAAAGTTTTGAAGATAGTATGTTACAGTAGTGACCCAGATTCAAATGTAACTAGGTAACCACTACCCCACAGGGGACAACTGAGTCTTGCAGTATTTAGAGATAGGCTAATATATAGGGTGATTCACGAGGGCTTGCCGCCACTTACGGAGCTTATTTCCGAAGACATTCTGAGCAAAAAATGTCATATAAACATGGGTCCTATTCTCAATATTTTCAGAGTTACACTAATTCGAAGATGTTTGTAAAATACGTTTTTTTTTAGGGAAGAGAATATTACAAATAGAATTAACTATTCAGAAGTATCATTTCTTTAATTGACTAGTATTCTGAAGCTAAAAATGTAATGTTAATTCCTTAGTTTCTTTATACAGTTTTTTTTTTCAAAGTTTAACTAAAGATTACATCATTCTTACGCATTTATCACAACAATTGTTTGAAATTACAAGACTTCTAGCAACTTTATTCTTTACAGTTCAATTTTTGCATCCTAATATACAGTTTTAAAGAGTTTAAAAGAGTGGCGTGATTTGTAAAAATTTTTGTGATAAGTGCGTAAGAATACTGGAATTTTGTAGTTAAAACCAAATCTCACGAAGCAACTATGGAATTAACAACATATTTTTATCTTCGGAATTCTAGCCAATTAAATAAATTTTACTTCTGAATAGTTCATACTCTGTTTGTAATATTCCTTTACCCTTAAAACTAAAGAAAAAGGAAATTTTACAAACAACTTAAAATTAGTGTCACTCTAAAAATATAGAGAATAGGACCCATGTTTATGTCACATTTTTTGTTCTAAATGTCTTCGGAAATATTCTCCGTAATTGGCGGTAACTCCTCCTGAATCACCCTCTATAATGAAAATTTCGTGAGTTCACAACTAGCCGAGGACGATGGATTCTCAAGGGCGACAAAATCTTCAGCATACCTTCCTTTAGAATAAAATTAAAGCTGTGGACCCTATTACGTAGACGATCTGAGCTTCATACATAAATTTACTTACTACGCGCCTCTGCGCTCATGAATTTATCAGTAATCGTAGATCGACTCATGATGGTACTTGTGATAAAATACTACTGTGTTATTCGTTAATGTCCTGTATTAAAAAAATGAATCCATTTTGGAGTAAATCGTAATTTTGTGTTTTTATAATACAGTGGAAATTGTTTTTAGCTATGCCCGTCACCAATAATACAGTTGTTGTTGTTGTTGTTGTTGTTTAGACAACTATCCGAAGACAGATCTGTATCCCACAAGTGACACCAACAACGCAGCACTTATGAGGCAACTAGGCCAGGAGATAATGGGGTAGGTTGGCCAGTTCCTGTCCCCCTAATAATACAATGTACTTTCATTGAAAGCATTAAGACGTAATTCACTGAAATTCCGAAAACAAAGGTACAATGAAAGGAAAATTGAAGTAAAGTGCGTAGTTTTACATAACTTGCTGTAACTACTGAACTCTACAACAATACACAGGCGAGTTCAATAAATTTTCTTGATTTAAGTGCAAATTTATTTAGAGTCGTTTTAATATCTCATCATTAATTCCAAACAATCAACTGTTACCTACATAAATAATAGGCAATAGATATCTCGCAAAAGTAGGAAAAATGTAGAACTGCACAAACAAGTCCCGACTACAACACTAATACTGTGGAGTGAAATCATGATATTAGTATGTAAATTTTGCAATTATAGCAAATCTAAATTACGAAAACGGTGTTGATGAGTTATTAGCAATCAGGTTTCTCTCGATGACTAAGAAGGTGTAAAGTCATTCTATTACAAATTGTAATTCTATTCTCTTTATACTGATTTATGAGTAACAAATGATAATTACTGTATTTTAATACCCTGTACCATAAGACATTTTACGTCGGTGATTACGGGTCCCGACTCTACTTGTCCAGGATTTATGTACTGTTACTGAAAATATTATGGTCTTGTTCATTAACATCCTGTATAAGATGAAGCGATATACGAAAGGAAGCACACAATAAGTCTCTAAAATGTTTTGTCGAAAAAATTGTTAACGATATAATTATACATATACTTACTTACATACTTACAAATGGCTTTTAAGGAACCCGAAGGTTCATTGCCTCCCTCACATAAGCCCGCCATCGGTCCCTAGCCTGTGCAAGATTAATCCAGTCGCTATCATCATATCCCACCTCCCTGAAATCCATTTTAATATTATCTTCCCATCTACGTCTCGGCCTCCGCAAAGGTCTTTTTCTCTCCGGTCTCCCAACTAGCACTCTATATGCATTTATGGATTCGCCCATACGTGCTATATGCCCTGCCCATCTCAAACGTCTGGATTTAATGTTCCTAATTATGTCAGGTGAAGAATACAATGCGTGCAGTCCTACGTTGTGTAACTTTCTCCATTCTCCTGTAACTTCATCCCGCTTAGCCCCAAATATTTCCCTAAGCACCTTATTCTCAAACACCCTTAACCTATGTTCCTCTCTCAAAGTGAGAGTCCAAGTTTCACAACCATATAGAACAACCGGTAATATAACTGTCTTACAAATTCTAACTTTCAGATTTTTGGACAGCAGACTAGATGACAAAAGCTTCTCAACCGAATAATAACAGGCATTTCCCGTATTTATTCTGCATTTAATTTCCTCCAGAGTGTCATTTATATTTATTACTACTACTCCAAGATATTTGAATTTTTCACCTCTTCGAAGGATAAGTCTCCAATTTTTATATTTCCATTTCTTACAATATTCTAGTCACGAGACATAATCATATGCTTTGTCTTTTCGGAGTTCACTTCCAAACCTAACTTTTTACATGCTTAAAGTAAAATTTCCGTTTTTTTCTTAATCGTTCGTGGATTTTCTCCTAACATGTTCACGTCATCCGCATAGATAAGAAGCTGATGCAACCCGTTCAATTCCAATCCCTCTCTGTTATCCTAACTTTCCTAATGGCATATCTAGAGCGAAGTTAAAAAGTAAAGGTAATAGTGCATGTCCTTGCTTTAGCCGTCATAATTATACGAAAACCTGAAACGAAAAATTTAGGGTTTAAAAGGCTGTAGTGTGGCTTTGAAAAATTAACTTAATGTAAGCCATTACGTGGAGACAAAAAAACAGTTTTTACTGCAGTTTCTTCTAAAAAGTTATTAATATATTCATATACTTAATTATATTACCAATTAAACGTTTTTGAATATAAAGATATCAGTTTAAAGATATCTACACAAATTAATTTTCAAAACAAACGTAACCTGAACCTATTTTTCGCGACAATAGAGCAATGAGAAAGTAACATAATTACATAATAAGAAACTTGGATGCAACAGATCGCGGAAAATTTTGTGCTGAATTGCGTGATTTAAGTCGAAATATGCAGGCAATTCGTTCTTCTCGTAAATAGTTTATGAACTAGAGGAGTGCGATACCCTAGGAGGGATGCTTTTCGTAATACCTAAGGATTACCTACTATTTGCAGTCAGTTTTAAACACAGTTTCTTATATGTGAGAATGTCCATAAATTAATTCCATTTGAAGGGGTTCCTTTAAAAACTGAGAAAACTAGACTTTCGCCTTAAACTTAGGGAAAACACCAGAAAGAATCCTAACAGGTACCCAATCAACCCACGCGGGGTTTGAACTCGCGCCCGAGCACAATCTTGATTCATGAGAACAGCTCATTACTCTTCAGCTACGCTGGTCGCTTTAAAATGTTTGACGTCTGTCTGGCTTAGAAATTGGTAAAGATATCGTTAAGTCTCTTAATGTTTTGTTTTTGTTTCTTTCTAGAGAAGTTTAGAATGGGGTCATAATTCTATAAATAACTAATATTCCAAAACGATGAGGATTTGGGGAGATAGTGATTAGAGAATTGCATTTCCAAGTTCACCTTATCTCAAGTACTAGATGAATATGACCAAAATCAGGCCAATATTACAGAAGAAATCGCTATGCAGTCAGACAGACATACAGACAGGCAGATGGAACACCGAAAATCATCCTCATCGGTACCAGGAATGAGTATAACGTTTACTTCCGTTAAATAGCTAAATATTTTTTTTTTCTAAAAGTAGCAACGCGCTAGTTTCTTTTTATGTTTCGTACATATTCAGAAACAAAAAAAATAATAAAATATAGAAGTTTATGACATACAAAGAGAACCACACACAAAAAACATACTGCGTTAAACATAAAAAAAAATAAATAAAATAAAGTTCTCAATATCTTAAGGTAACTGGATAGCATAGGTGACCAAAAATCACACTTTCGGGTTTTGAAATAAAGAAACTCTTCGTAGATTCAGATACATATGTGTTTTGTATTGTTTTAAATATTTTAAGCCCTAAAATTTTCTTTTAATATGTCGCGCGCCTATTTAAATGCCCAATAAGCTTTAAATTCCTTTTTTATGTAAAATTTCTATAAACATATACATATGTCCCATATTCTCAGAAATTTTTAAAGCTCCATTTCCTAAATTTTGTACACATCTAAGTATTGCAGTACAAAGGCATACGTGGATACCTTTCAGTAATATAATGCAAAATATTTATTTAGATACGAGACAATTGAAGGAAAAAATTTTAATTTTACACGTCACATCATAGATATCATTCTTATATTAAAAATACTTAATATAAATCATCCAAACCTTATCAGCAATGGTAGGAGCAATGGGAGTATTTGTATACAATATCTGATTCTGAACTGCTGAGAATTTATGAGACAAAAGGACACTAGTGTAATCAATTCTTATTACATTTTTCATATTAGATATTCAAACGTCTGTAGTCATTAAATACTTAAGTTCTTCGATGCTCTTAATTTTATTGTCTTAGGATTACGTATAAAAAGTTCACAATAATTCATAGGGGGGTTGATGACACATCGTTGTTACAAAAACCAATCTAGACATGGCTCATTAAAGCACCAATAATATTTCTTCATCTACGAATAAAATAAAAAATCATGACGTGGACGGACATAGCAAATATAAAACTTGTTCACCTATTTACATAAATAACCGTAAAATCATAACATCTTGAAAAGATTAAATCACTAACACAGCCATGAATATATTTGCTATGATAAAATTAACTACGTAAGACGAGATATTACGTAATATAAAATTTATTCTTAGACTACTAGCGAGGATTTAAAATTCACATGTTTAATATAAAATTAAAGAATTCGTTACGAAAGTTGAAATTAATAACATGATGTAAGACATTTTACTTTAAAACCAAATCCCAATGCATTTATGCTGTGGTGCTTTAAACGCATGCCCTTAGCGTCAGAATTACAATGTTTACAACTCACCGCGAAGAGACGCTTCATGTCGTGTGGTTTCCTTGGCAACGACAACAAACAACAACTGAAAGTGCTGGACTCTCCGATGCGAAGCCGGGACGGCAGGGAGGGAGGCCACCGACGTGCCGACCAACCAACGGACCTTTCTGAAAACCCCGACCACCTCCGGGCGAAATTTGCAGCGCTTTTCGTTTTTCTCTTGTTTCGATAGTCATCAGTTTTTTTTCTTATTCCCATCAGGGTCCGCCGAGGCCAGGAACAAGACTACAGCAGGTGGAAGAACTGGTCGACCGTGCATCAGCTGGGACACTCCAGTTCGTCTGTCACCCGCCAATTAGAGAGCGTGATAACGACTAATTAATTAATGCCCCTGTCTTTGATTTGTGTCTGCTTGTCTCCCGCACAATGGGGCAGCTGTCTTGATTTATATGAAAGCAGAAGATATTCCCTTCTGTTATCTAATTGGCCATGATTGTCTGTCCATACTGTATTTGGAATGCATCGTTCTCTTTATTGCCGCAGATAAAGTACTGCACTGACCATCCGTATTTTTTAACGATAGGACGAATTCCTTTTCTTATAGCAGTGAGTTCATGGGTTCCAAACCCGCCTTGGGCATAAGTGGAGACGTCTCTTGTTAATGTTCTGTCATGTGTGTGTTTCAGTGGAGTCCCCTACTCTCTGCTGACCCAGGTTAAGGGGAGGTCTACAAATGTGTCAGTGTCTATCTAGTGTGTGTGTCCATAGAATTGTCCCCTGCCCTATAGGCATTGATATGCAAGAGCTATAAGAGGGAAGGTTAAACGACCAATAATAAAACAAATTCCGTCAACAAGCAACAAAAGCGTAATGACTCTTTAATTGCCCATCAGTTCCAATCAACATGTAGGCCCTAACGACAATGTAATAATTATGCCACAAAACGTTCGCCCAACAATTTTATTGTAACACAGTTCCTGTCAACATGTAACAACAGTGTATTATTCTACCATAAACATTAGTTTCCAATAATTCTAACACGATCTCCGTTTTCTTATGCAAGACATTACATACACGAAAACACTAAGCATGATGGAGATGATGATTAGCGTGACGACGATGACCTTGCAATATGAAGGGAGTCCACCGTTATAGAGTAATGGTTAGCGTTAGCATATCTGGCCATGAAATGAGCGCGCTCGGGTTCAAATTCTGGTTGGGACAAGTTACCTGGTCGAGATTTTATTCCGGGGTTTTCCCTCAAGGCATTAAGAGTAAATGATGGGTGACTTTCGGCGCTGGATCTTGGTCTCAATTCTCTGGCATTATCACCTCCATTTTACTTAGACGCTAGATAACCTTCGTAGCTGATAAAGCGCCGTAAAATAATAAAATATATGGAGGGAATAGTCACATAACGTGATTTTCCTGGTCCCGAACACAAGATGCTAAATAACAGAGTGACACGCATTTGCTAAGTTTCATTATTTATTTTAAAGAAACATACCAGACATTAATACACTTGGCAGAGCCATCTTTCCTGCTCTACTTAAAGCGAAAATATCCTTTAACTGGGGGAAAAAAATTCCTCATCACGCAAGTTACATAAAGTGAGATGATCCCAAAACATCAGAATCAGGTGCTTGTGCCAACCTTGTAACAATAGCACGTGTGAGAGCAGTGAGAGCACCTTGTTCGAATGCCCCGCACACCCTTCCACCACCTCTTCAAGTCATTATGTTGCGTTCACAGTTTACACAGCGCTCTGGATGCCAGACAGCATGCAAAGCAATGCCAGCCAGCTTGCAAACTCGTCTTCCATTGCTTGCACGTCGAAGTACACAAAATTTACGACGGATTTTTTCGAATAAATGGGTAGGTAAGTGGGTTTGTATGTATGTATGTATGTATGTATGTATGTATGTATGTATGTATGTATGTATGTATGTATGTATGTATGTATGTATGTATTTCCTACGGGTGGCTGAGTGGTCAGACCTTCAGCCTGTCACGTAGGCGGTCTGGTTTCGGGTCCTGGTCAGGTGTCAGATTTTTCATTGAACAATCCATAGTGACATGTGGCGAACAAGGTCGCAGTTGGAGATTTTCTCGAGATTCTCCCGTTTCCTATTAGCCTAGATCATATATACACAGATTGCTCGGTGTTATAGGCTTTGACGGTAATAACTTGTCAGGTTTACTATGCTGCCATCTAGTTGTTACATAAGGAGTCGTGTCATAACTCCCATTTGAATTGCATCATTAGCTACTGTACTGGCATTTCGTGTTCGTTTACGGCGGACGGGTGGCGATCCTGGCGGTTGTTCTCTTCAAAGTGCAACTGATTGTAACATAGGAATGAGCAATCTATATTTGATCTGGGCTATTAGGCATCTACATCATCCCATCAACATTTCTCCATTGTCATAATTCCACAGCATTCCCTCAACGCAGGCCGGCGACTCACGTGGAGGGGGGGGCTGGCTTAGGGACGAGTGGGGTTGTCTTCTCGAAACTTAATGTAGTCAGCCGGTATGCGTATGAGAATGCCCTAGCTTGAGGATTAGCTCAATAGATCTTGTAAGGTCGCAGTGCTGGGCCGCAGTGTCCCACTCATTAAAATTCAATTCAATGTGTGATGTATGTAAGTATGTATGTATATGTATATACGTATACGTGCAGTAGAAGGGTTCAGAACCATAGTGGGCCAAGCGGCATTTATTATAAACGGAGAAAGCAAGGGTTAAAGTTAAGTGAATACCATAGTTTAATGAAGATTGACATATCATTTAGTTTTAAATGTGTATACTATATACTACTTGCTATATGTTTCCATTGAATTATGGTGATTACTTCATTTTAACTCTTGTTTTCTACGGTTTTAGTAAATGGCGCTTGGCCCACTATGATTCTGAATCTTTCATATGTACGTCTATGTAGATAAGCATATTACGTAGAACATTGTTGAAGCTCTAGGTAGGTAAATAGGCAAACATACAGACTGCTACACAGGTAACTCTTTGTAAATTCAATTATTACTGTATTCAGTCTGTGAACTTATGATAAAATGATAACGAAGCACTGGGGAAAAAAACCTGCACAATATCCGCCTCGTGGGCAGCAAATTTCATAGGATGAGATTCACAATAAAATTGTTTGTTGCTGTTGCTGCTGCTGCTATTGCTATTGTTGATATGTTGATAGTGATTATGATGATGATGATTATTATTATTATTATTATTATTATTATTATTATTATGAATCAATAGATGTCAAAAGAATCCTGTTCCAGAATCATTTTTTATGTACTAAATGTGACAGTTTCTACGTAGGATACAATTTATAATAGTCTATATTTTATCAGTTCGCAGAAATAGCTGAGAATCTGCCTTTCTTAACAGCCATAGCAGCACGTTCAAGCTCGGATGTTACTCAACACTGGCCTGAGAATATGTGGGCTTCAGGAAAACCGCAGACACGTCTGCGCGGTTATGCAACGACTGGCAATGAACTCGGGATGCCGCAGTTCAGTGCCTTCTCATTTACTGCCATAATTAGCTCATCATGAGCGCTAACTTCTGCACATTCAGTTTCATTACACTGTGGAATAGACATTAAGGCTCGCGTGGTGGGCTGTCTTTTATCCAAGTCCATTAACTGTGGCATTAATAGCGTCGTATTCTGATAGTCGGAGATCCAGTTCGGTATGGAAGCTTCTCTCGAGTAACAAAGTAAAAAAAAAAAAAAAAAATACAGAGTGGAAGTGAAATAACTTTGCGATTTTCAGAGCTAATAGCTCATGTTATATACAGGGTGTTAAGAAAAAAGTATCCAATATTTTAGGGGCTGCTAGTATGCATCAAAACAAGAAAAAAATGTATAATAAACATGGGTCCTACAACACATACTTTCTGAGATCTGAAAACTTGTTTGTAGGAGGTGCTCAATGTGACGTCCATTCATGGCAATGCATTCCTCTGACCTTCGGCGTAAGGAATCACGCACTCTTTGAAATTGATATGGTTGTTTTTGATAACCAAAAGTCTAGGGGATTTAGATTTGAGGAACGAGCAGGCCAAGGTGTGGGACTTCCCCAATCAATCCAGCGGTCCTGAAATGTCAGCGTCAGGTATTCACGCTCATGGCGAAAAAAATGTCTTGGTGTGCCATCATGCATGAACCACATCTGTAGTCTTTGGTGACATGGCACATACTCCAGCAATACATTAATTAGAAAGTCCTGATAACGAGCCCCAGTTAATCTCTGTGGTAGCACGTATGGCCCTTAATCCATCGCCAAGAACGCCTGCCCATACGTTGATGGAGAATCAGTGCTGGTGCCTTGTTTCTTCAACTGCATGGGAATTTTCATCAGCCCATATATGCTGATTACGAAAATTCACAACATCTCTGCTGAACCCCTCTCATATGCGCAACCAAACTTTTCTTTTCAGTATTCCGTGCGACGTATCAGTATTCCATGCCAGGGATGTGATTATCTGGTAACCTGCTGTATTGTAGGGCAGAAAAATGCATTGCCATAAATTGACGTCAAATTGAGCATCTCCTATGAACAAGGTTCAGACCTTAGAAAGTATGAGTTGTAGAACCCATGTTTATTAGACATTTTTTCTTGTTTTGATGCATATTATCACCTCCTAAAATATTGGATACTTTTTAACACCCTGTATAACAAAAACTATAATATATTGGTGGAAAGTTAATAGTTAAAAAAATTGTTTTCTCAAATGTATAACAACTTCATTTGGTAACTATTGCGAGTAGGATCGTGAATTTTGTCCATATCATTAGGAAAACTAATAAAGAATAATTTATCCCTCTGATGTATTTCAATATTGTGGACGGTTTTCGTGTAAAATTAATTTAAAAAACGTATCATTTCAAGCCATTGCACGATGCGAGTTGGTTGCAACACAGCGCCCGAGAAAACTCATCTAGCGAGACACACAGACTTCGTTGACCTCTTAAATCTGTATCACGAGAAAAGTGTGTCAGCGGCGACGTTGCCGGACTGCTGAAACTTCAAACTTAATTATCTAATTAACCTCGCATTTAATCACAAAACGTAATATAGTTTTTCTATTCATTTAATTTTACCTTATCGTTCCTTTCAACCTCCAAGATTATTTCACTTCTTCTGTGTACAGCTAGTTCTCGCTTTCAAGGACCTTGATAACCTGACGAAAAATATTAGCTACCAGGGCCTTCGCAAAGTAAGGGCCGGCTCACCATTAAACAGAAACAAAAAGTGACAGGAGATTCATAGAGTCCCTATAATTGCGTCAAACGTTTCTGCTGTTCGTGTTTGTTATTGTGAGCATGGCTAAGTTGCTAAGAATGTTAGAATTTTAAATACAATTTTGATATTTCTTTTCATTTTTGCCTTTTTATTCACTGCATTTAAATTTAACAAGGCAAAGCTTTCTCGTTAATTACTTCGTAATTACTTCCACATTCTATCAGACCTTCGAAATACCAATGAGTTGTTTGAAAATATGTAATGAATAGTAGTAGTAGTAGTAGTAGTAGTAGTAGTAGTAGTAGTAGTAGTAGTACTAATAATAATAATAATAATAATAATAATAATAATAATAATAATATCGTTCATTTGTATACACAAACGATTAGGGAAAACACGGAAATTTTACTTGAAGCAAGTAAAGCGATCGGTTTGGAAGTAAATCCCGAAAAGACAAAGTATATGATTATGTCTCGTGACCAGAATATTGTACGAAATGGAAATATAAAAATTGGAGATTTATCCTTCGAAGAGGTGGAAAAATTCAAATATCTTGGAGCAACAGTAACAAATATAAATGACACTCGGGAGGAAATTAAACACAGAATAAATATGGGAAATGCTTGTTATTAATCGGTTGAGAAGCTCTTATCATCTAGTCTGCTGTCCAAAAATCTGAAAGTTAGAATTTATAAAACAGTTATATTACCGGTTCTTCTATATGGTTGTGAAACTTGGACTCTCACTCTGAGAGAGGAACATAGGTTAAGGGTGTTTGAGAATAAGGTGCTTAGGAAAATATTTGGGGCTAAGCGGGATGAAGTTACAGGAGAATGGAGAAAGTTACACAACACAGAACTGCACGCATTGTATTCTTCACCTGACATAATTAGGAACTTAAAATCCAGACGTTTGAGATGGGCAGGGCATGTAGCACGTATGGGCGAATCCAGAAATGCATATAGAGTGTTAGTTGGGAGACAGGAGGGGAAAAAGACCTTTAGGGAGGCCGAGACGTAGATGGGAGGATAATATTAAAATGGATTTGAGGGAGGTGGGGGTATGATGATAGAGACTGGATTAATCTTGCACAGGATAGGGACCGCTGGCGGGCTTATGTGAGGGCGGCAATGAACCTTCGGGTTCCTTAAAAGCCATTTGTAAGTAAGTATCGTTCATTTGTATAATAACATCACAGTTAAGTAGGCTACTTTAGAATTAGACTACGTTAGGGTGACCAGATTCTTATCGATAAAAAGAGGACACAAAGCTTCAAAAAGGAGGACATTGTTCGAAAAAAGAAGACAGGAAATATGTACTTAGATTTAGGCTTAGGCCTATATTATACTTTAAGTTACGTCGAAATCTATTTTATTACAAAATATTTACAGTACAGATTTAGGCTTATATCAAACTTAAAAGTATGTTAATTTCTATTTATTACAAAATAATTATGATAAAACTTAATAATAATGATTTCACAGTTCGCTACTACATATGAAAGTTAAGGAAACTATAATTATTATTATAGAAGACAGAAAATATCTAATTACATTTAGCAAAGAGAGTTATGTTATGATCGTTGGCAAAGAGTATATTCCGTCGATGCTGCTGCCACCTACAGGCAAATTACTTGAAAAAGGTGTCAAATCA
Organism: Periplaneta americana; assembly: GCF_040183065.1. Classification (NCBI taxonomy): domain Eukaryota; kingdom Metazoa; phylum Arthropoda; class Insecta; order Blattodea; family Blattidae; genus Periplaneta; species Periplaneta americana. The sequence goes on along the minus strand of NC_091130.1, from coordinate 83,143,991 downwards.
GATAATGTCAAAACATCAGGCATACAACTTCCCAAAAGGAGGACATTTCTTGATTTTTTTTAAATCTGCCCAGACCCCGGACAAAGGCCTAAAAAGGAGGACATGCCCGGACAAAAGAGAACGTCTCGTCACCCTAGACTACGTTAAATTAACTGTTTCTGTTTTAGAGTCCCCGTATTTATTAATGATACTCATTTGTGTACGAATATTTTACTGAATTAAAATGAAGTAGAATATTTTGTTAAGCTTCTACATTTACTATACATAATCTCAGCTGCGAGGAACAGCGCGAATCTTATCGTTTGCGTGACGTAGCGCACTTGGATGACGTCACCGCATTAACAGACACTGTGAATGTACAGAGTGGAAGGGGATCGATGCATCAGGATTTAAGATGTGAGTCTACATGTTAAATATAACAAAACTTTTATTACACTTTTCCTTCGATGAAGCACTGCTAAGCAGGAAAAAAAAAATAGTATTTGCCCAATGTTTGCAGTGCTTTATTGCGGCAGGAAATGGCTGATTGCTACACAAGCAGATAGGTAAAAAATAATCTGAATAGTTAGCGATGAATTTAAATTGAATAATTGCCAAAATCGTTCAAATAAATTTGATTGTGTGAAATTTTCTAGAGCTCATTCAGTGGAGCAGAAAAACTCGAAGTGAGACAAGTGGCCAACTGGCTTGGCACGACTTCATTATTGTATGTTCCTACAAGTTGATATATTATATTTTGAAGTCGAAAAAATCCATACTAAGACTATTATCCACCTTCGTGAAAGCACTCTCTTTGCAATAAGTTGAAAATGCTGCAATGAGAGGTAGCACTGCTACACCAAACTCGAACAGGGCTACTTCCGTTTACCTTTGTGCATATGGCGATGCCAGTCTGTGTATAGTACCGGTAATACTCGTAGTACTTAATAGTGAAGTTAAAGCTATTGTTGTGAATGGTGATCCAATATTTATCATGCCGAAAAGGAAGAGTAGTTTCAGTTACGTACTTACAAATGGCTTTTAAGGAACCCACAGGTTCATTGCCGCCCTCACATAAGCTCGCCATCGGTCCCTATTCTGTGCAAGATTAATCCAGTTTCTACCATCATATTCCACCTTCCTCAAATTCATTTTAATATTTTCCTTCCATCTACATCTCGGCCTTCCCAAAGGTCTTTTTCCCTCCGGTCTCCCAACTAACACTCTATATGCATTTCTAGATTCGTCCACACGTGCTACATGCCCTGCCAATCTCAAACGTCTAGATTTAATGTTCCTAATTACGTCAGGTGAACAATGCAATGCGTGCAGTTCTGCGTTGTGTAACTTTCTCCATTCTCCTGTAACTTCATCCCTTTTAGCCCCCAGTATTTTCCTAAGAACCTTATTCTCAAACACCCTTAATCTCTGTTCCTCTCTCAAAGTGAGAGTCCAAGTTTCACAACCATACAGAAGAACCGGTAATATAACTGTTTTATAAAATCTAACTTTCAGATTTTTTTACAGTAGACTATAGGCCTATGTATGACAAAAGCTTCTGAACCGAATAATAACAGGCATTTCCCATGTTTATTCTGCGTTTAATTTCCTCCCGAGTGTAATTTATATTGCTCCAAGAAATTTAAATTCTTCCATCTCTTCGAAGGATAAATCTCCAATTTTTATATTTCCATTTCGTACAATATTCTGGTCACGAGACATAATCATATACTTTGTCTTTTCGGGATTTACTTCCAAACCTATCGCTTTACTTGCTTCAAGTAAAATTTCCGTGTATTCCCCTAATCGTTTGTGAATTTTCTCCTAACATATTCACGTCATCCGCATAGACAGGAAGCTGATATAACCCGTTCAATTCCAAACCCTCTGTGTTATCCTGAACTTTCCTAATAGCATATACTAGAGTGAAGTTAAAAAGTAAAGGTGATAGTGCATCTCTTTGCTTTAGCCCGCAGAGAATGGGAAAAGCATCAGACAGAAGCTGACCTATACGGACTCTGCTGTAAGTTTCATTGAGACATATTTTAATAAAATTAATCGAACTAGTTTGTTGGGAATACCAAATTCTATAAGAATATTATATAAAACTTCTCCTTAACCGAGTCATATGCCTTTTTGAAATCTATGAATAACTGATGTACTGTACCCTTATAATTCCATTTTTCTCCAATATCTGTCGAATACAAAAAATCTTATCAATAGTCGATCTATTACTCCTAAAACCGCCCTGATGATCCCCAATAATTTCATCTACATACGGAGTTAATCTTCCCAAAAGAATATTGGACAAAATTTTATACGACGTCAACAAAAGTGATATTCCTCGACAATTACCACAGTTACTCTTCTTAAAAATAGGTACAATTATGGACTCCTTCCATTCCACTCGGGAATTAAAGGAAGAATATTGCTTTTTGAAAGAAGACGCATCAACAAACAAGTTGCTATGTACAGAGTGTCGTTCGGTTTTTTTTTCGAAAAAACACAGAGAACGTTCTGATATAAAGTAACATTTGCCCAAGCAAAAACATAAATTGGCAGCTGCTGCTTCCAGTTCAAGTGAAGATGTGAAATAATTTTTCATGAAAAATGCAAACGGGAAGTTAACTGATGAAAGTAAAAATCTTGCAGTGCAAGAAAGCTTCTTTTCGTTGCATGCAGTGAACCATAACGTTTCTTTGAGGTCAATGGACAGCACTTCTGCAATAGTGAGAAATTTGTTTCAAAAGAAATTTACATGTAGACAAACAAAGTGCAAATCAAGTTATTGAGTTCCAGGACATAACAGGAGAAACAGCAGCAATTCTTGCAAATCATATCTTAGATTTTTTTGCGGAAATATCAGCTGACTGAGAAAATTATTGCATTTTCTGCAGATAAATGTAACATAAAATTCGGTGGATACAAACGAGGTGGTACTAACAATGCATTTTCAAGATTGAGCAAAGATTTGAAAATGAACATTCATAATATTGGGTGTGCTGCTCATGTTGTCCATAATGGTGTCCATACAGATGTTCATATTTTGTCAAATGATATTGAAAGTTATAAACAAAATATTTCAGTATTATATATATATATATATTTACACCATAAGAGTAGAACAATTGAAAAAATTCTGCGAATTTGTAGACATTGAATAGAAGCGTGTTCTACGTACTGTAAAATCAAGATGGTTATCATTACTACCAGGTGTGAACAGAGTTATTAACGTACATGAAAGACTTAGATCTTACTGTTTGTTACAAAACAAATGTCCAACATTGCTAAAACAATTTTTTATAGATCAACAATCACTACTCTGGCTCCATTTCATTCAAAACCAGTTGAAAATATTCTCAGCAACGATCATGAAAATCTCTGATGTAACATATTGAATACCATTGACGAAGATGAGTTATTTTATGAAGTCAATCATATAAATAATGTTATGAACTTCAGTTAAAAGAATGGAAGGACACAAACGCTGAAATAGATAATTAGTGATGTAACGCGTTTAAGGTGGTCGAAGAACAAAATATGCACTACAAAAACATACTATCAGCTGATGAATTTCTTATGGCAGTCCCAGGAACAAAATATGCACCTGTGAAGAGAATTTTTTCTCTCATGACTTCTTTGTGGACAGAAGAAAAGAACAGTTTAAACTGTGAAAGCAGTAATTGTGATCAAGACACTTTGATATTACGTGTAGTGACTTTTATGAGAGACTACTAAAAGAAAAAAGCCTTTTGGAGGACAATTCTTCACTTAAATTAAACATAATTCTGATATTGTGTAACAGTAATTGCAAACATTTCAGTTCTGCATTTAACTTATGTTCAAAGTAGTTATACAATAAGCCTAATTATATCGATTATGTTCAGGTAAAAGGGCTTATCTCACAAATGAAACGCTTTTTCAAAAAATCTATTATTAAATTTTAACACATTATTATTAGTTACTTTATATGAAGAAGTGTGAACATAATTGTCGAAAAACATATATTCACGTTTTGTAATTAAATTTTAACTAATTACAGGATAAAGATCACATTAAAAAGAACTGAAGGTTAAGCTCTTTTACTTAAACATCATCGATATGTTATTCAACTTTTATGCAGATCATTAAGAAGGTCTCGTTTTTGTCCTCTTTTTCAAGTGCTGAAATATTCAAAGTGTCTCTTTTTTGTTTTGGAAATTTGATCACCCTACTATAGAGAAAACATTTGAAGTGCGTTGTAATGATGACGGAACCTCGTCGGGGTCACGACCATTGTACACGCTGCGTGGAATAAACGAAACAGGTTTTGTTGAAAGATCTCTATTTGTTCTACACGACGATCCATTGAACAAACATTTAACACAAAAGAATGAGACATTGAGCCTCAGTCTTTGTTGTTTTTAGTTCTCTCTGCAGGAAACACATTTTGTTCATTAAGTAAGCAATCACACACGGCACAATCCTTCATCAAGCGTAAATTTTCTTCCAAGAAAGACATCGAGGTGCGACAGCTTGAATATTTGTCTTCCAACCAGCCACGAGGTTTGCGGAAAAAACCTGAAGCTTCTAGGAACCTACGGTAAGGGGTTTGAATCGAGTTGAGCCTTTACTCTTTACTTCCAAGGTCGATGTTTCAGCACGTGCCTAGTGTTGGTCCAAAGAAATACCTTTCCATATACCGTATTGGATTGTAAGTCGGTATGAAAGGAGACAAAACACTGTAAAGAGTGAAAGAACGTTCAAATGAAAAGAAAGGAATGTGATTAGACTATCATAATGAACCATTAAAATATAAAATTCATGTCACTTATATGAGTCCACTGCAAGAATGATGGATGTCACTTTCTTGTCGAAAATGAACCAAGACTGTCAATGCATAGCTTAAGACATATAGAATGTACATAGAAAGTTATATGCCATTAACACTGATAGTCATTGTCCTGTAATGATCGGAAAATCACAGTTAAGCTTTGAGCGCTAAGCATTTCAAACTTTCAATTGCTTCTCCTGAAAAATGTATTCCAAATGACATCCATTATTCTTGCAGTGGACTCTTCATATGCCTATTTTCATAAATACAGAAGAAATATTATAAATTAATATAATCGGGAGTAATAAGGCCCACCTAAGGAATAAAACGTTCTTTCTTTGAAATGGAGGCGTTTAGCAATTTTTAAATAATGGAATAGCATAATTTTATAGTTATCCTATAATATTTTACTCCAAATAAATATTCAAACAGACACATAAATGCTGTGAGCAATGAAAATTAACATCATGTCACTGGGCCTTATATCCTGCTATGACAGATAATAAGGCCCACAACAAAGAATATAAGTAGGCCTATTGAACACAATTTGGGCACACAAAGTCTTCAGTTTTTCCTCAGTGAGACCTACACATTCATCGTGCACCCAACATTCACAAGAAGCACACACATGAATATCTACAACAATTCTCTTCGCAGACAGAACACATCTACGTCCCCTGGATGTTTACAAATCCTGAAGTTGACGGTTCATCCAATGCTCTTTCTGTATTAGGAATTGTTATAGTCTTTCGTTTGTTTTATTTCTTGCAAAAAATTGTGCTTCAGAGTTTGAACTGTATAGTTCAGGACTTCTGTGAACATGTGTGCATTTCCACGTATTTATTTCATTGGCCTTATTTCATGCTCTGTTACTTCGCGCCAATTTTAATTTATGGAGTGCTCATATGCTCATTAGCGAAAGTTTCACGGTAGCCCCAAACTTCTTAACGTTTATACAATAACGTGCATTTAATATTATATTAATAGCACACAGTAGAACGATTAAATATCAACTTAAATTTCGCAAAATTTTATAATGAAAGCATAAATAATCACACATAACTTGTTGCCACCAGTCAGCTACAAACAAGAACGAGAATCTAATTTCTTTATACCTCACTGGAATGCAAGAAGAAACAGATCTTAAGAGTTGTTGCTCTCTTTTGCAAAAGTGTATAACTAATGGCAAGACTAGGTAGTGGGCCTTATAACATGCTGGGCCTTAATGTCTCCAGGTACCTTATTACAATATAGGCCCACATGCAGCTATTTTATAGTGTGTATAATTGTAAATGAAACAAAATGTATTCCTGTTGGGTTATAAAAAATGCCTTTCACGTACAATTCAGACAATGAGAGTTTCTCTTCTTGTTTGAGTGCATACCAGAGCAGTGTTGTCAGATAAAGGAATCAAAACCGCCGTACTAACTCAGTGATGTCAACTGATGCCCATAGGAGCAAGCGCGCGCTTTAGAGCCCAGGAGAGCCTGAGCGCTTTACAGCGGAAAGGAAAGAGACAGACGAAAGAGGTAGTATATGCCGCTTGGTCGAGCTATATACAGGGATGGCCAGCACTGATTCAATGGATAAAGGAAAGAGAACTTATTCAAACTGTATTCATGTTAATTTTTTAGATTTGTCTGAGAAGTATAAGTGCATTATAAGAATGTAAGTTTTAATTTTAATGCTCATTTTTCACGAGTTTGCTTTTTTTTATTCAAAAGGAATATTTTCTCAACTTTTTTTTACAGAAAAGTTTAGTATCCTTACAGGTAATGAAACAATGTTTTCGTAAATCTAATATATCGTAAATACGTATTACTGAAGATAGTGCATTAAAATGTTTGAAAATATTCGCATGAAAAATGTTTGTAAGGAAATGAATTAACAAAGCATATACTGTTACATCACAAACAAAAGATATGTGCCTATGTGTTGATAAAACGTCAGCTCTATAGCTTCAGCAGATTTCGAGATAATTTAATATTCTGATAACAGAAAGTTGCACACCAATATCACCTAAAAGCATAATGCGATAAGAGTTTTATTATGTAATATTAGTTACAGTTAAAACATATACCTAGACAACTTCGCTTTGTACCATAATATTGTTTTGATTACTTTTATAAGGCTAAAGATACTATCAATATCAATTTCAACTTATCATGTCACATTCAGTGTCTTTCTTTGGGATAATACTTTATTTACGAATGATGTGTTTAATTCACTTAGTACAGTATAGTTGTAGTTTTTATGGAATTCGTGTTAATATTTCTTCTTTACTCTTTATTATGTTATTAACGTTTAAAACACAATTGCAATATTAGGCTAAGAAATAGGTGTTATTATTTTTTTTACAGACAATATAGAAAATAACAAACAGAAAGAAGCCATATAAAAATAACGACATAAAATTTCACGTTCCGTTTGAAGTTTGTGCACCACTGTTTTCTTAATCCAACAGGCTGCTTATTCCTCCTAGCATACCTAGGGCTGACGTCAAGGTCAGAAAAAGCGCTTGCTTTGACATCACTGTACTAACTTATGGAAATTGTCGTACTTCAGCGTAAAATTGTTGTACATTTCGCAACTTCCTAATATATTTCTAGTCCACTGCTGTGTAGTAATGGTTAGCATATCTCACCGTGAAACGAGAGCATCGGAGTTCAAATCTTGGATGAGACGAATTATCTGGTTAAGATTGTTTACGGATTTTCCCTCAACCCATTAAGACCAAGTGAAGGGTAACTTTCGGCGCTGGAGTCAGTTCGCTGGCATTATCACCTTCATGTCATTACGCAGTTTATAATGAATCGCAATATATCAATATATAAACATACATACATACATACATACATACATACATACAGTACATACATATATACCATATAATATGTCTACCAGTAAATTTTATTTAAAATTAAAAATACTACTAATTATTGTTCACATCCACAATGACATTCAGCATTGAAACAAATCACCACCCATTTCTTCATCATCAACACTGTCATCACAGTAAGGCGTGCACGATGACGCTTGGTTAGAAACAACTTTGTTATATTTAAAATCGGCAGAAATTTGGCCTCTATAATGTCGGCGCGTTTAGACTTCTTAATGCTACTACGGTACTATTTAATTGATAAAAGATTTCCTTTATCGAACAAACAAGGAAGTTAATAAAACTGAACTCGTATTACTTTGATATAACTGCGCCGTATACGTGAAATCTAGAGCTCAAGATGACAAATGATGACTTGCATGGCAAGCGTAGTTACCAGACCGATTTTCAAAGCATTCCCCCCGCCCCTTAAAAGCATGTTTCTTTCATATTAGTCCAGGACATACTAAATGAAGAAACCTTGTCTAAAAGGGATGAATTAACCATCAATTTTATTTTAATTATTATAAACCAACATTATAAGTTCCCAATTATTTTTCCCTTCAGTGAAATAGTCGTACAAAATTGCGTACGGCATAGAGTGCGGTCGTACCTCGTATAATTAGTCAAAATAGTCGTATGCGTACGACTATAATCTTTTTGTAAGTTGATACATATGTATGTATACTTTTTGCTGGTTGAATGGAAGAGAAGGCCTTACGGCCTTAACTCTGCCAGCTAAAATAAATTAAATTATTATTATTATTATTATTATTATTATTATTATTATTATTATTATTATTATTATCGTACGTATGGCAACCCTGCATACGGTAATACGGTTCTGGATAATAGGTCTAATAGTTCAAGAAAATTGGCTATAAACAATAGGTAATATCAATCGCAACGTCACGAAGGAACTGAAGCGTTACCAAGCGAGTACGCTACCCACAGAACCAAGGTGGTGGATTTCATATGAACTTCTCTAAGAATTGTTATGCCATAGAATCAAAAGAAGTTTATAACTACTGACATACAACCCTTTCATGAAAAGCCTCTCTTCAGAAAACGAGGAGAAAATACAGGTCTGATATGACTCTGAGGGTATACGTTTCGTCGGGTATTCCCTGTTCTATCCTCCTATTCCTGTTTCATCAATAATAATAATAATAATAATAATAATAATAATAATAATAATGATGATGGTGATGATGATGATGATGATGATAATAATAATAATATTAATAATAATAATTGAAGGATTGATAGCAAAAACCGGATATGTCCAAAAATTCCAATTTTAAGCATAGTACAATTCTCTTTATTTCAAGCGGCATCTATTGACATACCAAGTTTCTACAAAAACCGGATTTGTGTCATTGAAATGAGTGTTTGAAAATTTAGCGTTTCTGAAAAAAGCGGATTAGTCCAACGTCTTTCTAGCAAAAGACGGACAAGTCACAAACGTATTCGGTTCTTGTTATAAAATATCATGAAGATGGGATTAGTGTTGTCTACTTTTGTTTCATCGCCATATTAGCTGTTATTGTTGGTGTTATTGGTTAAATATTTTGTTTTACAAATGAATGATCATCAAAATGAACCAGATCAAAAAAAATAAAAATAAAAGCAAGTCATTAATGAGGAGAATGTTGAGGTGGCAGAAGATGACAACAGAAGTGGGTGTGATGAGTGAAAACAGCTGTAATAATAATAATAATAATAATAATAATAATAATAACAATAATAATAATATTTCTTTTGATTGAGCATAATTTATTGTGTTGTTATTAGAATAATTATTTTTCGGTACTTGTTATACCTGACGTGCCAAGAATTCAAAGACTGAAGGACACAAATTCAGAAAGAGAAAAATATAAATATAGGCCTAACAATATTGACTTTCTTGTTCAGTAAATCAATCCAACATTAAGTTTTTAATTAAAAAAACACTTATAAAGCATTTACTTGTATGTTCATACAGTTCACAATATGAAAGAAACATGATTTCATATACTTTCTCTCAATTAATGTATGCACATATAAAATTTTCTGCAAAAAATGGATATGTCCGAACGTTTTCTATTTTTCTTTCTTTCCAAGAAACCATTTAAAAGAGAACAGTGAAACTTTTTACTAAAGTTGGTAGATATATGAGATACCTACTGTAGGTCTACATAAAATATTCAGATTATTTTATTTTATGAGAAACCTGAGGGACAGTTTTTTTCGTTTTCTGATAAATTAATATTTTGGACTTGTCCGATTTTTGCTATCAATCCTTCAATTATTATTCTTTATAAGTAGAAGTGTCGGTTCTTATGAAAAATTATATGATTTACACATCTTAACAAGTGAAATAAGTTGGAATTTAGGAGAAAATAATACAGATAAATATTTTATGACTTCATGTCACAAGTTAACGACTCAGAACGTTATCGCCAGTCATTCATGCAGCTCACATAAACAATATTGGCTCGACACTGGAAATGTCATAGAGGTCAGCTGCCAAAATCGCTGCCTCCGGCTGTAGATTCGCGCTTGGGCTGATTACCTGGTTGGCTTTTTTCCGAGATTTTCCCCAACTATAAGGCAAATGACAAGTAATATATGGCGAATCCATATATATTCAAATATAATCTTGCCATCATCAATCCCATCGGTGCTAAATAACCAAGTTCAAAAAAAAGAAAACATAGCGGAGTTTTGAACTGTGAGATCAAATAATATTTCTGTGATATTGAAAACAATAAATATTTCATTTTACAGAATCCAAAAGTTCAACGGCTGCTGGTATGAAACATGGTTTCAACTATGGCTTAAAACTATACAACACATTAATTTCTCAGTACCCTGTTTTAGCTAAAATTAATATGATTAAATTTAAACTGAAAATTGAAGAAATTATTAAGGAAACTTAACATAGGGTTAGATAATTAATTTTTAAATATTAGTCTTATATTATACTTGTGAATATTGGTTATAAACGTTTACAATTGTGATTGTTCTTTATGATATAGGCTCTTGGCTTTGTAATACATGCTATTTTATTGCTTGTATTAATTGTTTATTTTGTCTTCTTCTTTCTGCTTGTCTATAGTGCGGTTTTGAATTCCCGGCCACGAGCGTTTGCTCAAAGGGAGGTAAATTCTTTAATTTATATTTCTGTTTTATGTATGTAATGTATTTTTGTTTCTATTACATTTAATATGATTTTCTGTGGTTTTCTTATTGTAATAAATGTAATAATAAAAGAATATTTAAACTTTAATGTTAATGTTAATAGTGGGGAAATAAGTAAAAATTTCAGATTAATCCTTCGAAGAGGTGGAAAAATTCAAATATCTTGGAGCAACAGTAACAAATATCAATAACACTCGGGAGGAAATTAAACGCAGAATAAATATGGGCAATTCCTGTTATTATTCGGTTGAGAAGTTTTTTTGTCATCTAGTCTGCTGTCAAAAAATCTGAAGTTAGAATTTATACAACAGTTATATTACCAGTTTCTCTGTATGGTTGTGGAACTTGACTCTCCCTTAGAGAGAGGAATAGAGATTAAGGGTGTTTGAGAATAAGGTTCTTAGGAAAATATTTGGGGCTAAGAGGGATGAAGTTACAGGAGAATGGAGAAAGTTACACAACGCAGAACTGTATTCTACACCTGACATAATTAGTAACATTAAATCCAGATGTTTGAGATGGGCAGGGTATGTAGCGTATGGGCGAATCCAGAAATGCATATAGAGTGTTAGTTGGGAGGCCGGAGGTAAAAAGATATTTGTGGAGGCCGAGACATAGATGGAAGGATAATATTAAAATGGATTTGAGGGAGGTGGGATATGATGATAGATACTGGATTTATGTTGCACAGGATAGGAACCGATGGCGGGCTTATGTGATGGCGGCAATGAAACTACGGGTTTCTGAAAAGGCATTTGTAAGTAAGTAAGTAAGTGGGGAAATAAGACTTTTCTGGAGTTAATTTATATATCAGTATGGAATCTCATTAATTTGTAGACTAATGTAATTAGAGATTAATAGTGGACCAAATACAGGAATGTGGTGGTACATCATAACATGTATTGTGGTTAACAATAAATATCATATATATCATATACAAGAAGCAGCATTTGCAGTAGTAGTAGTAGTAGTAGTAGTAGTAGTAGTAGTAGTAGTAGTAGTAGTAGTAGTGGTAATAATAATAATAATAATCCATCATCATCATCATCATCATGTAGAGACCCAGAATCAAAATTTGGGCCACCTGAATTTTCTAAGTTCCAGTTATATTACATTATATTATATTATCAATCAACACTTTCGATTTTATTCATTTTGCAATAAACAGATGAGTTGTTTATAATTATTAGTACATGTCAAATCATACGTTGCTGACGGCATAATAAATCTTTAAAATTTACAAATTATTTGACGGGGCTCTTCATGAATGTATAATAATCACATTGCTCACAACCTAGATTATATATAAATATATGATCTAGGCTCACAATTATGTTAGTTATGTGCTTCACTTGAACCAGTCATGGGTGTGATCCTCACGCCTGCAATCTTTTCTGCTTCTGAGTGAATAATTTTATCTTACTACTAAATTAGCTATGATGCGGCAGTCTGGAATACATAGTAGACAATGACATTACAATATCATTATTGTTAAATATATTGTACTCTGTTGCTTAGTAACACAGTTTGTTCTCGCATATCAACATTCGTTTAATGGGTATGTGTTTGTGAAATTACTTTGGAAATTGTATAAAACGCTGGATAAACTGCCAAAAAGTTCATGTTTCGCTACAATAAAGAAACATGGTTGTGATCAGGCTTCATTTTAGAAAGATAGAAATGGTAACTGATGAACACAGGGTGTACATTTCAAAACGAAACAAGAACAAACAAACATGGAAGCACTGGAAAGAAGATTAAATTCTGCTTCTCCATCTCATCCTTTGATACAGAAGTGCCTACAACATACATCTGCAAGGAGAAATTAATCTGTAAGTATTGCATGCGCCATTATCTAACAATTTTGTGATTAAATTTAATTTTATTGTCTTTACTAATTAGAATTAATTGTAGGGTTATTTTCCGAAAAATCTACGTAACTCTATGTTAAAGCAGTTTTTTCAGCCTACCCGGTATTTATAACTTAGCTTCGCCACTGCTAAATTTTAAAAACTCCCTTTGGACTCTATGTAACTTACCTTTCTTGCACGCATTAGATTGCGATTTTAATATGTGTCGACATACAGTAGCAATTTTATACCCATTTTTGTTCCGATAGGTTTTGTTAATTTAACAAAAATTTTCTTTAAGTCAGTCATAAACTTATCTTATATAATGATATGATATTTTTATTTTATTCTACTTGATGAACGTTTTCGGTTTTGTGAACCATCTTCAGATCACTGTTACCTCCATTGAACTGTTATACTGATGTGCAATGGGTTACATTAACCATACTGTATTAAAATATAAAATATAAAACGTGAGATAAAACGTTAATAAATGTACATATTTAAAAATGGTAACATATTAAATTAAATTTGTCTAAAATGAAGGTTTTGCAGCGTGTACAGTCCTTTCAAACATAAAACAATTATTTTCTTATGACCTTTTACATAATAACTATCATGAGACTGCATTTACAAGTTATTGCATAATTATGAATCTTTGAAATTCGGGGATTCTTTTATTATAGGATATCGCTTAATTTTCATCAAGTTTGACAAACGATACGTCAGAACACTGACGTCACAACATGGCCGACGTAAACCAACACGACGAGTAAATAAAACTCACTGAGATATCAACTCAACTAACCCACTAACCTTCTCACATAGGTCGACCTCATGTCACTGAGATACCACCTCAACTAACCCAATAACCTTCTCACATACGTTGACCTCATGTCACTGAGATATCACCTCAACTAACCCATTAACCTTCTCACATACGTCGACCACATGACCACCCCATTTTCCAATCTAGCCAACATATATTCTCATAAACACACTACCGATATCCTATAGTTATATAGACCCGAAATTCGCTGGAATAGATATGCAGCATCATGTTTGGATTTACGCAGCGCCCAGGAGCGGTCTTGTGGTCTGAAACTACGCGAAAATTGTATTGTATTAAAGTTTAAAACAATTTTACAAAACAATTTTGATTACGTTATCTAATTATGTCAAAAAAGGGGGGTTCTGTTTGACTGAAAATCTTTACTTAATAATAATAATAATAATAATAATAATAATAATAATAATAATAATAATAATAATAATAATAATAATGTTTTATTTTCGCTGGCAGAGTTAAGGCCATAAGGACTTCTCTTCCACTCAATCAGCCTTAATCAATACAATACATATTTAAATTACGAATATTTACACTACACTTAAAAGGTTCTTCCAGCAATATTCTTCAGTTAAGTTTTAACGACTAGTAGACTACATATTTATTTATGTTTAGATAAACTTATAAGATAAAGTAGTAACTTAATTTATGAGCTAATTTAATTGAATCAATTATAATTAATTTGAGATTTGAGATAGCTAGTAAAATGATGAAAATTAATTTAACATAAGCTTCCTAGAACTATGTTACAGGGAGAAAAAAAAAAATATATATATATATATATAAATCTAAAATATATTTCTATAATGGAATATTAATGTAATTGCCATTGAAGGTTTTGTAAATCTATTTAGAGAAATTAATGATAATAAGACTGGACAGATGTTAGTTTCATTATATGTAATAAATATTAATCAGCAATTAATTTGTTAAGTAAGAATTTATGTAATTTTGACCTAAATTAAGTTATTGTCCAACAACCCCTTACATCACTCGGTAACGAGTTCCAATTTCTAGCAACTGAAACTGTATAAGATGAAGAATATAAAGATGTCTTGTGGTAGGGTATAATGAGTAAATTGTTATGATGAGATCTTGTACTTATCTGATGATATGCGGATAAATTTTGAAGACGAGAAGCCAAATAGATTGGGGTAGCGGTGCGCAGAATTTGAAATAAAAGAACAAGAGAATGCAGGGCTCGTCGATCGCTTAGCAGAAGTGTATCCTGTATTGAAGTCGGATGAGCCACAAGTGCGGTAGGGCGTTACGTTTACAGAATGATTAAGTAATCAGCTTGAAAGTTGGAGGGGGAGGGGTATCAGCATATCGGAAGTTACGTCTGCTAGGAGATTTTAGATTGTAAAGTGGGCTATGTAAGTTCGGTAATAGTTCGTTTAACAGTACTACACCACAGTCTACATATACAGTCACGAAGCTTGGGATGATTTTTTGCATTTCTCGCGGTAGTTGCTAGCCGCTTGGAGCGCTGTAAGTACTAGGAACAATAGACTGTGTCACTGCCATCGTGATCTAATACAGGCCGTAAGGCAGACCATGTGACTCGTTTAACCCGATCACGAAGGGCGGGTTTCAACCATATAAATTAATTGGAATCCATAAAGAATAACATATATTTCTCGAAAATGTAGTGCAATTGCATTAATAAAATTTAAAACAATGATTAGGAGACACTTCAGACATAATTCTTTGCGAGTTGAGGTGTAATATTATTTTTGGTGTGAAAATTACGTTGTTCGTATCTGTAATGCCTGCCTTTATTTCGATTAAATATTGCGAAATTCTTGTACATTCATTTATGCACGATTCAATAATTTTCAGTTGCACCGCACGGATATTTAAATATGCTGAAATTATAAGTTATGTTTACTGTACCAGTTGCCCCTTTCTGTCTAATTTTAGTGGTCTCCAATGCCCTGCCACTACATATGTATGTTGTGTCATATGGAAATCATAGGTCATGTTTATTATATTTAACTTATATTCCTATATTCGCAATTATACATTATAATTAAACATAATGTCATGTATGACACCCGTCACATTCTATTTGTCTGTATTTTAATACTACAATTGAGTACTGAATTATTGTACTTATCTACTACCTAAGAGATGAGGTAACACAGTCGTACGTACACTAATTTCATAGGAGTGGTATGGTAAATTTTCTGTCTACAATTAAGGAAGGTAGATGTGCTAAATTAAAATCAAAATATAAATTCGTTTTTATTGAACCTCAAAATAGCTTCCATTCTAAACTTAAAATGTTGATGCGAACAGATTATGTTAACACGTAAAATTCTCTTCACATTAAAATAACACAGTTTTGAATTATTTCTGCAACATATTATGTAACAAGAAGTAAACGGAACTTATGGACACATTACACTAAATAAAACTTAGCAATGATATGCAATAAAGTTATAATATAATATGTCACTGAGCTACATACACTGAAATAGAAAACCCGAACATACATTACGGCCTGGTCTAGATCGAAAAGACATTGACTGTGCCATATTTCGCTTTGTTGTGAAAAGTTGTGTAAACTGTGAAATGTTCGTTATCGGTTTTAATAACTGTAAATGGCTAAATACAATAATTTGAATAATAATATGGGACAAGGAGACGTTTGTGGTACTATAAATATGTATTGTAAGAAAAAGAGGTCAGAGTTATCCTTCTTCCGAAATATCCAGGAAGGTGAGTTTATAAAATATAATATAAACTTTATAGCCACGTTTCCACTATTGCAACTGCACAGGAATAATGAGAGGCACACAACAGTTGCCAGTTAAAACTGCAGATTCTCTTGCGCACATCTCGTTTCTATTTGCGCACATATTCATTTTGGATAAGTAAATATCACAATGGAAGGGATGAAACTAGAATCATGATAGAGGATGAGCTGGCCGAAATATCATTCTTCTTTAATTACGCGGATGTCAAGATCAGATTTTGAAATTAAATTACAATTGATTGGACCAGGAATTTCTTTTTTTTCGTGAAGCAGTTTCACCAATTACTACACTGCCCATGTGTGTAAGATTTTCAGCCACTAGTGACAGCGTTCAAAATTTAAAATTCACTTTCAAATTGTCAGGTCCTACTATTTCACACTATAAATAAAATTCCGGACGATTGTGAAGACTCTCTAAACTCAAGTAAAAGTAAGATTTTTTAATTATTATTATTATTATGTTACTAAATTAATTTATTGTGATACATACCAATAAACAAAAATAAACAAGACAATAGAATAAAAGTCTTTTTTCTGCAATCAAGATCTTTTTTCAGAAGGAGCCCAATAATTATCTGGTTTAAATTACTTATGATTAATTGGATTATCGGGACAGAGTATAATAAGTAACGGTAGGGACAGGAGGGTAAATAAACCATTACTTACTTACAAATGGATTTTAAGAAACCTGGAGGTTCACTGCCGCCCTCACATAAGCCCGTCATCGATCTCTAACCTGTGCAAGATTAATCCAGTCTCTATCATCATATCCCATCTCCCTCAAATCCATTTTAATATTATCCTTCCATCTACGTATCGGCCTCACCAAAAGTCTCTTTCCCTCTATATGCATATCTAGATTCGCCCATACATACTACATGCCCTGCCCATCTCAAACGTCTGGATTTAAAGTTCCTAATTATGTCAGGTGAAGAATAAAATGCGTGCAGTTCTGCGTTGTGTAACTTTCTCCATTCTCCTGTAACTTCATCCCTCTTAGCCCCAAATATTTTCCTAAGAACATTATTCTCAAACACTCTTAATCTCTGTTCCTTTCTCGAAGTGAGAGTCCAAGTTTCATAACCATACAGAACAACCGGTAACATAACTATTTTTTAAATTGTGGATGACAAAAGCTTCTCAACCGAATAATTTCTGACATTTCCGATATTTAGTCTGCGTTTAATTTCCTTTCGAGTGTTATTTATATTTGTTAGTCTTGCTCCAAGATATTTGAATCTTTTCACCTTTTCCAAGGATACATTTTTAATTTTTATATTTCTATTTCGTAGAATGTTCTGGTCACGAGACATAACCTTATACATTGTCTTTTCGAGATATACTTCCAAACCTATCTCTATACTTGCTTCAAGTGAAATTAAAAATGAATCAATGAATAAGTGAGTGAATATGTAAGTGAATGAATAAGTGAGTGAATAAGTAAATGAGTGAATAACTGAGTGAAAAATTGGATAAGTGAATAAATAAATAAATAAATAAATAAATAAATAAATAAATAAATAAATGACTGAGTAAACAAACAAATGAATAAGTGAATAAATGTATGCTAAAGAAATAAGTGAATAATTCAGTGATTAAATAAATGAATAAATAAATAAGTGATCAAATAAATACATAAGGGAATATATATATATGAAAAAATATATACGTGAATAAATAAATAAATAAATAAATAAATAAATAAATAAATAAAGAAGTGAATAACTAAATAAATAAATAAGTAAATAAGTAAATAAATTAACAATCAGACAGGTGTATACAGACAGACAGGCAGAGCATTTCAAACACGTCACAATGAACACATCACAGCTGTAATCAAATAAAACACTTCCACATACGCAGAATACATCACAAACACCAACCATACCTATAGTAACATAAACACAGACATGGAAATTCTACATCTCCAACCGAAAAACCACACGAAAACAATACGAAATATACAGACACACAAAAACACACCCGCATCAAATCCTCAACACTTAACTCAATTTCAGACCACACACACTTTTTGGCTCCACATTACACTACACAAACACACCTCCACAGGAAACGCAATCAGAAAGCGCAAAGACCACCCAGTTCTTAGGATAACTCATAGGCTGAAACTAGTCAACAAGGTAACTTAGTTATTTAACACGTGGAGGCATATATATATATATATATATATATATATATATATACTTTATATTCCAAGTGATATAGTGTTAAAAGTTGTGTGATCAAGATGTAAAAATTAATTAATTCGGTTTTCTTCGCTCCTGCGTGAAGCCTATGAAAGTGGCATTTGAAACTTTTAATTTTCAAGTTGACTGCTTTTGTAAATCCCAGCTCATACATTTCTGCTTAAAAATTGATGGGCATCCCCCCCCCTTTTCTGACGGTCCTTATAATTCGTTTCTGAGGCTCGCCAAAGACCAGGATAATTCCTGTATTCTTCAGTAAACTCTATGCTTTTCCCATTAGACCAGTTTATCACACTCTCACATTCAGATAATCTATGAAAAAATACTCGACAAACTAATCCAATGCACCGAACCTATACAAATGTTTGGAATGAAAACAGCATCTCCTACGGAAGACCTGAAATCAGCTGGTGAAGAAGCAGATAGTTGCCAATGTCTCCCGGTCCCAGGGCGGGAGACTCGCGCATACTTGTCCAAGGATTGGGCGCACACAGTTTATTCCTGCATCTCGCCTTGCGCATATCTGCCTAAAGCCGCGTTTCCATTATTGCAATTGCGCAGGAATAATGAGAGGCAAACAATAGTTTCCACTTAAAACGTCGTTTCCACTTTTGCAACTGTGCAGGAATAATGAGAGGCAAACAACAGTCGCCAGTTAGGCAGATATGCGCAAGACGAGATGCAGGAATAAACTATGTGCGTCCAATCCTTGGACAAGTATGCGCGAGTCTCCCGCTCTGGGACCGGGAGACATTGGCAACTATCTGCTTTTTCACCAGCTGATTTTTACGTCTTCCGTAGGAGCTGCTGTTTTCATTCCAAACGTTTGTATAGGTTCGGTGCATTCGACTAGTTTGTCGAGTATTTTTTCATAGGTTATCTATATGTGAGAGTGTGATGAACTGGTATAATGGGAAAAGTTTAGAGTTTACTGAAGAATACAAGAATTATCCTTGTCTTTGGCGAGCCTCAGAACCGAATTATAAGGACCGCCAGAAAAGGGGGGGGGGATGGCCATCAATTTTTAAGCAGAAATGTATGAGCTGGGATTTACAAAAGCAGTCAACTAGAAAATTAAAAGTTTCAAATGCCACTTTCATAGGCTTCACGCAGCGAAGAAAACCGAATTAATTAATTTATACATCTTGATCACACATCGTTTAACACTATATCACTTGGAATATAAATTATATATATATATATGCCTCCACGTGTTAAATAACTAAGTTACCTTGTTGACTGGCTTCAGCCTGTGAGTTATCCTCAGAACTGGGAGGTCTTTGCGCTTTCTGAATTCGATTCCTGTGAGGGTGTGTTTGTGTAGTGTAATGTGAAGTCAAAAATTGTGTGTGTTCTGAAATTGAGTTATGTGTTGAGGATTTGGTGCGGGTGTGTTTTTGTGTGTCTGTATATTTCGTATTGTTCTAGTGTTTTAGTTTCTGCCTGGTTTTTCGGTTGGAGATATAGAATTTTCATGTCTGTGTTTATGTTGCTGTAGGTGTGATTGGCGTTTGTGATGTATTCTGCGTATGTGAAAGTGTTTTGTTATTTGATTATGGCTGTGATGTGTTCTTTGTAACGTGTTTGAAATGATCTGCCTGTCTGTCTGTATACACCTGTCTCATTGTTAATTTATTTACTTATTTACGTATTTATTTATTTAGTTATTCACATAATTATTTATTCACGGATTTATTTTTCCCTTACCTATATATTTAATCACTTAATTATTCATTTATTTATTTATTCATGCATTTATTCACTTATTCATTAGCTTGTTTATTTAGTCATTTATTTATTTAATTATTTATTTATTTTTTTATGTATTTATTTATTTATCCACTTACTCAGTTATTCACTCCATTACTTATTCACTCACTTATTCATTCACTTGCATCTTAATTAATTAATTAATTCATTCATTCATACAGTCATTTTTAATTTCACTTGAAGTAAGTACAGAGATACGTTTGGAAGTAAATCTCTAAAAGACAATGTATAAGATTATGTCTCGTGACCAGAACATTCTACGAAATAGAAATATAAAAATTGAAAATGTATCCTTCGAAAAGCTGAAAAAAAAATCAAATATCTTGGAGCAAGAGTAACTAATATAAATGGCACTCGAGAGGAAATTAAACGCAGAATAAATATCGGAAATGTCAGAAATTATTCGGTTGACAAACTTTTGTCATCCAGTCTGCTTTCAAAAAAACTGAAAGTTAGAATTTAAAAAAATAGATATGTTACCGGTTGTTCTGTATGGTTGTGAAACTTGGACTCTCACTTTGAGAGAGGAACAGAGATTAAGGGTGTTTGAGAATAAGGTGTCTTATTAAAATATTTGGGGCTAAGAAGGATGAAATTACAGGAGAAAGGAGAAAGTTATACAACGCAGAACTGCACGCATTTTATTCTTTACCTGATATAATTAGGAACATTAAATCCTGATGTTTGAGATGGACAGGGCTTGTAGCACCTATGGGCGAATCTAGAAATGCATAAAGAGGGAAAAAGACTTTCGGGGAGTCCGATACGTAGATGGGAGGATAATATTAAAATGGATTTGAGGGAGGTGAGATATGATGATAGAGACTGGATTAATCTTGCACAGGATAGGGATCGATGGCGGGCTTATGTTAGGGCGGTAATGAACCTCCAGATTTCTTAAAAGCCATTTGCAAGTAAGTAATGGTTTATTTGCCCTTCTGTCCCTATCGTTACGTATTATACTCTGTCCCGATAATCCAATTAATCATAAATAATATAAATTTTATTAGTAACAACAATAGGATTTTATTCTTCCTACAATAATTCCTTTCTACAATTCGCCTTAAACGCTCTCGTCAACAATTGGATTTTCACTCAACACAATATTCGTTATAAAACTCCACCGACGACAATGACAATTTACTTGGACTAGTACGAGCAACAATGAACTGTTAATCTTAACTAATATTTACAAAGCACTATTTACAAATTAGAACTATCAGTTCTCAGTTCACAGTTCTTCTATCTCAGTCACTCGAGTTCACAGTATCTCGAACCACGGACCTTCAGAGACAGTTCACTGTACTCGAACTCGGGTCCCTCCAACTGCGGTCCACTGCACTCGAACTCAGGTCCCTCCAACTGCGGTCCACTGCACTCGAACTCAGGCCTTCGGATGCTGACGCAGATGCGGACGCACACTCGAGTCGAACTCCGGTTTGCTTGACTGGCTTGCTTGCTCTGGCTTACTCACTGACTGGATAACTGAAAAACTGCTCGAGTTCGCCGGCGCTTCTTCTTTTATAGCAAAATCATAGTTGCGAGAAATTTCTACAGGTGTGTAGAGAATTATCTGGATATCTCCACTTCGACGGACTTCTCGAAGAGTCGGGAAGGTCCGTTCCCCATTCACTGCGTACGCAGCAGTTGCGCGCGCACTCTCGCTCCACTCTCTCGCTCCACTCTCTCGCCGCGTTGGCCCTTTCCCCTCTCCGCCGCGCGCCATTCCTCCGTGCTCCGCGCGATCTGCTTTCTTGCGGGACGCTGGTCGTGAGTTCGAATCTCACGTCGCTGTCACAATAATTTTAACCAGATAATTATAGGGCTCCTGAAAAAAAGGAGCTTGATTGCAGATCGTTATGTTTCACAATAAATTAATCTAGTAACATAATAATAATTAAAAAATCTTACTTTTATTTGAGTTTAGAGAGTCTTCACGATCGTCGGGAAAATTTCTTCCATAGCGTGAAATAGTAGGAACTGACAATTTGAAAGTGAATTTTAAATTTGGAACGGTCACCTGTGGCTGAAAACCTTACACACATGGCCAGTGTGGTAATTGCTGAAACTGCTTCACGAAAAAAAAATTCTTCCTGGTCCAATCAATTGTAATTTAATATCAAAATCTGATCTTGACATCCGCCTAATTTAAAAAAGAGTGATATTTCGGTCAGCTCACTTCCTCAATCGTGATTCTAGTTTCATCCCTTCCTGTTTGCCTCTCATTATTCCTGCGCAGTTGCAAAAGTGGAAACGACGTTTAAAGTGGAAACTGTTGTTTGCCTCTCATTATTCCTGCGCAGTTGCAATATTGGAAACGCGGCTTATGAAAATAATATATAAACCTTTTGTATTTCATATTTCAATAGTGGAAGGAAGGTGTTAATTTTTTCAAAAGAATACGATATCGAAAGTACAATACATTTTATCGTCTGCTGGGGAAAGAGTCTGTGATGAGGCGATAGTAGCGATCCTTACGGTTAGCAACTATCTTTGGATGCATATTTCAACTGTATATGTAAGCATATTTCGTATTGAGCTTCGTGACTGTATATACTAGACTGTGACTACACCTTTATTGATTGCTTGCGCGATATGGTACTCCTCGGCGATATGGATTCTTGGATTGTTGTTCATAGGTTGAATGATCTGTAATGTGCTGTTTATATCATTTGGTTCATCCCTTTTTCTATTAAGTGTATGGCAAATTTTGACTTTTGTCTATTGTAATTATAATCAGAAATACGTGTTACAGTCATTAAGTTCTAAGACTTGACGCCTGGAGGGTAGGCTCCCACAAGAATCTGGATGTATCACAAGATGCCGCATAACACGGCGTACATTTAAACAGAACCACATCCTCCCTCAAAATAGTCTCCGTTGGCCGTTATGCACGTTTGCCAACGTTGGTATAGCTGCTGGAAGCACTGTTGAAAGATGTTGGCAGGAAGGTCCCGTATGGCTTCTCTTGTGGCAGTCATGACCTCTTCGGAAGAATGAAATCTACGCCCACGTAGGGTTGCTTTCATGCGAGCAAAGAGAAAAAAATCGCATGGTGCGAGATCAGGTCAGTACAGAGGGTGTGGAAGAACTGTCACCTGTTGTCTTGCAAGTTCCTCTTGGACAAGGACAGAGCGATGTGCAGGGGCGTTGTCATGTAGCAACAGCCAATTCTTTTTACGCCATAGCTCAGGTCGCTTACGGCGAATTGAATCTCGTAAACGGCCAAGGATCTCTTTGTAGCGGGTTTTGTTCACAGTTGCACCTTCTGGGATGAATTGGCTTTTGACTTGTCTTGTCGCAGATTTTTTTTTCTGTCGTGGTGATAACGGCGTTTTCCAGGTGGCGGATTGTCGTTTCAGTTGCGGATCGTAAAGGAAACATCAAGTTCCGTCTCCAGTTATTATCCGGTTGAGAAACGTCGGATCATCGTCAGCACTACTGATGAGGTCACCACAAATCGTCATGCGATCATCACGTTGGTCTTGCGACACACTGTGCTGTGTAACACAAGACATGTTCAGGTCATCAGACAGAATTTTGTAGCAAGTACCTGGCTGACCCCTACTGTTGCTGCGATATCGTCTACCGATTGGGAGCGGTTAGCACGCACCAACGTTGCAACTTCTTGGATCTTGCGTTCAGTTCGAATTGTTTGTGGCCAACCAGTACGCACATCATCTTCCAAACTGTCTCTTCCTTGCAAAAAACGTCGGTGCCACCTAAACACAACGCTGCGACTCACTGCGTCCTCACCGTAAACTTGCTGCATCATTTGAAACGTTTCGGCAGCAGTTTTGCCTAATTTCTGGCAGAACTTGATGTTTGCCCGTTGCTCAAACTATGACATCTCGGGTTCCGACGTGCGCATTCAAATCACTGTCACAACAAAGACCGTAGTTCTGCTTACAGTGCGTGCACTCAACTGTCCCTTGTTGGGTCGAGAGACTAACTGACAAGGTATCATACCATGGCGCCACCTATGCGCTATAGTGCACCACAATGCCACTATGCGCTCAGTATTAGAACTTATGTTTTTTAAATCTGATTCTATAATTTCTACGGGTTTGGCCAATATATTTATTAGGGCAATCCTTGCAGTGCAGTGTATATACAGTATACCGCTATCTTTGAGACGATCTTTATTTTGAAGTTTATTTGGTATAATGTTATTTAATTTATTATTAGTACAGAACGCAATATTTATATAATGTTTTTTTTGAAAAAGTTACCTAGTTTGTTAGAAATGGGTCCGAAATAAGTCATACTTGTCCAAGATTTTTTAGTTTTTGGAGTTCCAGAAGCAAGTTTTACATAATTTATTATTACCTTTTTTAAGGAGAGTGTCTATTGTGTATTTACGAAAGCCATTTTCTTGAGCAAGAGAAATTATGTAGTTATATTCTTTATCATAATTGTGTTTATTTAAAGGGATTGTTAAAAGTCTATCGATAAGAAAACGGTATTTACTAATTTTGTGCGTATCTGGTGGTTAGAGAAATTATGAATCGAATGGTTAGTGGAAGTTGGTTTTCTGTATATATTAAAATTGAAACAAGAACTTTGTATGAAAATTTGTAGGTCCAAAAAATGTATAGATCCATTAATGGCTGGCTCGGAAGTGAATTTTATGACAATTAAATTTATTAAATGAGCTGTTAATACTGTCTGCGCTACAATGATTGTCCTCATAAATAAGAAGTATATCGTCCAGGTATCGTAGGTACGTGGAGATCTTATGTTTTTCGAGAAGGTCTTGTATGTACTCTTTTTCTAAGTGTTGCAGGAAAATTTCGGCCAAAAAGCCTGATAGGGGATCCCCCATGGCCACTCCCTGGGGTTGTTGATATAAATTGTTCATTATTAAATGTGAAATAATTTTGTTTCAGAGAGATATTAAGTAATGATATTGTTTGATCTATTAGTTTTCAGATCCAATTAGATATCAGTAAGCATTGTTCTTATCATGTTCAAAGTTTCAGTAACCGGGATATTGGTGTACAAGTTGGAAATATCAAAGGAAAGCGTTTTTGTGTTCTTTGATGGTTTTAATTTTCCTATTATTGTTGCTAATTGTGCTGTATTCTTTATATTAGAAGTGTTTTCCAATGGAATATGTTGTTTTAAAAAATTGTGTAGGAATTTATTTAGTTTACGATTGGGTGCCTTGCGGCTATTTACTATCGGTCTCATTGCCAATGGATTCTTGTGAGTTTTGGGTAATGCTTTTAGAACAGATGCTTTTGGGTTGATTTGCAGGTATTTGTTCGACATATTAGACTATATGAGTTCAGGGGAGTTTTTTATAACTGTTTTTATTTGTTTGTGGAAGTTTCCCGTTGGGTCAATTTTTAACTCAGTAATGTGGTTGTTTAAAAAAAAAAATTATGGTTTTTTTCTTTGTAATCCTCTTTTTCATAATTACAATGGCATCATTTTTATTAGCTTTTACGTGCACTATTCCATTATCCTGTAATTTTTATTTAAGTTGATTTAACTGTTTTTGAGTGTGTTTTGCCTGTTTAAATCGTTGAGTTGTTCCAGGGTCTTGCATGTATTTATTAATTATTTTAGCTGAGGTATAATTCAAGAAATTCTTATTTTCATGATTGGATTGAGAAATGACATATTGGGTTTCGACAGCTAAGTTTCCAAGACTTTCTGTTTGTTAGCATACGGAAAATTGAATTTGTAACCGTTGGATAAGATGTTAGATTCTTCTTCTGTGAGTTGTAATTCCGCAAGGTTAATTCTATTGTGTGTTTTATTAGCTGTTGTGCTTGAATTCTTTGTGTCGGTGTCTGGTAGAGTTCCCGGGTAGCTCAGTTGTAGAGCATTGGTACGTTTAACCAAAGGTCCCGGGTTCGATACCCGGCCTCGGAACAATTCTTCCCTCGAAATTATTCAAGTATGACTTATTTCGGTAACGGAACAAACTAGGTAACGTTTAAAAAAAAAAGAAACATTATATAAATATTGCGTTCTATACTAATAATAAATTAAACAACATTATACCAAATAAACTTCAAAATAAAGATCGTCTCAAAGATAGCGGTATACTGTATATACGCTGCACAGCAAGGATTGCCCTAATAAATACATCGGCCAAACCCGTAGAAATTATAGAACCAGATTTAAAGAATATATTTCTGATTATAAATACAATATACAAAAGTCAAAATTTGCCATACACATAATAGAAAATGGGATGAACCAAATGATATCAACAGCACATTATAGATCATTCAACCTATGAACGATCCAAGAATCCATATCGCCGAGGAATACCATATCGCACAAGCAATCAATAAAGGTGTAGTATTGTTAAACGAACAATTACCGAACTTACATAGCCCACTCTACAATCTAAAATCTCCTAGCAGACGTAACTTCCGATATGCTGATACCCCTCCCCCTCCAACTTTCAAGCTGGTATTACTTAATCATTCTGTAAACGTAACGCCCTACCGCACTTGTGGCTCATCCGACTGCAGTACAGGATACATCTCAGCCATACCGTAAGTAAAGATTTTCAGTCAAACAGAACCCCCCTTTTTGACATAATTAGATAACGTAATCAAAATTGTTTTGTAAAATTGTTTTTATAATGTTAATACAATACAATTTTCGCGTAGTTTCAGACCACAAGACCGCTCCTGGACGCTGCGTAAATCCAAGCATGATGCTGCATATCTATTCCAACGAATTTCAACGATTCATAATTATGCAATAACATTAAATGCAGTCTCATGATAGTTATTATGTAAAAAGGTCATAAGAAAATAATTGTTTCATATCTGAAAGGACTGTACACGCTGCAAAACCTTCATTTTAGACTAATTTAATTTAATATGTTACCATTTTTAAATATGTACATTCATTAACTTTTTATCTCACGTTTTATATTTTAATACAATATGTTTAATGTAACCCATTGCACATCAGTATAACAGTTCAATAGAGGTAACAGTGATCTGAAGATGGTTCACAAAACCGAAAACGTTCATCAAGTAGAATGAAATAAAAATATCACATTATATAATATAAGTTTATGACGGACTTAAAGAAAATATTGTTAAATACAGTAGCAAGCTTTCACGCAAGAGAAAAGGTAAAATTAAAGGAAAAAAGAAAAGAAAAAATAAAAGTTACAATTAAAGAAAAAAAACGAAAGAAAGGAAAATAGAAAAGAGAAAAGGAAAACATAAAAGAAAAGTGAAATGAAGAAAGAAAAGCAAAAGAAACAAAAGTAAAAAAGAAAATAAAAGAACAAAAGAAAGAAAAGAAAGAAAAAAGAGAAAAGGAAGGTAAAGCATAAAAAAATAAAGAAAAGAAAAGTGAAATGAAAAAAGGAAATAAAAAGGGAAGGGAAAAAAGCATAAAAGAAAAAGAAAGGAAATGAAACGAAGAAGTAAAATAAAAATACGAAAAGGAAAAGGGTAAAAAAGAAACAGCAAAATAAAAAAGGAAAAGACAAAAGAACAAAGAAAAGCAGAAAACGAAAAAAAGAAAGAAATGGAAAAAGAAAATGAAAAATATGAAAAGAAAGGAAAATGAAAGCAGAAAAAAAGAAAAAAAAGA
This sequence comes from Periplaneta americana, assembly GCF_040183065.1. NCBI lineage: Eukaryota > Metazoa > Arthropoda > Insecta > Blattodea > Blattidae > Periplaneta > Periplaneta americana. The sequence goes on along the minus strand of NC_091130.1, from coordinate 83,116,122 downwards.
AAGAGTCAAATGAAATATGAAATGAAAAAAGAAAGAAAAAATAAAATGAGAAAAGGAAAAGATGAAAAAGGATAAAAGAAAGGGAAAGAAAAGCAGGAAAGAAGAAAATAAAATGGGAAAAGTAAACAAAAAAGAAACGAAAAGGGAATGATGAAAGGGAAAGAAAAAAGAAAAGTGAAATGAAAAAAGTTAAAGAAAAAAGAAAGAACAAAATTGAGCAAAGAACAAGCAAAATGGGAAAGAAAAAAGAAGAAAAAAGAATAAAGAAAGGAACAAGCAAAATGAAAAAAGAAAAATAAAACAGAAAGAAAATAAAAAATGAAAAATGGAAAAGAAGCATGCAAAAAGAAAGGAACATGGAAAACTAAAATTAAAAAAGAAGAAGAAAGAAAAGAAAAGTATAGAAGTATAAGAAAAGAAGAAAAAAGAAAGATAAGAAAAGAAAATGTAAAAGTGAAACGAAAAAGGAAAAGAAAAGAGAAAGAAATGAAATGAAAATAGCAATATAAAAATTGGAAAAGAAAAAAGAAAGAAAATGAAAGCAAAATGAAAAAAATAAAAAGAAAATAGATAAAATGAAAAAGGGAAAAGAAAAAAATAAAGGAAAGGAAAAGTGTAAAAGGAAAATAAAAGATAAGAAAAGGAAAAGAAAGAAAAATGAACAAAAATAGGAAGAAAAAAAGAAAGAAATGAAGAAAAAGTAAAATGGAAATATAAAAAGAAAAAAGAAAGAAAAGAAAAAGTGAAATGAAAAAAGGAAGGCAAAGAAAAGAAAAAAAGAAAGAAATGAAGAAAAAGTAAAATGGAAATATAAAAAGAAAAAAGAAAGAAAATGAAAAGTGAAATGAAAAAAGGAAGGCAAAGAAAAGAAAAAAATGGAAAAGAAAAGCAGAAAGTTAACTGACAATGCTTAAAAGAAACTGAATAATTTGACGCACTGTCCACATGGAAGGGAGGTTGGATTGGGCAGGGCGGAACTCGACATGCAGCCACCTCCTCGTGGTGAGTTCTGGGTTGTTTCACTTCACAATGAATGAAACAAGCAAAGAGCTGCATTATTTATGTTAAAACTGATACACATATAGGCTACAAATTTGTTCTACTACTATCACAACTCCCACAATATACAGATTTTGCCTACATTTTAAGCACTTTTGCTCTTTAGTATTAAGTAGCGTTCTGCTTGAACATTTTTTTTTTTTAGTTTCGCGAGAATTCATTTAATTTTTCATATTGCTAGTTACAAATTATTTTTTGAATTACTATCCAAAGAAGTATAGCTACAAATGTAATCACTTACTATGTACCGAAATAGATAAGTCTGCATACCATGCACTGATATAAAAAAACGTTACCGTACTTACAATGTAAAGAAAAAGGTTCAATAAACACAGTCATATACAGAATGGATGGCAACCTCTGCACCAAAATGAAACTGGTAGTAGATCACGAGGAGAGATTTGAAAAATCTAAATAAGTTTTTTACTCAAACATTGACCATTTTATAGGAAATCGTTATGTTTCTATGAAGCGTTTGACAACATCACGGCTACTGCAAATTAGAGATGAGCATGGGCAGACCGTGGTACTCCAGCCGACTAACTGTACAGCAGTAAGCATGCCAGCGGTCCTGGTGAACTCCTACTTCAGTGTTCGTGCTCGATGCAACGAACTTTAGCCCGACTGAGCCCGAGATCGCTGGCCGCTGGTCTCTTAAAGCTTATTATATAATCTCATATATATATATATATATATATATATATATATATATATATATATATTTATGACTGTTAATATCTGTGATTGTATGGAAAGTGGTCGACAATGCTCAAGATACTCGTAGTTTGACTGATAAAGAATTCTAATGGCTTTCTTTTACAAAATCAAGACAAGCTCAATTGAGGGGCTTAGAACAAAAAGCACGTAAGTGACAGAAACCTAGTTTTGAGGAAATTACAGTTAAATTTCTACATGCAATGAAATATTATACACTAGTTTGGTAAAATGATGCCCATATACTGTAGCAGTACTGCACAGTGTGATCACTTACCTGATTTTATCCCAAAGAAACATCCTTTTGGGCTATCACAACACGCACTTACCTCATTTTTTTAATTGCCTGCTTTTGTTCTAAGCCCCCCCAATTTTGGTACCATTTCCCCAGAAAATTAAGACATCGGATTATCGACTGAAAGAACGAAAAGTAGGCACATCTTAAATAATATTGTTACAAGAAATATAACATTATTGTTGAAAAGGCAATTCTTCAAGTAACTACAAAACCCACACCACAACAATGCTGAGCTTACGTCATTAGTCACGCTGGCGCTGAAGATGCAACAACGTTACAGCGTTAGCAATGATCGGTAATGATCGTGAGACCGAAGACAGGCGAGACATGATTTTAACATAGCATTGCAGTTGTCGACTATGGTAAGTGGAGAAAAAGACCGCTGGCGGCAACTGGAAGCATCCAGAAAGTAAAACCTCCTGGAATATTGGATGTGACTGTTAATACTGATCGGTATTGTGATATTCTTAATGAAATTGTGGTGCTAGTGATGCAGAGCGCTGAACACGAACATTGCTTATTCCGGCAGGACGATGCGTCCTCTCACTATGCTATTGCAGCGACAGAAATTTTGAATCGTAATTTGCAAAACAGGTCCGTGGGAAGAAGAGGACTGACATAATGGCCAGACCGTTCCCCTGATCTCGTAGCCTGTGATTATTAGTTGTGGGATTATTCGAAGGAGAATGTTTGTGCCCTGAAACCGGAAGACGTCATCATCCTGAAAAAAGCAATTGAGGAAGAAATTCATGCTATTCCAATGGACATACATCATAAATCAATTAACGACTTCCCAAAGCATTGCGTTGGATGTGAATGGTGAACAGTTTGAGGCAATATAGTGAATTGGTTAGTAATATGGAACCCAAGATTTGGAACTTAATCAGAGACAATTCTGTCCGACGCCGGGGTGGTATCTGGTGTAACTTAGTGGATAAAGCATCAGCACGTAGAGCTGAAAACCCGGGTTCAAATCCCGGCGCCGGAAAGAATTTTTCTCCGTTCCATTACTCTTTCATCGTTTGGTTAGTAATGTTGTGACTTGCTTAATTTGAAGAATTGCCTTTCCAACAGCGACGTCATAGTTTCTGTAACAATAATACTGTCATCATACGATGCAATCAAAGATATAGTCGTATTTCTAATACACCCTATATATTCAAAACAATTCAAATGAAAGTACATTTCCGGAAACAGGAGGTAAAAGTAATCCGCTTCCACATGGATAACGTTAAATGGATTACAACACTAGCATGATTTCCAAGAAGAATAAACAGCACTTCTCAGTGCTCTACTAGTGGTATGTCACAAACCAAGAAAACTACGATTGAAAATAAATTAGCAAAGACAGACGCAGATATAATTATTATAGAAGTGGCCTACATCGACAAAGAAAAAGAAAAATACTACAAATCCAAGAACTACAATACTAACATCAAAGCCAAAATGCAAGTGGGCTACTCGCAGACATTCATCACGAAATTACAGGAAAGTTTACAGAACTGAAGGAACTGAATGACACTGACACAGCAGAAATAATAAAGATAACAGCATGGAAACATGGTAACAAATTACAAATTTATGGGATCTATAGTCCACCTAGTAACAACAACTTTACTCTAGACCTGATAAAAATGACAAGAAAATAATAGTGATTGGTGACCTCAATGGTCACTCTCCAAGATGGGAATATACCAGTAACAATAAAGTAGCAGGATGTCATTGGAGTCCAACACAATGAATATATTATACAATATGAAACAAGTAAATAGAATAAACTGTAGCCTATCAGGAATAGTAGAGATTTCAATGTCTTAAACCCAGGAGGAGAATATTTTAGATATGACATTTGAAGGACAAACCGAGGAGCAAGATATAACAATGGAGGAATTAGAAGCAGTTTTAAAGAACAGGAAAACCCCAGGGCTCGATGATCTGAACTTAGAACTTTTTAAATATGGGGGATCGGCATTGAAAGTTAAATTATTAGAACTGTTCAATAATATTTGGCATTGCTTTGATATTCCAAGAGATTGGGAAACCGGTCTAGTAATTAATGTACATAAAAAGGACATAAAAACAAATGTGATAATTATAGAGGCATTACCCTACTCTCAACTGCATCCAAATTATACGTCAACATAATTAAAAACAAATTATCGGCAATTAGTGAAACCTTTTTGGAAGAGGAACAATGCGGATTCAGGCAGGGAAAGAGCACTATAGATGCCATATTTACCCTGCAACAAATTACTGAAAACAAAATCTTCCATTTTATTTATTATTCATAGACTATGAAAAGGCTATGACAGCATAAACCGAAATAAACTTTGGCAGATATTACAGGAGGAACATGTACACCCACATATAATAAGAGCTACACAAAGTTTATATCAGAACTCTAAAATCCAAAATAAATTACCAGATGGACAAATAAAAGAACCTATAAACACAACCAAAGGTGTTCGACAAGGATGTGGATTATCTCCACTTCTATTCAATATATTATCTTAATAGAATCGTTCAAGAATGGAAACAAACAGTAAACAGTGGAATTCCGATAACAAGGAATAAAATAGCCCAAAGTACATTGCATGCCGACGATCAAGTGTTACTATCAGATTCTGAAGACAACCTACAAATAGCAGCGTACCAACTATTTAAAATCGCTAGCAAATATGATGTGAAAATCTCTACATCAAAATCCAAATAATGGCGATCTGTGGAAAAATTATACAACGGGTGAAAATTGAAATTGATGGCAAAATTATAGAACAAGTGCCTGACTTTTCATATTTAGGAAGTGTATTTGCAGAACATAAGAGTGATATTGTTATTAAATTACAAAAGTAACCCAAATGCGTTTCTTGCGATCATTGTTAGGAGTCACTAGATTAGACAACCAAAGGAATACTGCTATCAGAGAAAAACTTGGAGTACCCACTTTAACCGGGGAGATGACAAGATACCAACAAGAATGGAAACAACATCTGCGGAGAATGGAAATAACTACACAGTAGACTCCCAAAATTAGCATTCCAGTACGCTCCAACAGGACATCGAGATCAAGGACGATCAAAACATCGGTGGAAAGTCCAAGAACATCTTCACTAGGTTCACCGTCATAGGCCATTTTGACCTAAAACGAATCTGTCCATGATGATGATGAAGAATGGAAAGTAGTAAGTGATAAATAGGAAAAGTGATGGTAGGATCGTAAATATAATTACAGTTATTTTAGGAAGAACACAATTCAAGAAGGAACATTACAGCTCAGTCAGCTAAGGCGTTTACTTCCCGATCCGGAGTTGCGCTCGGGCGCGGGTTATAGTAGGAGCCAGCGATTTTGGCAGACGGATTTTTTTAATCTGAACTCCAGAGCGACTTACTCACCGATGCAAGGTCGGCTGATATCTCTGCAGCAAGCAAACTGAAGCTGGAATGGGTAGGACATAAGAGTAAACATACAGGCTCGAGATTCGAGTGGACTTAGATGGACAGTCACTTCTAAAAACTGAGCAGATATAGCTAAACTATAGAACTACAGTAGTCTATAATGTGTGCATGTACGTATATGAAAAGGGACCACTTTCCGGCACACATTTTTCGAGATAATTCCAGTTGTCGCTTCATAGTCTTTTCTCGTTATTATAAAGTATAAAGACAAGCTATTCTATAATCAACAGACTGGCTTATTCGTCAACTTAAATATCCTTAAACTCTATACGTAGGTTTCTGTTAATCCTTAGTTAATAGATAAGACTGAGTTTTACGAAATACGATCATTAAGAGTTGGAAAATGGGAGGCAGTAATGATCAAAATAATTATATCGATTTATTTTTTAACCAGCCTTTAAATTTAAAACTAAGACTCATTCATAAAATTGGGTTAGACTATTCATCTCATCTCTCAGAATTGTTTCTGAAATGTATAAGGAATGTAAAAAATTCAATTTCATGTACCTACTCCCTTCAAATAACTTTTGAGTTTTTTTTTTCACTTCCTAACGGAGCATAGGGTAGAGAGAAAGGAGTTGACTGTATTAAAAATTCACTAAAGTAGGGGAGATTTGGGTAGTATCGGACATCGGGTAATATCGGACAGTGAATTTCTTTCATCTACCACCAGATGATAGTACCTGAATGACATGGTTACGTTTCTGTGATTCGCATACAGAAACGTAACCATGTCATTCAGGTACTACGATCTGGTGGTAGATAAAAGAAACGCACTGTCCGATACTACCCAACTCTCTCCTATATTTAACTAGAGACGTGAAATTTAAAATGAAGGTTACTCTTTACAATAATTTCGGTTAAACATTCTTAGATTCTTTAAAAACCATCTCCTAGAGTACTGATGAAAAGGCAGAAGGGAGTGAGAAATCTCATGTCATCCGATCTCGACGAAAGTCGATATCTGGGGATCTTTGCGATCACAGAATACGAATAAGACATTTTGTACGACCTTGTCCCTAAAGTGGTGGAGTGGGACAAAAATGGGTGAAAAATTAAATTAGGTATCTTAGGGATTTCGAGACGAAAATTACGAATACAATTTGAGCGAAGTTAATATGGCAGTTTCAGTACTATGAATTACATTAAAAATAAATGAAACACCAGATAACGTAGATAGACATAATCACAGTTAACATTTCGTACTATACATTTTGTAAAATCCAAAAGTGTAATTTCTACATATTCTGAATGAATTTTGTGTTGGAATTTAGTATAGTCATCAGTCAATACCTCTAGATTAACAAGGGACTTTTTAGAAGTCATAAAATTTTTAATGTGAATGGTAATTACATTTTTCATTTGGTGTAATTTGTGCTGGGAAAATTGGTTTCTCCGATATTTTGTACGATTTTGAATATTTTAAAATGCTCTCTTCTCTATTTCATTCACAATGTGTATGTTAAGAAATTATTGCCCTTGCAATATCCATTGCAACCTATTTATTATACCTTTATATAAATCTAACTTCCGCGACATGCAATTTTACCCAATTAACCAAATTAATATTTTGATCAATAAGAACAATCGTAATTTTACTAACATGAATAGGAACACGACCAGTAGAAGATCCCTACATTATTACCAGACAAATCTTGTATATTGATCTGGCTTTTATCCTTTTAATTTAGAAAATGTAGGAGGCGTATTGTAAAATTATTGCGAACGGAAGTAATTTACATGTATTTAAGGTATTCTTTGAATCGAACTGTACCGTGGTGTGTTTCATAATAATGATATAAGCTGAGGGTATGAAAATATAAACGACTCAGAACATTATCGCCAGTCATTCATGCAGCTCACATAAACAATATTGCCTTATCTGCTGGAAATGTCATCGAAGTCACCTGCCAAAATCGCTGCCTCCGACTGTACAAAATTATCTGTCGCTCATTTATTTTCACTCATTAAACATCAACATACAAGTGACAAAATTTCGTTCCTTTACGCTTCTTCTCATATCTGACACTAAGAAATTGTACTGTTCACTGTCTGCGTTTGAAACTGGTAACCACGATGACAGCACACATTTATCAATAAATTCTTTAAACGCATCATCTCTTGCTTTTAATGCTTCCAGTCGTCAATTACATTGAGCTCATATTTATCATTGAACACACACTCGAGCTCAGATTTATCGTTGAATACATAAGTTACTTAGCTAATTTGCATAACTCCACATAACCTAAAAGCAAATGGCTTGTTCACCAACATGTACAGTACATCCTCTGGTAATTTACTGAACATTGCTTTAAGTCTATCAAAATTATTCACCCCTACTTTGGAAAGCAATATTTTTGGTCCATAAAATATAATCTAATGCTTGAAATATTTCAATATTACGATCATCATTTAACAGCATAGCTAGTACATTTTTATGTGTTAATTCACCACATTTTTGTAATGAATTGTGGACTGGATAGGGTGACCAGATTCCCATCAATAGAAAAGAGGACACAAAGCTTCAAAAAGGAGGACATTGTTCGAAAAAAGAGGACAAAAATATGTAAGATGTAGGCTTAAGCCTGTATTATACTATAAATTACGTCAATATCTTTTTGTTACAAAATATTTACAATATAGATTTAGACTTATACCATACTTACAAATATGTTAATATTACAAAATAATTATGATAAAAGTTGATAATGATTTTACAGTTAGCTACATATAAAGTCAAGGGAACTATAAGTATTAAAGTGGACAGAAAATATCTTCGAAAAACTTATTATGTGTCTTTAACGTGTTAAACTTTACATTACCTCGTTAACATGTTTCAGCCTGCTATTGGCCATCTTCAGAACTGGTTGTTGTTGTTGGTCTTGGCGCCTTTTGTTTGTTTTTTATGTGGGGGTGTGTTTGTGTAGTGTAATGTGGAGTCAAAGAGTGTGTTCTGAAATTCAGTTGTGTGTTGAGAATTTCATTTGGATGTGTTTTTGTGTGTCTGTATATTTCGTATTGTTCTAGTGTGTTTAGTTTCTGTTTTTTTGGTTGGATGTGTAGAATTTCCATGTCTGTGTTGATGTCTCTGTAGGTGTGGTTAGCATTTGTGATGTGGTCTGCATATGTGGAAGTGTTTTGTAATTTTGTTATGGCTGTGATGTGTTTTTTGTAACGAGCTTGAAATGATCTGCTATCTGTTCTATTTAGAAGTTGGTGCAGGTGTTACATTTGAGTTTGTATACGCCTGTGTGGTTGTTTGTGTTGTTTGTGTGTTGAGATGCTTTTATAGAGTATTATGTTCTGTATGCGATGTTGTAATTTAACTTCTTGAATGAGGTTGCAATCTTGTGTGTGTGTTTTTTTCGTATGTTAGTGTGATGTATTTTTTGTGTACTTGCGTTTAACACATGAAAGCCATATAATACGTTTTCCGAAGTGATATAGTGTTAAAAGTTGTGTAATCAAGATGTATAAGAAAATATCAATTTAGATTTAGGCTAAGGCGTATATTATACTTAAAATTATGTCAATATCTGTTTTATTACAGCATACATATAATAAAACTTAATAATATAAAATGATTTTATAGTTAACTACATATAAAAGTCAAGGGGATTATAATTATTATCAAAATACATAAAAAGACCGCACAAAATGTGAATTTAATATTACTTTGTAAGGAAAGAGAGCTATGATCGTTGGCAAAGAGTATATTCCTTCGATGCTGCTACCATCTACAGGCAAATTACTTGAAAAAGGCGTCAAATCAGATAATTTGAAAATATCAGGCATACAAGTTACGAAAAGGAGGACATTTCTTGATTTTTTAAAAATCCACCCTGATCCCGGACAAAGGCCTAAAAAGGAGGACATGTTCAGGAAAAAGAGGATGTCTGGTCACCCTAAGACTGGAGCTCGATCCTTAGAATCGACATTTTCATTTAATTTTTTTTATTTTATAATCAAATTGACCACGCTGTTTTAGTTCACACATTCCCTTTCTATTCGTGACATTAGTAAGTGCACTAACAATTCCTTATGTGTCTGAAATTCTAATATAGGTTTTGTAATCAAGTTGCAATTCAAAGCAACGAAGGGAGAATTTTACATTTATGTATATGGATTACAAACGTATTCCTCAACTAAGGTTTGAGTCTGAGGTGATAGTGAATTGTACTATTTGAAACATTATAGAATTGCTTCAAAATCCTCAAAACAGATATTCCACGGAATTAAACCAACTTGACCATCAACAGCAATAGGAAACAATTTTGGTGTGAGGTCAGGATAGTTTTCTGCAACAAATCCTTTATTATGTGATTTGATTTTCCTTGTGTTTCTAAAAACACGTTTTATATATGAAATAACACAATTAAGATCTTTCAGATATTTCTACCATGTTTCTCCTAAGAGACTAAATTTATGACACGAACAAGTGAAACCAATCAAATGATCTCCTGTTAGTACTTTTGAAGTTTTAACACATTTCAACAAGTATGCAGCACTGCTGGTACAAATTGCTTTTACATTTGAATAATTGGTTTGTTGTGGTGTCATTTGCTGCTTCTACAAATGAACACGAACCAATAAGGACCGCAAATATACAGTTTCCATTAGAATCGGTCGTTTCATCAAACATTTTTTAACCGGTTTGTCTGTAAGATCTTCAATAATATTGGTCCTAGTTTCCACGGCGCATTTTGGTACATATTCCCACCTCATCTACCTTACAGTGGGAAGATCTCGAGACCCATGTACATACTTCCTCATCCACGCTCTCATTGCAGATTCGTCCATTTTTCTATGGGGATATTTGCCTAATATAATTTTTTAAAATTATTTTCATCATGCTATTCCTTTGAACTAATTTTAAACTGACCTTTATTTCATGGCATAGTATATAAATTCAAGGGTTCAGAGCCATAGTGGGCCAAGCGCCATATATTAAAAATCGAAGAAAACAAGGGCTAAAATTAAGTGATTACCATAATTTAATGAAACGTTAGCAAATAATATAAAGTATGCACATTCAAACTAAATGACATGTTAATCTTCATTAAACTATGGTATTCAGTTAACTTTAAATCTTGCTTTCTCCGTTTTTAATAAATGGCGCTTGGCCCACTATGGCTCTAAACCTTTCAATGTGCAAAATGAAGCTTACCTTTAGAAACATTTTCGTATTCATTTCACCTGCCACACCCACTACCCTTATTGGACTGAATTTTCAATTCTGTTCGTCGAACTTAGGAGAATCCACTGTATTTCTTAAATATAAATTTTAACAAAAATTTCATTTCTTCGTTTTTATTGCAAAAATGAACATTTTCGCAGAAACTGTCAACATTTGCGAGAATTCGCGACAAAATCACAGCCATAAATCAGTGTCATTTGTAATAAATCGTGCTTATATTTCTTGCTGCATCTCTCAGTTACATTTCACGCTTATCGCTAATAACAAACGAACGACTTGATGCACCAAGTCTGCCACGACTAAAGCAAAGACAGAATTCCAATTGAGATTTATTTTCTTTATGACAAAATTTCAGATACATTTAAATCGTGTTTAAAGGAGATCTACGATACCAAATACAAGAGAAAAACACTCGTATAATTTTCATAAGGCAGTAAAACCAGTCTTCATTATATTCAGATCATTCATAACTTGAAACCTGAAAGAGAATTCACTACATGAGAATGATGAAAGTAAGTTAATATTGTGATGAAATATACACTTATGCGAACATCACCTCTATTGAGGAACTCAATCTCAAGGTTTATAACTTGCAAGTAGTTGCCAGACATTGACTTTACCGTTTTACCCGAAACAGTTGCATTTTATCTCGTTTTGTACCTCGCACTGTTCTTATAACAATATGTTAAATATTTCGCTTTTAGGGTAATTGGAAAATACTAGGTATATCCATTTTCGCATCAATTTAAAAATGTTCTGCTTATTGCTAACTACTTATCAAAGACTACAGAATGGGACCTATTTAGTACTCATAGCTATGTAACTTGCACACTCTGCCAGGCGTAGAGTAGTTCTCTATGGCCAGGCGAATGTCGATATGTTTGTTTCTACAGCGATCTTGTGATGGTTTGACAACTATTTGAAAACTGTTCCAACCTCAACTATAGCGCATGGTCAGCGATGATCGATTTGAAACTAATTTAAAATCACCCCTGCAAGAACGCTCGTGTACTGTAAAATAATTTCATAAAGCCAACGGCGTCTATAGCACTTTTGCCTGCTGATCCGGATTTGTGCTTAGGCGTGGGTTCGATTTCAACCTGGACTTATTACCTGGTTGGAGTCTTTTTTTTTTTTTTTCATTTTTTTGGTTGTTTTTCAACTGGTATGGTTATACAGTGTCTGAGTGAGATGAAGGTGATAATGCCGGCGAAATGAGTCCAGGGTTCATCGCCGGAAGGTAGTCAGGATTTGCTCTTAACGGGTTGAGGGAAAACCCGGAAGAAATCTCAACCAGGTAGCGACTTTCTCTTGAAATTTTGAATTCAAAATTTCTTCTTTCCTCTTCATTCTTCAGTTCTTCCATGCTCAATTTCCTCGTCACCTGTCTACCTCTTATCTTCTTCAGACTAATATCTGCTTCGCCTATCAGTATGTTATTATCTGAATTAATATCCGCTCCTGGCAGGGTCTTTGCATTTTTAAGCAATTTCGGAATCTTTCCTATACCAGTATATAGGCTACCTAATATCTCCTTTCGCCTCTTGGTCATGTCCATGTGAATCTTCCCCTTTTATGTTGTTCTAATATATATCCAACAATCGTTGCAGTTCTTTTACAGAAATTCACCAAAAATCCCCCTCTATTTTTTTCTTTTTACCAATAGGCCTACAAATGTTCCAACTGTTCTTCCATCTTCACCTAATACTACGTTCCAGCCCCCCTTTAGGATTATGCATGCTCCCTTTGTCTCTTTCTTCAGTAAAGAACTTAGTCACGAATTTTACTAGCAACATTTCGATTCTCTTTTGTTTCACATGGCTCAGAGCGGCCCGGTGACTAGTGGCGAGCGTAGTCGGCGCTGCTATATGTGTCCACATTATACACTTGTTCCTTGTTAATAATGACAATAATAGGTAATGATAATAATAATAATAATAATAACAATAAGTAATATCAAATATTATTATTATTATTATTATTATTATTATTATTATTATTATTATTATTATTATTATTATTATTATTATATAAGAACATGGTAAAATTTCAAGTAGGAAAACTGAATTAATAAAGAAAGGAAACATACTCAAAGCCTCTAATTCTCCTAGGACTAAACTTGACATATCGTGATGATGATGATGATGATGATGATGATGATGATGATGATGATGATGATGATGATGATGATGATGGTGGTGGTGGTGAGGATGAGGAAGAAGAGGAGGATATATCCTATAGGACAGAAGTGTGAACATAATTTACGAATTTCACAATGTATTCTTAAGCATGGGAGTCTTAATTTTGACAGAACATTTTAATTACGTAGCTATGAATGGCGGTTTTGCAATGTTAGGCATATGAAAAATTATCTTATTTTCTGGACTTCATTTTTATATTTAAAGACAGTAGGGATATATTATCAAATCTACCGTCACATGCCTGTTCATCAAACCAAAGTTCAGCTACACTACGCTCAAATTACAAGCTGTAAGTGAAGGAAAAATCTGTGGCAATAAATTATTATGAATTAAGGAATGTGGATTAAAAAAGAGACAAAAGCACATACAATCCGATTCTTCATCGGAATTGTCCTCAGACTCTACCTTGAACATCTATGAAAAGAAAGAAAATCATATAGGCTAATTAATTAAAATAATTATGATAAAGGATGGGTAGAACGGAGAAAATTTCTCAACGGCACCGGGACTCGAACCCGGGTTTTTAGCTCTTTGTGCTGACGCTTTATCACTAAGCCACGCCAGATTCTAGTATCTATGCCTTATTGAATTGCTCTGAGTTTAAGTTCTACCTCTCAGTTTCCCTTTGATGGCCTACCCTCATTAGAGTATATATTCTAATGTTTGTATTATCATTCTTAATACACATTAAGCTCTAGTGGTCTATTTGTTATCACTGAGTGATGTTACATTCAAGTGCAAGTGGTGAAAGTGGTAGTCCCCAAACTGAAGTCATCTCTTGTGCTCAATATTTGGCAGAAGGAACTAATACTTTCAAATCTCCAACGTGTTTAATACAAAAAAATCTATTAAGGATAATTCAGGTATCATGTTATCTATTTTAAGTTACGGTATGCAACAAGGACTGTTCGAATTACAGGACGCAATATTCCTGTTGTCTGCTTCGATGTCACTATCTTGTGTACCACAACACTACGTCTGTGCAAACTAGCAAATAAACACACAGTAACTTGAGATCTGTAGCTGTCACTATTTTGAATAATTGCTAATTAAATGTGAAGCACAGGAACGCCATTTCATAATTTCAATTAAGAAACACGCCAAACCAATTATCTTTGCACCAAAAAACGGATGCTCCCTGGACCAAACTATCATATTTTATAATTGTTTGAATGCAACAGAAGTCAGAATTCTTGCTAAACATGTTATTGCTGAAGCACTACGAAATGCCATTGAACGAATATTTCACACTTTTATCACTGCCAATGTTGCGCTATACACCAATTTTCGGCAATCTAATGTAAAAGACTGCCTACAATTATTTGGAAAGTTTCAGAGAAAATACACAAATTCAATCTTCTAACACGATTTTTTTGTTTTTAAATTAAGTAATTTGCTGGGAGACATCGTTAGATATAGGCCACTCTTACACTAAACCTGGAGTAATTCAAGCTTATTAATCAAATAATATGATTCTACTTACTGTTTTTCTTATATGCTCACCTGTATGTAATTTCTATTTTATACATATTTCATTGTTATTTTCCATCTGAAGATCATTAAGAATGCTGAATATTACTTAATATCTCCTATCTTTCTTCAAATAGTGTTTATATGCCATGTTAATTTTCATTTGTTTTTATAAGTTAACAATGATGCACATTGGGAGCAACATATAAGAAATTATTTTCCTACACAATCCACGCTATATTCACGTTGTTTTGAAATGATTAATCGAAGATGGTTTGCTTATTGTTTATTACACGCACATTTGTATGTAATTTCTATTCCACACATTTTTTTTCTATCCCAAGATCATTAAGAATGGTGAATATTATTCATGCTTGTTTTCTGTATTTCTTTAAATAATGTTATGCGTCATGTTAGTTTTTATTTGTCGTTATTTACGTAAAAATGATGCGCCAAAATAATTAAAAATAATAATAATTTCGTACTCACTCCACATCCTATATATTCACATTTGTTTTTCAGTGATTTATTAAAGAATGTACCGGTATTTAAAAGACTAATAATTTAGAAACATGTTACATAAATCATCCTTGTGCCAAAAGAGAATGCTTCCTGGACCAAATTGTCGTATTTTGCTGTGGTCGTCAATACTCGCTGAAATGGGTAATAATATAATATAATTATGTTGTATGTAGCAAGCGGGGTATTGGGGCTGCAAGCCCCGATGATGATCCGACGTGTAGCACATGATGTAAAAAGCGGGGTATCGGGGCTGCAAGCCCCGATGATGATCTGATGTGTAGCACATGACGTAAAAAGCGGGGTATCGGGGCTGCAAGCCCCGATGATGATCCGATGTGTAGCATATTACGTAAAAAGCGAGGTATTGGGGCTGCAAGCCCCGATGATGATCCGACGTGTAGCACATAACGTAAAAAGCGGGGTATAGGGGCTGCAAGCCCCGATGATGATCCGGCGTGTAGCACATGACGTAAAAAGCGGGGTATCGGGGCTGCAAGCCCCGATGATGATCCGATGTGTAGCACATGACGTAAAAAGCGGGGTATCGGGGCTGCAAGCCCCGATGTTGATCCGACGTGCAGCACATGATGAAAAAAAGCGGGGTGTCGGGCACTGAAAAGTGCCTTTTGAGAAGCATAGTGATGCGCATTTGACAAACGCAGAGTACGTACTTGCTAATAATCCCTTTTTATTTGTCGTTATTTACGTAAAAATGATGAGCCAAAAAATAAAAAATAATAATAATTTCGTACTCACTCCACATCCTATATATTCACATTTGTTTTTCAGCGATTTATTAAAGAATGTACCGGTATTTAAAAGACTAATAATTAAGAAACATGTTACATAAATCATCCTTGTGCCAAAAGAGAATGCTCCCTGGACCAAATTGTCGTATTTTGCAGTGGTCGTTAGTACTCGCTCAAATGGGTAATAATATTGTAATTATGTTGTACGTAGCAAGATCGATTATTCAATTGATAGGATATTTTATGAGGTTGTCACGACTGAGATATCTATTGTCAATTCCTTTAATTTGTCAGAAGGCCTTGACTAACGGGTATATAAGGACCGGCGCTCTCAGAGGTGGAGGTCGGGGTTTGGGATGGCCCACAAGCATGGGATGGCCCACAAGCAACAAGTTATACTAAATATGTTTAGGATTGGTGTAAAACTGGCCTATGTCTCTCACCCAAAATGGCGTGCCTGTGTTTCACAATTACCTAATTGCTATTTTACCATTGCTGTCACTCTCTACTTTTTGCACATCCTTTTTGAATGAAGGTGTATAAGTGAAATAAAATTAAAGTTCTTAAAGAAGGCATACAATCCAAAAATAATATCAACACGCGAGGTTACGAGAAGAAATGTCACAATGTTCAGCATATACTTGGAGGAATTAGTAAGAAACAGTTTTCAGAACATGGGAGCGGTGATAGTAAGAGGATGAACAAAAAGGTTCATACGATTTTCTGACGATATGGCGCTGTTAACAGAAGAGGAGACGATACTGATGGATATGCTACTGGAGCTAAATGACAGCTGTGAGCAGTATGGGTTGAAGATAAATGCAAACAAGACTAAGATCATGGTAATCGGAAGAAAATGAAAGAAGGTAAACTTGCGAATTCGAAATAAGACAGTAGAATAAGTCGACAGCTTCAAATACTTGCGGTGTGCTATAGGTAATAACAAGCAACAAGGGGTGCTGTCAAGAAGTGAAAAGGAGAAAATCATTGAAAAAGAAGCATATTCTGCGGACCTCTGCAAAAAGAATTAAGGAAGAGACTGGTGAAATGCTTTGTGTGGAGTGTGGTAATGTGTGGGGCAGAAACATAAACATTTAGACAAAGTGAAAAGAAACGACTAGAAGCATTCAAAATGTGGATATATAGAGAAGGATGGAGCTATGATAAGAAAGAGTGGGAGAATAAAGAATAATGCTGAATCTGATCAGCAAGAGAAAAAGAAATTGGGTGTGTCACTGGCTAAGGAGAGACTGCATACCGAAATATGTACTGCTAGGAATGGTGAAAGAAATAAAAGTTGAAGGCAGAAGAAGATATCAGATGTTGGACAGCATCGTGATAAATATGAATCATATGCGAAGGCTGAGACGTAGATGGATGACAGGAAAGATTGGAGAATAGTGCGTTTGCTGTGAAAGACCTGCCCTTCGGCAAAACACTATGAATGAATCCGTGTTCTATAAATTTAATACATATTTTTTTAATTTATTTTATTGAATGTTTACCACATGAAAATTCAGTGTAACAAAGACTATAGGACTTAAGAAACACGCTCATTGCTCTATATATACTCACATGCTTGTCGATTTTCCCATTCAAAAGATCCTCTTCGGGGATCACGGGAATCGAGTTGCTGCTATAGATCTACGAAAAGAAAAGAAACTGGTAATGATTTTGTTTAAAATGTATGGCTGGACTCTACATATTACGAGTTTTTATTGTTGTCCTTAATATATATTAAGCTATAATGGTCTGGTTGCGTTACCACCCATTTTCCCGTATCTGCCTTCCCGAATATCGAGTTTACCGGAAAATCGTTTTCCTGAAAGCTTGTTTCTCTAATCTATGTTCCCGAATGCAAGTTCCCGAAGACACGTACTCGAATTTCATTTCGTATTTAGTTTCCCGAATATGTCTAAAAATTCCCGAAAAATGCATTGACATTCGTTGAAAATGGATTTTTTCTAAATTCAGCATGGCTTTTAGACCTATTATTATTATTATTATTATTATTATTATTAGTAGTAGTAGTAGTAGTAGTAGTAGTAGTAGTAGTAGTAGTAGTAGTAGTAGTAGTAGTAGTATTCTATCAGCTCCATGCAGAAAGAAACTCCTGTTCGCTGGTTATGTTTATTTGAAGAGTAGGAATGGAGCAAGAGATAAAATTCACTGGGATTTTAATCTACTAAGGTACGTTCCAAAGAATGGTCTGGACGAGCAATAACGTTTAGACCCCTCATAATGTGACAGTGGTGAAATGGCCTTCTGGATCTCGTCATACACACGCACCTAATGTTGAGAAAATCCGGACGGAGCTTGTGACACCGAAATATTAAAACTGAGACCCATACGCTTCTGGTACTAGCATTTGCGCCCATTTACTCTCTGTATTTGATTATTGCGTTGTTACATAGACCTACTGTACATCTCTGCTCGTCGCAGAAGGCGGACTGCTCCCCCACAATACCAAATGCAAGTTGTGCAATATTATGATGCTACCATAAACAACGAACTTCGTACAAACAATTTGTTGGAAGGGCATCACACTCGCCTGCAAGAAGCGTTCGAAAATTACCATCCAAGTTTTTACACCGCACTGCCTGAACTTCAAAAACAAAAGAGCGATACTCGGACCATGATTGCAAGATTCGGAATGCTTAAGACGAATGCGGGCACAGCCGAAGAGAAATTGGTTAGATCTTGAAAGACGTATTAGACTTGTAGTTTAGGACTGCAATGCCAGCAAAAGACGTCTGATCTACCTGAGGAAACTTTGTTGATTTGGCTTTATAAAATATGAATAGAGCATATTCACCACTTCCACAGGCTGAAATAGCCTAACTTGCAATATATTTCTGCTCATCAATTGATTTGTATATTACTTTCAATACATTCGGGAAATTTGCACTTCGGGAAAATATAAATAAAATATATCGGGCAAAATGTCAGGTGGGAATTCGAATTTAAGAACTCTGATTTCTGGAAAACGCGTTTTCGGGAAACTGGATATTCGGGAATACGGATTCGGGAAAATGTACGGGAACTGTCTGCGTCTAGTTGGTTTTGCTGAATTTTGTTATATTCAATATCTGTGCAAGTGGGAGCCCACACACTGAAGTACTTTACTGCGGTCAGTGCCTGCATCATCTCGCAAAATACCAACGCGCTATTACCAATTTCATCGACACTAAATAACCTAGTATTTAATACATCGTCGTTTAATAACCAAGTAATAATTTTAAGAAAATGTATGAGAAAATAAAATTATTTACCATTGGGCCTGTGTCATAGACAAGTTTCATTAGTACTCGCCAGATGTCATACAGGTTAATGGATCAATACCTGAAAATATAAATAACACATTTCAATGTCAGACTCTTGCTCCACTTATTTCATTCGATTTCGTTTTCTCGAAGAACTCAACTGAAACCTGGTACAGACCAATTATTTAGTCCTGACAGCTCAGCGACGCGAAAGGAGGGAAGTAGTTGGAGTAGTGGGGAAAGTTCCGGAGTAGAGATAAGGGCGAGCTGCCGATAAAGGAATGCAGTACAGCTTAACTGTACTGGAAAAACAAGGCTATACCGCATGCTTGACATCCGATCGCTCTGAGTGCAGGCGACAGACTAACCTGAACATCCCTTGGCGTAACTTAATGGACTCGTCTGACCCAGGCGCACATTTTCAGCGACTGTCAGGACTAAATAATCGTACTGTAGCTTATGCAAAGACGTTTTGCAGTATACGGGTTATGGCTGCCAATTCAGTTCAGTCGTCAGAACTCTACAAGTCAGTAGTTCTCCAGTGAGGAATATGTATATTGTACACATACATAACAAAATATTGAGTATGTTACTAATAAATAAATAATGCACATTTATGTTATTTACTTCACTCTTATTATTTTATGTACCTAAATATTTTAGAAAAGAAGAATAAATATATTTCAAGGGTGTGTTATAATCTTTTAATTTGTTTTACATCCACAGTATGACAATAGTGTCACCTACTGAGAACTAGCGAAAATCTTTCAAAGTTTGTGCATTTGTTATGATATTTGGTTCTGAGTTACCTCGGCGTTAGAGAGTTCGCTTACTTACTTACGACTTTTCAGGAACCCGGAGGTTCATTGCCGCCCTCTCATAAGCCCGAGATCCCTTCCTATCCTGTGCAAGATTAATCTAGTCTCCATCATCATATCTCACCTCCCTCATATCCATTTTAATATTATCCTCCCATCTACGTCTTGGCCTTCCGAAATGTCTTTTTCCCTCCGGCATCCCAACTTACACTCTATATGCATTTATGGATTCGCCCATACGTGCTACATGACCTGCCCATCTCAAATGTCTGGATTTAATGTTTCTAATTATGTCAGATGAAGATTATATTGCGTACAGTTCTGCATTGTGTAACTTTCTCCATTCTCCTGTAACTTCATACCACTTAGCCCCAAATATTTTCCTAAGAAACTTATTCTCAAACACCCTTAATCTCTGTTCCTATCTAGAAGTGAGAATCCAAGTTTCACAACCACACAGAACAACCGGTAATATAACTGTTTTATAAATTATAACTTTCAGATTCTTTTACAACAGACTATACACGACAAAAGCTACTCAACCGAATAATAACAGGCATTTCCCATATTTATTCTGCGTTTAATTTCCTCCCGAGTGTCATTTATATTTGTTACTGTTGTTCCAAGACATTTTAATTTCTCCACCTCTTCGAAGGATAAATCTCCAAATTTTGTATTTCGATTCCGTACAATATTCTGGCCACGAGACATAATCATATGTTACTTTTTCTTCTCGGGATTTACTTCCAAACCTATGGCTTTCCTTGCTTCATATCAATAGGAAGTCTAAAAAAAAAGAAATTAATAATAAAGAACTCGTGGCAACGTCTTGGCAGCTTGACAGCTTACGTACGGAAACTCACCGATTTCGTTGATCTCTTACATTTGTATACGAGTAGGAGTGTTTTAGCGAAGATGCTGCAGGACTGCTGAAACTTCAAACTTATAATTTTATAATTAACGGTGCATTTAATCACAAAACCTAATATAGGTTTTCTATTCAATTACGTTTACCCTATCGTCTCTATCAATCTGCAAGATTATTTCACTTCCATCTTGTACATTAATTTGCGAGTACGCGGAGCTCCCTGGGCGTGGAGGATCATAGGCCTTCCGTGATATAATTCCGGCATTGCTTACATGACATAATAAAATGATTACATAATTATTTCATAAACTCATAGACAATGGCATTCATTCATAGGCTTTGGGGTTCTTAAGCAGTTAGCATCAAGTTATCTACACTCAAACGCCAGTACAAAGAATTCAAACACGGAGGATATGAGTGACTGACGGGCATGTAATCAAGTAAAGAAGCAGGAAATGGTGTGTACAGTCGGGTTAATAAACAACAGAAAAATAATATTACAGTCGTCTGTACTAATTGATACCATATCTTTACATATTTAGTATGAACTTATTGAACATATGCAATATATAACTATAGACAATACATACAATATTTATTATATGTACGTGTACAATATGAATTGTGTTCCATTATTAACAGACGTTATAGTTACAAAATGTACAATATCAACTGTGGTTTATTATTAATAGACACTATATTCACAACATGGTACGTAAAAGTTTGTATCTTTAGATGTAGATATTTATTCTCAGTTGCTATCATGCATCCATCCATTATACCGAAGCATAATATTTCTCTTACATAAACAAGTAATTTTCATAAGCATCTTTTAAATATCCCTTCCATATTGTCGTTTCACTTGGCAAGCTCTTTTCTGTAGCCTATATTTTTTCATGAAACTTTTAAAACACGGATTTTTCTAATTTATTAACAGGGATATCAGCCCGTACCATCATGTGGCATGTCTGTAAAAAAAATCGGATTGCGTGCTTGGATATGCGATCGTTTGAACTCAGCAACTGAATGTGTTGACGATGTCTTTTACAACAGCAATGTTGTTCAGTGTTCAGTATTAAAGTTTTGTTCCCTCTTATTTCTGAAGTACATACTGTTCTCCAACCAGGAGATAAACCGTGAAAGGAATGTGCTTACTATTGCGTCATATATTGAAGCGAAGTAGATAGATAATATTAGAGTTATAACGTCAGTTTAAAAATCATGCGCTCTCCTCCATATGTTATTTCCTGTATGGAGGAATTAAAAGACCAAGACATTAACAGTGATCTAATTTTGTAACTAGGGTAATATAAAAATGTGTTATGGTTTGAGCTTTGAGAGATAGCCAATAGAGATATGAGTACCCACGTGTGTGACCTTATGACATCTTATGACATCAACATTCATTCACAGCATCACCTCCCTTCGTTTCATTCCCTGGAGACTTTCTCGTGGCTGGAGTACAGTAGTTTGCATTCTATCATATCACCGTTAACAGAGAAATAATTAGCTTCAATTGAAGACAGCAGCAAAATGTTTGATTGTAAACGTCAGCAGACTGTGCAAGGAGAGTGGGTTGTTTGTAGTTTACGACGTCGCTGTCTATGGTCCGTAACAACACAACTTCATACCTTATCATTTTCTATTTAGTGCTTAAGAATCCCTAAGCCTGATAATAATTATATACCAATATCTACTTGTACAGCACATAAATTACACAAAGAATATAATCTTAGACAGAAATTATCTACCTATCTCACCATTCACCTCAGGTAAGGATTGCAACATCATGATGGTAAAGTTGTTTGAGAACAAACGAGATATGAAAGAATGGAGAAATGTTTAACGGATCACCTTCTCTAGAATTGTCAAGGATAATGATGATGATGATGATGATGATGATGATGATGATGAGTATGTTGATTTTATTTCACGAATTTGCAATATATTCTAAACATATCTTAAATAGTGCTAGCATACTGAAAATTAATTACTGTAGATTTATGTTGAAATTAAGAAATAACTTATTTTCGTTTTCCTAATCACAATTTTTATATTTAAATGCGAAGA
Organism: Periplaneta americana; assembly: GCF_040183065.1. Lineage (NCBI taxonomy): Eukaryota > Metazoa > Arthropoda > Insecta > Blattodea > Blattidae > Periplaneta > Periplaneta americana. Next base: position 83,093,437 of record NC_091130.1, on the reverse strand, counting down.
GAAAAATGTTTCAATTTTACTATGGTAAGCCGCTTTATAAAAAAACTCACTTAAATTACGTTTAAATGACAAACTGTAATACAAGGGAATATGTGTGTCCATGAATTGTTATCAATTAAGGAGGTTGGATATACGGAAACGATAACACATAGTAGGCTATGCAATGTGTACGTTCTTACAGAAAAACATGAAATTCCGAAAATGATATAAATTCCCTGCGCTAAAAAGTATATAACTTACAGTATATTGCTTGAATTTTTTTTTAAATAAATGCTTTACACATTTGTGTGACAAGGATTATGTAACGCCTAAGAACTGCATAAAGATTTACTCACTGTTGTTGTAGTCGACTCTCCTACGAATTCAGCATAAACAACTGTTCACGCTTGAGTTTGCAAGTCTGTGAAAAGAAAAGAAATGAGTAATAATGATGTCGAAAATACATGGCTGGACTATAGATTATACGGTTAACCTACATTAAGCTCTAATGGTCTGATTAGAATCACTGAATTCTGTTATAGGTGTTCAATATCTATGCAAGTGCTAAAATACTCCTTCCGGTCAGTACCTGGCTGGAAGATACTAAATTTTTGACATGTTAAAATTGTTCATGTTATAAATATTACAATTAAGGCAATCAGCGTAGGTATCATGTTAACTGTTTTAAGGTTATGCACAAGAATACTGGTAGACAAGAATCCACGCTGCATTCCTGGCTGCCAGTGTGCTGAAGCCCATCAAGGTGGCGAGCATTCCGCTGGTGGAATGATGGCTGTTTCCCAGCAGGCTACCTTATTATTGTTTCCATAACGTAATGGAATAAAAGTGGAAATGTGGGAATGTGACATTTGTTGTCGTGTCACGTCTATGTTAAATTTTGATCTTACATTAATAGAAAAAATTAAAGGAATTTGAGGAACGAATATGACACTGACGTCCGGTACTGTAATGAATTTTTATACGCCTTGGTTTGATAATGGATACTTATCCATCGTCATATCATCATGGTAATTGGGTTTCATTACCGCACTCAGTCAACGATCGGTTGATCGAAAACAGCCAGAAGAAATTTACAAGTGCCACAATGTCAAATCCTAAGCACCAACACAAAATCATATGTAACCATTATTCACAGTAACCCATTTATACCATTTATAACCACGCTAAACCATTTAGAACCACGCTCTGCTACCATTTGTGGTGGAGGAGGGCGGTACGATCATCCACTCCTCTTTATCTTTCTTATATTGGCTCCTTTCGCCAGGTGGACGGCACATTGGAAGGATTGGATGTGCGCAGTGGAAGACTTTTAGAAATGAATAGTGTGAATTTGTGAAACAAATATAATTAACAATAATAAATAACAAGGTACATAAATGGGAAATGAAATAACAATAAATATGAAATAGGTGAATGAGAATAGGACAAACTAATCTCAAATGATATCCCCAGGATATGTAAATCATGTAAGTATCACAAGGCTGAGGCCAACACACTTATAAGTGATAAAACAATCTAATATGGCCGTCTCTCGACAATCAGTGACTAACCTATTAAGCATATGTTCATTAACCACTCTCTAAATATATATATATATATATATATATATATATATATATATATATATATATATATATATTAACTATCTGAGTATGAATCTGAACACAACACCCAGCCAGCACTTTAACTTAATACATGATCCATTCAACCATAGATACCACTCAATCAGAGTAACCAATCTATAAATACATGTACACTCAATAAGAGAGAAACTTTACCCAGCATAAGGCATTACATGACTGATCACTATACATTACCCATTGCACATATTGCTCACATAAACTGTGCAAATTGCACTAACACAAATCTCTGCACTTTACAAAATGAACACCCAACGGAGAGAAAGAGGGATGGAGACAGATAGCAAGTAATAAGTAACGGACGATAATTCCAATCTCAACGATCATTTAACTAGCAACCAAACTCGACGCACATGATAACAAAATAGCGGCGAAGCAAACCAATAATCAAATGGAGCAGGGAAAACACTAAAACAATATGTGAGACCGTAACCGCTGCTCTATCACTCTAACCGTCTCGGAACATGAACTCACGTTTCAAATCATATCTCATTACATAATCCCCAAATACAATTTACCTCAAACACATATATCTCACAAATATGTTACTCAATGCAAATACTAAAACTTGCCCCCAAGACGTATCACTAGCAAGCGATGTTTCAAACTACGATCCACTAAAATCGCAAACACACACGACGCAATTTAACTACTCCACTGATCTATCTCCAGCACATACAAAGCCCGAGTCACGTTATCTATATCTGCCGCGTACCAAAATCCTAAGTCTTGTTAAATGTTTCTGCCGCGTACGAGAGCTTGAATCTGAGCCAACTGTTTCCGTGTATCTCCCGCGTACGAGAGCCTAAGTCTTGTTAAGTGTATCTGCCGCGTACCGGAACCCGAGTCACGCTCCGTGTATCTCCGTTAAAACAGGTAAACTCTCTCCCCCTCTATCCTCGTGAGACATAATGAACCGGCCAATAGGATTATTTGGAAAAAACAAATGAAAGGATTGATAGCGCTATCTATACTGTGACGTCTGAGAGCGCTCTAACGGATGAAGTGACGTACTAGGTGAACGGCCGTGGTACTGGGCACGGCTCACAACGTATCACTGCGATAAAGAATAATAAGTTAAAAATCGCATCACTCACTCAAACTCAATGAGCTTTTCTGCTTAAACTACAATAATTCCAATCGCTCACATACCAACCTAAATCCTCGTAGATATCTAAAGAAAATAACACATCAACCATTGTTATAACACACGCAGTACTTTCTGCCAACACAGAAAAGAAGTCATAGTAACCGATGATGTCATTCTTATGAAATTCGTTCTCCAATTTGACCAACATAAGTTCTCATAATCTCAGTACGGATATCGAATACGTAGTAAAACAGACGCAAAAACTCTGTTATATTAAGTAAAACTTAAGATTGTTTAAAAACATGTGTGTATGTGTCTGTATCCAATGCCTCCCCACTTCACTAGGGTGATTCGGGTTCCTCATACTGCGGATAGATGGCGGGACTATGACCCAATTTCAAGTTGCACACCAGTTCGTCGGGACACGTTACGCATGATGTGTACGTGTAAAGAATTATGTCGTGGATTATGGTGAGTGTATGTGTAAGTGTAGTGAATGGGTGAGGATGATGATGATGAGGAAGGGAGAAGGGGAAACTCGGTGCCGACACGTAGCCTACTCCTATCGAATAGCACCAAGGAGGCCGCCAGGCTTAACGTCCCCATCGGAAGGACGGATCATTATCAACAGTGACATATGCCTTCCCTTCATATGCGCTGAGAAGAGACTTAGAATTTAATCTAGGCATATTGGTGCACAATTTAGTGATTAGAAGTTGTGCACCGCCATCTCTCAGTCCCAAGGTAGAATTTTTACGAGAATCGAACCGAGGCCACCCAGTCTGGAGGCAGACACGCTACTACAGAGCTAACACGGCGGACGATTACTTAAAAATTAACTTCAAGAAATGCTTATCACATAAAGATTAAGCGTTATGAATATGGAAAGCCTGTAAGCAGCATACACTATGATGTATTGTGCAGAAGAATTACTTACGAGTTCTATTGCTCTGAACTCCATAGTGCGGATCATTTCCGCCAATGCTACTTCGTTATCATCATTCATAAAGAATTGGTATGTCTGTAAAAAGAAAGAAAGTAATAAGAACTATGCTAAAATATATTACTGAATTACGTATTCCACTGCTTCTCATTATACATGTTAGTAAACAGCTTTAGCACCCTGGTTGATATGCCTGGGTGCTGTTACTTTCAATGTCTGTTCAAGTGCTGAAAATGGCAGCCGCACTGAAGTGGTTCCTTCTGGTAAATACCAGGTGGAAGGATATGAATACTGTACTTTAAGGTCTTGAACATGTTCATGCCAGAGAAATTCTGATAAAGGCAATTTAGAAATTACTGACAATTGACATTAATCTATACAGGGTGGAAGTGAAATAACGTTGCAGATTGAAAGGGACGATAGTGTACACGTAAATGATTAGAAAACCTATATTACGTTTTGTGATTAAATGCACGGTTAATTAGAAAATTAAGTTTCAAGTTTCAGCAGTCCGGCAACATCGTCGCTGACACACTCTACTTGTATACAGATGTAAGAGGTCAACGAACTCGATGAGGTGAGCTGCTCTCTGCCAAGACGTTGCCACTTGCTCGCTTCGTGCTTCAATTTAGAGGTTTTTAAAATGAAATTTACACGAAAATCGTGCACGCTATTAAAAACCTAACAGGCATAAGCCTACACTATTCTTCATTAGATTGCCTATCGATATGGACAAGAATCACGATCCTACTCGCAATAGTTACCGAATAAGACATTGTTAAACATTTGAGAAAAATAAAACTCTGAAAACTATGAACTTTTCATTAATATGATATTATAGTTGTTTGTTACATACAACATGAGCTATTTGGTCTGGAAATCTCCAAGGCTATTTCACTTCCATCCTGTACAGTATATAAAGGAAAGTGGAAGAATGGAGATACATGCTTACATGCTGCGCTCTTGGCTGCCAGTGGAGATACGCCCTTTTGGATGTTCAACATTCAAAAATAAATTTAAGCAAACATAATTTCATTGCTAATACAGAATACAATCCAAAATATTTTGAATAGCAGGCCTATATTTTCCTTGAAGCGGTAACATATAGACGAATACAAAAACATGGACAAAACAGAACACCTACTTGTGTATAGGTGGGCAACAACGTAATTTAATTTCGAAGGATGGTCATTGTATAACAAATTTTAGAGAATATAAATACTTCCGGATGAAAATTACTAAAGATGATAAACTATATGAAACTACAAAATAAAGAAGCACACAAGGTAGAAAGTCCATTAAACTATTTAGTAACATACTAGGGAACAAAGATATATAAATAATAATAATAATAATAATAATAATAATAATAATAATAACAATAATAATAATAATCATAATAATAAGTTCATTACATGAAACATATATATTTTTTCTAAATAATACAACATTATCGCAAAAATATATAGGCCTATGTAAATTCCCGAAATTTAACAAGTTGTTCCTTGGATAGAGTACAACGAATATTCTAATGCCATGTTAGTCCCAAAGAAAACCTTTCACTTAAAAAAAACAATAACAATTCTCACCAAAATGTTAACACTGTTCTACTCAGTAAGTACTATCCAAACTATCTTATCATGGAATCAAAACAAAGGTGCAGACGGCTGTCACATACTGGTTCCAGGCTTCTACGTCACAAAGACACAAAAGTTGATCCCAAGGTATAACAAATGCCTCAATTTCTGTGGAGAATATGTTAAAAAAAGCTGAACAATTGCTGTATCTGTTCCAATAAATCTTTCCATGAAACTGTGTTTCTTTCTGTAAACGGCCCCAGAGAAACTTACTTTCTTCAAGGCTCTCGTAATTGTGCACGAATGGCCAAAATTTGTATAAGCACTTGTTTTGACATTGATAACACGGTGGAAGGAGAAATAACTTTTTATCTGTCCGTATGAGAATGTTTGCGTGCAAGATTAAGAAATAACAAGCACATGTGAATTTTGAGATGAGGAAATAGAATTAATTTCATCCAGAAGCGCGACAAAACTTTGCGTATTAATCTGGGCCGAAGGAGCTTATTATGCTACGCAAATGCAGTTGTTTATCACATGTTTGCAATGTTTAGCATAAGAAATATTCTCTTTCTTCTAGCCATTGTATTTGTTTAAGGATAAAGGGAAATTAATTCAATTCTACTCTCACATGCCGCTATATCAAAGAAAATCTGAAATAAATTACATTCAAATAACAAATTACAAACAAGTTAAATATCTGCGCCATAATGAATGATTGCGAATAATTAAGCAGTTTGGGAACATACACCGAGTTGCTTGTGTGTGAGAGACAAAATAAAATTTGTTAATGAAACACATTTCCGAAAAAATATGAACATCTCTGTTCTTTAAAGCAAAAATTAATACTTTGCTTAAAAACTGAATTCAATAAAATATACTTATCACGTGGAGATTATGGATACCCTATAAGCAACATACATTGTGATGTGTGTGTACTGAAGAGTTACAGTACTTACTGTGAAAAACAATAGGCATACGTAGACAGACTCCTCTGGCTTTATACGTTTGCTTTCCGTTGGGTAGATCTATTGAAAGAAAAGAAAGTAGTAATAAGTACTCGTATGTTCAAAATACATCACTGGACTACATATTCTACTGCTTCTGGTTAATCACCTTAAAATATGAATCGGTTACTTGAGAAGCCAAACACATCCTTAGCTATACGTTTTGAGAAAACTGCAAGAACTGTCTGCAGCTTATAAACTTTGCATGTATGTACTTATCTTTTCAGGGTGAATGTTTTCATGTAAATTGCAATATTTCTAAATAATATAAAGAAACGTTTAATTGAATTTGAGAGGTCCAGAGTGTCCTAAAATTCGTGTGTTGTTCCTTAAATACCCGAAATATTTGCAGTAAAAATTATTTATTTTGTAAATTAATTTAATTATGGTTTATTTAACGACGCTCGCAACTGCCGAGCTTATACTATCAGCATCGCCGGTGTGCCGGAACTTTGTCCCTCAGGAGTTCTTTCACATGCCAGTAAATCTACTGACATGAGCCTGTTGCATTTAAGCACACTTAAATGCCATCGACCAGGGCCGGGATCGAACTCTCAACCTCGAGCACAGTATGCCAGCGCTATACCAACAGCACTACCAAGGCCGACTATGTAAGCTAATGAGAACAAAAACTATTTAAGTAAAAGTTTAGTACATGTTACATGTTGTTTATGTTACAAAATTATTAAAAGATAAATAATAAAACGATTGAAAAAATAGTGATGTCTTATTGAAGTCCTACACTGCAGCTACTCAGGTGCGCCATCTCTGTTACGACTACTCCAGAGAAATGTATTCATAAAATCTTTTGGTTTCATCCTCTTGAGGGAAATAACTGTAATGACATCACCACTTAAAATAAGGCGAAAATTTCCACTTTCTCCTACAGACTTGTATATATATATATATATATTAATGCCCGAAACACAATAAATTCGTTTTGTCTAAAAATGGATTTGTGTGGTTTCTCAAATAACCGATTTTATATTAACTTAAACTTGGTATCCACGAGTGCTATTACTTTCAACCTAAATATTATTTATAATTTGTCTATGTAGCGTACATGCCTACTTGCAGACTAGAGTGGAGCTTAGAAATTGTAAAATCTTTATTTTTTTTTTTACTAATGTCAAATACTTTACTTTCGTCATTCACCCAAGAATTCCCATCTATACTTGGCATGGCCCCTCGTATTAACAAATGCACGTGGACAAGGATCTCGCAATTGTTTGTACACCAAAGTACACCAGTGCGCAATTAGAAAACTAGTTCCTCTTTATAAATGATTTCTTGTTTTTTTTTTTAATTGGCAATATTGCTGTTTACATGTATTAAACGAAAATTTAGTCATACATTTATATTATTACAATAATATATATGTATATATATATGTGTATATATATAATAATAATAATTTTAATTACAATAAAAAGTAGAGCGTATTAATACAAAACAAGGAAAAGTTGTACATTGCGGTTAGATTAAAGTATACATTGGGGCACTATGCAGTAATAGTACAGTAGGCCTAACGTAATGTTTTAAGTTTTATATATACTGAAACACCTTCCTGGCAGAGAATCTTTGCATTTTGGATGTCATCGTGACTAATAATGTAATTCAGCATACAGGCTGTATATGTGATCTCCCTGACCTCAGACTTTCGTAATCTTACAGTTACAGATTAAGCCTTAGGCCTTATTGAAGTGTGGCATGTCAGATGAGCAGTTTAGTTTCATCTAATCGGTCACTTTTATGAAGCAAATTGAACTGTTGTGTTATGAATTTGTGAATTGTGATCGATCTACTTATCGGAGAGCAATATTCATGTATCAATAATTTGTGAGAGTAAATTATTTATCAGTACAATCTACAAAATGAATTTGTGCTGTGCATGACCATCTGCTTCGGAAGAAACTGGCGTGTTGTCTGATAGCAACTAAGTTATTCACGTAAGTTCTATGATTTTGATTTAGCCTAATTACTTTAACCTGCCATCATCATATACCTTATTTTATTTCAAGGAGTGCAGTTCGGTGGCTCCTTTGAACATCCACTTACAGATTTATGACTTACTACACAAACAAGTCTGACAATTCCATCCTGTCCCCTCGTCCCAACATTGCACATTTGCCACAATCCTGGTGACCTTCGAAATTATGCAATGAAACTGACGGGATTCTTGGAATTCGGAAAAGATGCGACAACTCTGCCTCCACGTGGATTTGACGGGAGCCTGTCAATTCTTCTGAATGAAGGTTGTGATTGGTTACTGACAGGAGAAGACAAGATTTCCGTCACAGTAAGGAAGACATTTATTTATGACAACCAATTAGTAGGGGGCAGTAGAAGGTCTGTCGGCAAAGTCTTTTCTATGAAACTGCACTCCATGAAATAAAATAAGGTATACCAAAATATAATATGCAGTATGCTGTTAATAAAATAGACTAATATCACAGTCTAGTATATACAGTCACGAAGCTTGAGTTGTTGAGGGTACTAGGAACAACAGACTGTGCCGGTACTATTTCGCATTGTCTGTGATGAGGCGATAGTAGCGATCCTAGTGGTTAGCAATTATCTAGGGATGCATATTCCCTACGTATTGAGCTTCGTGACTGTAGCCTACATACTAGACTGTGCTAATATGCTGACAATAATTTAATAGTGAAACATTTTTTTTTTTTTTACTAATGATGGGTACTTGACTTCGTCATTCACCACATCAAGCCAATCATGTAGAGACCATTTACAAAGAGTCGTTGCCAAGATTCCGCCATAGGAGATCTCAATCATAATAATGATTAATGAATAATTTACAACTTCATATTTGTATTTACATATATTTGTATTTATAACTTATAATTCTTTTACTTTTAACATAATTATATTTATTAGGCTTATATTATTTTTAAATGCACGTCCATTTTGAACACTAGCCTGCTTATACTGTGTTGTGTGTTACCACGCCCAGAAATGTTACGCGTGAATGAACCACCAATAATATTATCAGAAACGACCTCGTGCTTTTCTTGATATGAGGAACCATTCTAAGATCGTGTCTAGTTTAGTAGGATTGTAGTTCTTTCAGCCGCCATGAAGGCGTTTCTCATAGTACACTATAGAAGGCAAACTACATAAGACCGTTTGATAGTTAACGGAGTAATGGTGGAATGCCTGTAAAGGAAACTGGAGTTCCCCTCGAAAACCTGCTACGGAACGGAGTCTTTGTCCACCATCCTCCATTTCCTCTTTTCTCGTCGCGTTCCTATGTCTACAGATCCCAACCCTTATAAGCTAATGCCAATTTATTAGCCCTGTTACAATCACACTATCACTCACACTTCAAATTGCTGCACAATACTTCACTCAAACTTCTGTAATAACTTGCCTCGTTTATGTCCCTGAAATAAAGGGACGAAGCCCCTGCTGGGGTTACTGTTTCACCAGGTTCCTGGCTGATGTTATCTTCGGGTTCCCTGGTTTCTTCGGAACCAGTTTTGGCCCCGCAACAACGACTAAATCGAACTCATGATGTAATAGAGAACGAGAACTACTGTCGGTGACTCAGGAGAAGACGAGAGCGGACTGAGGGGGAAGGGCTGGGAACAGATAACGTACGACAAGACGTCAATATTTGTAATGTAGTAAGCGGAAACGTTAGGTCTCCTCCTGTTCAACTTAGCTTTAATTTCCATACGCATTGTTACTCATGTTTCCTGCACGAGTAATAACCTGGATACTGGGATGCTTATCTGAGCGATGTTTATAATAAACAGCGATAGTCAAGAAGGTCACATTCTTTCCTCTCGTCTTCTCCTGAGTAACGGACAGTACTTACACTTCACACGCAGATCATTTTCACAATCACAGTGCGCCATGATGGCATTACACCGGATTAAAAAACAATTCGAAATTATATTTTATTTAACGACGCTCGTAATTGCAGAGGTTATAGCCTATCAGCGTCGCCGGTGTGCCGGAATTTTGTCCCGCAGGAGTTCTTTTACATGCCAGTATATCTACTGACATGAGTCTGTCGCGTTTACACACACTTAAATGCCATCGACCTGGGTCGGGATCGAACCCCCAACGTCGAGCATAGAAGGCCAGCGCTATACCAACTACGCTACCGAGGCCGACCCGGATTCAATTTTTTTAGTTGGTTATTTAACGACGCTGTATCAATTACTAGGTTATTTAGCGTCGATGAGATTGGTGATAGCGAGATGGTATTTGGCGAGATTAGCTCGAGGATTCGCTATAGATTACCTGATATTCACCTTACGGTTGGGGAAAACCTCAGAAAAAACCCCACCTAATGATCAGCCCAAGCGGGGATCGAACCCGAGCCCAAGCGCCACTTCAGACCGACAGGCAAGCGTCTTAACCGACTGAGCCACCCGGATTCAATGTTGTCAAGTTCCAACAAAGGGAATTTTATTTAATACTATGATTGTACATAACGTTTGATGATTATGATATTGGCGTCTTAATAATAATAATAATAATAATAATAATAATAATAATAATAATAATAATAATAATAATAATCCTTTATTTTTCTGGCAGAATTCAGGCCGTGAAACCTTCTCTTTCACTCAAACAGAGGATAAAAAGGAAATACATGATAACATAATGTTAATACAACAGAAAGTTAAAGGTCTTACCTAAGACAAGATCTAAACGGAAAAAATATGCATAAGCCAGAAGATTATCGGACTTAAATACTACTTAAACTAGATGAGACTATCTTCTCACTCTAATATCAATCCTCAGTACACAAATCGCTTCTCTGCTATTCTTCAGACTATCTTCTCACTCTAATATCAATCTTCAGTACACAAATCGCTTCTCTGCTATTCTTCAGACTATCTTCTCACTCTAATATCAATCCTCAGTTCACAAATCGCAACTCTCTGCTAATCGCTTAATATGCAAGAACAGAATGCTCAATATTATGTCGTAAGCATGGTTTTCTTAAGAATGGAAGACAGAGAATCATACGAGTAACATATTGTAGCTTTGTTTGTCGCTAGGTAACTATAATGGATAACATTTCTATACAGTCATGCAACGAACTTCTGCCGCAGCAGTATCTTTTTCCTTGCGCATATTAACAGAGGACATTTTATTATTTAGATATGATTTACATTTCATTCATTCATAGTGTTCTGCCCAAGTGGAGCTCTTTCACTACAAACCCAGCATCCTTCAATCTTTTCTATTTTCCGCCTTTCTTTTACACTTCACATACAATGCACATATCTTAATGTTGTCTATTTACATAATTCTTCTTCTGCCAAGAATTTTTCTCCCGTTTACCATTCTTTCTAGTGTATTCTTCAGTAGGTACTTTCTTCTTAGCCAGCGACCTAGCCAATTCCTTTTTCTCTTCTTGATCAGTTTATTCCTTCTACTGCCACTCTTTATAGCACAGCTTCATTTCATATTCTATATGTCCATTTCACACGCTCCATTCTTCTCCACATTAACAATTCAAACGCTTCTAGTCGTTTCTCTTCACTGTCTATCATAAGGGGTGTATAATACGATACTATGAGAAACTGATTCACTAATACTGAAATTTGTATTCCATGCTCGTTTTTATAGAAATGTCAAGAGCCTCGTTAAATCCCACCACCTCATTTCATTTTCATCAATTAGACCCAACGACTGAAGGCAAGGTCAATGCAGGAACAAACTTCCCCCGCCCTACATCCCCAGTGCAACCTGTCCATGCAACTTCCCCACCTCCTTCAACCCCTGCTAAACCTACCTCACAGCTGTTGAAGCAGTTTTTCTCACTCCAGCCCACGTCTCTGAAAATAGCACATATAAACGCTCAAAGTCTGTTATCTCATTATGAAGAAGTATCTTTAATTTTCTCTAACCAAGACCTTCATTGTATTTTCGTCAGTGAATCATGGCTTAAGCCCTCTCTCCCGTCCTCTCTTGTCCATTTAAATTCTTACACTCTATGCAGAAATGACAGATTATATAAGCGAGGGGGTGGAATATGCGCTTATATTAGGAATGGCCTGAAACCAAAAGTTCTTCTGAAATCCCAAGGCGATGCTGCACATCCCGAATACATATTCATCGAAATATAAGCAAGCCTACAGAAATGTCTTGTAGCCGTTGTTTATAAGCCCCCTAAGGCAGGCTATTTATCTGACCTAGAAAGTCCACTAACTAATCTTTTACCGCAATATGAACACGTTCTAGTTTTCGGTGATTTCAACACCAATCTTCTAGCTCCTAAATCAAATGGGACTAAACAAATGTGTAACATGTTGGAAGCGTTTAACTTAAAAATTCTTCCCCTTAACCCCACCCATCACACAGCTACTACTGAAAATCTAATAGATCTAATTATTATAAACAATCCTGACAGAATTGTAACATCAGGGCAGTTGCCTGTTCCTGGAATTTCCGCACACGACTTAATATTCGCAGAGTATTCTCTCCAGTGCCCGAAAGCTGTAACGAAATTCATTACATACAGAGATCTAAAACATATCGACGACGATCAATTAATTTCCGACGCCATGGAATTGCCATATTTAACTTAGTCACTGTTGATGAAAAATTGTCAGCTTTTAATAACATGGTGATACAATTATTTAATAAACAGACGTTTGAGATGGGCAGGGCATGTAGCACGTATGGGCGAATCCAGAAATGCATATAGAGTGTTAGTTGGGAGGCCGGAGGGAAAAAGACCTTTAGGGAGGCCGAGACGTTGATGGGAAGATAATATTAAAATGGATTTGAGGGAGGTGGGATATGATGATAGAGAATGGATTAATCTTGCTCAGGATAGGGACCAATGGCGGGCTTATGTGAGGGCGGCAATGAACCTCCGGGTTCCTTAAAAGCCAATAAGTTAGTAAGTAGTAAGTAAGTAAACGTGCACCATTAAGGAAAATACGTGCCACTCATCGTCCTGCTCCATGGATGACTGATAACCAGACATCGAGATTTTGGACCCGATAGAATAAGTTTACTAAGTCCGTACTATAGGCAGCTTTTTCATCGTGTTGGAGTCGGCAGAAGAAGAGACATGTGTACACGAAACCAAGTTCAGTCCAGTCTGCTGGTACTGTACAGTGACGTTCCAAAAAAAAGGCAACTAATTTATCAAACATTAAAATAAAATGATTGTTAGAGGAGAAAAATTCTATAGGACCAAAAAATTAATGTTTACATAGATTAAAATAAAAAACCTATCATGCTAAATTTTCAAAATTAATTAATATGATTTTCCTTTCGGTTTCTATCATAAGCACAAGTGCAATACTTACTCAACATACATAATAATTGTACACAACTTATGAAGTACAATACATGGTACTGTTACAATGTAGCCTACTACAACACACATTCTGAAATGAGTCCGGGGTCCAGCACCGAAAGTTATCCAGCATTAGTTCATATTGGGTTGAGGGGAAAAGCCCGGAAAAAACCTCAACCAGGTAACTTGCCCCGACCGGGAATCGAACCCGGGCCAGCTGGTTTCGCGGCCAGACGCGCTAACCGTTACTCCACAGGTGTGGATGATGTAATGAATGCAAAACGAAAAAACACTAAGTCATTGAAATCTATCTTCGCTACCCCAGCAGTGTCCGTAGACTTCTTCCCTGCTAGCATGTCTTTTATGTCACAGAATATCGCATGTATTCTTAGACTAATCACATAGATGACCACATGTACAGATCAAAACTAGACTACTAGCTATCTTCTATTCTCTCTTCTGATAAAGTGAACTAGGTGTAAGAGACTGTTTTTATTGTCAGAACAGTACCTCCTCTCCCTGCCTTACGAGTATGATTGAGTAAATAAAGCACATGGGACGACAGGTAGGTCGCTACCATCACTGCCCCCACCCACTACAGTCCAGTTATCCAACTTGAAATCGCACTGTTTTCTTCTATCGGGTCTAAAGTCTCTAAGCCTGCTGATAACATACGTAACCTCATGGCGTCACGTGATGCTGCCTACAGGAAGTATAGACACAATAAATCTGAGGAAAATTTTTACAGCTATAAAAAAATTAGGAACAAACAACGCAAAGCATTAGAAATGCCAAACGCCGTCATGCTCTCAGTCTTGTCGACCCCTCCATTTCCCCACACTGTGGGGCCCACAGTATCTTTGGAAGCATTTACGTGACATGGGAATAGGAAGTAAAACTACAGAAACTGAAATCCCAAACATATCACTTGATAAACTTAACCAGTACTTTACTTCACCACCCACCTCACAACCTGATAAACAACAAAAACTTAACACCATGAATACTCTCTTAGCCATTCCTCTTCCTGCTCGCGAAAAGTTTTTCTTCTCTAATATTACAGACACTGAAGTTAGGCAGGCTCTTAGAAACACTAGATCTACAGCGCAAGGCTCTGACAACATAAACATTGTTTTTATTAATAAATTAATCGATATCGTGCTTCCTGTGATAACACATATTTTTAATTCTTCCATCATTACTTCTACGTACCCAAATCTTTGGAAAACGGCTTTAGTGCGTCCAATACCTAAAGTAAACACACCTGCATCTCCTAAAGACTATCGGCCAATCTGCATTCTTCCCGTTCTATCAAAGGCTCTTGAACGTATTCTCCATAAGCAATTAAGCAAATATCTGATTGAATTTAATATTATCGACCCCTTCCAATCTGGATTCAGAAGCGGGCATAGCACTTCCACTGCTTTATAGAATTTAACTGAAGATATAAGAGAGGCTATGGATAAACGACTAGCAACAATATTAATTTTATTGGATTATAGCAAAGCATTTGTCTCTGTTGACATGGATCTACTACTAACTAAACTTCGAGTGTTAAATTTTTCTGACAGCGTTATCACCTGGATGCCCTCCTACCTCACTGGCCGCCAGCAGCGTGTTGTCTTTATTAATCGGTTCTTCTCCTGGCAGACAGTGGAGTCACGATTTTCCCAGGGTTCGGTATTGGGTCCATTGCTTTTCTGTCTCTATATTAACGATATCGCCAAGTCATTTAAATATTGCAGATATCATATTTATGCAGATGACGTTCAATTATACATTTCCGCCAGTCCTGATAGACTAAGTGACTGTATTAATAGACTCAATAAAGATCTCGAATCCGTTTCATCTTGGTCTCAACAATTCGGACTTTACGTAAATACAGATAAATCACAGGCTATCTTATTTTCGAATAAAAGATTAATCCCCGATATTAATAAGCTGAACCTTCCTCCTGTGACTCTGAATAAGGTGATCATTCCATTCAGTTCAACTGTAAAAAACCTGGGAGTTCATTTTGAATCTAACCTTACCTGGGACACGCATATCAAACACACGTGCAAGAAAGTATTTTCCACTCTTCGCTCATTAAAAAGATTGTACCACTATCCAGCTAAATTAAAGCAGATGCTTGTACAGACTCTTATTATGCCTCATTTCGATTATTGTATCGCTTTATTCAGTGATCTCAGGGTGGATTTATCGCAGAAAATGCAACGTGTTCATAATGCGTGTGTTCGTTTCATTTGTAATGTCCGCTACTACGATCACATTTCGCCTTCTTTCGATAAATTATTGTGGCTCAGGTTAAATGAGAGGAGAAAGTTACATTCCCTTTCTCTCTTATACCGAATTTTGCACACCTCTACTCCCTCTTACTTATCTGTCCGATTCCACAGTCTTTCTCAGTATCATAACTTAAATACTCGGTCACAATATGATAACACGCTAGAAATACCACTCCACGCATCATCTCTTTATTCTTCATCTTTCACTGCTGCTACTTCTCGTCACTGGAATTCTCTGGCGCCTGAAGTCAAGGGCTGCCGAACTTTAATTTCCTTTAAATGTAAATTAGAAAAATATCTTATGATGAGTTGTCAGACCTAACGCGTTGCAAATATTTAATGGAATGTGTTCCACTGTATTTATTTTTGTTATTTTTAACTTTTTTTGTTTCTTATTTTTATTGTGTAATCATGTAAATCGTGTTTATTTATCACTTAACGCCAATATGTATCCCACTGTGTTGTTTTTTATTATTAATCTATTTTTTGTGCAAATTTTATTCAATTGTTGGTTTCTGGTTTAATTATGTAAATCCTACTTAATTGTAATCTAATACTAATATGTAAACTAATGTGTTTATTTTTATTTCTACTGTGTACATTTTTTATTGAATTATCGGCTTCTGTTTTTATGTGATTCATATTTGATTGTAAAAACATTAATATGTATTCCACTATGTTTATTTTTATTTTATGAGGTAAATTTTTATGTAACTACCTCTTTTGATCTCATTATGTACCTAAATTGTATCAGTATGTAATTACTTAATTCCGATCTAGTTTTATGTTCGACTATGTAAGCAAGTTTTAATCCTGGTTGATGTAAGAGAAGGCCTTACGGCCTTAACTCTGTCAGGTTAAATAAAGCCATTATTATTATCATGATTATTATTATTATTATTATTATTATTATTATTACTATTATTATTATTATTATTATTATTATTATTATTATTATTATTATTATATATGTCAGAACACTGTAAATATTGGAATCAGAGTCGAAGATTAGGAATCGTAATTTGTGATCAGACAGAGTAATTCTAAATCAAATAATAATCGGATATACAAATTTGGTTAATATAAAGTAGACTAAAGTTGCCTAATGCCGTGAAACCCTTAATCCCGTGATACTTTTTTCTAAACTGAATGTCAGCCAAAGCGCCAGATATCTTTCTCGAAAGACTGCATCTTTCAGCTACTTTTGAGACATCGGTGAACTTTCAAGCAAGATACCCAACCCCGTGATAATCAGTGAAAGAAACTTGTCACGGCATTAGGCAACCTTACCCTACGTACGTTGATGTAGGGCTAAACTGACGAATGTATCAATTGGGAGCCAGTTTCTGACTTCTAGATAACATAGACCAGCAATAGAAGACTGATGTTACAAGGCATAATAAGATATATGGATGGTGGATACACATCGATAGAAGTTATGCAGCAAATAATGCAGCCGCTATACTTCACAACCAAATAAGTAGTTCCTATTTCACCTTTGCTCATTCTTTCGAATCTAGTAAAAGAATTTTCAGTGTAAGCATAGGCCTACCTACTTTTATAGATATTGTAAATTAATATTCTAAGTAGGTTGCAACCGTGAATTTGGTTGTCTACTTAATTTCTGCTCTTTTTGTAACTTCATGAATTTTTTCAGTGCTCAAAATAATGTTAACTGACAGAATTCCAGAAAATATAAGAAAGTTTGTGTTATATTTTAAACAATGTTGTCCAACGATTGTAAGAACTACATTTTTTTAACTATTGTTCTCTTCGGTGTAAAAAAATTGAGCTACTTTGTTCTTTCATTCAGCCAAAGATTTTATGGTGCATTTAACAATATTTTCTTAAAGTCCGTCATAAACTTATATAATAATGTGATATTTTTATATCATTCTACTTGATGAACGTTTTCGGTTTTGTAAACCAACTTCAGATCACTGTTACCTCTATTGAACTGTTGTATTAATGTGTAATGGGTTACATTAACCATATTGTATTAAAATATAAAATGTGAGATAAAACGTTAATGAATATACATATTTAAAATACTAACATATTATTAAATTAAATTATTCTAAAATAAAGAACTGTATATGCTGCAAAACAACCTTTATTTTAGATTAATTTAATTTAATAATATGTTAGTATTTTAAATATGTATATTCATTAACGTTTTATCTCACATTTTATATTTTCATACAATATGGTTAATGTAACCCATTGCACATCATATAACAGTTCAATAGAGGTAACAGTGATCTGAAGATGGTTCACAAAACCGAAAGCGTTCATCAAGTAGAATTAAATAAAAATGTCACATTATTATATAAGATAAGTTTATGACGGACTTAAAGAAAATATTGTTAAATTAACTAAACTTATCGGAACAAAAAATGGGTATAAAATTTGATGGTGCAGACAAATTGTAAAATTATGAAGATTTATTGAAAGAAAGTAACAAAAGAAAATATTGTGATTCATATTTGGACATGAGCTTCACTGAGTTTGCTGATGGACGTCCACAGTGTGTGATATGTAACAAAGTTTTTCCCAATAGTTCTATGTTCCCTGCCGAACGTAGACGGCATTTCTCAATTCACAAATAAAACTGCAGACTACTTCGAAAGAAAAAGTGACGAACCCCATGCAGTTCAGACAAAATTTTATCTCGTATGATAATGATAATATGATGATGATGTGATGCGGCTGATACTGCTGTTACAGGTAATCGTTCCTGGATGGCTTAACTTTCCAGCCAATTAACGTTCTACTAGCTGACGGTCTTTTCAGATTTTTTTCCCTCCAAACTTTATTTATGTCCGTACGAAGTATGATAAATGGCCTTTAGGCTAGGAACTCTCATAAAATTTACGATGAGTCGCAAGAAATGTTGCGAGGACGCGAATTTTATCGTGTACCTTTGAAATGCTTCTCCTCCCTGTCCCCATTCCTTCCTTCCTTCCAAAAAAGGGCTCAAAGAGGAAAACTAGAGGGTGCACAAACTTTGATACTTCAGAAGAGGTAATCGTTAACTACTGAAAATACCTGAAAACTGAAAAACAGCATATAAATCAAATTGAAATTAAATGGAGGTATTTTTTAATGCTTGGACAAGCCAAAATTGATATTTTGAAAGCTATATTATTACGAAAACAAAATATGACGTTTAACACGTCTCACTGGTATCTAAGAAAAATTGTCTAATTAGTTTTAATTTATTACATAACTTACGTTATTTGTGGAAACCATGCATATTACATTATAATATTACGCAATGAAAGTAAAACTTTAATATATCCGTAGAGTTTTTAGGGTTCCTGTTGCTGCTCCTAGGATATGTGGAATTCACAGTCTCTATTGTCCCAACAAGCTCCTTAAAATTACGCATTCCCAAACCACACCAGCCGACTACGCGAAGGTTTGTTAAGTATAGACCTACAGTTTGTGAGAAGGGGAACACGTTGGTGCGTGGATCAGCCGGTCTTATAAATTAACCGTTCAGAGCAAAAGTGGTGTAAGTCAAAATTGGGTAATGAGATTTAAAGTAAAAATTCTGTAAAATACAGCGCAAAGTAGCAATTAATATATCCTTCGTGCTATCCACTGACTACTAATAGTTTAAATAAATTAAATATTAATTGCTACTTTGCGCTGTATTTTACAGAATGTTTACTTTAATCCTCATTACCCATTTTGACTTACACCACTTCTACTCTCAAAGGCTCAAATATAGGAAAGGATGGAGATTGGACGGAACGATGCCGATCCCTAACATGGAGAAACAAGAGAACTCTGAGAAAAACACAGCTGCAATCTCTCCAGCGTACTGTCATTATGAACTTCTGTATGAAAAAGTTCAGACTTTACCGGGACACAAATCCGAACTAGCTACATGACAGACTGATGGTCGAGATGAGACGTACTCACAACGGGCATATAGAAATCTTTGAGAAATGGCTCTTTCAAAACAAAGGAGCAGCTCTGTTGAAAGAACACATTTATGCAATAAAAAGAGTTTTGAAAAAAATTAGATATAGGTTATTGCGTTTTCCAAATAACCGATTAAATTTATATTCGATATAGAACGTTTAAAAAATATTGCACTGCTGTGTTCACAACGTGTAGTAAATCATTATATTATATAATGTGAACTGTATTTAATGTAGGTAACTAACGCATTGTAACGAATACTAAATTCGTTCCATATCTCTATCTTATTGACTGCTGTCATTTATTGCAAAATCAGAGCTATCTGTGTAGTTGAAAACCTGCCCACTAGCAAATCAAATTTTAATGACAGATGGCAGTCGAATAATAAGGCTCACTTATCTGCACAATGTGGTCCATTACAAGGGGATTAGTCACTACGTGTCACCACAGGCCAGGCTTGCCAAATTTACAGGACACACCCGGATCTCAAGTCCAATGTCGTGATGCTTGTATTAAGAAAGCGGATTTCTGCCGCTATGACAACCTAATAGAGTCTGCATGACCAGACCTTTCAAGCTACTCGATAAGATGTAAAAAGGCATGCTAGAAACTGAAAATGTCCTTTCTAGAAGAGCCCTTTACAGTTAATCTGGATTCACAAGGCGATACACACGTAAAAACATTGAAATTAATTCTGTGGATTGGTATGTCAAAAATCGTAGTTTTGAGATAAATTACTTTGAACTTTTGCTTATTAATTATGACCAATTTTTGACAATCTTTCTTTGTTCGTATGCTCTCTTATTTTTCAATTACAAAAAAATAGATGTATAATTGTCTACTTTGCCATTTATTTCAACTTTGAACCTCCTCTGACTACGGAGATAAACCTGACATAGGCCTCGTTTATAAAACAAAATTATTATGAATAACGTGACATTATTTTACTTTGACCTTACACAATGAATGAAAAAGTAGTAAAATTGAGATAAAAAGTTACAGTTTAAATTTCAAAGATACAGATATGTTGATATAGAAACATGTTACTGTAAACAGTACTTTGACCTTATACAATGAATGAAAAAATAGTAAAATTGAGATAGGAAGTTACAGTTTAAATTTCAAAGATACAGATATGTCAATATAGAAACATGTTATTGTAAACAGTACTTTGACCTTATACAATGAATGAAAAAATAGTAAAATTGAGATAGGAAGTTACGTTTAAATTTCAAAGATATAGATATGTTGATATAGAAACGCATTATTGTAAACAGTGCTTTGACCTTATACAATGAATGAAAAAATAGTAAAATTGAGATAGGAAGTTACAGTTTAAATTTAAAAGATACAGATATGTTGATATAGAAACATGATTTTGTAAACACTACTTTGACCTTACACAATGAATGAAAAAATAGTAAAATTGATATAAGAAGTTACAATTTAAATTTTAAAGATATGTTGATATAGAAACATGTTATTGTAAATAGTACTTTGACCTTATACAATGAATGAAAAATAGTAAAATTGAGATAAGAAGTTACAGTTTAAATTTTAAAGATACAGATTGTTGATATAGAAACATGTTATTGTAAACACTTAACAAACAATAAAAATAGTAAGAAATTTGTTCATTGGTCTTCAAAGTTTTGTTGTAAAGACGTTACAATGCTAACTGGAGCTATGAACTTGTCATCAATAAACTTAATTACTACGTAAGTGTTATTCTAAAATCAAAGTTCCCAGTTAGTGAATACTTTGCCTTTCATTACAAGAGAAAATAGTTGTAATGATACTATAATATTTGAGTGTTTAGGCTTTCACGGTGACTGTGATTAGAATTAGACTTTTGGGTAATCCACGTCAAGTTCTATGACACAGTGGATTACCCAAGTCTAATTCCAATACTATAATATTGTTAGAAAACTGTTCCTAAATGTTTTACAAAAAATCCAATGAATACTGAAACATTAATGAAAGATAAAGTGACTTGATGTCAACATTTATAAAGCATCATCTTCCATTTCCTCATCTGACATGAAGTCTTCTCTATTTGGATCTGCAATCAGTGTTTGGATGAACTGCATATACGACTATTTGTATATATGACAGATGATCTTTCACATCCATTAGTTTTGGTGCCTTGCAGTTTAAAAAAACTGTCTTTATTCTAGCTCAATAACAGATACAGTAATGGATTTCTTTTTCGTCATGCAGCTCAAATTTTCCCAATCTTTCCCCAGTTCAATTTTTCCATTTCTACAGTTGCATTCTTTCTATTTTTCTTTATAGCTGTATGAATTTTGTGTGCTTGTGAGTATGACCAACTTAGATATTTGTGATTTGTACTAATCTCTCTTCAGCTTTCTTTCAGTTCTAGCAGGCCGTCAATAGCATCACCGTTACATAAATATTTATATTCAGTTCTGACCAAGAATCACGGAGCATGTTGGCTTCTATAACATTATTAGGGCATAACGCAAAATTCCATATAACTTATGGAAAGATATCTTTTGTTAAATTAAGTACATCTGCATTTCACTCATCAACACTATCTTACAAAAATATAAAATCATAGCGTAAAAAAACCTACATTCAGTGAAGCCTACAACATAGATTATTCATTGAAAATGCCTAGCATTCTTAGTAGTAGAAATATTTGGGGTTTAAAGAGATGAAGTTACAGGAAAATGGAGAAAGTTACACAACGCAGAACTGTACACATTCTATTCTTCACCTAACATAATTATGAACATTAAACCCAGACGTTTGAGATAGGCAGGACATGTAGCACGCATGGGTGAATCCAGAAATGCATATAGAGTGTTAATTGGGAGGCCGGAGCGAAAAAGACCTTTGGAGAGGTCGAGACTTAGATGGGAGAATAATATTTAAATGGATTTGACGGAGGTGGGATATGATTGTAGAGATTGCATTAATCTTTCTCAGGATAGGGACCGATGGCAGACTTATGCGAGGGCGGCAATGAACCTTCGGGTTCCTTAAAAGCCGTGAGTAAGTAGTATTGAGTGGCTAGGGGAGGGTTAGAGACACCCTTCAGCACGTTGGCTCGACTGTGGCCTATTTTGCACCCAGAATTTTGGGATGAATTAGAATAAGGTTTACCAGCCCACCGGCCGCATGACACCCCTCACCCGCTTATTCAATGGGTCCCTACACCACTCCCCTATTAAGTTCATACCGTCAAGGTGACCAAGCAGCACAGGTTCTATTCCGACAGCGCTTCTAAGGTATCGAAGCTCGGAAGTGCCCTTAAGGAATGCGAAAGCCTCGGAACCCAGAGACGGTTTCGGAGAGGACGCCCTTCCTGCAAGCGGACGAAGACATGCGTCATCACCTGAACATGCCTATGGAATGAGATGATGAACGTGAATGATATATGTACTCTAAATTCTTTTTCTATAGGGAAGAGGAAAGGAATTGTCCGCGGCAATGAAAATTCCAACCCGGCAGTTGCCCAAGTAACTGTGGAAAACCACGGAAGAAGCAGTCTGATTGGTCGGTTCGGAAATATAATAATAATAATAATAATAATAATAATAATAATGATGATGATGAAGAAAGTAAATCCATTTAAAGTAGAGATATCGATTAATCGAACCGAATAACCGATCAATTTTAAAATCAGATTAACAGATCAAATATGTTTTAAACGATTAATCGATTGTAGAAACAGCGAAGACGGTTATATTAAGCAGAGAAACATTCAGTAACATTTTGTAAATAAATAGGGGACCAAAAACACCACAAACAGAAGTCAATCATAAACGAATAAAGTTTAGATTCTCTTCCCCCCCCCCCCGACAAATATATTATGTAGCTTATAGGCCTATGCAGTTAGAAGTGACTAAACAATTTAATATTACGAATGAAAGTCATTTTGTGAAATTAATTTTATAATGATATAATTAGAGTTATAATAATACAGCAATATATTATAATATGCCTAATATACACTCAACACCAAAAAAAAAAAAAAAACTTAGACTAGAATTATTTCTTAAAATATGGTGAGAGAGAGAGAGAACAATAAATTAACATTATGAATTCGGTTCACACTTCTTGTACCTCAAGACAAGATAAATCTTACACATTATTTCATTTTAAATGGCTTTCATGAATATCGGCGCGGTTAGAGAATGAACTAGGCAGCAGATAACTGGTTTTACCCATTTAAGATAATGGAAGTTGTCAACGCAACTGTCAAAACAAATGACAGCAAGAACAAGCAGTCACATGTTTCGTTGTTGTAGCGTCGAGAGTCCGTTGCTAAGCAACGCCTTCGCTGTTAATACGTACGTGAAAAAAGAAGAGGTTGGCATAAACGACAAAAGTTTGGATGTAATTCGGTTATTCAACTTGGCGGCAAGCAGGTGACGCCCAGGCAGCATCTACATTGCAAATGACAGCGAGGCCTGGATTAAAAGACGACTGAAATACGAGCCTGCTGGCATCGTAAAGTGGAGGCCCTGTCTTCGAGACTCGGTGAGTGAGAGGTGTAGGATGGTAGTCCAATGTCAGGGTCACCTCCGCCCGTACCGGATGGAATGCGATCACGTGACATTCCTGTCAGTTTTAAAGGTCAAGGTTTCCGGAAACATTCAAGTCCGGACTTCAAAAACCAGCGATATTAAGAAGTCCAAACAAGTTTTAGTTAACACCAGGACGTGAGAGCGTATAAACTTTTTACTTCTCTTAAGCTAACAATAGCCTACACCACGCCATGGACAATTGAAAGAAAGACTTAACTTCCATGGTAGCAATGAGTTTTTTGTTATGGTCTAATGAGGTCCCCGTTTCGATTTTCAAATCATTTTTTCCAAACCAGAGACAGACATAATTTTGTAAATCTAGTGTGATGCAACAAATGATACTATTCTTCAACTATCGTCGGCTTGTGTAGCGTAGTCGGTATAGCGCTGACCTTCTGTGCTCTAGGTTGTGGATTCCATCCCGGCCCAGGTCGATGGCATTTAAGTGTGTTTAAATGCGACAGGCTCATGTCAGTAGATTTACTGGCATGTAAAAGAAATCCTGCGGGACAAAATTTCGGCACACGGCGACGCAGATATAACCTCTGCAGTTGCCAGCGTCGTTAAATAATCCACATTTATTTTTCAACTATCAGAGTAAGTACTCTGTTACGGCCCACAGTTATCGGAGCGAAGGTTATACAGCTTACCAGCATTATGATAGTAGCGAGCGAGTTTAGTGGAGAGATCCGACCGCTCTTTCGTAGGGAGGGAAACAAATCGGTAGTGAATGGCGGTAATTTATACCTACAGTCTCCTACAAATAATGCACCAGTGAAAGGTAATAAAAAGAATAATTTGAATAATTTCGAGGGAAAAATTGTTCCGGGGCCGGGCATCTTTGGTTAAACATACCAACGCTCTACCAACTGAGCTACCCGGGAACTCTATAGACACCGATCCAATTTTTCCCTCTATACCCACAGACCTCAAAGTGGGCTGACAACCGTCAAGCAACCAACATTGAGTGCACACTAACTCTGTGTGACTTAAATTGTGGTTTTCTGTTAACGAACATTGACGTGTATGATGCAAATTAAGCTTTCAGGTATAATTCCCTGTAAAGTTGATTTGAATAATTTCGAGGGAAAGATTTTTGCGGGACCGGGCATCGAACCCGGGACCTTTGGTAAAACGTACCAACGCTCTACCAACTAAGCTATCCGGGAACTCAAGGGTCCCAACGGTCCCGGGTTCGATGTCCGGCCCCGGAAAAATTTTTCCCTCGAAATTATTCAAATCAACTTTACAGGGAGCTATACCTGAAAGCTTGATTGGAGTAATACTGTAAAAGGTTGTGTTGATATTACCTTCTATCAAAGCATATGTTAAAAATGATGTCCAACATACTCGATACAAGAATCACATCGATGTAGAAAATTTTGAAACACCTTCTGCAACTCTGTATCTGTAATTTCACTCAACACTCACCTGCTTTCTGTCCACACTTGTGGAGTAATGGTTAGCGTGTCTGGCCGCGAAACCAGGTGGGCCGGGTTCGATTCCCAATTGCGGCAAGTTACCTGGTTGAGATTTTTCCGGGGTTTTCTCTCAACCCAATATGAGCAAATGCTGGGTAACTATCGGTGCTGGACCCCGGACTCATCTCACTGGCATTTTCATCTTCATCTCATTCAGACACTAAATAACCTAAGATGTTGATGAAGCTTCGTAAAATAACCTATTACCTACCTACCTCACCTGATTTCATTATCTAGCTGTTCAGGGGTGTGTGGATTGTCCACATACACTTTCTGTTTTAAATTTCCCACAGATAAAAAATTACTGAATTCAAACACTAAAATTATATAAGGTGTTTCAACATTTTTTGTACCAATGTGCTTCTTGTATCCAGCATGTTGGATATCATTTTCAAAATATGCTTTCACAAAAGGTAAGACCAACATAACGTTTTCTTATTATCTCTTATCCCCATATTATTTATATACCGTAGGATTATAAGCCTAATTCATCGCCAATTGGTTTTCCTCCCGTGAGAGAAAGAGCGGTCGATGTCCCCACTAAACGAGCGCTAGGAACGGTCATAATGCTGCAAAGTTCATGCACCGCACTGTATGTTTATTATTATTATTATTATTATTATTATTATTATTATTATTATTATTATTATTATTAGTTGTGTATTTACATTAATTGTAGACTTGGTTGGGTGGAAGAGAAGGCCTTAATTCTACCAAGTAAAATAAAATAAATTATTACACTATTATTATTATTATTATTATTATTATTATTATTATTATTATTATTACCAAGAAACTAGTTCGATTAAATAAATGTGTCTCAGTGAAACGTACAGCAGAGTTCGTATAGGTCAATTTCTGTCTGACCAAATCACTGTGGGCTAAAGCAATGAGATGCACTATCACCTTTACTTTTTAACTTTGATCTAGAATATGCTATTGGGAAAGTCCAGAAAAACAGAAAGGGTTTGGAATTGAACGGGTTATAGCCTATCAACTGCTTGTTTATGCGGATGACGTGAATATGTTAGGAGAAAATCCACAAACTATTAGGGAAAACACGAGAATTTTACTTGAAGCAAAAAATGAGATGGGTTTGGAAGTAAGTCCCGAAAAAATAAAATAACATGTAATTATGTCTCGCAACCAGAACATAGTACGAAATGGAAATGTTAAAATTGGAATTTATAGAGTTGGAAAAATTCAAATGCCTTGGAGCAATAATAACAAATATAAATGACACTCGAAAGGAAATTAAACGCAGAATAAATATGCGAAATACCTGCTATTATTCGGTTGAGAAGCTTTTGTCATCTAGTCCGCTTTTAAAAAACTGAAAGAATTTATAAAACAGTTATATTACCGGTGCTTCTGTATGCTTGTGAAAATTGGACTCTCACTTTGATAGAGGAATAGAAATTAAGAGTGTTCGAGGATAAGGTGTTTAGGAAAGTATTTGGGGCTAAGAGGGATGAAGTTACAGGAGAATGAGAAAGTTACACAACGCAGAACTGGACGTATTGTATTATTCACCTGACATAATAAGGAACATTAAATCCAGAAATTTGATATGGGCAGGGCATGTAGAACCTGTGAGAGAATCCAGAAATGCATATAAAGTTTTAGTTGGGAGACCTGAGGGAAAAAGACGTTTGGGAAGGTCGAAACATAGATAGGAGGATAATATTAAAATGAATTTGAGGGAGGTGGGATGTGATGGTAGGGACTGGATTAATATTCTTAGGATAGAGACCGATGGCGGGCTTATGTGAGAACGGTATTGAACCTCCGGGTTCTCTAAAAGCCATTTGTAAGTAAGTATTATTATGATTATTATTATTACCACAATGTTCAGATAATAGCTATATACTATTCTCCAACCAGGAGATTAACTGTGAAAGGAATGTGCTTACTATTAGAGCGAAGTAGATAGATAATATTAAACGTCAGTTTAAAACATGCGCTCTTCTGCATATGTTATTTCCTGTATGGAGGGATTAAAAGACCAGGAGATTAACCGTGATCTAATTTTGTAACTAGGGTAGTATAAGTATGTGTGTATCAGTGTTATCGTTTGTGGTTTGAGAGGTAGCCAATGGAGATGCGTGTACCCACGTGTGTGACCTTATGGCATCTTATGACATCAACATTCATTCACAACATTATCCCGCTGCGTCTCATTCCCCTGAGACTTTCTCCTCGTTGGAGTACAGTACTCAGTTTTCTACGAACCCTCGGATTGTAGAACAAAGTTACAAAGTTAATTTTTGCATTCGAAATAGGAACCTTTCTTTAAATCTATTTGGACTTTCGCAGCACACAAACCTTAAAAGAAAGTACTGTGATGCTCAAAAGACAGATTTCCAGATTTCTATGGCGACACATGTTTATTACCCTGGAGAAGGAGCTCTACCCCCATCACAGTAAACGACTGTATTACGCTATTAGATAGGCCCATTCTCACTCGCCATTTTTCTGTACTAAGGTTGCTGTGTACCCATGAAAAATGCAGTATCCCTACATGTCCCTAAATGAGCCTACTACACACGTCGCCAGGGAGTGATCAGAGACATTTTATGAATACGATAAGACTTATAGAATTGAGAGCGACCGAAATGATGTGAATGCCTACAATTTCTCTTCTTATTGTCTCCAACTTCTCTATAATATGGAGGTTATTCCTATATTTTCGAGAACGTCTGAATGCAAATGGACATCTTTTTGAATAACTCCTATACCTGTAGCACAGGTTAGTACTCATTATTAAATAAAAACATGCGGGAGCTTATGGATCAATAATGACATACTGACGCAGTCTACGTCGACCATGCAAGTATGTCTAATGCGCGTTTTTCCGGCCGGGAGCAGAATGAAAACACTGTACTACGTCTTTACAAAATATGTACGTAATGGATTTTAAAATATATTACTGTATACTTCTCTTTATTTCACTAATGTAACAAATGGATGTAACACAATGGATGTTATTCCTATAACTTTGAGATGCTTTTCACTAGAAATTGTGACTACCAATTAGGATCAAAAGCAATTTATTAGTAGTGTTTGTAAAATTCGCAACGAAAAGTTAGAATAATTCTAAACATAATTATTTTTTTCCGAAATACAGAGGTCTGTGGACATGCAGGAAATTCTTTTCGTATATATCTTCATCTTATGTAAGGAACAAAATTGAAAACAGATATGATCGATTTCGATTTCATTCCTATTTAGTGTTCGTGATTTCAAATAAGGACTTATTAAACGCTGATAAAATTTGCTATAGGTCTATATACTCGAAAAGTTTAGCATTATGAAATATTTTTATAATTATTACTAAATATGGATGGAGTTTTGAAACCAATGTAGTGGTTGTCCATCATAATTTCACAACAATTGCTTCTGTGATTCAACTGTTTTCCTATTTGTTTAATTGTTTTTCATTTGTTTGTTTACTTTGTTCATTAACAAGATGTTCAGGAATCTATAGAAGCTACAATTTTTTAAATCTTGGCAGGTTTTCAGTTCAAATGACATCATGTAGGGTGTTTAATTGGTTATTTTATTAACAGCTATGGTTATGTAGCGTGTTAATGAGATGAAGGTGATAATTCCGGCGACATGAGTCAAGGGTCCAGCGCAGAAAGTTATCTAGCATTTGCTCTTAATGGGTTGAGGGAAAAACCCAGGAAAAAACATCAACCGGGCAACTTGTCCCAACCAGGATTTGAACCGGGGCCCGATTGTTTCATGGTCAGGCATTCTAACCGTTACTGCACAGTGGTGGACATTTAGGATGTTATGTATGTATTTCACTACTTGGAAGACAATTTTGTATTATGATACAATGTTGGGAAGTGCTTTTTACAAAATCGAGGAAAAATTTGAAAAACGAGCAGAGAGTTTTTTTTTTTTTCAATTTCCGAGATTTTGTAATGCACTTCACAAACGTGTATTGTACAACATTTTTTGCACGATCATATTTTTTAAATTTAAAATACAATATAATT
Organism: Periplaneta americana; assembly: GCF_040183065.1. Taxonomy (NCBI): domain Eukaryota; kingdom Metazoa; phylum Arthropoda; class Insecta; order Blattodea; family Blattidae; genus Periplaneta; species Periplaneta americana. The sequence continues at coordinate 83,063,621 of NC_091130.1, read as the reverse complement.
TGCATTAAAAATTTAGAGCAATATTATCTCAAAGCATCCCGCGCCGTGGCGTCGTGGTCTAAGGCATCCTGCCTAGGACTCGCGTTACGGAATGCGCCCTGGTTCGAGTCCTCATGGGGGGGAGAAATTTTCTCATGGAATTTCGGTCAGTGTATGGGACCGGTGTCCACCTAGCATCGTGATGCACTTGGGGAGCTGCGATAGGTAACGAAAATCCGGTTTCGCAAACCAGCTATAACGGCTAACTACACGATATGTCCATTCTGGTTGGATGATCGTCCACCTCCACTTGGGCATGTGGACGTGAGGCCAGCAGCCGGCTGGTTAGTCTTGGCCCTTCACGGGCTGTAGCGGCATGGAAAAAAAATTATCCCAAAGCTTTCGCAAAACTATAATTACTGTAATGGTAAGTAAGTAACAGTGCACTGTAATGGGTCTATTTCAGTATAGTTTTATGTTATGAATAGAGAGCGGAATTTAGGCAAAAACCTATTTTTCTCCTTGATACATACAGGCTTGAGATTTAATATTAACATTTTTCATGGAAATATAGGCCTAGGTATAAATAAAGGGGCTTTATAGTACCTAAAAATGCCTATTTCGACGTTAGTGCCTATTTCAAGTTTTTTTTTAATTTTCGCATCATTTTTCGTAGCTCTTTACTGTTTTCCTTAACATCCTGCATCGTTTACATTCCAAGACGGATAACAGCAACTCCTTCCTAGCAGCGAACAACACAATAGAGAAGTATCTCCAGGCTACCCCTTCTCATTCTTACAATCTTTCAATCCTAAAATTCAACTTTCAGTCGGCCTGGGTAGCGTAGTCGGTACAGCGTTGGCCTTTTATACTTGAGGTTGCGGGTTCGATTCCGGCCCAGATCAATGGCATTTAAGTGGCCTTTTATACTTGAGGTTGCGGGTTCGATTCCGGCCCAGATCAATGGCATTTAAGTATGCTTAAATGCGACAGGTTCATTTCAGTAGATTTACTGGTATGTAAAAAAGTCCTGCGTTATTATTATTTCTTCCTCTGTCTGGCTGCAATTTAACATAAACTCGTTGAGTTATACCCGAATAAGCATTCTCTTACATTCAAGACAGTTAACAACCCCTTCCTTTTTTCTCACCATTTGTAAGTACAGCAGTGAGCGACACAATAGCCACTGATCATCTACTGTGAAGGAAACTATGGAAATGTGATCGGTGAATGAAAAACACAAACTTAAAGACAGAATGTCTTCATCTTGTGTATGCATGTATACCCTTGTAGAATGTGAAATGTGTGGAAGTTTCTTTTAATCTTAGAATTTTGCATTAAATAAATGTTGAATCTTATATTAATGACACTCTTTAACAAAAAAAAAAGCCTATTTTTATTTTATAGAGCCTAAATAAAGAAGTTTAAGAGCCTATTTTAGGCTCCTAAAATGCCACTTTTTAGGGCCTAAAATTCCGCTCTCTGGTTATGAAGAATGGTTTCCCTAGCAACAAGTTTATTTGTGGAAATTCTAACTTTCAAAGCCTAACAACAATAGCTGTAAATATAGCAAAAACACAATCGTGCAAAAAAGATCATTGTTGTTCACCAACAAAACTTTACAGTGAGGAAAATAGCCGAACATGTTGGAATAAATTACAGCGACATTAATCCGACATGTAAACGATTTGAAGAGACTGGAAATGTTGAGGACAGGTCATGAAGTACTCGCCCTTGGTCGGCTACAGGGGTTGAAAATCACTACTTATTGACGATGGGCCGTAGGAATCACAGAAAGTAGCGACTGAACTGCACTGACAGGTACTGGAAGCTACTGGATATTTTGTGTTTCTACCGATAAGATTGCCTTCACGATTGTAACTTACGTTCGATACGTTCTTGGAAAGCGACAGCGTCAACCCCAGCTCAACGAGGTGCAAGATGCCGTTGTCTAAGAAATCATCAAGAGTGGACTTGAAAGGATTGGCATCATGTTCTCTTCACCGAAGTAGTGCGTATCTCTTCCGTACCTGATTTTATCGTTGCCGTCGTATTTGAGAGAACCTGCACAGGTAGCTCGTCTACAACACCAAGCTCCTTGCTTTTGGCGAGGGGTGGCTCGGTCATGCTCCTCTGGAACTGTATCGGCCACGCCCGCAAGACGATTCAAGTGCATGTGAGTGGGATGATGAATACAGTCCAATAGCTAGAGACCATCCTAGAACCTATTATTGAACTTTTCCACCAAAATTAATTACGTGACATAGTGCCAATAGATGATAATATGCTGTTGAGGTCGTGTTGTTGAAAACTACGTCAGGGAGGTTGGATTTCTACAATGGAGTGGTAGTCAAATTCACCAGACATGAAGCATGCTTGAAATCAGTTGAAAACAGCTGCAAGAAATAGAATAAATGTCCTAGATACTGTGGCAGAGCTTAGAGATGTTGTAATTCATGAATGAGAAAGACTAACCAAGAAGGTCTTGATAATCTTATACACAGTTACCAAGAAGGATACATGCTTGCTGTATCACCAGAGCAGGTGTAGCAGGGTATTAAATTCGTCGGATGGGGTGTAAAAGCACTTTTAAAACACAGATCCGTGTAGACAAAAAGTAATTTTAATTTTATGTTGTAGATTTTTGTTCAAGCATTCTTTTAATAAATTTTCTGTTCGAGTGAGGTTTAAAATATTGTATGATCATATTATTCTTACCATAAATTCAAAATACACTCTGCAATATTAGCAAAACATACTTACTTACTTACAAATGGCTTTTAAGGAACCCGCAATTTCATTGCCGCCCTCACATAAGCCCACCATCGGTCCCTATCCTGTGCAAGATTAATCCACTCTCTATCATATCCCAACTCACTCAAATCCATTTTAATATTATCCTCCCATCTACGTCTCGCCCTCCCCAAAGTCTTTTTACCTCCGGTCTCTCAATTAACACTTTATATGCATTTCTGGATTCGTCCATACGTGCTACATGCCCTGCCCATCTCAAACTCTCAAGTGGAGTAAAAAGTTTTTTCATACGAGGGTGATCCCAGAAGTAATGTACACTTCGCGTACGCTCCCCACATCATGTATCTGTGTGGTTCTTGTTTCTCCCGCTAGTAGTGAGAGTTTTTCGAAGAAATCTGTGCAACTTAAGCTAAATTGTGTAAAAACGTCCTTGTGTAGGAATTATTCAAATGGACGACGAAAATCAGTCGGGTCACATCACTGTCTTGGATTAAGAATCCTTCATTGAAATTGAAACTTTATGTAGGCGTAAGCTGACGGAAAGTTATGAATTGCTTTGAAAAGTGTGTGATGACCAGACTGCGATCTAGGGCCACCGATTAGCGAGACTAAAATTTGGAACGCACGGAGTATATATGTCGTCATGACCCATGGGGTGGGATGGCACTGTGACAGTACAGTTGGTTTCGTAAGAAATTACATTACTACCTTTCCAATTCTGCTTGGTGTGAGTACTTGCAATCACCGCATATATTTGAAATCCTGTGAGTAAACATTATTTTTTTTTCATTTTTTTATTATTTATACATGCATATTTATGTTACTGTTAATTTCGGTATTTTATAATTCACTCCACTGAGGAACATGTCGAAAGAGCACCAAGCGTTCCCTTCAGAACAAACTTATAGGGAATCGGAAAGGAAAATTGTGCTTATTAAAGGGAAAAAAAAAAAACACTGAAATTTGGGAATTGTTAAAAAAAGTATAAGGACAGAACTCGATTCTTTCAAAAGCAGTGTAAGAATAAAAGGTGCATGGAAAATATTTAATCATACAGTCAAAATTGACCTTCAACATCAAAATCAGACAAAACATGAAAAAGAATTTATCGAGATTTGTGTATAATGTTGGTACATGCCAACATTCCTTTCAACAATATTTCAAAGCGTTTCTTGAAAAAAAGCTTTCTTTTGATACGTTGCGAATGTACTTTGTAATTCGGTGCACTGAATTGTGAAGAAATTTATTTTATATATGTGCTGTATATTTTTTTTTTACTCACACACAAATGATTATTTTATATTGTTAAAACTTGTACAGTATAAGTTAATGTAACTTTAAACATGTAACGTTAGGCAATTACTATTTATACCAGAAAATGCACTGTATATATTATATTTGTACACGCGAACATTTGTTTTGTGTCCAACTACGACTGAATGTTTACATGTTGAGGCAAGGAGTAAGTGAACTCTCAATCTCCCATTCCCCTCGATCTACACAACACAGTAGTCAGTGCGTTCGTAACTTAATGTTTACATGTTGAGGCAAGGAGTAACTGCACTCTCACTCTCCCATTCCCCTCGATCTACACAACACAGTGGTCAGTGCGTACGTAACTTAATGTTTACATGTTGAGGCAAGGAGTAACTGCATTCTCACTCTCCCATTCCCCTCGATCTACACAACACAGTGGTCAGTGCGTACGTAACTTAATGCTTACATGTTGAGGCAAGGAGTAACTGCATTCTCACTCTCCCATTCCCCTCGATCTACACAACACAGTGGTCAGTGCGTACGTAACTTAATGTTTACATGTTGAGGCAAGGAGTAACTGCATTCTCACTCTCCCATTCCCCTCGATCTACACAACACAGTGGTCAGTGCGTTCGTAACTTAATGTTTACATGTTGAGGCAAGGAGTAACTGCATTCTCACTCTCCCATTCCCCTCGATCTACACAACACAGTGGCCAGTGCATACGTAACTTAATGTTTACATGTTGAGGCAAGGAGTAACTGCATTCTCACTCTCCCATTCCCCTCGATCTACACAACACAGCGATCAGTGCGTACGTAACTTAATGTTTATATGTTGAGGCAAGGAGTAACTGCATTCTCACTCTCCCATTCCCCTCGATCTACACAGCACAGTGGTCAGTGCGTACGTAACTTAATGTTTACATGTTGAGGCAAGGAGTAACTGCATTCTCACTCTCCCATTCCCCTCGATCTACACAACACAGTGGTCAGTGCGTACGTAACTTAATGTTTACATGTTGAGGCAAGGAATAACTGCATTCTCAATCTCCCATTCCCCTCGATCTACACAGCACAGTGGTCAGTGCGTTCGTAACTTAATGTTTACATGTTGAGGCAAGGAGTAACTGCATTCTCACTCTCCCATTCCCCTCGATCTACACAGTACAGTGGTCAGTGGGTACGTAACTTAATGTTTACATGTTGAAGCAAGGAGTAACTGCATTCTCACTCTCCCATTCCCCTCGATCTACACAACACAGTGGTCAGTGGGTACGTAAATTAATGTTTACATGTTGAGGCAAGGAGTAACTGTCTTCTCACTCTCCCATTCCCCTCGATCTACACAACACAGTGGTCAGTGCGTACGTAACTTAATGTTTACATGTTGAGGCAAGGAGTAACTGCATTCTCACTCTCCCATTCCCCTCGATCTACACAACACAGTGGTCAGTGCGTACGTAACTTAATGTTTACATGTTGAGGTAAGGAGTAACTGCATTCTCACTCTCCCATTCCCCTCGATCTACACAACACAGTGGTCAGTGCGTACGTAACTTAATGTTTACATGTTGAGGCAAGGAGTAACTGCATTCTCACTCTCCCATTCCCCTCGATCTACACAGCACAGAGGTCAGTGTGTTCGTAACTTAATGTTTACATGTTGAGGCAAGGAGTAACTGCATTCTCACTCTCCCATTCCCCTCGATCTACACAGTACAGTGGTCAGTGGGTACGTAACTTAATGTTTACATGTTGAAGCAAGGAGTAACTGCATTCTCACTCTCCCATTCCCCTCGATCTACACAACACAGTGGTCAGTGCATACGTAACTTAATGTTTACATGTTGAGGCAAGGAGTAACTGTCTTCTCACTCTCCCATTCCCCTCGATCTACACAACACAGTGGTCAGTGCGTACGTAACTTAATGTTTACATGTTGAGGCAAGGAGTAACTGCATTCTCACTCTCCCATTCCCCTTGATCTACACAACACAGTGGTCAGTGCGTACGTAACTTAATGTTTACATGTTGAGGCAAGGAGTAACTGCATTCTCACTCTCCCATTCCCCTCGATCTACACAACACAGTGGTCAGTGCGTTCGTAACTTAATGTTTACATGTTGAGGCAAGGAGTAACTGCATTCTCACTCTCCCATTCCCCTCGATCTGCACAACACAGTGGTCAGTGCGTACGTAACTTAATGTTTACATGTTGAAGCAAGGAGTAACTGCATTCTCACTCTCCCATTCCCCTCGATCTACACAACACAGTGGTCAGTGCGTACGTAACTTAATGTTTACATGTTGAGGCAAGGAGTAACTGCATTCTCAATCTCCAATTCCCCTCGATCTACACAACACAGTGGCCAGTGCATACGTAACTTAATGTTTACATGTTGAGGCAAGGAGTAACTGCATTCTCACTCTCCCATTCCCCTCGATCTACACAGCACAGAGGTCAGTGGGTACGTAACTTAATGTTTACATGCTGAGGCAAGGAGTAACTGCATTCTCACTCTCCCATTCCCCTCGATCTACACAACACAGTGGTCAGTGCGTACGTAACTTAATGTTTACATGTTGAGGCAAGGAGTAACTGCATTCTCAATCTCCCATTCCCCTCGATCTACACAGCACAGTGGTCAGTGCGTTCGTACCTTAATGTTTACATGTTGAGGCAAGGAGTAACTGCATTCTCACTCTCCCATTCCCCTCGATCTACACAGTACAGTGGTCAGTGGGTACGTAACTTAATGTTTACATGTTGAGGCAAGGAGTAACTGTCTTCTCACTCTCCCATTCCCCTCGATCTACACAACACAGTGGTCAGTGCGTACGTAACTTAATGTTTACATGTTGAGGCAAGGAGTAACTGCATTCTCACTCTCCCATTCCCCTTGATCTACACAACACAGTGGTCAGTGCGTACGTAACTTAATGTTTACATATTTATTTTGATGTACCGAAGTACATATGTACTTCGGTACATCAAAATAAATATGATATGCGTAATAAATCACTTTGTGATTTAAAGACGGCGCCCATACCGTCGGACCCCGGCCAACCAGTCACTCATCTGAGTGCACCTCTACACATGTATGGACTTCGGTCCTGCGTGCATAGACATCTATGACGTAGTGCAGAGGGCGGCCACTAGAGGGAACCCAAGAGATGGAGCTTAATCTGAGACGATTCTCAACGGTGTCGGGATTGTATCCGGCGTGGCTTAGTGGTTAAAGCATCAGCACGGAGAGCTGAAAACCCGGGTTCAAATCCCGGCGCCGGAGAGAATTTTTCTCCGTTCCATCTCTCTCTCATCATTAATGTTTACATGTTGAGGCAAGGAGTAACTGCATTCTCACTCTCCCATTCCCCTCGATCTACACAACACAGTGGTCAGTGCGTTCGTAACTTAATGTTCACATGTTGAGGCAAGGAGTAACTGCATTCTCACTCTCCCATTCCCCTCGATCTGCACAACACAGTGGTCAGTGCGTACGTAACTTAATGTTTACATGTTGAGGCAAGGAGTAACTGCATTCTCACTCTCCCATTCCCCTCGATCTACACAACACAGTTGTCAGTGCGTACGTAACTTAATGTTTACATGTTGAGGCAAGGAGTAACTGCATTCTCAATCTCCCATTCCCCTCGATCTACACAACACAGTGGCCAGTGCATACGTAACTTAATGTTTACATATTGAGGCAAGGAGTAACTGCATTCTCACTCTCCCATTCCCCTCGATCTACACAACACAGTGGTCAGTGCGTACGTAACTTAATGTTTACATGTTGAGGTAAGGAGTAACTGCATTCTCACTCTCCCATTCCCCTCGATCTACACAACACAGTGGTCAGTGCGTACGTAACTTAATGTTTACATGTTGAGGCAAGGAGTAACTGCAATCTCACTCTCCCATTCCCCTCGATCTACACAACACAGTGGTCAGTGCGTACGTAATTTAATGTTTACATGTTGAGGCAAGGAGTAACTGCATTCTCAATCTCCCATTCCCCTCGATCTACACAGCACAGTGGTCAGTGCGTTCGTAACTTAATGTTTACATGTTGAGGCAAGGAGTAACTGCATTCTCACTCTCTCATTCCCCGATCTACATAGTACAGTGGTCAGTGGGTACGTAACTTAATGTTTACATGTTGAAGCAAGGAGTAACTGCATTCTCACTCTCCCATTCCCCTCGATCTACACAACACAGTGGTCAGTGGGTACGTAACTTAATGTTTACATGTTGAGGCAAGGAGTAACTGCATTCTCACTCTCCCATTCCCCTCGATCTGCACAACACAGTGGTCAGTGCGTACGTAACTTAATGTTTACATGTTGAGGCAAGGAGTAACTGCATTCTCACTCTCCCATTCCCCTCGATCTACACAACACAGTTGTCAGTGCGTACGTAACTTAATGTTTACATGTTGAGGCAAGGAGTAACTGCATTCTCAATCTCCCATTCCCCTCGATCTACACAACACAGTGGCCAGTGCATACGTAACTTAATGTTTACATGTTGAGGCAAGGAGTAACTGCATTCTCACTCTCCCATTCCCCTCGATCTACACAACACAGTGGTCAGTGCGTACGTAACTTAATGTTTACATGTTGAGGTATGGAGTAACTGCATTCTCACTCTCCCATTCCCCTCGATCTACACAACACAGTGGTCAGTGCGTACGTAACTTAATGTTTACATGTTGAGGCAAGGAGTAACTGCATTCTCACTCTCCCATTCCCCTCGATCTACACAACACAGTGGTCAGTGCGTACGTAACTTAATGTTTACATGTTGAGGCAAGGAGTAACTGCATTCTCACTCTCCCATTCCCCTCGATCTACACAACACAGTGGTCAGTGCGTACGTAACTTAATGTTTACATGTTGAGGCAAGGAGTAACTGCATTCTCACTCTCCCATTCCCCTCGATCTACACAACACAGTGGTCAGTGCGTACGTAACTTAATGTTTACATGTTGAGGCAAGGAGTAACTGCATTCTCACTCTCCCATTCCCCTCGAGCTACACAACACAGTGGTCAGTGCGTACGTAACTTAATGTTTACATGTTGAGGCAAGGAGTAACTGCATTCTCACTCTCCCATTCCCCTCGATCTACACAACACAGTGGTCAGTGCGTACGTAACTTAATGTTTACATGTTGAGGCAAGGAGTAACTGCAATCTCACTCTCCCATTCCCCTCGATCTACACAACACAGTGGTCAGTGCGTACGTAATTTAATGTTTACATGTTGAGGCAAGGAGTAACTGCATTCTCAATCTCCCATTCCCCTCGATCTACACAGCACAGTGGTCAGTGCGTTCGTAACTTAATGTTTACATGTTGAGGCAAGGAGTAACTGCATTCTCACTCTCTCATTCCCCGATCTACACAGTACAGTGGTCAGTGGGTACGTAACTTAATGTTTACATGTTGAAGCAAGGAGTAACTGCATTCTCACTCTCCCATTCCCCTCGATCTACACAACACAGTGGTCAGTGGGTACGTAACTTAATGTTTACATTTTGAGGCAAGGAGTAACTGCAATCTCACTCTCCCATTCCCCTCGATCTACACAACACAGTGGTCAGTGCGTACGTAATTTAATGTTTACATGTTGAGGCAAGGAGTAACTGCATTCTCAATCTCCCATTCCCCTCGATCTACACAGCACAGTGGTCAGTGCGTTCGTAACTTAATGTTTACATGTTGAGGCAAGGAGTAACTGCATTCTCACTCTCTCATTCCCCGATCTACACAGTACAGTGGTCAGTGGGTACGTAACTTAATGTTTACATGTTGAAGCAAGGAGTAACTGCATTCTCACTCTCCCATTCCCCTCGATCTACACAACACAGTGGTCAGTGCGTACGTAACTTAATGTTTACATGTTGAGGCAAGGAGTAACTGCATTCTCACTCTCCCATTCCCCTCGATCTGCACAACACAGTGGTCAGTGCGTACGTAACTTAATGTTTACATGTTGAGGCAAGGAGTAACTGCATTCTCACTCTCCCATTCCCCTCGATCTACACAACACAGTTGTCAGTGCGTACGTAACTTAATGTTTACATGTTGAGGCAAGGAGTAACTGCATTCTCACTCTCCCATTCCCCTCGATCTACACAACACAGTGGTCAGTGCGTACGTAACTTAATGTTTACATGTTGAGGTATGGAGTAACTGCATTCTCACTCTCCCATTCCCCTCGATCTACACAACACAGTGGTCAGTGCGTACGTAACTTAATGTTTACATGTTGAGGCAAGGAGTAACTGCATTCTCACTCTCCCATTCCCCTCGATCTACACAACACAGTGGTCAGTGCGTACGTAACTTAATGTTTACATGTTGAGGCAAGGAGTAACTGCATTCTCACTCTCCCATTCCCCTCGATCTACACAACACAGTGGTCAGTGCGTACGTAACTTAATGTTTACATGTTGAGGCAAGGAGTAACTGCATTCTCACTCTCCCATTCCCCTCGATCTACACAACACAGTGGTCAGTGCGTACGTAACTTAATGTTTACATGTTGAGGCAAGGAGTAACTGCATTCTCACTCTCCCATTCCCCTCGATCTACACAACACAGTGGTCAGTGCGTACGTAACTTAATGTTTACATGTTGAGGCAAGGAGTAACTGCATTCTCACTCTCCCATTCCCCTCGATCTACACAACACAGTGGTCAGTGCGTACGTAACTTAATGTTTACATGTTGAGGCAAGGAGTAACTGCATTCTCACTCTCCCATTCCCCTCGATCTACACAACACAGTGGTCAGTGCGTACGTAACTTAATGTTTACATGTTGAGGCAAGGAGTAACTGCATTCTCACTCTCCCATTCCCCTCGATCTACACAACACAGTGGTCAGTGCGTACGTAACTTAATGTTTACATGTTGAGGCAAGGAGTAACTGCATTCTCACTCTCCCATTCCCCTCGATCTACACAACACAGTGGTCAGTGCGTACGTAACTTAATGTTTACATGTTGAGGCAAGGAGTAACTGCATTCTCACTCTCCCATTCCCCTCGATCTACACAACACAGTGGTCAGTGCGTACGTAACTTAATGTTTACATGTTGAGGCAAGGAGTAACTGCATTCTCACTCTCCCATTCCCCTCGATCTACACAACACAGTGGTCAGTGCGTTCGTAACTTAATGCGTTTCGGTACCCTGCGTTGTAGTCGTCTGGTGAACACTCTAGAGAAGATCTTATTACCATTTTCAGATGATCTTGACGTTTCCGTGCCATAGAAGGCAACCAATCTTCTGGAAGTTCGAAATCATCTACCAACTTCATTGCAGATGCTATTTTTTTTCAATACTGGTACATCGGTCACTGCAGATTACTACGCAAAGTCTTTTCGTAAGAAATTGTACCCAAAAATTTGCGAGAACCGAACACATCTATTGGAATTTGTTATGCTGCCTCTCCTCGATAATGCGAGATCTCATACCGCCGAGCCAATTAACCGATTATAAGTGCGAATCACCACATCACCCAGCCTACAGCCCAAATATGAGTCCACCCGACCATCTTTTCCCCAAAATGGAAAATCCACTTCGGGGTCAACAATTCAGAAGCTTAAATAAGCTAACTACAGCTGTGATTCGACACATCCGAGGGTTAAACTTCAAAGAGAATTAAACGGCATCCACAGCTACCACAACGTTGGAAGGCAGTCACAACACTCCAGAGGATCATTGTCAGCGATCTTGATTTAAGTGGATTGAAAAAATAAAATATGTGCCAATTAAATAAGCATGTGCGTTACTTCTGGGATCACCCTCGTATTTCATGTGCATCCTTCTCGGAAACAAATCGGTGCTATAACACTGTATCTAGGATCTGAGGAACTGGATTCAAGCAGAAGTTCAAGAAATGAACAATTTCTGGGTAAGATTGCAACAAACTATGGCACTGAGAGGTCATTTGATAAGTATAATTTAAAAAAAATGATGACAAGGCAATGAATTGCATTGTTAAAGCCATATTCTGTTATTTTTATAATTCTAAACCTTGTAGTTACTTTAGAACAGCATGCTGAAGTTCTTCTGAATCAACTGTCGGGCCCTGTAGATACTTTTTAATTGGTTTATTTTACGACACTTTATGAACTTCGACGGTTATTCTGGGTGAAAGTAAGGTGATAATGCCAGAGAAATGAGTCCAGAGGTCAGCGCCTAAAGTTGCTCAGCCCGATAGTTACCCAGCATTTGCTCTTAATGTGTTCAGGGAAAATTCCGGATAAATCCTCAACCAGGTTACTTGTTCCAACCAGACTATGTAGATACTAAATATGAACAAAACTTGCACATTATTTTAAAAAAATGTAGATAGAGGTATGGACAGGCAGACAGCACGCAGAAATTAGTACATCGAATTTTTATCACAATACTTTTTTCTCATAGGCTTAAGCAAGTAAAGATAACTACAGCAACTTTACTTTCTGAGTCACACAGAAACCCATTACACCACGCACTAAAGAGCTCGGCTGAATCCATATTTTAATGAAGTAACAACCGAAGCGAGGAACATGCAAATTTAGCAACGCCTCTACAAAATTTATGCTGCAGCTTTATTTGCTAACTAGTTTCGTATGCATGCAATACAACGATAGCCAACCTGTCTGAACCAGAAAATGAAACAAACTGAGATATCTGTTGCTATGGAAACTGTCTGCTGCTAAATTGACAATAGATGGCGGCAGCAGAAGAGGGTTTCGATACTAAATTTATCGTCGCGTAACTACAGAATACCATGAAATACCTACATACTCATTGACAAAACTATAGATCATTGCAAGAATTACTTTTTAACTTGTTGTTATCATATAGTGCTCGGGAAAAGTGGCACAAGTCAAAAATGTTAATTTTACAGGAGAAGTAAAAAAACTATCTTCACACTGGTTTATGTCGATTTGATTTTCTTCTGTATGAATTATTGTAATGGGAGAAATACTTATGTCTCTTTTCCCAAGCGAGCAGATGTTCCGTAAGTTGTCAATAAATTAATAAAAAATGTTTGTGGAAACTGACTTATGCCACTTTTCCCAAGCACTGCAGAATTAAAAATCAAGTTATCGTCATACAATGCAGCGACAGTCATTTTGTTTATCGGCATATACGTTTACTAATAATAAAACTGTAACCAAAATGTTTCTGGTAATTTTCGCTTTTGTACAAGTAATTGGTGTTAAGATATAATTAGTTATCCTGAGACCAAAAATCGCGCTCGCGTTTTTTTTTTCTTTGTGTGTCTGTCTCTATGTTTGTTCCATTTTCACGCGATAATAGTCGAACTGATTTCTATGAAAATTGGTATATAATTTAATTTAGTTCTTACTTAGAATTTAGTCTATATGGCATTCAAAATATTTTAAAACGGGGTTATTATAAGGGGCCCTGAATTAAATAAATCAAAATATCTCGCTTATTAAATGTTTGGGAGAATACTACATAACAAAGGTTTCTTTTAAAAAAAAAGTTTCCGACAAGTCTTAGTCTATGCAACATTTTGACAGAACTGACATTAACGAGATACAATAATTTTAAAATAGCAATGTGTTTCATGTCAGTGCCGCCTCAGACTAAATAATGAAATGAAAACAAATCGCTCTGCGTTTATTTAAGACCGCCTTGCACAACAAAAGGAAGATATATATTAACACTTTTATACGGATATAATTGTATTGTGTAATGGGAAGATATAAAGACATATTTATCAACATTAATATATAACGATTGTTTGTGTGTTTGGAGGTTTGCATGAAGTAATCTCAGAAGCAACTTAACCTATTTGGATAATTCTTTCACCATTGGAAATGTGATGGACATATGCTATAGTATATTGCGGTAACTCCCGTGTGAATCGAGGACTGAGCACAAATGAGCCATAAGATAAGATTAAAACAGATCCTTACGCACAGAAAGCTTGATGTATTGTCGGAATATTGTATTAGGATAAAGTTGCCTAATTCCGCGATACTTCTAATCTCGTGACAGGTATTTTTCACCGAATGTCTCGGAATTGTGTATCTTGCTGTGTATCTGTAGCTTTCACTAACATTCAATTAAAATTAAGTATCACGGGATTAGGGGTATCACGGTATTAGGCAAATTTACCCTACTTAATTATCAGTAAGTTTTATAGATTACGTATTTGAGTGGGCCACGATAATGTGTAGGCCTACTTAAACTTTATTTGCTGCACATAAAATACCAATTTTATACATTTCAATTTATTTTTGTCCAGAGAACATAATAGTATTTTTACGGGTTTTGTCGTAAAAGACGAGTATTTTCCTTGGACCAAAAATATAATATATATGGAATAAAAATCAGTATTTTATTGTCGAACTCACTGAAAGTGAGTCATTTTACATAGTGACACGAAATGGCGTTCCTGTGCTCATCATTTACTCACTCGTTTCCTTTGTTTCTTAAAATATATCTATGTACCATGTTCATTTTCATTTGTTTTCATTCACATAAACGATGATGTTGCACAGTGAGGTCAATGAAAAATTATCTTCGTACTCAGTTCACGCTATATTGGCATTAGTTTTGAGTGATTTATTAAATTATATACCCTATTCAATACTAATTTAGAAAGATGTTAAACGAATTAACCTTGCATCAAAAACGGATCTTTTCTGAACCAAATTATCATATTTTAATTATTTGCATATAATAACTAGAATTGTAATGTTGCGGACCGATAGGGTACATTACGGTTGTTTCAAGTTTACTATTCGTTCACCAGTCAGTACTCTAGCATGTGAAAATAGTGTACCTCCTGAATACTCCATTCGCCAGTTATTACTGTAGCCTGCGTAAATATGCGATGTACTGTAGAGCGAAGTTCTGTTATAAACTTGAGCAATATACCTTTGAGGCACTGAAGATGTATGTTGTTGTGCAATGTGAATGTACGGATCCTGAAGTAAAGGAGGAAACTGAAACCCACGAATAATTCTATGATAATTCTATTGCACATAACGAAAGGTACGTAAAAATAGATCAGAGCTGTCCAGATTTGTTTATGCGCACCTTTTTATTCCCGTAATCGATCGCAGTACCAAGACAATGTTCTCATACTAGCTCACTTCCTCGGCCTATATACCATGCTGTAGTCAACATTATTGAAGATTATAGGAGAAGAATTTGATAAGTCCAAAATTATAGACTTTCTGCTTTAAGATATTACATAATAGCTCAGGAAATGCAAATTTGTGCAGTTTCACTGCACAGAAGAACAACCTCATTAGTCCAAAGAAATTCGAAGAATGATAACCCAAAGACAATAGCATATAATGGGTCTTGAAACTTTTAACTTGCTCTTCTGTAAAAACAACAAAACGTCACTTATCAGGTTTTTTCCCTGTACTCTTCATATGTAATCGATTCCCAACATTACAAACCTAATAACAGTTAAAGAACATGTTAAATGAATTGTCCTTGCACCAATTGTGTGCTGTCTAGACCAAAATGATGATATTTTAATTGTCTAAATACAATTTCAATTAAGAAACATGTTACATGATTTATTCTTCTACCAAACACGGATGTTCCCTGGAACAAATGTTGTATTTTAATTATGTACGAGGGAAAGTCAAAAAGTAACCTTAATAATTGTTTTATTAATTGAATATGTACAATAAGACTACAAACACTTCATCACTTTTCAATATAGTATAACAGGAACACTAGTGGCGACTATGTTGAAAAGTGATGAAGTGTTTGTAGTCTTATAGTACTTATTCAATTAATAAAACAATATTATTAAGGTTACTTTTTGACTCTCCTTCGTAATTAATTTATAGTTTCTTCTGATACTGTATGAGGCAGTTATGATTGAGATACGTATTCTTAATTAGCCTATAGGCTATAAGTGATTGACCAAATAAGGCCTTGCACATAGTGAGGTAGAGGTCGGAGTTTTGAATGGTCCACAAGCTACAAGTTGTGCTGAATACGAGTATGTTACTTTGACTATTACACTTTTACTACGTCACACTACTTTTGACCAATAAAACGGTACGAAAGGACATCTTTCAACCAATCATGGCTGCTTATCGCACAATTTTATCGCGTCCCTAGCATTTGTTTAATTTTATCGCGTCCCTAGCATTTGTTTAATTTTATCGCGTCCCTAGCATTTGTTTATTTTTATCACTACTCTAGCATTTGTTTCTTTGTTTGCCAACATTTCAAACTGCACTGGTCTGGACGTCAAAAAACAGAATATTACAAACCACTCCAGTCGATGCACAGCACTTTCAAATATGACTCGCATTGGCATTCAAGAAAAAGAATTATGTATGAAGAGCACCATTCGGAAATCCTGAATAAGTTGAGGGATACACCATGTACATCAACAAGTTCACTTCTTTTACGCACACGTCCAATATAACATCAACTGAACCACCAACCCCTAAAACATTGAAATTTGAAAATTGTACTTTCAATAATTGTTTCTTTTAAAATTATTCATGTTTATTTGTTATTTCATCATCGTTAATTAAAACGTTTCTTGTTTATTTCATCATCCCTAATTAAAACTTTTCTAACACTTGTTTATATTATTTAAATTATGTTTATTATAGCTTCTGCTATATGATATTATGGATAGTCACGTATCAGAGATTGTTTAATACTAGGATTTATTGAAAATCATCTGTCAAGTGACGTTGATTACTGAGATCCGGATGATTGAAGTGGAATGCAAATGTTTTAATAAAAATGAAACTGAATCAACAAAGCCTTCTTGACTAGTAACCGTCCACAGAGTTCAATTAAGATTCCATAGCTGGCACAACTGATAACAAGAAAAAATAATCATAAAACACTACTGCCATCTAGCGTAATGTTGAGATGGTACAATAATACATTTGAAGACAGTTGTATTTTCGTAAGTCAATTAATATTTTATTGTATTGGAGTACTTTGTTACTTCTAGTCTTTATATGTATACTTTCTACTAATCGTGTAATAGTCAATAAAATCCCACTCGAGTTTTGATTTTCTCTAGGTAAATCAAAACCTCTAGTGAGATTACTGTTGATAATTATCCAGATGGAGTGTTGTGCACTATACAGAACTGTTACCATTACGTATATAACTTTCTCAGTGACCTCAGCATGTCTCTAGAGTGGTGTACTATAATTTTGAGGCTATATTAAATTATTTTTAAGTTCGTTCTTTCTCCCCTGTGTGGTGCGGGAGGATATTGAAGTTGCATCTTATTCTGTAGTGTAGATTGGACATTAATAAATTATGTGTCCTACTTTGTATAGGCCTATTCTATATACTAGATGACACTGAGTGGTTTTGTCCTACTTTACCGAGAATCATTGCAGACATACCTACAAGCGCAAATCATTAAGAAAGTCATTTTAATTTTTGTTTTGCAAATTTTTTTACATATTTTTGTTTGTCAGTGAAATAAACTTATGTAAGTAAAAAGTATATGTACAATGAATATACTTGATAAACAATTTTGGATTTTAGAAATGAATTCAACGCATCTTATTTAGTTAAAATCACATAGCTTCGTCCAAAGGATATAAAAAAGTTTAAAATAGTTGCATAGTGTTAACTGGATGAATTACTATATTTTCAATAAAAAGGTAGTTTGGCTAAATTGTGTAGGGTGAAGTTGCCTATTTCCGTGATACCCCTAATCCCGTGATACTTTTTTAAAATTAACTGTCAGTCAAAACTTTGCCGTTCGACCATAGCGCCAGAAATCCTTCTCGAAAGAGTGCATTTTTCGCCTATTTTTGAGACATCGGTTAATTTTCCTAGCAATATATCCAACCCCGTGACATTCAGTGAAAAAAATGTATCACGGAATTAGGCAATTTTACGCTACATCCTAATTAAGTGCCGCAGAATATTTACTCGTAAACATAAATAACACAGTGCACTAAATCCTCGCACTACCATAACCATCAATTCGTGTACTTGGAACCACTACTGCGTTCGTCAGTGAAGTCATTTATTGGAGGAGGCCGACAGCTTCGCATCGGCTTAAAACAATAATTAATTGGGCGGTCAAGGAGACGGGGCAGAGCTGTCCAAGGTCAAGGTGATGCTTATCTCGCCCGGACTGTCCTCTATGCCGCTCAGGCGACTCTATTCTTCGATTACTGAAAATCGGTGATATACGAATAAAGTGTGCATCAGCGTTGCCAACTCGATTCCTAAAAACCCGCTCAAATACAGCGCAGAAACCGCTAAATTGCTATATTTTCAACGTAAAATAAGATTGTTCTACCGCCGTGAGTTTTAAAAGAACCCACTAAATCCCTAACTGAGCAATACAAATTTTATAAATTTTACCCGCTAAACTAAAACTGAAAAACGCTAGATCTAGCGGGAAAACCGCTGTTGGAAACACTGGGTGAACTGCAGAAATGTGAAAAATAAATCTGTCACGAAGAACGTGCCGTGTTACCAAGCGAATTTCCCATTATTTATTCTTCATTTCCTTTAAATAATATTAAAATTTATACGAGGTAGGTCTACTGATAATGTACCGGTACCAAGGGATATTGATAATACAATAAGCCTTGGACCTTAATATAATAATTTATAAACAGAAGCGAAAGCGGTTACCATAGAATTTTTTTTATTTTCATTTTAGTAGGTCATTTTACGACGATTTATCAACATCTTATGTTATTTAGCGCCTGAATGAGATGAAGGTGATAATGCCGGT
The DNA here is from genome assembly GCF_040183065.1 of Periplaneta americana. NCBI lineage: Eukaryota > Metazoa > Arthropoda > Insecta > Blattodea > Blattidae > Periplaneta > Periplaneta americana. The sequence goes on along the minus strand of NC_091130.1, from coordinate 83,044,878 downwards.
GAAATGAGTCCGGGGTCCAGCGCCGAAAGTTACCCAGCATTTACTCATATTGGGTTGAGAGAAAACCCCGGAAAAAACCTCAACCAAGTAACTTGCCCCGACCGGAAATCGAACCCGGGCCACTTGGTTTCGCGGCTAGACGCGCTAACCCTTACTCCACAGGTGTGGACACTATAGAAAAGAATAGCCTATGTTGTTTCATACATAGTTACACCACAGTCTAGTATATACAGTCACGAAGCTCAATACGTAGGGAATATGCATCCATAGATAGTTACCAGCCACTAGGATTGCTACTATCGCCTATCACAAACAATGCGAAATAGTACCGGCACAGTCTATTGTTTCTAATACTCTCATCATCTCAAGCTTCGTGACTATATGCTAGACTGTGGTTACACCGTATTTCGTGACGAAATGTTTAGCCAGTAAAATTGCTAGTAAATTGAGCTCATTTCTAGCAAAAGAACTTGTAAAATTATAAACAGAAATCATCTCTGAAAGGGTAAGAACTTCTGCTCAGGAAGCCGATTCCATATTGTGAATTTTTAAAGAAATTGTGTCAATAGTAAAGTTCAAGTTTAATAGTATTCATTATCGGTTAAACATAAAGTACCTATTGTTGAAAGGATTTTCCAGGAAGGAAACTTATGACGCATTCCTACTCGTATTAAATGGATGAGACGAAACGAAAGGAGGAGAAATTTGTTTAACCTGTGTTTAAATGGAGACGAGCGTAACCCCTGACCACAAATTTATTTTACTTGGTTATTTAACGACACCGTATCAACTGCGAGGTTTTTTAGGGTCGATGGGATTGGTGATAGCGAGATGAGGTCGAGGATTCGCCATAGATTACCTGACATTTGCCTTATGGTTGGGGAAAACCTCGGAAAAACCCAACCAGGTAATCAGCCCAAGCGGGAATCTAATCCGCGCCCGAACGCAATTCTTATCCAGTGATCACATATAACAGATTGATCAGCCTAATGCACTTTCAAGACGACAACTTTTATCAATTTCACTATGCTGCCATCCATATTTTTCCACTCATCAATCGAAGTGATCGTGAATCTCCGGTGATAATCGGAATCGTCAGTTTACTATCGAATTTAATTGTTTCGTGTCACAACAATATTAATTTTATTTTCTTCTGTCGGCTTTTCTACCAAACTAAAATCGACTTGGGAACAGTAAGTAATTTATATTCGGAATATGTATGATAAGAACTTTCTTGTGTTAAATATTAACGTATGTACCTTGTTAACATGTTTCGACCTATTTTCGGTCATCTTTACAATTTACAATTGAATAACATTTACAATTGAATAACATTTACAATTGAATAACATTTACAACTTGAATAACATTTACAACTGGGCGTTAAAGCATAGGATGAAAATAAATGGTTCTAAAAGTAAATCTATAACATTTTGTAAAACCCGAGAGGAAACTAGTCTTAATTACGAATTCAGTGGTGTTGTAATTCCGCAAGAACAATGTTGTAAATACCTAGGAGTGTATTTAAACTCCAAACTTTCTTGGGGAGAGCATGTTGATAATGTTACAGGCAAAGCATGGAGGGCACTTCACTTTATTATGAGAATCTTGAGAAAGGCTAGCCCCAAATCGAGGGAAATAGCATATCTAACATTAGTGCGACCGTTAATGGAATACGGAACTACATGTTGGGATCCCTATAGAATATATCAGATAAATTCCTTAGAAAGAATCCAGTATAGGGCAGCTAAATTTGTTAAAGGTAAAAGAGAAGATGGGAACGATACGATAAAAGAACTTAAATGGGAAACTTTGGAAAACAGACGTAGGAAAACTAGAATAACATCATTGTATAGAGCACATCTAGGTCAGAAAGCATGGGTAGACATAACGGCTCGGTTAGAAAAGCCAACGTACTGTGGTAGGAACGATCATGATTTTAAAATCAAATGTAGGAAACAGAAAACGGATGTAGGTAAATTCTCATTTTTAAATAGAACTATAAATGATTGGAATGACCTACCTGCAGCGGTCTTTGAGGGCTGTCCTTCCTTAAGGAGATTCAAGAATAATTTAAAGAGTTGTGTATAAAGTGAAAATTAAAATTAAGGTGACATTCAACATTTAATTTTTTAAGGTGGCATGTATTTATCTAGCCTGACGAGTTTACTTCCTTGGTTTGAATTGTAAATTATTTAAAAATAGCGTGTAAGAGGGCCTTAGACTAGAAATGTTTAGTTTAAATGTAGTTCTGTTTATAAGTATGCATAAGGGTGTAATTATTTGACTTATTTGAACTGTTGTATCAGTGAAGCGAGGTGAGTCAGTGAAGTTATGGTTTTACAGTGCAGTGAACAGTTCCGATCAGTGATAATTTATAGCGTCAATGAAATGTGTTCTATAGTGTCAGTGAAATGTGTTACAGAGTGTCAGAGAAATGTGTGCTAAAGTGTCAGTGAAATGCGTCATAGTGCCACTACAGGGAATGAGATTAGAGTAAAGTGAAAGACTATTGAAAATTATGTAGGACCTATACATAATTATGTAGGTTGTGTTGTAAAATTAGGTGTTTTATTTTATGTTTTATTATTATTGTGTTAAATTGTATTGTGTATTCTTATTGTATTGTGTATAAAATTGTATATGTGTTGTAAATTTTATTGTGTATTGCTTATCATTTTAACTGTGTATTGTTAATATTGTATATACCACTGCCACCGGGTGCTTGCCCACTTGCAGTGTAAATAAATACATACATCTTCGGAACTGGTCGTTGTTGGTCTTGGCGCCTCTTGTTTCCTGTGTTGGTGCGTTCGTAGTGTAGAGTCAAAGAGTGTATGTGTTTTGAAATTGAGCTGTGTGTTGAGAATATCGTTGAGGTATTCTCAACACACAGCTCAATTTCAAAACACATACACTCTTTGACTCTACACTATGAACGCACCCACACAGGAAACACGAGGCGCCAAGACCAACAACGACCAGTTCCGAAGATGACCGAAAATAGGTCGAAACATGTTAACAAGGTACGTTAATATGTAACACAAGAAAGTTCTTATCATACATATTCCGAAGTGATACAGTGTTAAAAGTTGTGTAATCAAGATGTATGAGTAATTTATAGTATAAGAGAGTAAAATCATATTTTATCCGCGAGTGGAAAGTTTCCACGAGGGAATAAAATATGTTTTCGTGTGCTATAATAGTATAGGCCTATTATTATGAAACAAGTTTATAAGTATTATATTTTATGGCATCAGTCAATTTTTAGAAAACGAGCGACGCTCGTTCCTTAAATTTGACGAATGCAATAACTGTATAACATTACAAACGTTATTTTTTGTATGTATATATTTATTCATACTGCAAATGGGTAAATACCCGGTGGCAGTGGTACCTAATTACACTGAATAGTGACAATTAATAATAAACACAATTAATAATATATTAATAATAATTCATACTAATAATAATAATAACAATAATAATAATGAGTGTCCTAAATTAAATGAAGCACGATCATTTAAAATAACATTTAAATTAAATCTAATTTGTATCTTAACCCTACGTTCGCACTAAAACCCACGAGTATGATATGTTCATACATGCATAAGTACCTTTCAGCACTACCTCATTTCGCTGTCAAGTCACTCACTGCACTGGAACTACGACATTTTTCACTGATACTGTCCTGATTTCACTAACACTTCAAAAATATTTCACTGTTCAAATACTTTCCACTGCCACTATAAACAATAAAACTTCACTGACACAGACACACTTCACTTACACAACACACTTCACACTTCACTGACACAACACACTTCTTCACTGATACAACACTTCAAATAACAAAACATCAATTACAACCTTTAAATAGAGTGTATAATATGCTACCGTCTCTTAATAAAGTCCTTAAGCCTATTTTATTTGTACGACACCATTATAATACAATTAATATAGAAATAACATTATATTTGTAATTATGGATATTTTGATATCATGGTCTATGAAGAAAGAGATTGATTGCTATGACAACACTGATGTATCAAATATTATAGTATGGCAAATCATTTCATAATGTAACTTTATGGCACAAGTTATGTCATATAGAAGTTATGACGTTTTATTTGGTATGGTAATATTTTACGACTCTGGTACAATAATGTGGCATATTATGCACGATTTTCACTAACGATAAAGACTGTTCATAATGCTGGAGTACAAAAAAGTATTTTATCCATTACTGGTATCTAAATTTAATTTTACATTGTCTTTGTAAAGTGTTGTTTGTCTAGAAGTTATAAATGAATGAATGTATGGATTTTATTGTTTTAGTAGGTTATTTTACGACGCTTTATCAACATCTCAGGTTATTTAGCGTCTGAATGAGATGAAGGTGATAATGCCGGTGAAATGAATCCGGGGTCCAGCATCGAAAGTTACCCAGCATTTACTCATATTGGGTTGAAAGAAAACCTCGGAAAAAACCTCAACCAGGTAACTTGCCCCGACCGGGAATCGAACCCAGGCCACCTGGTTTCGCGGCTAGACGCGCTAACCGTTACTACATAGGTGTGGACGGATTTTATTGTTGCTAATGTGTTGGTTGTCATGAAGAGAGTGACTTAAAAAATGTTAATTCACAGCTGTGACTTCATAATTATTTAGGCAACTAGTTACAAAAGTGGTTACGAGAGGGTCAAGTTAGAAAACGATCGGAGGGAGTGTCCTAAGACTGGCGAGTGACTAAAGCTAACTTTGTAACGTGTTGACTCAGTATTTTATCTATATTTGTCTGTTTAACGAAAAATGATTTTAAAATGCAGAAAATAAATTTATAATACCTAAATTGTAATTCATTTGACTCAAGCAAAGCCTACATTATAATGTTATCTTGTAACAACACTCCAGAACTGATATTCCTGTATAAGCTGTCACCATACTACTATTTTGTTACGTACTCTGCAAATATACTTGTATCTGGTACTTGTAAAGGCTGGTTCACAATAAACTCGGAACGGACACGACAACGAGAACGAGAACGGAAATATTGTTAAAATAAATGTATTTAAATGTGAGGATTCACAATTAACTATTGTGCATGCTCACATTTAAATACATTTATTTTAACATTATTTCCGTTCTCGTTATCTTTTCCGTTCCCGGTTTATTGTGAACCAGCCTTAATTCTTGCGAACATATGTCTCATGACATTGCTATATGATGCTCTTGCTCTTCTCACATTCTTCTCTCTCATATAAGCTCCCGATAATTTATTGTATTACGTCCTGTCAATACGTTCTTTTATTACCTTATATACAGATACTATTGTTAATGTTCTACGCTTTAACCTATTTTAACAAATTACATTTACATGCACCATTGTTATCCTTTACGCTCTCCTTTTTAATTCATATATATTCCATTGTTTGTTCGCAATATAATATACTCTGTAGTAATTGAGCTGAAGATGGTTCCTTCGAACCGAAAACGTTCATTATTTATCTTCTAATATGTGTGTAAATCACATTTGTGTACTGATAAGTTTGACGGTTGTTACAATAAATTTCGAATATTACTGTTTCAAACGTTTTTGTTTAAGTTTTTTATTTTTGTTTTTCAAGATGAGTCCAAATAAATTGTGCATCGCAAAGAAAACACAGTCCCTGTGATTAATGTTTTCCAGTCTGTGATGCCGTATTCTACTGGTAGACTGGTAGAATGATAGACCACGGGATCTCATCCCGGAAAACCTTAATCACAGACACCGGCCGTGGAAGCACAATTTTAAAATACAGTCTCTCCAGAGAAAAAGTAATGAAGGATAAAATCGCTGCTAGAGAGTTTAAAACAACAGAGTCGGATGGAAATTTAAAAAGTATCATTGGGAGAGTTTTTAAATGTGTGTTCGACAGCACCACACGCCAAGCGAAAGCATGAACAATGGGCGCAAGCGGAAAAGCAGTAGAATGCAACCAACTGGTGGGTTGATGTCATTGCAGTGCTGAGCAGTGTGGCGGGTTATGCTGGGCTTCGAAGCCCAGTGCGACGGGCTAGGAAAAGGCCGCGTCAGACACTGTTGGTCTTGGGTGGGCTGGGCTGCTGACCATACTGACTGGCAGTGCTGAGCTGTGGGCTACCGTGCATTACCTTGAGCAGAGGGGTATGTAGAAGAATCTATAGAGTGCAAGAATAGACTGAAAAATGTAATTCTTAGTGGACAAGTGCAGGTAAAGTTGCGGAAAATTTGGATTGTGATACTGTCGACTGTACAATTTTTGTGCGAAGATATTAATATCAGAAGAAATGTACTTTCGTCAAACGTCGTACCTCCTGTAAACATTCAGAATTGTAGTATTTCGAATGTTACAATAAGTTTCAGTAGATAATTTGCCTGACATTAAGGTGTATTTTACGTTTTCAAAAGTTGTGTTTTACGTTTTAAAAATCGTGTGTGTTTTATGTTTTAAATGAAATAAAAATTCGCTTTTGTTACTGGAAACAATTTTAACTAATGTATTCACTTTTGTAACAATAGATAAAAACTTTTAATTCACTGCTGTGAATATGAAACCATTGCTAAGGACGGTGAAATAAAGAGTAGTTTAGATACCAGACATGGATAAAATTGATTTAGTTTGTGTAGCAATATCCATTTATCTGTGATGAATGTAATGCAAGTGAACGAGAAAATGTCTGGATGGAAATATACAAAACAATGGGAAAATTTACACGTTAATGTCTCGTATTTTAAAACTACTTTCTATTTAATTACAACTTTAATCATTATGAACACATTCTGATTCGTCGAGTAACAAATACTGAAATAATGTTTATCTTGTTTTTTTTTATTTCATGAAACCAATGTTTCCTCTGTATTGTCACATTTTGTTCGTTCCTTTCACTGAATTTTCACATAAACCAGCTAGCATTATTAAACGATCCCTTTTGAATTATGACGTCAAGTCGAAATTCTCGTTTCGAATAGATTCCTCTAGATATGTGCTTTGATTCCAATCGTCGCGTTTATACATAGCGGGGGCAGCCTTTATGAGGATATGGCAAATACATTGAAGGTTCATTGTCCTTCGTATTCCACCATAAAACTGACTACAGAAGTTAAGACAGGTAGAACGAAGATATACATTGTTGGAAGACCGCTCTGTAAATATTCAAATATCCTCGTAGATATGATTATTAAGCAATGCGCTCGCGAATTATTAAAAACAAAAGTAAATAAAAATTAGTTCCACATCTTGCCACCAGGTGACGATATGGCGCTATAACCAGTCAGAACGTGGTATGGGCGCAGGAAAAAGGCAGGAAAGATCAAACACATGATAACGGCACGTTTATTATGAAATATGGTTACAAACACTGTTCAACATGGCCTCCCACCTCAGCAACATGTTGCATCCGTAACACGGCATGGTCGACAGTTGCTCGTAGCATATCTGGTGAAATCAGAGCGACATGTCATTGTATGCTAGCCTCTAGGTCAGGCTGTCCTCTCCCTGGTGAAACATCTAATTCACCTGTTCTCTCGAATTTTTTCATAATTTTCTTTAGTCCATTAATTGACATGGGACCTCTTCGCAGCTGTTTGTGTCGGCGATATTCCCACGATGCAGCGTTGCTATTGCTGTCATTCTGATAAAACAACTTCACTAGGAGTGCACGGTCTCTCTTCTCAATAGACATTGCGTTTTACAAGGAAAAGTTGAACCTTCTAAATTTTCAAAGAACATTCACTAACGGAATCAACACTCGTCACTATGCAACAGGGAACTGACACAATGCAATGCAACCAGAACAACATACTGACGTCAGAGTTACAAACAATTGCACGTTTTGACTACTTACAGCGCCATATTTACACCTTGTGGCAAGACTTGGAACTAATTATTTTTTGGCATAATTCGCGATCGCATTGGTTAATTAGCATACATACGAGGTTTTACACTCCTACGATCATTAGAGTCTGTGCTGTGCCACGCTGAACACCGTCAGTTTAGTTATAACCCCGCTGTATAATTTTTCGTTTTAAATACCACAACGTATGCCACGTGAAAAATGAAATAATTTTCAAATACCGTTAAAACAACAAATCGTTGAAAATTAAACCATAATTTGCTCACCTCTCGGTCTACGGACCACGCATTAAATCCTTGGGTTTTCTGAACCGACGCATGCGAAATGCGACGCCCGCCTCACACAAATCCGGACTATAAGAGAGAAAGTGAGTGGTTTCCATAGCTGCGATGTGCGCAGACCTCGCATCTTGCAGTTATAGAAACCACTCTCTATCTTTCCTGCAGTCCGGATATCTATGAGACGGGTAGAGATGGCCGATATTTCACAAACCGATATTTTGTCACAGGTATTTTTTTGTCACAGATAAACCTGTGACTGATGACGCGAAATATCTGTGACAAAATATCGCTATCGAAATCTGCTCCGTATTCAGTACTCTGTAACTGATATTTTCTCCTCTACCTCGTAGGTTTGCGCGTGCGCATGATACAATAACAACACTCTGGCGGTAGTTTCTCCATCTTATTATAAATGATGTAGTTATTACACGATTTAAATAATAACACCAGTGGTTACCAGTACTTAATCTTGTGTAAAATCCTATCTGAACAACTGTTTTGTTTTGTAATTATTTTTCAATGTTTTTCCGAATACTTATGTTTCATTAATTTTTATTCTATGACTCAATATTATAATGTTAATGCACAACTGAAAATAATTTATCCATTATATTATATACAATAAAAAGGATAAATTTTTTAAACGATTAGGATAATCATATAACCTCAATTTCTCCATACCCAACTACATTTAAATATGATCAACTGGTTCAATATCTATAATATAACCTCTTGGTACATGAGGTTAACTTTTGACATGTTACTGTTCAGTTAGGTAAGTATTTATTTGTTAATGGTACATGTACATAATTTCTTTGTTGGATTTTCCCATATAAATCACTGATGAGTGGTGTGTATAGAGAAATCGTATTCATATTTCACTGCTCTTCAATATTTCCTGCTAATTTTTATCGGTGTGACAAAATATCGGTGTAATTCATGCTACGTATCGATATAAAATATCGGTGTGACAAAATCACCTATAAAAGTCACAGATATTTAATTGTCGCAGTCACAGTTGTCACAGATACTTGAAAATATCGTTTAAGCTCATCTCTAGAGACGGGCCTCGCACCTCGCATCTCGCATGCGTCGGTTAAGAAAAACCAAGGCTTAAAAGAGTCACGCCATGTCTGTTCAATAAGTGAGATATAAAGAGCCACTGCAGTGCCTTGTTTGCATCTCGTCTCCCTGTGTTGGATGTGACAGCGTAGACATGATTTGATCCGGAGATAACTCGACATGGTGCAGACTTGTACGCGGTGAAGTGTCTTTAAATCTCAGCGTCTCATGGAGCGAGTTACTGCTCTATGCCAACGTATAAAACATACTGGAATGCAGACTGAACTAAACAAGTGTTAGCAAATCACGAGTAACATTTGCGAAATCAAACTATTAAACGGTTTTGTTCATACTCAAAATCTAGGACACAATGTAAATTGTGAATAAATTTGAATTTGAATTTTAATTTGAACTTATCCGGGAAGACTGTATTTCAATGTCATTCTTTTCCTAAAAAAATTAGGGGACTTAAATTGAGAAAATAGTACACGCTGGCAATGCACTTCAAATCCACTCCGATGATTTTTTACAATGATTTTACTTATGGTAAGGCCTAAAATTATGAATATAATGAATAGTACGCTTTGCGGGCCTTTCGTCCACTACCTTTTATCCACAATTTGTTTCGTCCATTACCTTCCGTTCACGTTCTCTTGTCCACAACCTATTGGTTCATACAATTTACGTCCATCCATACATTTTGTCCACACTTTTTATGTCCGTAACCTTTCGTCCATCTTAGAATAATATATATTTGTGTTTCCCACTTACAATTACAACAGAAGGTATTATCATTGTCGTCTGTTTCTTAGATACTATACGTTTCATTCTCCTTTGTATATTAAAAAGTATGTATGTATATGTTTTCCATTTTGGATATTAAAAATTATGGCAGAGGTTGTATATACACGTTGGAGGCAACCGATGTTACATTATAATGAGTACCGCTACCATTTCCACTCTGTCAACAAAGATGGAAGAAGATATTGGAGATGTGAGGATCGACAGAATTGTAATGCAAGATGCACGACTGGGACTGACATCGCTATATTATATAAAGATGGCACAGCAAAACTCAACATAATGCAGGTGTGGAGGGCGAAGTTAGGAAAGTTATGAATGATCTTAAGAGACGTGCAGAAGATGATTCCAACGAACTTCCGGCACAAATCATGCGTGCAGCTCTTCACGGGGTGAGCGACCAGGAAACCCTTCTGATGTTGCGGGACAGAAACACCATGAAGAGACATGTGAACCGAACTCAAAATAAAACTCGGCCACAAATTCCTCGAACTTTACAAGAACTTGTTCTCATAGATAAATAAATTTAAATAAATTACATTTTCACCTAATGAAATATGGTTCATGTCATCTACTTTTTTACCATAGTGAGTCAGTGGACGAAAACATAATGGACGAAGCATGAAACTGGACTAATGGTCAGTGGACAAAACTTAATGGACGAATCATGAAATAGACAAATGTGTCAGTGGACAAGAAAAAAAGTGGACGAAACGCAGTAGACCAAAGGCCCTATAACGAATGCTTTTCTGAGAGAAATTCATAACCGTTTACTTAAATCAGGCATGGGCGCTATGTTTCAGTGCGGACACTGTATAGGCTGCATCACCCCTTTAGTTCTCCCTCCACAAATATTCTACCTGTCTGCGTGTGCGTACAGTAAGCAGAGATTGAACTCGGTAGCAAAACATTGTAATCAGGTGTGTGTAAAGTGGTGGAATATGGCGAGTGAATTGTAGGTTTCGTTTTCATTTTCTAGAAGTATGGTACTGGAACAAGACCATGTTGTTATTATGAATAAAGAAAATTTAAATGCCTCGACTGTTCAGTTATTATACATAGGCTATTATAATATATCAGACGACACTTCGGTCTTGAACATAAGAAGAATTTTAACGAATATAAAATTATGTAAAAGTTTAAAATACGATTGTTAAGCATGGTTTATATTGACAAAATAACTTACATGCGATAAAGCAATGTGTTATTTTAATTTAATTTGTTGTGCAGGTTCAAATAGTGAGAAAGTTTTCAAGAATCTACAAGAATACTTTGTTAATGGTAAAGCTAACCCACAATCACTTACTTATGGCTTTTAAGGAAACCGGAGGTTCATTTCCGCCTTCACATAAGCCCGCCATCGGTCCCTATCCTGAGCAACATTAATCCAGTCCCTACCATTTCATATTAATCTCTTCCTATTATCTAATATTATTTGAAATATAATGACATTCTATGCATTTTAGTTAATTCTGTAAACAGTTTGTATTTCACTGTTTAATTAACAGTTCATAGTATTTTACGGTTTAATTAATGAGTAACTCTTGTATACAGTGAGGGAAGTCCAGAGGCGGTATGCTACCCCAAGATTTTCCTCTGGCATACCTCGATTTAAAAAAAGGCATACAACATAGCCATAAATGATGTATGCAATAAATTGTTTCGTATAGTCAGTAACGCGAATCTTTGAAGTTTACGCAACACGTTAAATTTCTTAATAGAATAATTTCAAGTTATTTCGGTTATTTACTAGACCATTTTACAATGTCCTTTGAGACTTGTCATTTAAAAAAATGTTAAAGCTTCAAAGTGCCTTACTTAATTATATTAATAAAAAGCGCAACGAAAAAAATGAGACAGTCACTAAATTGGCAACAATGACCACCACAAGGTACAGACCACAGCCTTCTATACTTGAAATACTACCGTTGTAAGAATTCCAGGGATTGAGCTTATCAAAATAAGCGTGTCTAAATTACACACTGAATACAGTTCCAGAAGGCTTTGGTTTAAATTTACGTAGCAAACAGATAGTACTCTTTACTATGAAGATATGTATACACAAATTTTTACGATCACATTTTTTTCAGTGACGGTATGTCATTTTTCACTAACGGTAGGCCTATGTTTTCTGGCCATAGAAACCAGTGGCGGTATTCCATACCGTCGCATACCGTCTCACTTCCCTCACTGCTTGTATACACGTACCTTTTATCTAAATCGAATTGTTGTATTCTTTGTAGTTTGTAAGTTCATACATATGTATGTATACTTTTTGCTGATTGAGCGGCCTTAACTCTGTCAGCTAAAATAAATTATTATTATTATTATTATTATTCACAATCGCCGCCGAATAACAACAAATGATTAACACCTATCAACAAATACGAACAATAACAAATGAATGACACCTATCGACAAATAGCAAACTACGATCACACATGAAAATATTAGCGTCCAAAAACAAACTATTTATTTAAATAAAAGAATTATTAAGAATAATTTATTTTTATTAAAATCGGCCAAAAAATAGTATGCAACACATACGTTAAGTGCACAACAGAATCTCGGAAATAGAGAAGACTCGACTTCGTCTCGTCTTCTCTAACTTTACCTCGATTCTGTTATAATGCAGTTACTACGCTTGTATAGCAATATACTATTATGAATAGACTTCAGTTCATGTATTAGAATATGAATGAATATGTAAGCACCAAATAATAATTCTGTTACATGCTGCTCGTTTCCCACCCACATTGCGGAGATAAGCGATTAGAGCGTCCCTCCCTCGTTTCGTGACCAAGAAATTCCACACGGCCAATGCTAAATGGAATGTTCGCCTCACTAATAACTACTGAAATCAAGGTCAATGTTACGTAGTTGGCACGCCTGCAAGATCTGGGCTTCGTAGCTTACCGCGAAAGAGCATCTTGTGTTACGAATTACTGATTTCGAAGCTGTAAATTAAGATAACTTCACACCAAATTGTTAAAGTATCATAAAGAAAGCAAGAAAATTATCAATAAAATCACAGTCGTAATTAAGATCATAAAACAGAGCAAGAGAACTTAAATATTAATAAAGTGAAATAAAAATCATCAAGATATTATTGATAACAAAATTGTAAAATGTCAGAGAGAGTGCGGTAAGATTTAAGGTAGGTCTGATATATGCCTTCTCTTTATAATTTTAACGTGTTCCGCAACAATTCAGTTCCTTACCATGTTGCGATTGATATTTTCTTTTATCGTTTATTTTCTTCAACTGTTATTCAAACGACATATACTACATGAATGAAATCATTTAGTATGAGCGAAATAAAAAGCGGCAGGGGATTTAAGGAAATCCTTACGATTAAATCCAATGTCTGTAGGCCTATATAAATTTGGGTAATGGTATTAGGAAAAAAATAAGTCGCTTTAAGTGTAAGATTTAAGGTGTCTAATGAACGAAATAAAACAACCTATGAATAACAGTCAAATCAACAACAACAATAACAATAACAATAATAATAATAATAATAATAATAATAATAATAATAATAATAATAATAATAATAATAAACCATTAAAACATAATAATACTATTAAGAAAATTAGTTCGTTTTGAGCCACAGACACTTACAGTAACAGTTAATGATTATACTAATCATATAATGAGCACATGAGAATATCACATAAGTATTGTTATTGTCATGTATGCATCTGTATTTTTATATTTTGAGGAACATTGCTGTAGAGAACAATATTCTTTTTTTCAACCTCCCCTCCCAAGCATTATAATAAACTCTTCGAAGTGGGTTATAATATACCGGTATATATGCGGGCTCCCCTTGTGTATAGGAATGGACTGATTTACATTGTTGATTTTATCACACATTACAGAAGCATTTCAATGGCGACCGAAGCCGAATAACATCAGTGTAATTTCCGTTCAACAAAATCCATTCTTTCTCTCTCTCTCTCTCTCTCTCTCTCTCTCTCTCTCTCTCTCACTCTCTCTCTCTTAATGTGGTCAAATATAGACGTTACACGTCAAAAGATGAACTTTCGTTCCCTGGACTACACACAAAAGGCATTCTACATAATGCTAAAATTAAGATACCAGTATTTCACTTCATTTATAAACTATATGGTTTAAGTAAGTAGGCTATATTATGTAATATTACGAGTATACAGAATGTAAGGAATATAAGTGCCGTCCTTTTCACAGTCGTCGGGAACGGTGTACAGGATCAAAAAATGTCCATACAACAAAGGGTCAAAACTTAAAAGTTTTCCCAGAAATAATTATTTCTTTTCAAATTTTATTTGCGTGATACTGCTTATATCGTTAGTAAAATTACGAAAACAATTACATCAGTAGGTATGTCCAGCAAAGAGTTAATATTAGGCTAGTTTAAATAAATATTTCTGTGTTCTATTACATTTTCGTGAAATTAAATAAAAATGCATGCTTACATTTGTTAATATTCTGACGTTAGAGACGTGGCAACGTGTTCAGCAGGCAGTACTCTGCACAGACATAAGTACGAGTCAGCTGAGTTCAAGCTCCCTGTCCATAGCTATACTGCCGAGCGGACGACAGTTCAGTACAGGGTATTCAATAAACAACTTAAAATATCATTTACAGTTTAGGAATAGCATATGTTATTAATTTATGGAGAAAGTCGTCGTAATTCAAGTGAGACAAGAAGAATGTACCGTCAACGTTTTCCTCAAAGAAGGTTACCTAATCGGCGAACTTTTGTAGCAGTTTTTCAACGATTTTTAGAAAATACGAGTCTCTTACCCCGTTTCGAAAATCACACAACCAAAAATCTGTTTAAAAATGATACTGTTTCACGGAAGCGGGAGAGATTAAAATTTTTCATTACTAAATAGTTTGTGTGATTTTGTGCAGAAAAACATTATTGTTTATTTTTTAGACATACAATAAAAATGGAGCAATATTGTTACATAAAATGTAAATTTATCATAATGTTCTATTAATGAGATTGAAAGTTTGTATTTGCTGCTCGTTTTATGTAAACAACAGTATTATCATGGTCCCCTCCTGCATTAGAACAGAGCATGTACCGGTATGTCTGTACCCGCTTATGCTGTACTGTGTACTTATAAACCCACTCCTCCCTATGCAGCAACGTTGCAAAACGTCTAATATTGTAAACTTTAATAATTATTTAAATATTGCAATTAGAAAAAAGTGTAAGGACATTTTTCTTCCTTATGATATGAATAATCATCAGTTAAAATACTGTCACTTATACCCCTTACATCCTGTGTAAGTATTTTTCCACAAATCTACATAAAACATCTATATTGTAAAGACTCAGAAACAAAACTTGGGCCCACCTTAATTTTCAAATTTCCAGTTTTAACATTCTGCGCATGCTCAGTGCTCAGGTGGCCCAAATTTTGTTTCTAGGTCTGTACATCCTAATCATGGGTGTATGTCAGGCCTGGCAGACCCTGGCGGCGCCAGGGTAGTATTTTTCGAGCCGGACGGCGATAGAGCACTTTTCTGATTTTCATATTATCATCAAATTTTGCGTTTATAAAAAGTCATATTTTATTCATATTTAAACAATTAATAGTAAAGTCTAGGCCTACTCTTTAGATCCAACAACTTTTATCTTTGACTCCAACACATTTCAATCTTCAATTTCAACTCAGGCAATTCTCCTCAAAATATGTATGTGATTGGTTCTCTGCCAATAAATTAGTATTAAATTGTAACAAAACTAGTATAATTCAATTTAAATCCTGTCCAAATTCAGCCTCGCAAATTTCAAGCGCAATAATTAACAATAGGTCAGTAACAGAAACAACAACAACAACCAAATTTCATGGCTTACAAATCTATAATGTGTTAAATTGAAACATCATATTAAAGAAATTACCTCCAAACAAGGAGGGGGATCCAGGAAATAACGACCGTTTTGTTGTAATAATTAAAATATATATATTTATTTAAAAAAAAACAAAGTCTGTTACATAACTGAAGCTTCCTTTACTTTTCTACATAATCACCACCTAGATTTAAACATTTGTCGTATCTGTTCACTAGCTTTAGAATTCCCGTGTTATACTCCTCTGCCGCTAGTTCATTAAGCCAGGTGTTCACTGTCTTCTTCAACTCTTCATCACTTCCAAAACGCGTACCACCCAGAAAGTCTTTCAGCTTAGTGAAAAGGTGAAAATCGCTAGGAGCAAGGTCTGGACTATAGGGCGGATGATCAAACATTTCCCAACCGAATTGATCCAGCAATTCTCGAGTTGAAGCAGCAGTGTGCGGGTGGGCGTTGTCGTGAAGAAGCACAACTCCTCTCGAAAGCATTCCTCGCCTCTTGTTTTGGATGGCTCGCAGTAGTTTTCGTAAAGTCTCACAATAACGATTTGCATTGATCGTAGTGCATTTTGGCATGAAATCCAGCAAAAGAACACCTTTGCGATCCCAAAAGACAGTAGCCATGACTTTTTGTGTTGAGAGAGTCTGTTTGAATTTTCTCGGTTTCTTGGGTGATGAGGGATGATGCCACTGACGTGATTGGCGCTTGGTCTCTGGGGTGTTGTGAGACACCCAGTTCTCATCACCAGTCACAATTTGAACAAGAAAGGCGTCTCCATTTGTGTGATATCGCATCAAGAATGTCAATGCTGAGGCCATTCTCTGAGTTTTGTGTTGGTCACTCAGTTGCCGTGGAACCCATCGTGTACAGATTTTGTGGTAGCCAAGATATTGCGACACAATTTCACCAAGCAAAGAACGAGAAATGTCAGGAAAGGCAATATGTAATTCGTCGAGTGATGTGCGCCTGTCTTGCAAGATTCTGTCGTTCACTTTAGTCTTCAGGTCTTCTGTGATGAGTGATGGGCGTCCAGGTCGAGTTTCATCGTGGACATTTGTTCGCCCATTGTTGAACATTTCGCACCATTTTCTCACATTTCTTTCATTCATTACAGTATCACCATACACTTCTTTCAATTGCCGGTAAATTTCTGCAGGTTTCAAATGTCGGGCATTCAAAAATCGAATCACACTCCTCACCTCACAGTCGGCGGGATTATCAATCACGTCGTTCATTTTGAAGTAACACAAAATGCACAATGGCGACTTGTTGCAACCAGTACTCACAACATTATGAGAACACATGTTAAGGAAGGCAGTTGACCTTCGAACAAGGAAGGGGAGTCAGCTGCTCGGCGGGTATGCGCGAACGGTCGTTATTTCCTGGACCCCCCTCGTAAATTCAGCATGATTTATTATTAGATCTGTGCAAGAAATAGTAAATATCAATACCTTAAAAACAATATACCCATACTTTGCATACTTCCACTCGATAATGAGTTTTGGAATAATATTCTGGGGAATTCCACAGATAGTAACAGTATATTCCTACTACAAAAAAGAGTAATTAGAAGAATAGTGGGTGCCAAATCTAGGGAATCGTGTACGACCATTGAAAAAACTACAAATAATGCCCATGTCAGTATTATTCATTAATAATCTTCCTCGTATGTAATCGTGAAAACTTTGTAATTAATTCAACAGTTCATAGCATAAAATACGCGTCAAAACATGACTTTCATACGTTATCGGCAAGTCTATCGTGCTATCAAAAGGAATGCGTTATATGGCAGTAAACATTTTTAATTGCCTTCCTATGGATATAAAAAATCAAACTCAAAATATAAGATTATTTAAGGCCAAATTAAATAAATACTTAATTTCTCACACCTTCTATTCTGTAGCTAAATTCATAACATTCAACAACCCTTCATGAATATTTCTGTGTTGTATTAAGTAGCCTATTGATACTAAAACTCTTAATACAGACAAGACCAGGAGAATTACTTAAAAAAAATGGATCTGTATATAGTAAAGATGAGACATGGACATACGACAGGCACATATTGGAAAATGTGAAACATTTCACATATTTAGGGGTTACTTTATCAATGAACGGGAGATGGACTAAGCATGTTGACACAACGAAACGCAAGTGCGGGGTAAAGAGTGCGTAGGTATTGAAATGTATCACTAAAGTGTCAGATATTCCTGCAGCAACAATGGAGCTAGTAAGTTCTCGTATATGGATCTGTGCTTAGGTCATCTATGTTGTATGGAAATATGGGGTTGGGACAGTGGCCGCTCTGCATATTTCTTAAGAGGAGGAAAGAAGTTAACAGCACTAAATGACACCTTCTTGAATGAAACATGCTACAAATTAGCCTACATGCATACATGTAAGACCAGGTAGTGTTGGGGTTGGCCTTCCCTTCTGTATAGCAATATTCTGCTCTTGTAAACTGAGTTTCCTAAATTGTTCAAAATATATTATGTTTTCATTTCCTTTCATTGTTGAATAATTGAGCAAATTAACAATTACAAGGAAATTCACAACCTCGTAGCATTTTTCGAGCACACTACAGCATCACACGTGTTGGAAGAGACTAGCTACTAACTCGTAACCGGAACCGTTTTGCGGAAATGGAAATGGAAATGGGAATGGGAAATAATCTGAGGAAAGCGAGAACACTGCACCCACCCATATGGTCTGTGTCTGTGTGTGGTCTGTACATTTTACAAGTTCAGTATCACAAGCTTTTGAAGAATGTCAGTTCTTGTAAAGTCATACTATCATTATTGTTCAAAGCTGCCGGTGGCCGATTAATTTTTTATGTTAAAAATGATGTAGTTTGGAGTACCTACTTTCAGTTTCAAATATATTTGTACAAAACTGACAATTTGGCTGTTGCCCTGTCTAGTAAACAATGAATAGAAGTGAATTTCAGGGGCCAACTACATAAAACTACTTCCTCTTTGTTTTACAGAAACCCGACTTTTAACTTTCAAATATCCACGAAAGTTTCAAATCATGAATAGTAGCCTATATAAAGTGCAATGAATAATATTTTTGATTTATAATTTTAAAAAAGTTTGCATGGTGTCTTTCATAGCGTTGCGTTAAAACTGTTTTTGTTGTGTCTCCTCCTAGATGTGTTATAGTCCTGTTGAATGCAACATCGTTAGATGGCAGCGGCAGCGAGCTTGCTGCACGACCAGTCGGTTTCTATTTCCCGCCCACGACTGATTCAGAGGAGGATCTCCTCCCTCTCCGTTCATTTACGTGCTTTAAAACTCTGCTTCTTTCTCTGGCCGCTAGTGCGCTGTTGTCTATGTGTGTTAACTGCAGTAGAGGAGGAATGGAGTGCCTTTCCTCTACACAGACAATCTCGCATCTTTCTCACAGTTTTCTACAGCACATGAGCGCGTGTCGTTTAAAACTCGATCAACCGAGTTTTTCTTATAGCTGTGAACGTAAAAATTATCGAATCTTCCTCGAATTTCAAGGCACATATTTTGTTATTTATTTACAAAAGAAGAAAATGTGAGGAGGATGTTCCTCCCTTCCCTCCCCCGAGAAACCGCCACTAGGTTGGGAAAATGCAGGAAAACTAAATAAGGTACAAACGGACTTCCTGAACGAATACTTGGAATTGGCAGAAGCATAGTTAACTGCGGGGTGCTAAAGGAGTTCGGGCTTCAAATCGAAATAATTCATATGAAAGTTAGGGTGATAAAATACTGGTTAAAATTATATTTGGGGATCAGACGCTTCTACGGTAGATATGCTACAAAGTTCAACAAAGAGAGGGTTGGGAAAAGGGGTGGGTTTATAAACTGCAGAGAGGGATGCATCATATAGGAATGGGATGGGTGTGGGAGAAAGGAGAGAATAACAGGAGGAATGTATGGTGTAATGTGAAGATGCGTTTAATTGATGTCGAGAGGCAAGAGATTGAGCTCCAATGTTCGGAAGAGTCCTCATTACATTTACAATCAGATTTCATGCCTAACTGGGGGAGGTGTGACTACATAAACTCTTGTAACAAAGACAGCAGAGCAGGTTTAGCGTGGCTAAGATTGGGGGCATGGAAGGGTAATAAAACTGTCAAAGAAGTAGGGGAGCGTCTTTGTCCGCTTTGCAAAGAAAAGGACTCCTATAAGCATATTTAATTATAGCGTGTCGAATTGGAACATGTACGGAGAAAATATCTACCACCCTCCATGTTAAGTCAGAATAGGAGTTCCCTTGCATGTCTTGACCTCATGGGGAATAGGGAATGGGAACAAAAGATTGGTTTGTTCCTCTTGAAGGCGAGAAAGAGTAGAACCTCAGCTGTTGAAGTTTGTGACGCAAACTGAGGAAGGGATAATAGTATTCACCCAACTATACGCTTTTATGTCTTTTAGGTTAGGATATGTTATATAATATATTTTATTGTGCAATTTCCATTTAAATGTGTGTGTGTTATTTTAGAGAGTAGTTGGATGTAATCATAGATGGGGGGGAACCTACAAAGGAGGACTTGTTTTGGGTACAAAGCACGTACGGTCAGAAGACCCGTGCATTGGATTTTAGAGAAAATTATGATAATATAAAATCTGTATGTATAATATTACTCAATAAATCCATCCATCCATCTATCTACCTACCTATCTATTTATCTATCTACTAAAACTTTGTGTTCTACTAGTAAACTATATTATAAAACTGTTCTGTATATACAGTATTTCAACTAGATTGTGGCTATAATTATTAAAACTTTATAGTACTATTAAGATTTTTTTTCGTTTTACATGTTCCATATTCTATCTGTGAAGCGATGTACGAATAACATTAAATGTAAATAAATACAATCAGGAAGTTGCTCCAATTTCGTTTTTTACTGTAGCCTATACGGCCGTAAGCAACCAACTGCTTCTGTTCAAACAGACTTGGCCAGAAGCTTATGCTTCGAAATTCCAAAGCGAAGGCACTTTATTTAAAAATAAAATACATCACTGATCCTATTCACTTCTAATATTATTCTTCGATTTTGGAAAATTGGCATTTAAAAGTGACATGAATGTTAAAATATGGTTTAAGTACTTTGATTCAATCAGGCATAACAAACGTACATAATGACAATGAATGTCATTTCTACAGTGCGATCGAGAAGTCTCTCCGCAGTGCTTGTGTAGCCACGGTGCAGCCGAGAATATAGCCTAGGCATAGAATTCAAGTAGCAGCACTGGCCGCTAAGCAAATGATGGACTGGGGATGTAAGGTTTTCAAACCGGAATTAATGGGGAAGTGCCAACTTTCTAGAGGATTACGTGCCACCTTTCTACACGATTACTAGAACCAATGGAGCTGCGGAGAGAATTTTCGATCGCTCTGTATAACAATGAGGCGATCTTCACTAAGTGGACCAGATATTAGATAGTTCATCACTATGTGATACAAGAGAAATGGCCAAGGGAATATTTGGGTAACTCAACTTTTTTTTTCTTTTTTGTTTTTTTTTATATCCATGCGTTTAACGGAAGGAACGTGCAGAGGTAGCAGTCTGCACATTAAAGTCTAGATGATTTAGCTGTAAGTATTGAAATAATATATTTGTTTTAATTTATACAAGTAAAATAGGAGTTCATGAACCGGAAAAAATTTTATTCCCGGTGGTGTATTTATTTTTTTCACTATTTGCTGGGATAAATGGCATAATTTTTTCATTTAAATTTTCAACCAGTTTTGTGATGGTGTGGCATAATACCTAATGAAGGGACATTGTTTTCCGAGACTTTAATTTAAAATTTGCGTTACTAGAACCTTATTTAAAATCTGAAATGTTTAATAAATACAATGTTTTAAAATTAGGTCGGATTCTTTAAAATATAGAATTATTTACCTAATCTGTTTATCATTCCGTTTACTGAGTGAAGGTATCCAGTGACAAAAATCCCTACATAGGCCTAACTCAACAAGTGCAAGGAGCTACACATCAGTGAAACGTGTAATAAACAAACAGAAGTTGAAACAGTCTCTACTAACCCAGAGGTTAAATTTTTCTTTTAAAAAATTAATAATAATAATAATAATAATAATAATAATAATAATAATAATGTAATGGTGAACTATGCCAAGTCATGTTAGTAACAAATATCCCATTTAACGCCTTTTAGAGTGTTCATTTCAAAGCTTCTTAGAAAAATACTATCATAGAAATGTGGCATCAGAATCCATCATAAGCAAAAATTATGTTCATCGTGCTTATGAGGGGATTCTGTGCAGAATTCATTTCCACATTGACGATTCACATTATCTGCCACGCAGTAGAGTAGATGAAACTACAGATACCATCGGGTGCTACATAGTCCATTTAATTGTTGGAAAGTTGGTTTCTGATGCTAATTCAAAACGTATTTGATTTGCAGAAGACAATTAACCAGAACCAACTCTAGTATTAGTGGTAGTATTAAGTAGTAGTAATAGTAAGTAGTAGTAAGTATTAGTAGTAGTAAGTAGCAGTAGTAGTAGTAGTAGTAGTAGTAGTAGTAGTAATAAGTAGTAGGAGTAGTAGTAGTAGGAGCAGTAGCAACAGTAGCAGCAGCAGCAGCAGTAGTAGTAGTGGTAGCAGTAGTTGTAGTATCAGTACCAGTAGCGTTCTATCATCATTTAATTAATTTAATAATGTGGCAAATTTAGATAAATACTGTATTATATAGTTAGTTTAATAATATTATAAGAACTTAAATTAATTTCACAATTTTATAACTGATATTTCGTCAAATTTACAACAATTTCAAACAAATTATTTTATTGTTGGATATATTTTTCGATTTTTAGAGCCTATTTCCTAAATTGGAAGCCTATTTTAGGCACCTAAAATCACATTTTAGCGACCTAAATATCCGAAGTGTAGCTGTTATCAACTACAAATCGAGTGAACACATGTTCAATTCCCGGAGAGAAGATGAAAAGTTACCTCCTTCATACTCCATAGACAGCATGTGCTTTATCAACAGCCACGCTGGTTGCAATGACAAAGATTCTTACAAGTAGGTCTACTTTTAAATGCTTAAATTCATACGGTAAAAATAATTGTCACGTAGTTGATCGGGAATACCATGTGTTCAAACCCAGGACGATAAGAATTATCACAACTTGCTTTCTAAAGGAAGTAAAGCAGGCAGACCTGTGACGTAGACTTATGGCATGTAAAAACCTTGCTCCACTGCTCCAAGCAAAATTTTTTGGTCGTTTCTTTCTGACTTCATAATTTAATTCTGGGCGTAACACAATGGATCCGAATGGGAAAAGTGTACTTTAATTATTCCACTGTCCACTAAACATATGCGTCATATTAGTAATATATTATTTTATTTTGGTTCATATGGCAGTATGAGTTAATGTAACATAGGACTACATGGTTATCCAGTTGTTTCTCTATTCTCTGGTTTAGTCATGAGTTGGTCTCATTATACAGTGTGTCCCATTTATCTTGTCACCTATTATAACTTTTTTGTTTGGATAGGTATTGGAATTTTTGTTTTTGACAGTTATGTTAGAACGAGGGGTAACATGAGTGTAGAGATTTGGTGCATGTAACTACATTATGGTACAAGATACACGTGACGTCATCGAGTTTTCAAATAGCACTACATACTTTAATCATCTCACATTGATTACACACATTAAGACGAGTTCAAAAATGTATCACAATGTCACCTTCCCAATCAATAACAACAACAAAATGTAAAATGAATGCAATCAGAATGTGCCGTTTGTTGTGGTGCCCCATTCATCTTGTGCATTAACTTACACAAAACGAAAGACGACTGACGTCCGTACTCGTCGTGTCTTGTATATGTGCTGTCTTAACATGTAAATAAACAACAACTGTCGACGCCAAAATCCACGTAGTGGCCTGCACGTTCTCCGGACCTGTCGTCACTCGAATTCTTCCTGTGGGGAACTGTAAAGGACAGTGTGTACCAGAACACTGTGACAATACCAGACGATATGCAGCAACGCATTTGACAGGCTTGTGTGTCCATTCAGCCAGCAACATGCCGGGCAGTCATACGGTCTTTAGGGGAACGCTTTCGAATGTGTATTAATGTGAATGGTCTCCATTTGGATCATCATTTGTGACTCTCAAAGCATAACATTATCACATTGGAAGTACGTTTTTGTTTCGTTTTGTTGTTGTTATTGATTAGGAAGGTGACAGTGTGATATATTTTTGAACTTGTCTTAATGCGTGTAATCAATGTAACATGATTAAAGTATGTAGTGCAATTTGAAAAATTGATGACGTCACGTGTGTCTTGTACCATAATGTAGTTACATGCACCAAATCTCTACACTCATGTTAGCTCTTCGTTCTAACATAACGCTCAAAAACAAAAATTCCAATACCTATCCAAACAAAAAAGTTATAATAGGTGCACAAGATAAATGGGACACCCTGTATTCCATGTAGTCTATGAATATGAGGACCCTGTATGTTTCTTTTATTTATCCTACTGTCCTTTAATAAATGTCGCAACTAGACCTTTAAATATGAGATATAACATTCAGCAAGGAATGCATAAATCTTTGAACAGGACACGAAAAAACTTTATGTTGTAAGTTTTAATATTCTTCACATAAAGAAAGGAATGCTCAAGTCACGTACGAATGTCTTGTAGAAAAAGCTCCAAAATTTATTGCTGTGGTAATAAAAAAGTCAACGCCCCCTTGAATCTGACCGGAAGTCAGAAGAAGTTAAAATGTAGAATTGCTCTATTACTCGGGCGTGAGACACAAATCAGCTGTGGGGGGCCGTGAAACAAGTGAAGCACGACTGCACGAGCTCCTGACCTGGGTGTGGTGTAAGAACAGAGTCCATAAACTGGATTTATTTGTGCACGCATGCCCTCTAATTTCAGCTTGTAAACAACTGCAACTCGATATGTAAACAAATCTATCCCTTACGTGCAAATTATTATGGAACTGGTTAGCTGCGAAATGCTGTGTTGACTTCTTATTTTTGAGGTCTGTGCTCTATCTTGAATCGGTTTATTCGGTTTTGATTGTTTTCTCTTGTGTTTCTTTTCAGTCTTTTAAAAAAATTGAGTTTTCAAATGTCGGTCAATAAATTTTGTATGGTTTGGACATGATAACTTCATCCTGTAGTACGAAATCAAAGGGATTTAATGTGAAAATGTTGTCATATAAAATAGAAACAATGGTTAGCAGAATGTTCGCCCATCATATTTTCGTTCACTCTTGGTACTTAACTTCACTCTTGTCCAATTGTACGTTTGTCCTACATAAATTTTTGTCCACAAATACACTGGCAGACAAAAAATTTGGGACACCTGAACTTTACTTTGTAATTGTATTTAAGAGATCACCAATATGTTTTAAATAGTGATTAATAAGATTATAATCTTACTACAAAAAAAAAAAAGAAAAGAAGAAAATGAACATGACTTCATAACACCAACAATTACCAACAATAATGTCAACTGTTGTCACACTCTGCATAAGCAAAATTTTGTTCAAATCTAGATTGCGATGTAATTGTTGGTGGTATGAAGTCAATCATTTTCGTTTTCACTAAAGATTATTATTTTATTGGTCCTACAGAAGTCCAATCCACAGCACCGGATCGAACTCCCGTCCTCCAGTGTTTTTCCCTTTTTGGCCTGACTCCAATTTTTCTCCTCTAATATTGTTACCATAACAGATATTATATTCTGAAGGACCAATAAAATAATAATCTTCAGTAAATTCTTCTAGCAACAGGATTGGACTCCGGCGCAGCTCAATGGTGAGAGCGCTTGGTACGTAGAACCAAGTACCCGGGTTCGATCCCCGGCGCCGGAGCGAATTTTTCTTCTCTAATATTAATTGTTACCATAACAGATATATTCTGTAGGACCAATAAAATAATAGTCTTTAGTAAATTCTTCTAGCAACAGTGCATATTTCTGTACAGATTACTGTGCATATTATTGTGGAATCCCGGCCACCAAGTCCCTCAACTGAGTGCGGTCCTTGTATAATGGCAGCTGACTTAATAAAATGTCAACATACATGCTCAACTAGGAGTCAGGCCAAAAAGGGAAAAACACTGGAGTAGGAGAGTTCGATCCAGTGCTGTAAAATTAAAGTGCCCCAGTCTATGTTACAATCTGGTTTCTTCCGAGGTTTTCCCCAGCCGTCGGACTGATGCCGAATGGTCTATGACGAGACCACCCTCGTTCGGTCTGATTACCTGCTTGGGTTTTTCCGAGGTTTTCCCCAACCATAAGGCAAATGCCTGGTAATCTTTTGGCGAATCCTCGGGCCTCACCTCCTCTCATCTCACTACATCTGACAAAAGTTATAGAAAATTGCAAAATTGTAAAAATTTGTAAAAATTGTAATTGTAATCTTGTAAAATTTGACTTGTTCCTCATCTTAAAGCTTCATTGCTAATGTAAGATCTATGGAATATAATAAATGAAATGAAATATAATTAATCACGATTTAAAATATTGGTGACATGTTAAACACAAAGTAAAATTGAAGTGCCCCAAATTCATTAAATTTTGTCCTATATACGGTGTGTCCCATTTATCTGGTGCACCTATTATAACTTTTTTCTTTGGATAGGTATTGGAAATTTTGTTTTTGACAGTTATGTTAGAACGAGGGGCTAACATGAGTGTAGAGATTTGGTGCATGTAACTATATTACGGTACAAGATACACGTGACGTCATGCATTTTTCAAATAGCACTACATATTTTAATCATGTTACATTGATTACACACATTAAGACGAGTTCAAAAATGTATCACAATGTCACCTTCCCAATCAATAACAACAAAATGCAAAATGAATGCCATCAGAATGTGCGCGTTTGGTTGTTGTGGCGCCCCATTCATTTTGTGCATTAACTTACACAAAACGAAAGACGACTGACGTCCGTACATGTCGTGTGTTGTGTGTTTATTGTCTTAACATGTAAACAAACCACAACAATGTCGACGCCACAATCCACGTACAGTTGCCTGCACGTTCTTCAAACCTGTCGCCACTAGACTTTTTCCTGTGAGGAACTGTAAAGGACAGTGTGTACCAGAACATTCTGACAACTATCTGAGTATGAATCTGAACACAACACCCAGCCAGCACATTAACTTAATACATGATCCGTTCGACCATAGATACCACTCAGTCTAACTAACCAAACTAAAAATACATGTACACTCAATAACAGGAAAACTCTACCCAGCATAAGGCTGCATCACATGCAGCAACGCATTCGACAAGCTTGTGTGTCCATTCAGCCAGCAACGTGCAGGACAGTCATATGGTCTTTCGGGGAACGCCTTCGAATGTGTATTAATGTGAATGGTCACTATTTTGAACATTTTCTGTGACTCTCAAAGCATAACATTTTCACTCTGGAAGTACGTTTTTGTTTCGTTTTGTTGTTGTTATTGATTAGGAAGGTGACATTGTGATACATTTTTGAACTCGTCTTAATGTGTGTAATGTAGTGAATGACGGCGTGGTACGATCATCCACTCCTCCTCTTTATCTTTCTTATATTGGCTGCTTTCGCCAGGTGGACGGCACATTGGAAGGATTGGGTGTGCGAAATGGAAGACTTTTAGAAATGAATAGTGTGAATTTGTAAAACAAATATAATTAACAATAATAAGTAACAATGTACATAAATGAAAAACGAAATAACAATAAATGAATCGCTCCATACAGAAAGGGCTTTAGTCCATTAGACCTAGTTTTGAGAACACTAAAGAAAACATTCTGTAAATGCCTACTCTATTCGTTTCTGCATAGAACTCTGAGCCTGATGCTTCAGTTTCTATCTTTCCAAACATTGGACTGAATACCTTTCTGCACAGGCCGATGGAGCCACCCATAAAGATATGATTTCCATCTATATCTCGTTTTTTAAAATTTGTGACTGAAGCCCTTTCTGTATGGACCGATTCAAATATGAAATAGGTGAATGAAAATAGGACGAACTAATCTGAAATGATATCCCCCAGGATATGTAAATAATGTAAGTATCACAAGGCTGAGGCCAACACACTTATTAGTGATAAAACAATCTAATATGGCCGTCTCTCGACAATCAGTGACTAACCTATTAACCATATGTTGATGAACCACTCTCTAACTAACTATATATATATATATATATATATATATATATATATATATATATATATATAAACTATCTGAGTATGAATCTGAACACAACACCCAGCCAGCACATTAACTTAATACATGATCCGTTCGACCATAGATACCACTCAGTCTAACTAACCAAACTAAAAATACATGTACACTCAATAACAGGAAAACTCTACCCAGCATAAGGCATCACATGACTGATCACTATACATTACCCATTACACATATTGCTCACATAAACTGTGCAAATTACACTAACACAAATCTCTGCACTTTACAAAATGAATACCCAACGGAGAGAAAGAGGGGGATGGATTTATTTTTTATTTTACTAGGTTATTTTACGACGCTTTATCAACAGCTTAGGTTATTTAGCGTCTGAATGAGATGAAGGTGATAATGCCGGTGAAATGAGTCCGGGGTCCAGCACCGAAAGTTACCCAGCATTTGCTCATATTGGGTTGAGGGAAAACCCCGGAAAAAACCTCAACCAGGTAACTTGCCCCAACCGGGAATCGAACCCGGGCCACCTGGTTTCGCGACCAGACGTGCTAGCCGTTACTCCACAGGCGTGGACGCTAGGGGGATGGAGACAGATACACGTAATAAGTAACGGACGATAATTCCAATCTCAAAGATAATTTAAATAGCAACAAAACTCGACGCACATGATAACAAAAATAGCGGCGAAGGAAGCCAACAATCAAAATGGAGCAGGGAAAACATTAAAACAAAATGTGAGACCGTAATCGCTGCTCTATCACTCTAACCGTCTCGGAACATGAACTCACGTTAGAAATCAATCTCATAACATAATTCCCAATACAATTTACCTCAAACACATATATCTCACAAATATGTTACTCAACGCAAATACAAAACTTGCCCCCAAGACGTATCACTAGGAAGCGATGTTTCAAACTACGCTCCACTACAATGCCAAACACACACGACGCAATTTAACTACTCCACTGATCTATCTCAAGCACATACAAAGCCCGAGCCACGTTGTCTATATCTGCCGCGTACAAAAATCCTAAGTCTTATTAAATGTTACTGCCGCGTATGAGAGCTTGAATCTGACCCAAGAGCCTAAGTCTTGTTAAGTGTATCTGCCGCGTACCGGAACCCGAGAGTCGTTGCGCTTATTTCCGTTAAAACAGGTGAACTCTCTCCCCCTCTATCCTCGTGAGACGTAATTGAACCGGCCAATAGGGTTATTTGGAAAGAAAAAATGAAAGGATTGATAACGCTATCTATACTGTGACGTCTGAGAGCGCTCTGACGGATGAAGTGACGTACTAGGTGAACGGCCGTGATAGTGGGCACGGCTCAGTAATCAATGTAACATGATTAAAGTATGTAGTGTTATTTGAAAAATTGATGACGTCACGTGTATCTTGTACCATAATGCACTTGCATGCACCTAATCTCCACACTCATGTTAGCCCCTCGTTGTAACATAAAGCTCAAAAACAAAAATTCCAATACCTAACCAAACAAAATAGTTATAATAAGTATATTTTTTATCCCTGTCCGCCGAGTTAGCTCTGTGGTAGCGCGTCTGCTTCCGCGTCCAATTTCGCTGTGTCAGAAATTGTTTCGTGTAAAATTTCTACTTCGGGACTAAGAGAGGTGGCGGTGCATACATTCTAATCACTAGATTGTGCACCAATATGCCTGAATTAAGTCCCAAATCGCTCCACATATGAAGAAAACACTGTTGATAGTGATTCGTTCGTCGGACGGGGACGTTAAACCTGATGGCCCCCTTGGTGCTATTCGATTGAAGTAGGCTACGTGTCGGCAATGGTTTTCCCCTTCTCCCTTCCCCATTTTTATCATTACCGTGAGGCAAATGTCAGGTAATCTATGGCGAATCCTCGGCCTCATCTCACTATCATCGATGCTAAATAACCTCGTAGTTGATACAGCGTCGTTAAATAACCAACTCTATATATACACGGCAGGAGGGACCCCGAAGCGCACACACTGGCTAGAAGTACTCTATAAATGCATGTATTTATTTTACACAAATCTTACACTAAATACATATTGGTTTACAGTACATATATACGTCTGAACTCATATATTTTCAAACAAACAAAATATAATATAATTTTTTCTCGTTTTTGCTTTATTTTCGAGATAAAAATTGTTTTACATGAAACATTTCAAAGCGGGACTTGGGAAAGCCATTGATTTAATTCCCAATATGC
The DNA here is from genome assembly GCF_040183065.1 of Periplaneta americana. Taxonomy (NCBI): domain Eukaryota; kingdom Metazoa; phylum Arthropoda; class Insecta; order Blattodea; family Blattidae; genus Periplaneta; species Periplaneta americana. The sequence goes on along the minus strand of NC_091130.1, from coordinate 83,014,607 downwards.
TCAGTCAATTTAAGAGAGCATTGTATTATGATAATAAACACTCGAAAGAATTTAAGTTTTGGCCTTTAAATGTGCAGAAATTTTATCCGAACAAATGTTTACTTTTCGTTCTGCAAAAGAATTTTAGAATGTTTCAATTTTTCAGATCAAATTTCTGCACATTTAAAGGCCAAAACTTAAATTTTTTCAATAATTTGTTATCATAATACACTTTTCTCTTAAATTGACTTAGCATATTGGGAACTAAATCAATGGCTTTCCCAAAATACGCTATGAAATGTTTTATATAAAATATTTTTTCTATCTCGGAAAGGAAGCAAAAACGAGCAAAACTGTATTAGTTTTGAATAATCTTTTATGTTTAAAATAACTTATAGAATAACCCACTGATATTAATGACATTAATTACGCTTCAGCCTGTATAATATATTGCACAAATTTTTCGAGAGCTGAACATTTTTTGGGCGAAATTTACTAGTGAACGAAAATGTTAATGGACCTACTCCACTTGACTTAAGTGCATTGAACAGAAAATTTCAGACGAAAATGTATATTAGACGTAAATGTGTGAACGAAAATTCCTGAAAGCGAAACATTGGCATTTACATGAAAATTTCGCCTGAATTCAGAAAATCTAGTGAAGTCTACAGGACAAAATTAAGATATTAAAAATATTAAGTGTCAGAGGTAGGAGGAAGGCAACTGGATTGGCGAAAGAAATATTATGGGCGGATCCTTGCTAAAATAGTAATTATTATGGCCGTCATAAATTGGTCTTTCCTCTCTGGGCATGAGCATTAGTGAGATGTAAACAGAAATTAATTCCACGAGGTCTGAGTTTTTCCGTAGAACTTTCCGGAGGGAATTATGATAAATAACTGCTGAATAATAAAATATAATGCACTTCATACTCCATTATTTGTGCCAAAATTAACAGCCGCGATACATTACTTACAGTAACTCAGAATTTAATTAAAAGTTTTCTTGGAATAATCCTTTTATGGAATCGTGTGCTATAAATCTTTACAACAATGGTTATCCTTGAGAGCGATTCGTCATTGTTTCTGGTACAAACATTTACTTATCGCTAATTGGAAATATATCTGGTCAAAGTACAGAATATCGTTGAGTATAACAAATACAGTACAGCATTCTTTCTGTTATACCAGATTCAGAAAACGAGAACATAACATTTCAGACAGATTCAGCGCAGCTACAAGCCCGGCGGTACTTCTTTCGGTTCTCGACAAGGAAGTTGGAATTTGTTTCTCGCCATATAGAGCTGGAAACGAATTACTTGTCTCGATCAAAGGGACCGGATTTGAGTACCGAATGTCCATTGAGATGCGTGACGAATGAACGAGTCATGGGGAAAATTTTCAATAGGCATTCAGGGTCTCTCTGTCTTCAATACTTGATTTCTTACATTCTTATTATACGAAATACAAAGAGAACGTGTCTGAATGTTGTAAATATTTTATCACTAAAGTTTGCTTTAAGGACGGCGTCTGTCGTTTAGACGATTTATACTAAATTGTGGACTGGACAAGGAAAACGGTATATGTGCCAAAATGACAACGTGTACGAAAACACAAAAAAAACTGTATACTTGCAATTACTATTTAATGTTTTCAACATAAAGTGTCTCAACATCCAATTACGTTGAGCTGTGAAACAACCCGTTACTGACAATATTATATAGTGTAACTGGCTCCCACACTATCAAAGTCCGACAACGATATAAGTGCCATGTATAATTTCTTGAAAACGGTACAAACAGTCGAGTGATTTGTGAATATTAAAAGGTAGAACACTAATAATTTGATTTGTAAGCATGAGAAACTGTTTGTTTTTCTTACTGGCACAGGTCCTTATAAAAAACCTGGTACTTAGAGTCCATTAAATCTAGCATTTCCAGAAGGTCTTTCTTCTTCTCTGCCTTTAAAGAGTTCTTAAGAGTCAGCTTAGCAAACTTCTCCAGATTTGTAATAGACTGGACTGCAGTGTTCTTCCTCTTCTTAGAACCTGGCATGTCTTCCATTGTTCAGAACCATTCAAGTTATTCCTCGTAAGGACCAATGTTGGATGATCACAAGCAACTTGAATCCATGATAGCCTACCTGAATAATGCGCAATGTTAACGTATTTAGAGCCATATCAGCTTCTGAAGCAACATCCAAGAAGTCTTCATATTTAATTTAAATCACTTTGAATGTTTTTTTTTTTCTGACCGACCTTACAATGTCCTGCATCTCATCAGGAACCATGGCTTTACAAACCCTCTCCTTTAGGAGTAGTGTATGGCTTCCCTTGCTGCCGTAGTTTCCTATTTTCTATACACAATTCTTTGCCTTAGATACTTTTATAGTTAGTGGCCTGTTATTATCTATGATAAATGCTACAAAACCGCTACATTCACTGTAGATCAACACAGCGAGTAACCTTCCACGGAACATACACTACTACGTGGCACTTATATCGTTCATCAGGACTATACTACGGGACTTATATCGAGTCCCATCTAGAATGCACTCGTTTGACTATATGGAAGGATGTCTGGCACATATATCCAGTCCTATGACATTGACGCTGCTACATATATCACATTCCATGATAAAAACAAAATTTGTTCTCGGAGGTACTTAAACTGTTTTCCATGGCTGCTCCTCAATGTTGGACAAATTTTATTCATTATTCTTAATCTCAAAGCCAATTGAACGTGAAATTATTAACATGAAATATAATCATTCTTACTAACAAAATAGTGACAGCTTATATATTTAAATAACCTCCTGAAAATAGCGATTAACTCAAAATTGGTTATAAGGATATTTTGACGCGAAACGTCTATGTTCGGGTACGAAAGAGGAAAGCTTAACTTTTACACGCGGTCCGGCTCGCTTTTTTCTCTGTTTAATGTATCACGAGGTTTTTCACACTTATTCGGCGTTCCTGCCCTTCTGCTATTCTGTCATGCTTCTTCTCACCCCCCCTGTCATGTGGTTACGTCCATTTTCGGCTTCCCCTTCTAAATTTTCTAACTCGGAGTGAGACAAGTAGCCAATTGGCTTGGAGCCCACATATTCAGTTTCTCTCAAATCTCCTTGCAAGGACTAGTTTTCGCGTACCTTTTAAATGTTTCTCATCCCATTTCCCCAACTGACATTGACATTCGAGGTTTATCACTTTGTTTTCCTAAGGCGCTAAGACAAATGTCAGGTTGAACTCTAAAAGAAATGGGCCACGAACCTACAGCTCCCCCATATAAGTTTCGATTTTTTTTAATTAGAGTCTTCGAAATAAGATCCTCAGTTCCGTATATTGCCTTCAATACTTGGGGCGAGTTTACTCGAGTGTCACTCGCACAGTGCAAGGGCTCGAATCCCTTCTCTTGCAAGGACTGCGGTAATCCCACTCGATGTGCAGGCTTAATATCTTCGGTCATCCTAAACTGCTGTTGTTCTGTCTTGCTTCCACTCCCTTTCATGTGGTCGCTATAGGTTACGTCTGTTTCCTGCTTTCTCTCTTAAAAATTATTTAAAGTTACTGCAGTGGAATGCCGACACCCGGAGTGAGACAAGTGGACAACAGATTTTGAGCTCACACGTTCAGTTTTCTCATCGCCAAATTCCCTTGCAAGGACGCGTTTTCGGTTACGTTTAAATTTTTCTCCTGCCATTTCTCCGTTGACAATGACAATGAGGTTTCTCACACAATAATCATGGAAATATTGAAAAAAAAAAAATATATATATAACTCATTTTTAGGGTAAGTTTTGTCAAATAAAAAAAATTATAGGACTTACGAATAGTGAGATAATTACAAGTGTTTCGAAAGCGCGGACGGCAATTGCAAGATGTCTCAACGCCGCATAAGTAGCATCCCACACTCCATGCAGTCAACGACTTGAAGGGGGTGGGTTAAGTTCAACTACCCTTCACCGTGTATCTTGCAGCAGGTGAGGGGAGGACGGCAGCAAACAAAAATGTACTGAGCTTCGGTGCAATACTTCGCGAGTTAATCTGGAGATAAATCTTCGCACAAAACTGACCTACGTAAACTCCAGATAGAGACGTAACTGTTATTGTTTAGTTTGTGTAATTTAATGCCAGAAAATGTAAATTAATAACCCGAATGAACAAAATATCTCGTGTCCGGGCGAAGTTCAACAATGAATGCAGAATTATCAACTTACAATGCAATACACTAAAAATTCATTACTGAGTATGGCGTAATAATTGTAATGTAAGCAAGAAATACATACAGTAATAACAAGAAATAACGTGAAAATCAGACAATTATGTCCAAATTAGTGAAAACGCTTAGGATTGAAGTTTCAGTTACAATTAATGAAAAAATAAAACTGATGTAACTTTGTGAACAAGATGTAAGTAACATTACAGTTTGTTGTTTTACGAATCACTAATTCTGGGCGTTAATAATGAAATAAAGAGTAATAAACTCTGTAAACCACATTTCACTCACATCTTACAGATACTGTTCAAAATGTCCACCATCAGTGTGTGTGTGTGTGTGTGTGTGTGTGTGTGTGTGTGTGTGTGTGTGTGTGTGTGTGTGTGTGTGTGTGTGCAGCTTTCACATTTTCTAGTCCAATTATAACGAACTCTGGCCAGTAGTCTTTACTGTTCCGAATTTCTTCCGCGGCCTGGATCATGTCTAAGTACTCATGATTTGTGAACTCTGGCATCTCGTAGTTTTGAAATAAATTAAACTGTATCGCTGTACGTCCAACTGCACACTAATGCAATGTAAATATCACAATAGCTGATCAGTTGCGAGTACTAGGCCAACTGTCTGCCGTCCGGGCAGCGATGCCAGATTTATAGACCTTTGTCTATATAAGTTAAGGGTGTTTGAGAATAAGGTGCTTATGAAAATATTTGGGGCTAAGAGGGATGAAGTTACAGGAGAATGGAGAAAGTTACACAACAAAGAAATGCACGCATTGTATTGATCACCTGATATAATTATGAACATTAAATCCAGACATTTGAGATGGGCAGGACAAGTAGCACGTATGGGCGAATCCAGAAATGCATATAGAGTGTTGGTTGGGAGGCCGGAGGAAAAAAGACCTTTGGAGAGGCCGAAGATGGGAAGATAATATTAAAATGGATTTGTGGGAGGTGGGATATGATGATAGAGACTGGATCAATTTTGCTCAGGATAGGGTCCAATGGCGGGCTTATGTGAGGGCGGCAATGAACCTTCGGGTTCTTTAAAAGTCAGTAAGTAAGTAAGTATAGTGTACATCTACTCAAACCGCACGATTCATAAAATAGGTCAGATACAACAATTTTAAAATTATACAGAAATGTCTAATACCAACAACGGAAGTTTATATTATCATTTGAGTTCGTATTAAATTATTTTATTTATATACAGCATGTTTAATAATTGTCAAGAATACCTACAGGCGGTAATATAGTCTAACTTGAAATATTATAAAGAAACTGAATTGTTACGAAACACTTAAAATGAATAATGAGACAATAGTCCATGTTTCGTCCCCCCATTTCACTGATCTTCTTTGCATACGCGGTGCATAAAAAGATCGTTTACAACGGCTCAAGTATGATAGAGGAGGTGAAGAAGGAAATTTCTGTTATGAGCCAAAGTCTTGTAAATCAACAGTTTTTCCGCTAGAAGCGCTGATAAGATGACTCGCTTAAGGGGTTTGTGATCGCTCAACCTCTCTAATAATAACTTCCATCCTATTTAGATTGTTGAATGTTGCAATCATGTATTTGTGATGAAACTGTTCTACTTCGAAGACGAGCAAAGTATTATGTTTCTTAACATAGTGCGTGAAACTACTGGAAGAAAGCTGAGACTGCATTTGTACAGTACGTACAATATGCTGCAGCAGTGATGTCAAACAAGCGCATTTTTCTGACCTTGACATCGTGCAGTGGGCATCAAGCGCTAGGTATGGAAGGAGGAAGGAATAAGCAGCCTGTTGAATTAAGAAAACAGTGGTGTACAAACTTCAGACGGAACGTGAAATTTTTATGTCGTTATTTTTATGTGACTTCTTTCTGTTTGATATTATCTACTATTTGTCTGTAAAACAAAAGTACAAACACCAATTTCTTAATATTGCAGTTCTGTTTTAAACGTTAATAACATAATAAAGAAATAAAAAGGAATATTCACATAAATTCTATAGTAGTACAACTATGCTGTACTAAGTGAATGAAGCACATAATTCATAAAGAAAATGATATCCTTCCCCCCCTCCAAAAAAAGAGATTGAGTATGACAAGGTAAGTTGAAATTGATATTGTGGTATATTTAGCCTTATAAAAGTAATCAACAAACTAATCAAAATAATATTACAGTACAAAGCAAAGTTACCTAGGTATATGTTTTAATTGTAACTAATATTACATAAGAAAACTCTTATCGCATTATGCTTTTAAGGTGATATTGGTATGCAACTTCCTATCATCAGAATATTAAATTATTTCCTCGAAATCCGTTGAAGCTATAGGGCTGACGATTTTACAACACATAGGCACATATCTCTTGTTTATGATATAACAGTAGTTGCATTGTTAATTCATTTCCATGCGAATATTCTAAAAATTTCTACTACCCTATATTCAGTATTATGTATTTACAATATATTAGATTTACGAAAACATTTCAGTACCTATAAGGCTACTAAATAAACCTATCTGAAATTTTCACTTTTCTGTAAAAAATATTTACAGAAAATATTTATTTTCAATAAAAAGCACGCTTGTGAAAAATGAGCATTAGAATTAAAACTTACATTCTTATAATGCACTTATACTTCTCTGACAAATATAAAAATTAACATGGATACAGTTTTAATAAGTTTTCTACCCTTTATACATTGAATCAGTGCTGGCCATCGCTGTATATAGCTCGACTAAGCGGCATAATTACTACCTCATTCGTCCGTCTCTTTCCTTTACGCTGTAGCGCTCAGACTCTCCTGAGTTCTAAAGCGCGCGCTTGCCCATTAGGGCATCAGTTGCTATGACTGTGTTACAGTGTTAATAATAAAATTGTGCCATTCCTTTTGCTCTGGGGTGGATAGTCAGTTATGTTTACAATACGATTTCTGTTTGTGATAGATTCTGGATGGCAGAATCCACACTAATTGAGCTGGCTGAAATGCATCTCGTTTATGGGGAGACACGAAGCAAAAATGGCGGGAATTTTCAACATTGTCTTCAAGTGGAATTTTTCAATTCTTCTTTCGTGGAAATGATACTTAGTGAGTAGAGCTAGATTTCTAAGTGAGCCACCCTAGTAAGACAACAGTGTGCATTGCAAAGTATTTTAATTTCTTGTCGAGATGGTCTCAGAGATCCTGTGTTACGAAGTCAGCCATGAAGGCTTTGAAAGACGTCATACAGCAAGCCTTTTGCGAAGACACCAAGCAGCATAGCTGTTGCGTCTTCTTTTTCCTTTTGCTTGATTATTTAACAATTAGGTTATTTAGCGTCGATGGGATTTATGATAGCGAGGTGGTATTTGGTGAGATAAGGCAGAGGATTCGCCATAGATTACCTGACATTCGCCTTACGGTTAGGGAAAATCTCGAAAAAAAAAACAATTAGGTAATCAGTCCAAGCGGGGATCGAACCCGCGCTGGAGCGCAGCTCCGGATCGGCAGGCAAACACCTTAGCCGACTGAGCTACGTTGGTGGCTTATTGTTGCTTCTTGTCATGTCAGCCAGTTTGGGTAGAAAGAATTCTGCCATCCAGAACCTATCACAAATAGAAATCGTATCACAGACAACTGACTTTTCAGAGTTATGGGAATGACATAATTACTACTGCAAGTATTGTACTTTACAAAATGCAGCCTTAGCTTTCTTTACAGTAGTGTCACGTTCTGTGTTGACAAAAATTTCGCTTGTCCTCGAAGTGACACAGTCTCATTACAAACACACCACTTCAGCATTCAACGATCTAAACCAGCGGTGACCAAAACTTGAGATGCAGTGATTACATGCGACAGACAACCTCTGAAGTAAGGAGACGGAGGAAAGATACTTGGCATGAAAACTACAACCAGTGGTGGTTCCTGTACTAACATCTTGATCAATCCCGAGGATAACAATCTCAAGCTTTGCTGTATCAGTAATGTCACTGTTGTCATCAAGAGCCAGTGAATAATACACGATTTTTCTTGCTTCTTTTTTTAACCTTCCTCTTGAATATAATCAGGAATTTTCTAAATTCTTCTCTCGATACTTGGTCGAGAAATTCGTAGTTTTCCAAAATTAAAAACTTCTTATAGAACAGTTATTTAAGCTATTTCAATCATTACTCTCTTGAGAAATTCTGTTCCATTAGAGCAAGAGATATTTCAAACCCCATTAGTAACTGACTTCCTTACATTTACTTATCTCCTCTTTCTCTTCCTGGCTATGATTTAAGACATGTCAATTCCTGGCGTTTAACAGTTCGTTGGCACATAATATTGAATCAGTTGATCTACAATATTATTATTAAATGAATAACTAATCAATATTTACCCACATCTAAAGATTAAGAAGATTAAAATTGAGATAAAACCTAATAATTTTATGATTCTAGGGAGAAGATCTAAAAATATCAATATTCATGCACGTACAGAAGAATTATAGAAACACATACTTAGTGTGTCAGTAATAATAATAATAATAATAATAATAATAATAATAATAATAATAATAATAATAATAATAATAATAATAATAATAATACATTATTAAGCGTGACAATTAATGTTTTATATACTCCTAACTGAACCGTTGTGTAAAGTAAACATATTACTTTTGTCCGACAGAACAACAAAGAAGTTCTCCTCATTCTTTACACGTATTACTGCTTGTAGAGACAGAGTTTGTAGAGCGACATGATACCGCCACTGCTTGCCTTCAGCACATGAATGAAAAACACAGCAATGTACCCGTTTGAATGTCTGTGATTACACGATGTAATCACGACACCCGTTTTGGTCATCGATGCTCTAACACAAGTGAAAGGTAATATCAGGGAGGTTGAGCGACACTAGACTTCGTATCTTATCAGCAACGACGGAACTGCAATATTTAAGGCACAAAACAAAAATGTTTATCTCCTCTATCATACCTAAGCCGTTGTAAGGGACCTTTCGAAACACTCTGTATGCGATATGGTTGTAGCTGATACTTGATCAGGTTTTATTTCTTCCATAACTCTGAAACGTCATTATAGGCCTATAAACTATGTTTTTGTTGTGTGGTGAACCAAAATGGAGAATGGTATTAAAGTAAGATTTGTATCAAGGATGACTGTGTAGGCTGAAGCGATGACCCACTATAATACTAATTCATTGGAACCTTTAATAAATTAAAACTATGACATTTGTATCAGATTTATTTCTCCCTTTTTTAAGCAATCATATCCTTAAAATCAACAAATTCCTTTTAAACTTTATAACCTTCAGTTAAACAACCTCGTAATATTTGAAATAAACAACCGAAGTATGCCAAATTACATCTGTTTGAACAACTTAAAAAATTGACAACAATATCTTTGGATTTAAACAGTAACTGTAAAATTAGAATTCAATCTTTCAGGATTTCCTTTATCTCACATCTCAACACAATAAAATTAGCACATGATCCTTAATACTCTATCAATCAAATCATAATCTATACAAACCATCACAGCATACAGACATCCGATGTAGCTTCATTCCAGCCTATTAGAATCCTGTATATCATCACCAATCTCCAACCATTGGTTGAATATCTTGTTACTAAGCTATATCAAAGCCCCTTTCTATCTGAGCTGATCGCTCCGACCGTTCTCAATTCACCACTCTCCCCGTCTCCACCATCCAGGTAGGGGCGAAAGGTGATCGACGCGGAAACGAGAAAACGCCAGAATTTGCTACATCGAAAGTCCTCCTTTTCTGAACACACATATTCAAATATCATAAAGAGACACCAGTGATACGTAAGATTACATTCTGCCGGATTACAAAAGAAACCACTCAAACATACCGTTACAAGGCCTATAGTCCATGTTTCGCCGCCCGTTAACCTGATGTACACTGTAGACTGCGCAGGTCTTGTTTGAAGGTGTTTCGTGTTTCATGTTTCTGTTTAGAGTAAAATATAGGTTGTACGTAACAGAAGGGGATGAATAAAATTATGAACAACTCAGAACTATGCGTAAATAAGGTTCGAATATGAAATAATTGTCGAATGAAAATGGAGAGCTGGAAGCATTTACGGATTCTTTTAACTTGTCCAAATATATTTTCATCAGTAGAAAGTGACTAGAATTTTAATGTTTAATATAAATTATTCACTAGATACATTTACTATGAAATGTTTTCTTCAATCATGAACTCAAACTTATCTTAATAACAATTATTATTTATATCAGTGGCTGTCATTTCTTGACTCGTGAGTCAACCTCTTAATAAACAAGCAGGGCGGAAGGGTAAGACGTGATCTCCCTCACCTTAGCCATCACTTGTTCATTCAATGTTAAGTAGTTTGGTATTCTCCCCCTCCTACCTTCCCCTTTGCTGTGTAAGGCGGGCTGCATTTTATATGACGTAATCTTTGCCGACTACTCATTTATATTAACACATTTATTACAAACCTCTTGCAATTTTAATTTCTGTTTGTTGGGATTCGCCTCAACTTCTTTTATAAATCTAACTTCCGTCTTCTAGCTAGTAGTTTTTCCTTTTACTGTCACAAATTATTGCTGCAACACAGTAGCCTGTAACTGTTTTCAAATGTTTGGAGCATGTCCTGCGAGGAAGAAGATAAACTACCATGAAAAGAGAAAGCATGTCGGCTCTGTATTCGCCTGGCTGTGTGAGTTTGCTGTCTTATTGATATTAGTCCCGTAACCTTGAGTTAACTGATGTAAGCAGACAGCGGTTTTCACTGTCACATGGCTTTTATATTCTACGTATCCCGCAGCTGACCTTGGGAATTCATTCTTCATAGTTTTTCTGCGTTCACTGCAGAACCAAACATTCTCCAATCTTCCCTATTTTACGCATTCCTTTTAACCTCCGCAAACGATCCATATATCTTAATGTCTGTCATCCGATATCCCCTTCTGCCCGAACTTCTCTCCTGTTCACCATTCCTTCTAGTCCATCCTTCAATATGCAGTTCCTTCTTAGACATTGACCCAGAAAATCCTTTTTTTCCTTCCTGATCAGTTTCAGCATTATTCTTTCTTCACTCACTCTTCCTAACACAGCTTCATTTCTTATTTTATCTGTCCATTTCACACGCTTCATTCCTCTCCATATCCATATTTCAAATGCTTATCGTCGTTTTACTTCACTTCGTCGAAATGTCCATGTTTCTGTCCCACATATTGCCACACTCCACACAAAGCATTTCAAAAGTCTCTTCCTTAGTTATTTTTCCAGAGGTCCGCAAAAAATGCTTTTTTTCTATTAAAAGCGTCCTCTGTCATTGTTATCCTCCTATTGACTTCCTGGCAGAGCTCATGTTACTACTTATAATACACTCCAAGTATTTGAAGCTGTCCACTTGTTCTATTGTCTCATTTCGAATTCACACGTTCACCTTCTTTATTTTTCTTCCGATAATCATGGTCTTCGTCTTGTTTGCATTTGTCTCCATCCCGTACCGCTCACAGGTGTCATTTAGCTCTAGTAGCATATCCCTTGGTATCATCTCCTCTTCTGCTATCAACGCTATATCAGCAAATCTTATGTACCGTATTTTACTGAACAGTCTTCTCTCTTTCCAATCCACACCAATTTTCTTCAGGATTTCCATTAGTTTATTCCAATCCACTCTGTTAAAAGCCTTTTCCAAGTTCACAATAATACTACATGCACTTCATATTTTTCTCTAGATATTTTTCGCCGATTGTTCGTAGCAATCCAATTCCATTCTCGTACCTTTTCCCTTCCTGAAGCCAACTTCCCTTCCATCTTCAAATACAGTCAATTCAATATTCACAAGAAAATCTTCGCCAAGTTGGGAAAAGATTAATAATATTAATATCAAAGTCATAAGACAAATCATGTGAAGTTAAAATGAAAGTTTATTAGATATCAAAGCGAACAAAAAAACGTACAATTCAAACTCGATTTTAAAATATCACTGGTCAACAATGATTTTGTTAAATGTACAATTCCTACCGTTTCTTATGTAATATCATACGGCTGATTCCAAAACTGAAGTCAGCATTTTTCTACCACCTACCATTCCTTTGTGAATTTAGATAAATTTATTTATTTTTATTGCTATATACAGTCCTTAAAATGCTAATGAAAACAAAATATATATCTAAAATACTTCATTTTATTGCTTTAACAATTGATCTATAACTTTAGAATTTTATATCATTGTTGCCTGTCAAGTCAGAATTCATAAAAGAAAATAATAATTTTATTCCTCATTAAACTTTGATATTTAGTATTAATTCTCAGTTGATTTGGAACTTACATTCATGAAACAATTTTCATAGCCTGTTTTCTTTGTTCTATTTTTAAGTGTGCTAAAAGTATCTTATAAAGTGAAATATACCTCGAAATATTGTATAAATCACATAAACAATTTTTGTTGCGTTTGTGATTAGTTAACTTTGAATTTTACTACACTAGTTAAAAGAGATTCTTTCGATTGCAAAATAGATGAGGACATGAACTGGACCCCAGAAATCTGTTATGTTCCACGTGATTCTATTAACTGGTTGGCTAAACGGATCCCGTCTTATGGCTTTTCTAGTTCCAATGATATGCCGAGAACCTAAGGATCATTCAAAAGGAACAACAAATCAGAAGATTACAGAGAACTTGTCAGCGAACTGATTCAGAACTATAACGTAAAGGAGTTTCATGTATCTCTCAAAAGAACTTCTTGGATTCTCATCTATTTTTTCTTTCCTCAAAACCTTCGGGTAGTGAGCGACGAACATAGGGAGCGTTTTCATCAGGATTTTTCTGAAATGGAAAGGTGCTACTAGGAAAAATGGAGCCCAAATATTCTGTCAGACTACTGCTGAGCACTCAAAAGAGACGTTTCTCAAGCGAAGTATAGCCTAAAGTCTATTTCACACATACACTTTAGGTAAATAAATATGATTTTAGGTAAAATGTTACAAGGTATCAATACTAGAAAAGCCTGAAGTACATTTCATATAATTACTCAAAAACCCAGGGAGACAGAAAAATTTTGAAAACAGATCTGAAATCAGCACGAGAAACGCTATCAGAATCCCCCATTTGTTATCTTTTAACTAAAAATACTTTTAATTTTGTTGACGAATGAAATATTCTACTTATAATCAAGCGAATTGCGTACAATTGATTTAACTTATAGTTATGTAATTGAATGTAATTTTGCAAGGACCTGAGCATAATTATGTACAAACTGGAATTACGTATGGTAACCCAGGTTACTGTCTATTGCATATCATTTACAGAAATTGTGTTCCTAGCTGTCTGGTGAATCAAAATGAAGGCAGGAGAAGGAAAGCAGACTTGCAATAAGAAGAACGACACCGTGAGCGTGGTGACGATCTCCGACGCCGTGGTGGACCGACTGACGAACAAGATGCCGGGTATGAACACGGTCAAGAAAGTGGATGGCGCCGAGGAGGACCAGAAGTGGTACGCCACGCTGAAGTGCATGGACGATTACCACACCAATCGGCACGGCCTGACGGAGGATGTGTTCAACCAGACGCTGGCAGCTCTGGAGCAGAGTATGGCGTCCGCCACGCACTCGGCGCCGCCGTGCCACAAGCAGGTGCAAGAGGTCATCCGATGCTACAGAGGGTGTCACAACCAGACCCTCAACTGCGAGGAATCAGTCAGGAAGTTCGCTGACTGCGTCGACCTCAAGAAGATGGAAGCAATTGCGCAACACAAGCAGAGAAGGCATAACCAGTTCGGAATTGACAATTGACTTCCACAGTACATATAATTCACCATTTATCGTGTTACTCGTATTTTAAATTATAGTGTATTTAATTTTTAGTATGTTTATTCTTCAAAGCATTTTTCTTTTCGACTTAAAAAGCATCTCCTAAAAAGTTTAAATTACTTTATGTCATGCATTTAAATTAGTGACTAGAAAATATTTCTTAACATTAATAAATTTTGAAGAAGAATTTGAGGCGAAATATTGCATCGAATTTTAATCTAAGTCTGGTATTCATTTAATTCTACCTTTTTTTCCTTCTTTTCTCTCTCCCTTCCTTTCTTGCTTCTTTTAATCTTTTCTTTCTTCCTTCCTTTCTTGCTTCTTTCTTTTCTTTACTTCTTTATCCGTTTTACCTTCCCTGAAGTACCGACTTACATGCAGACAACTCCGGTGTAAGGGAGGGACAACATACTGTAGTTTATGAATCCACACTAGACTTCTACACTAGAGATGAACAAAACTAATTGCCGCTCTCGCTCCCTGTCTTCGCTGCATTTGTCTTTCGAGTCTCGGCTCGTCATTCTCGCTGCGCTCCGAGTCTCGCTCGTCATTCTCGAAATAGCATTTGGTCGGCGTGGAAAGATGTCGTAACTTTGAATAACATACATCATTGAAATAAATAACATAAATGTTTAAATGAGACAAAAAGGCAAAACAAAACAGTATCTTAGTTATCAAAATGTTCTGGTTCTATTATATGATATTACCTATGGTTATATGAATAAAAAAAACAATTCTCAAATAAATTTGCTATTGTAAGAAACATAAAACATGACATTAATATCTTTTTACTTGAGACTGCACACTTGATCGTAAACATATGTAAAGAAAATTCCTAGCCTTTTAATAAGGGCCTAGCAATTAAATAGAAACTAGGAAACGGATTATTATACACTGAAAGGTAGATATGTTTCAAATAGAATACTTCATTGCTTATACATATATAATAATTGTCAAAGTAGATAAAAGTTCAGTCAGGTATAAACAACTGCTGACTTCGGAACTTCGGGACTTGATCACAATATCGAGTCTCGGAAGACCCGGTAGTCTTTACGTCAAGGACGCAACGTAACACAACACTGTCGTGCGGGTTTTCGGGTTTTCGGCTTTGCGGGCGCTGTTAGTCTCGTTTTCTCGATCGTTGTTCATCTCTAATATACACATTGTGGACCTTTGTGGGTGTGGATCTGGCACAATGTAGGACCATCAAAGGACAATCGCAAGACAATAACAGTCCATATTCGTAGACCAGTCGTTGGCATTTCTTGACTCGCTAGTCAAACTCTTAACACAAAAGCAAGGTGGAGGAGTAAGGCATGATCTCCCTCCCATTAGCCATCACTTGTTTATTCAAAGTTAAACATTGTTCAAGTAGACACGATAGGATTAGTTATGGACTGGCTTGTTTTTTCACATGTGTAGTCGTCTAATAGCTGATTTCATAAACGAAGATGTAGCCTATGATTATCACAGACGACATAATTTATTACCGCATTCATTTCGAAAATTTATATCATAGTTATTCAACTCTTGAGTTTTAGGATACAAACATTGCTGAATTAATGGATCAAATTCGATAACAGACTTGACGTTTCTTTCTAATATATCAGAACACCTTGAGACAGTTTAATTTTTGCATTTACATGAGAATAACGAAACGTTAATACATACAAACCCTTTTAAACGCCTGGTAGATGTATGGGAAGGAAATTTATCAGAAAAAATTCTATCATTTTCCTTGTGTGTAGTCAATAGTCACTCTTTCGAACTCTTGAATGGACTTAAAGTAGATTTTAATAACAAACGATTTAATCGTTTAAAAAAACATGGATATTGATTTTTGAATTGTTTGCAAATTCGTTTAGTGTGAATATAATAAAGTTTAGGTCATATCTACAAGAAGAAGTTGCAGATCTATTAAATTACACTTATGTGAAATCAGTCTAAAAACTTGGCACGAGTAGATATTTCAAAATGCTTACAAATTCAAAATGAGGTAGGTAATTTGCGCCAGTATCACAGTTATTTTTTGTTATGTGAACAATGTTTTTTAATGAATTTTGAACAACCAAAGAGAATTTCGCATATCAGAAAAACATCTCGTTGCTCAGTTAAAATTGGCTACATGCTACTTGCAGCTTGACTCCTAATTTTAATGTGTTAATTTACACGTCCACCATAATGTTCAAATTTTCTATAAAATAACATAAAGCAAATTAAAAAGAAATGAACAAATGAGGCGTTCCGTAAGATAAGGGCGAACCCGCCAAATGTACTTTAGACATAATCGATGTTCGAAGTATTTTGCCTGTAAACGAGATAAGGGCGAAGCCGCCAAGGACACGTCTGTAAATAATGATAATTACTTTGTGCACTGAAAAACTAATACCTGTATTGAAAATTGCAATTAAATGTCCAATTTAACATTCCAACTTAATAGTGATCATAGATGACATTATAAATTCATCAATATTATGGGAATAATTTGAAAACAGTATATTAGAAAAAGCAAAGGGCATAGAATGAACTCAATAGTAGCAGACATTAACAACAATATAATAATAATAATAATAATAATAATAATAATAATAATAATAATAATAATAATAATAAAAATAAATAAAAACACTTAATCCCACTGTGATGTGACATTTACAAAGTGTCTGAAATTATTAATAAACAAAAATAAGTAGATGCCTGTCATGTTATTACCCTTGCTATCAAAAGTGGTTTCACTTGTTCTAGAAACAGAGGCGCTAATAATTAATTCATTATATCATCTTCATGAAGATGTTCCTCTGAGTCGGTCACTGCTAGTTGCACGTTTCGTTTGCTGATCACGTCGTCCAGAAACGTTCTGTGGCACATAGATAAGGAGAGCTTTCAGGTCCTTTACTTTCTCAGAAGTGAACATTATTGGCGTGACATACTACTTTGGCAAAAACAGCTGAGAGAGGTCGGCCTGTTCTTAATGCGACATCTGTTCAGATCAGCAATTGTTAAGAGCTTAGAAATATAGACATTCTGGATGTCATAATCACCCAACTTCCAGAAATTACGAAATAAGTACATATTGTATTTTCTCCGTACGTAATCCTCTGAAGCATCCACAAGTACATGGCGGGCCTATACCACGAGCTTGCACATGTCGAGATGTTTTCGTACTAATGTACGATTCACCTTTGTTTCTTTTAATCTCTGTACGTTTATCCATTTTTCAACATGCCTCTGACGTTTCCTACAATGACCAGATATGCCTGGTTGATTATCACTGTCACTATTACTCACAATAAGCTATTACAATGTCCATAAATACACGTAATTCCTCACTACAGTTGTACTCGGCTGCGTGGTTACAACTACACTGAGACAAATGGCGCGCGCCTTCAGGCAGAGTGGCGTATTCGCCCTTGTCGTACGGAGTAATATGAATATTATGAACCTGTCACAGACTACGCAGTTTTTACAACCTTACAAACAATGATAATTTCTATATAGTAAGGGCGAGCCCACCAACGTCTGCCAGGCTTATGTTGCAGATATGTCTTAAATCTTCGGAGGAATAAAAAACATAAAATTCGACCCTTTGTGGGCTCGCCCTTCTCTTACGGAACACCTCAAATGTACACTGATATAAACCTAATTAAACTTCCTACTTAATTCTGAAAACATAAATTCAATGAACGTAGGCCTACGCCGCGGTGGCTCTGAGCGTATGCGCTTCCAATCGAACCAGCACGTGGTTCGATTCCGTGTATATTTAATGGAAGAAATTCATCTTCTATCTATGGAAGCAGTCGACAAAGATGGTGTCATATAAAATACACCCCGCAAAACATAGCGAGGGAGAAGGTAGGAGGAGGGTGAAGGCGGAGGCGTCAACCCCTTCACTGTTGCAAGTGACCGTGTGAAAAATGTGTGAACATTAACCAATTATTGAGACTATCTGAGACTGATTCACCATGTGAGAAGAATAGTACTCTCTACCTTCAGTAGGATGCTATTGTTCTGTAGTGATTTTTTTGGCTATCTTCAGTCTTTAATAGACCAATATAGAGTGCTTTGTCGTTCATTACAGCCACAGAATTAAAAATCTTATTTTCGTGGCCTTTTGTGTATTCATGTGGAAATTTAAGTCTCGCCTTGCGGGATTATAGTAATTTTCCAATTTTTTTCTTCAGAACGCCTGAACGGATTAAACTATATCTGGTTTAATGGAGTACGAATTAACGAGATTTTTCTGTATATTGTAAAATATTGACAATATAGCATTTCACAAATATTTCTTTGAATTATTCAGTTGTAAAAGCTTACTAAAATACAGATTGCTGACAGTTTGACTGACTTACTAGGTTCTTATACAAAGAAAAGTTTTTTCTTTATCTGTATGTGCTGCTACATAAATTTTGTAAACCATTTAACTGAGAGTATGTATTTTTGTTGTTACATTTATCTCTATTCAGTGTTAGAGACTTCGTTCATCAAGTTCATAAATCTGCAACATAATAGTGGTTACATCATCCATTGTTATAACACACACATACACACACCATAAGCTATCTTTCTGTGTAAGCTCAGGACTGTTTTTGTTCCCTGCTTTTGAACTTTACAACTCCTTTCTCGAGAAGCAACAGAAAATTTATCGGGCTTTGTTTCATTAGAAACTATACCAATCAAAGATCATGCGTGGGTGTGCCTTCTGATTTTATCTCGCGCAACCGGAGTGGAACCCTGCGATTTGTGATGCATACCAGAAGGCCTTGACAATCAGAAAGGTCTCGGACACTTCGCAGCGCAGGCGTAACGCTGCTGCCAATTTTCTGAATAGTTTTATATTCGTACGTGTCTGCCAGAAAACACTAGCATGTATGGTCTTGCGATGACGTCATCTGCAAGTGGAAGAAGACATCATCGTAAATTTTATAGTAATGCTACCACACTCCTTTTATATAAGGCAGGTGTTAAGTGGGGAACGGAGTTATTTAGATAAGTACTGAGTAAATAAAGGCTCGCAAGCTACGATCGTTTTTCAAATATATTTTTCTAAAAATTGAAATCTAAGAGAACAAGTCTCTTATTTCAGTTATCTAGAATCTGATTAGGCAGATTGCTCAAGTCAATAAATTTAAATATCTGGAAACAATACTAAATGGCAATAATTCGATAGAAGATGAAATTAAAGACGAATTACCAATGGTAACAGAGCCTACTTTGCCAACCAAACCTTATTTAAAAGCAAACTAATAAAAAAGAAGCCAAATTAAGATTATATTGGCCTATAATAAGGCCAGTTGTCACCTATGGCTGTGAAACTTTGGTATTGAAAGAATCAATCAAACAAAAATTGTTAATTTCTGAAAGGAGGATTTTAAGAAGAATCTTTGGATCCTCCAAGGATAGAGATGACAACTGGAGAATAAAAACTAAAAAAGAACTAAATGAGTTAATACGCAATCAAAATATAATAAACTTCATCAGGGCTATGAGGTTAAGTTGGTTTGGCCATGTTAAAAGAATGGAAGACCCAGAGGCTAGTGGAATATATGTAAATGGAAACCTGGGAACTAGAGCAGCGGATAGACCAAAAAGCCGCTGGGAAGATTATATTTTGAATGATTTGAGGAAGCTATGAATCACGGATTGGATGATAGTCATACAGAATAGAAGTGTCTGGAAAAAAATTGTTGAGAAGGCCAAGACATTCAATTTTGAAGTTGTACTGCCTTAAGAAGAAGAAGAAGAAGAAGAAGAAGAAGAAGAAGAAGAAGAAGAGTCTGATTAGACTTAAAATTATGAGTAAGATATTAAGAACAAGTGATAAAATTCCAATCAATGAAAAAGAGAATGTTTAATGTCTTATAGCAACTCCCATGCGTTTATTTGCGTCAGGCATGAAAGGGAAACGAAGTGACAGGGAATTCAGTGAATCCAATGCCGGATTTAGCCCAGGGCAGCAATTTCCAGGGGGACGGCATTTTCTCTCTCTCTTTCTTTTTTTTTTTTTTTTTTTTTTTTTTTTTTTTTTTTTTTTTTTCCACTTCACAGTGAAATTTGTTTTTAAAACAGTTATTGGTAAATCTTTTCTGAAGTTTGTTCTTGAACACCTTGTGGAAGTCTGATATTGTTTTGTTATCGCATTGTCGCGGTCGTGGCGAGAGAAAAACGAAAGTGTGTAGCTGCACAATTATAGTGTAATACCGTGTTATATTATGAAACTGCTTAAATTTAACTTCTTGTATAAACAATAATGCATTGTTGAAAATCAAATTGGATGTGTGTTTATTACTTATCGCTATGAATAGTAACCACAACTCTCAGTTACATATTTCCAATATAATAATATCGTCAACAATAGTATTTAATCATTTTCCAGCATATATATTTTCCACTATATAATTCAATATGAAAGGCTTATTCCGCAAAGAGTTTGAGTTTATTTTTCAATTTACCTTATACTTCCTATCGAAGTAAGAAATACTCGTAATAATTATACCACCAACAAAACCAATGTTTAAAAATAAACCACAGCCTGCCTTTCAGAAATCAGTTTTGTTTCAACAATGAATAAGTTTTAATTTATGTTTCTTTGCATCGAATCTGATGTGATTCGTCAGATCGAATTGATGACATCATCAATGCTTTATCTGTGAAGAAAGTGCGAAGGAAATCTTTATAATTCACAAGTAAGAAGCATGTAGGCTATTTTTATTCCAGTAATTAATTGTTCTCCGAATTGTAACATTTCATTTAAAAACTACTTTTAAATTAAACATGACCTGTATAATAGGAACTCATAAAATGTTTGTGGGAGTTGGGAGGGGGGGAGGCAAATTTTAGCACTGCCTAGGGGCGGCACTATACCTAATTCCGGCCCTGAGTGAATCCCTATAATTGCATGGAACAATTACGCTGTTTGTGATTGTTAAGTTGAGCATGGTTGAGATTGTAAGGACATGGGAGATTTGAAATCAAATTTTGAGATTTCTTTTCATTTCTGCCTTTATACTCCCCACATTTAAATTTAACAAGGCGTAATTTTCTCTTCAATTGTATTCTATTGTATTTATTGCTACATGCTACAATACAAAATGAATACATGGAATAAACATAGCGCATACCCGTCTGAGTAAGGTCATAATTATTGCTTCCTCATTCCATGAGGCAAATTCTCAAGGCAATGCAATACTACTGATATTCAAAACGATTCACTTGACTTAAATGGCACAAATTGCAATACAAATAAAGAGTAAAATCGTAACTTAATATATTTAAGGTCTTAGCAACACCAATACGTTTCTTTACATCAGACAAAAAAGAAGCAAAAAAGTGACAGGGGATTCATGTAATCGGGTGAAATGTTTAAGCTGTTCGTGATTATTATTGTGAGCATGGTTGGAATTGTAAGCCTAAGGATATTTGGGATTTGAAATGAAATGATATTTCTTTTCATTTCTGTCCTTATAAACCCTGCATTTAAATTTAACAAGGCGGAATATTCTCGTTAATTATTTCATAATCGCTTTCTCATTCTGAAAACGACACGCGGCACTTTCCGACACGCTGTAGTCAACGCTTATATCTCAGAAACTATGAAACCTAGAGCTAAGTGACATACACCATCGTGTAGAGGACATAATTATTCACGAGATAACATAGCAATCACATCCGCTGATGATATCATCACAGCGCAGTGAAAGAAAACATAATGGCGAGGATTTTTAATATCGGCTGTAACTGCAGACTAAACGGACGTATTTCGATGATCGAGGTGTTATTTGAAAGTAAATGAAGAGCTCTTTAAGGCATACTAGACTGCTGTACAGTGACATTTAAAAAAGTTAATAGTGTGCGTGTAAATTGGATTTTGGCGACAGAATTTCAATTTCGAAGGTTGTCACTCAAAAAGCGAAGATGAAATCGATTAAAGGGAATCAGGATGACAGAATATCGATACGAATCGATTGGTGTGCCTGAAAGCAATGCTCAACGTTGTAGAGATTATAAGGGACGTCTGAAAACCGAGAGAGAGAATGGACAAGACGCGAAAGGAGCGAGCGAATGCAGTGTTCCTGCGTCTGTTGTACCTGATATCGACATTAAAAGGCAAGAGAAACCTGACGATACGATTCGTGTGCGTAAAAGCAATGCGAAGATCAAAATAAATCGTAGTATTTATATTTCGCCAGACCACATAGACGTCTACGCACCTGAAACACTTGCGGTTGTATCCGATAGAGCTATAACTTTATACTTTTTTATTCGCGAAGTTGCCTGTTTTTATTTCAGTTATCGGGTATTTTCATAGGCTAATACCGACAACACTCAGTCCCACTTCGTCCGATCAACGGACTTTTCTGCACAGTCAAGTGTTTATTTTCTGCGACGATGAAGGACATACGACTTGCAGTCGAAATAAAATCAAGGGTAGTTAGAAACATGTTAAAACGAACAATTTTACTGTGTAAACGTAATTTAACGAGTAAAACGTATTTTAGTATCTTACGGTCATACTAATAAAAACTCCTATACACACGTTTAACTGCATTATACATACATACCGTGGACACCTCGTTTACAGGTCGTGTGTAAATTCCTGACTAGTAATCACTATATAACTTACATCGTGTATAACAACACAACTGTTATATAACTACGTCACAGTTTTCTCAATATTTTATTACGAAATGTAACAGAATAACATATTCTTTATTGCATCCGATAGTGCGCGCTAGTGTGCAGCGCTAATTATCGGTAGTAAAACTGGGCCTGATCGATTACCATGCTATATTTTGATCAAAGAGTACAGCTACAATAATATTATACTGATTTTTTCTGTGCTCTTTGATTTGTTCTGTGATTACAAGGCAAAATGACAATCGCTACGAGAGGCGGCCATTTTTTTCTCTATATACAGGGCTTAAACAGGGTTTGAGCAGCTGGCTGCGGACTGGTAGGTCCGGGGTTCGATCCCAGGTGGTGACAGGATTTTTTCTCGTTGCCAAACTTTCAGAACGGCCCCGAGGTTCACTCAGCCTCCTATAAAATTGAGTACCGGGTCTTTCCCGGGGGTAAAAGGCGGTCAGAGCGTGGTGCCGACCACACCACCTCATTCTAGTACCGAGGTCATGGAAAGCGTGGGGCTCTACCTCCATGCCCCCCAAGTGTCTTCATGGCATGTTACGGGGATACCTTTACCTTTACCTTTTTAACTACCACAAAGCAATTATCATGTATAGTTACACTCTGCTTATCTATCGTTTGTGCATGGTTCATTAGTAACGTTTTCTTTCCCAAATCTTCATGTCTCGTATAAAAATGATACACGGTTTATTAGTAAGACCTTAATAATTGATTTTCCTTGTTACTAACACACACACTTCTACCACATAAATGCACAAAACAATGTATAAAAAACTAATATAAAGTAAATTAAGTTTTCTCAGGGAATAAAATAAAGCTATGCTCACGTGTCATAGATTTACTATGCGTTAATGATCCCTGTTCCTGAAATAGGGTTCCAAACTAAATCTATACGGCATTTTTCGCCTACGTTGAATTTCGGCGTTAAATAACCTCTACTTTATTTTAAAGCGTCGTTAGATACTGTACCACCACTATCAATCACAGTATGGTGCAAAGACATCACATCAAACAATAATGGCAAGGGACACACATCTAGCGCCTATAAAAGAAGATAAGTATTATCATACCGGCCAGAAACTGAATTTGGCTTAGTTGCGCTTGTAGCTGAAAAATACATTTGACTAACCGCGGAGAGAACGTAATTCGCTACAGCTCGGAAAACGAACCAAAATTTTACGCATACCCTACATTTCCTGTAGCAAAAATTTTACAACACCCTGTATAACATTACAAAACTTCGTTATACCGTATATGTATCTTGTTTATGCAGTAATATTTTCGTCATGTCCTTTAATTTAGTAAAGTTTTAATTACTATTTCCTTCTTGATATATTTTTTCTTACACTCTTTCAATTATTAATATTTGGCCATACCTATGTGTTATACTATCATGAAGTATCAATTTGCTGGCTATATTTCCCATCTCACTTTAATAAACTCAATACAAAGCTAAATATCTCCTTTAATTGAACTCTGTATTTGTTCTGGGATATCCGTTCACAAAAGCAATTAACTTCAACGCGTTAACTGTGCTGTGGAAATATTTTCTTATAATTTCGCAGCAGCAGCGCTTCGAGAGACACACCTCCCATAACTTCTAGCTGCCAGACCTGTATTTTGATTATAAACCTTCTGGCGTATTGCCACCCACTATAAAACTGGAAATGAAATGAGATGATGCTACGAATTCAAAAGATAGTGGATACAGGCCGTGCAGTAACACACGGAAGATGATATTCATTTTTATATGTTGTTGTGGATTTGTTTTACCACTTAAGCGGGTCTGTCTATTTTCACATTGAAATAGCTCATTCTTTTCAAGCGAAATCTTAAATTAAACTTCAATTTTCTCTACAAATTTCGGAGAAAACTGCAATATGGGAAATGATGAGGTCCGTTTCAGCCAGTCGTGATCATTTTTCGCAGCGGAGAGGAAAACGTGAAATGTAATGAAGTAATAAGCACTTTTTTTTTAAGATGTTACAAAATTCCGAAAAGGATAGGCATCATAGTAAATACGCGGTAGTATAACAGTTCAGGCGCTACAAAGACGAAGGCAGCGGGTCCCATTAACAGTGAGATTATAGGTTTTTGTACTTGGCCAAATCCTATGTATGCACTGGTCCTGGGGTTGACATAGACTCTTGCAGAAATGAATGCCATGAAGTTTTCCTCGTGGGTAAAGGTAGAAAATACGTAGCTCTAACATCCCTACTGCTACTAATGCCAACTGTATGTTAAGGTATGATATCCCAGGTGACAGTATACTCTGCAATAGGTTTAACATGTTTTCAATTTCTCCGTATTTTCCTATATAATTAAACAACAGACCAGTAGCAATTAAAAAAGTAGTATTACAGGGTGAAGATACTCAGGAAGATGACCAGAAAGTTTGACGACAAGCTGGATCTCGTTTGACATTCCGACCACATAAATTGGAAAAAGAAGTACCGTAACAGACGTATGACCGAGATGAAATGAGCTACAGTAAAAACTCCATATATAACGCCAACCGATGTAAAGCTAATTAGGCTATAACGCGGCGGAAAGTACAGTGCATACATTTTATCTTTCCACGCTCGCATGCGTGCAGTTGCGCTGCGCAATGCGGCGTCCGATTTACATCCTTGTGTGGAAAGATAAAATGTATGCACTATAATTATGTCCTCCGAAAAAATAACTATTTTATACCGTTTAACGTTTATGCGCTTAACATTCCAGAAATCTGTTCACAATTTTTGTTAATGCGGTAACATCAGCGAATAGGGATTATATAGAATTGACATTGAGCGAATTTTCCTGTTTTGTTTCTCTGTGCGCCTGCGTTTAGTTCCACTTTCAAGCGCTAGAGATTACTGTAATCGAGCACACGCTAAGATAATAATTGAGTGTAAGAGTTGAGGAGACATAGGATCCAAACATCGCCTACCTTATTGCATGATCCAGTAACGTTTTGCTTCAAATAAATTCAAGTTAACAGCTTTTCCTTATTTCTCAGTGACAAACTAGTTGTAATAATATTTTTTTATGTTTTATATATAATAAATTATATTATAAAATAACATAATACATTATAAAATTATGTATCAAATTCGTTTAATATTTGTATACAATATAATATAGGTATATGGTTTTACTTCTCATAGGAGTATTGTTTTTTTTTTTCCATTTTCAGCGCTATCAAATCATTACATATTTTAATTGTTGTTGGGGTCAACGTTTCAACTCCCATTATAAAGTCTAGACATTACAGTTAATGACGGATTTATTATTTCATCGGTCCAATTTATTTCATTTGAGTACATAATGTACCTAGATCTATTAATTTATTGTAAGTGTTATATTTCCGCTGTGTCGACTGCTAGCTGGCGTGATGTAAATGCCAACTCCTGGTAACCATGGTAACCAGTGTTTTAGTTTACTGACATTATATTGGAATTTCTTATTTTAGTAGCTCAGATAGAATAATCAGTTTATGGCAGTGGAGGAGTTGGTAACTTTAACAATGCAAAACATTAAAAAAAAACTGTTAAAATAGTGGACAGTAGATGCTCATCAACGCCATTTAAGCCGAGATGAGATGTTTAGAGCGATTGGTATAACTGAAAATGGTGGATCACAAGCTGGTGCAGTGAGGGCTATGAATACTGGAAAAGGCTTTAAATATCAAGAATGTGGAGTCGATATCACGAATCTGGCAGTCTAGAAAAACGACACCGAGGTGAACCGAGGATTACAACTGCCGTACAAGATAAATTTATGTGCCCAAGAGCCTTGAGAGAAACGACTCCAACTACTAACATGTTAAGAAATGCGTTGCAGAACATTGGGAATGTGGTTTATCAACCAAGACTATTAGGAACAGATTTCAAGAAGGAGCCTTAATGCCCGTCGTCCATTGAGTTGTCCAGCTATCCAACGTGGAAATCGAGAAGCTCGTGTTTTGTGGTCTCAGCAACATGGTTATTGGACAGATGATCAATGAAGTCAGGTTCCTTTACCGATGAATTACGCTTCGGTCGACATCCATATTCCAGAAGAATACGGATATGGAGATGACCAGGTGCAGCAGAGAGACTAAGATATGTACAGGGACGGAAATAGATGGAATTCTCATTCAACGCCGGAAAGAATTCAATAGGAAGGAAAGATGGTTAAAAATATTGGTGAATATGTTTAACAGAATGAGGGAAAAGTTCAGAATCCCGGATTCTTGGGCTTCCGCAATACTTGTGTCAATTTACAATGGGAAAGAGGATGAGAAAGATCCTAATAACTATAGGGACATCTCACTCTTATTGTGCTTAGGAAAAATTTATACAGATCTGCTAACAAGATCATGGATGTAGACGTATGATATCATCTCGGACTTTCAGAGCGGATTCAGAGAAGACAGAACAAGTGATGATAATGTTAATCATTAAGACCATAATTGATAAATATCTAAATTATAAAAGAGGTTTATGTACTGGTGTTTTTATCGATTTAGAAAAGGATTTCGATTCAATTGAAAAAAGGAAATTGTGATACAAAATGAAAAAACTTGGTGTCAATTCCTTATTTTTATAAAACATAAAATCAGTGTAAGAGATGTTGGATTTAAGATTAGGCTAGCAAATGGAAATCTGTCCAAATTGATTGAGCAAACGAGAGGAGTGAGACAAGATGTAACCTGAGCCCTCATTTATTTAACATATTTATTAATGATGTTCTAGATAATGTGGTAAATGTGAATTCCCATTGCCCAGTGTCAGATAACATAACCTATTCCGGGACTACGTTTTACAGATGACTGCGCTATTGGAGCATTTTCGGTCATCGGACTTCAAAATGCGATTAACGAAATTAATAGTTTCTGTAAAACTTGGAACATGAAAATTAACGAAAAGAAGTCAATAGTTCTAATCTGCAAAAAGAGTAACGTGCATAGTGAGAAAGAAAAATGATACGTGAATAAGATTCCGATTGTGTTTCCAGATTCACGTACCTAGGAGTGGTAATAGACAGTAGAGGAAATTGGAAGTGGCAAAGTGAAATGGCATTGAATAAAGGAAAAAAAATGCACTTTAAGCAGCAGATAGCCTAAATGCTTAAATAAATGGCTGAATATTGGTGTGAAGAATTTTCTTATAACATATAATTCACTAATAGAATAAAAAATAATGTATAATATAGAGATCTGGGGCAGTAGATTATCTAGCAGAAACATCGATAAAGTACGAGTCAAACTGTGCAAAATTTTTTTAGGAATACCGGAGACTACTTTTAACCTGGCAGCATTACTAGAGATGGCGATCGATACGAATCTAGGAATTATTCTAAGGAGAAAATCAAATATTTAGGTAATATTTTGTTAAATAATGATTCAGCAATTATGAAAAAATGTATCTTTTGTATGGAAGCCGCTAATTGGAAATCGAATTGGTTGAAAGAGCTGGAATTAGAAATAAACAGATTAGGTCTAAATTGGCTATGCAGGGGACTAGGGACTATAAACACGAAGACTATTGCAAGAATGGTAAAAGAGAGGACAAACAAAGTTTTGAGGAAAGATATTTTCCGTAATATTAAGGACCTAGGATCACTAAAATACTACAGGGAGGTTAAAACGTTTTGGGAACAGAAAGAATAAGTATATTAGATTAAATTCAAGGGAAGAGAGAACAGGAATGCCATGGTGGAGATTAGGTAACTGGAGACTCAAAAATAAGAGAGGGAACGTAGAGAAAGATGAATGTCCGTTATGTGAACTAGCTTTAAATTGTGCGGCAACGAATGATTTGAGAAATTGTTGGGTGGGTAAACATTTTTAAAAATAAATGCTGTAGTGATATATAAAAAATGAATGGTCCCCTAAACGCTAGCTATCTACATAAATGAGGAAAATTTCTTTTTAGATTTAAAATTAGATGGGAAGAGAAGGTCAAAGCTCTGACTGAAATATTGCATATTCGGACTCGATATGAAGCTACGAAAAGTATATAATTTAATGTAACAAAATAATCTTTAAGTAGACTGAATATAGAAAAACGAAGTTAAAGTTAATGGTTTTAAACACAAGAATTAACTATTATTATTATTATTATTATTATTATTATTATTATTATTATTATTATTATTATTATTATTATTATTATTATATGTTGAAGGTGAATTATATTAATTAGAAAAATAAATTATATTAGACTAGCAAACGTAGAAATACTAGTATCGTACTGTATTTTCAATAACAATAATAATTAGTATTCTGTTCTTTAACTTTTTGTTAAATGTTCACTGCTTGTATACTTTGTGACCTGGTAGAGAGTAAGAGAAGGCACTATGGCGTTAACTCTGCCAGTATAAATTAATAAAATATTATTATTATTATTATTATTATTATTATTATTATTATTATTATTATTATTATTATTATTAAATGTTAAACAGATACTTAGTAAATACTTATAGGTTACCATATGTATTGTTCAATTGTAATGATTAACTTATACAGAGTGATTCAAAACTTCTGCGACATTGGACAAACTCTGAGGGGTGATAGATCTAACAATAAGAAACCCTTTTTGTTAAACAACCTATGTCTTTTGACGCGTCGTTTCGAAGTTACCCAAGAAAATGTTTTTGCGGTGGCGTACGTCAATGTATGCGAATGTGTGCACCTCTGTTTGTTTGTTTGTTTGTTTGTTTGTTTGTTTGTTTGTTGAGTTGTTTGTAAGAGACGAGAAGGGTTGTTGTTTGTTTACGTTTAATGTTCAATACCTTTTCCTTTCAGTTCAGTGTAATCATCAATTTGAGAATGGATGCCTACACGATCTTCCACCAATGCGTCTCGAAGGCGCTGATAAAGCCGAGTAAACATTGTGTGATGAGGGTGATTTCTGTTTTGAAACTGTTGTGGAGAGCTCTTCTTCCGTTTCCGCGAGCCTCCCCATAACACATTGCCATGTCGGCCAACTCGGGAAAAGTGTAGACATCCATTCTCAATTGATGATTAGACTGAACTCAAAGGGAAAGGTATTGAACATTAAACGTAAACAAACAACATACAACCCTTCTCGTCTCTTACAAACATCTCAAGAAACAAACAGGGGTGCACACATTCGCATACATTGACATACGCCCGCGCAAAAACATTTTCAACGGTTACTTCGAAACAACGCGTCAAAAGACATAGGTTGTTTAACAAAAAGGGTTCCTTATTGTTAGATATACCACCCCTCAGATTTTGTCGCAGATGTTTTGAATCATCCTGTATAGTGGATGTTGGCGGATTAAGAACTGTAATACATCTAATCTGCATGATGTGAATACAGAATGATGTAATAAATATAAATAAATAAATAATATATATATATATATATATATATATATATACAGGAGGTTCGCAAATTCCAAAGAGGTTCTATCATGGTCTGGAGGGGAATAATGGTGCACAGATAAAAATGGTACGCACAAAGAAAATGTTACCTATTATTTTTTACGTTTCATAGGAATGAAGGTTTATAATAGGTACATTTTATTTATATGTTTGATGACATAAAATTAACGATCAGTTGTGTACTGTTCGCATTTCAGGAAAAGATTCGAGCACGGAATGCGAGTTTTTTCCCCCCGGGCACTCTTACAATTAACACCTCACGCAGAACAGGCCGGCCAATGACTAAGCCTTGTTTGTCCAAGTCTGCCAACGACACCATCCCCATCCACGTGCTCTTTAGAGGCGCAGAGCTATTTCTTACTCTATCTTCTTACCCCGCAAGGACAATATTCCCCTCGCAGGGATCTTCTCATGACATTTTCAGACTATGTTGCAGTCTTTTTCTCCATCCTCTCTTCCCGCCCTTGGTCTCACTACAAGTTATCTTCCATATATATCAGGTAAACTATAACGCGGCGTAAAGTGTGTCCCTCAACAGCCGCGTTATATCCAACGTTTACTATACAGAGTGAATACTAAATGTCGCAGCGTGATAGAGGATATTGTGGCGATAAAATTCGAGATAGAAGCCGTCAAGTTATGATGATTAGTTATGCAGATATTAGAGTTAAAATATGTGTAACAGTAACTTTTGATCCATAGCGCGTTGTAATTGGAGTTAAATGTCAAAAATACATCAACGATGTGATGTGTGCGACATGTATCTGTCCCTGAAATAGTCTGATTTCTTGGTTTCAGCGCAAGAACTGCGAAAAAAAATAGCTGTAGATGGTTTGTCTTCAAATACTGTACTGTGAGTTCTCTGTGCAGTGTCCCAGTTCAAACTGATGTTACAATACGTATCTGTTTTGCAATGTGAAGTAAGATAGGCACGTGATGTTTTCATTGCGTACGACAAGCAGGCGTCGGTTTTCAAAACGTGCTGCGCGACCCACCCGTTGTCCGGCATTGAACTAAATCCTAGAAAACATGTGTACCCGATGCTTGGAGTATAATTTGGAAGTACGGAATGTTCGACGGTGACATATGGGAGTTACAGTATGCGCTTAAACCCGTGCATATAGAAATGTTTCACACGGAAATAACACTTGCCCCATTAGATATTTGGGAAAAATTGCAAGATTGAGTATTGAGTCCTATCTTATTTATGCATGTTTTAATGTGGTCTATTACGCCCTGGAAATTCGAAGACAGCATTTAGTATATATATATATATATATATATATATATATATATATATATATATATATATATATATTTATTTATTCTGCCAGTTTCCTGGTATACAATTTCGCAACATAGCATGTTTTCTTCAAGAAATTCGTGTTATTTCCGCTTATTTTATTGCAACACCGCCACATTGACCTTTGTAGTACAAAAAGCGTTATTAAATACTCAACACAGAATATTCTTTTAATGTAACCATTTGTTTAAATTGCAGTGTCCTTAAACAACGATACCAGGAATTGAAATATAAGGTTATTCAAAAGTAAGTTCCCATTTTGAAATGGTAATAAGTTCGTTAAATTTTTACATTACAGAAAAATAAAAAACACCAATTTGTTCGTAAAGAAATGGGATTTTATTAAAACACAAAAAAAATATGACCACCACCGTGTTGTTAAATAACAAATAGTCCTTCTTCTATGCTATAATAGTAATATGCGTTACAAGAGCGGTATGTTGATGTTTTCATGTTCGAGGAAAAGATTGAAAAAGCGAAACGTAGTTGAGCTTTTTTAATTTCAGAGAACATGAAAACAAACATACCGCTCGTGTATCGTACATTATTTTGTGCGAAGATCGTTTATTACATACCTGAAAGAGGAATTTCTAATTAGTTGCAATCTCCATCTTGGTTTCTGTTCAATGACGGCAACTTTTAAAAACTAAAATATCTATCTTCAACATTGTTGCTATAAAATGTTTTCTGTGTTTACTATATTCCAGCAGGCCGTGATATACGTCTGTCTTTTTTTCCCCCAGTCTATAAATGCGAACTTAAAACAAACGGTAAGGTTATGTAATGATTTATTTTTCATTTTAATATTTTAACAATGTTATTTATATAACATATTGGAGTAATAACATCGGCATCTGTAATCTTGTTGATTTTTTCACGGCTTCCTTAATGTTACTTGCATTACAAATGCAGTAACTTTTGTGGTGTTGTAGAGTTTACTTAATTTTTGCAAATATTTAAAAACAATAATTAACAGTGCAATTTAGGTTAAATTGCAGTGGTAAGTTTCCAATTTATAATTATTACTATGTTAAACGTCTCTAAAAATAATATGTTAAAAGCCTAAAGCAGTAAAATGAATATGGCGCTTAAGCGGTAAGAAGAGGGATATTGTTATATGTGTTACGTTGGGAATACTGAATGTGGTATTTCACACTTACCGCGTATTGGTTTTGTGCGGAAAGCAAGCAAATACGCACGATCTCGCACAAACGGCATTAGTAAGCACATTCCTTGGGACGTTTTCAATGACATCCGATATTGACTGCTTCAGTTCCTCACGTGTAGATCTACTAAGAAATACCAGTACCAAATACCTTACTTATTTATTTTTCTAGTAATTTTCCTTCCTCCCATTTCCTTATTACAATTCAAATTTTATTTTACAATTCATATAGATGACAAGGGTACAAAACCAAAAAGAAAGAGCGTTGAATTTATTTAGTTATTACGTTTCTTAAATACCAAACTAACATTTTTCTCTTTAAGTTTAAATATAGCCTATGTATTTGTTCTCATAGCGAGTCGCTAGATAGCATTGGCGACGCTGTCGCTAACCATATGCATATTATTAATAATTACTTTCCACTATTATAGTAGTAAGCTATTTGCCAGTACTCAGCTGGATTTATGTCTGGTGACTTAGAAGGCCAACTGTTCGGAAAATGCCTACTAATTAGTACACGACCACTAAATGTGTTGCGCAATAGTGTTTTTACAAATTCTATCTTGTTCTTTGAGTTCAAAACGCATTTTCATTTTATAGAGATAGAACCGAAGCTATCTTCTCAGGAATCGCCACAATGCTGAATAACTCATGACCAGATGCTTTGCAACTTTATTAGTACTACAAACATTATACAGTAGTCTGAATTTTCACTCACTTCTTGGACTTTTACAGAGCAGAGTTCATTTCTCAATTCATGTAACGTTCGATATCTTCTCAATGCATATAGTCGTTGTTCCTGCAATAACTCCTATGTGCAAAATATAAAATCTTTCAGGAGGAAGGAAAAACACATTTATTCATCCTATGGCAGCCGTACATAGGAGACTGAATTTTTATATTTTCGAAACAAAGATTTATATAATTACATAAAGGAGATTTTATTATTTGCTTTATCACTATTTAAGTTATTTAATAGAGCAAAAATCTGAAAATCGATAAATATGTCACATATGAGTTATTGCAGGAACAACGACGATATGCATATTGTCTATTGCATTCGTAATAGCACTGAAGGAGGCCAATTCGAACTCGTAAAGATAAAACCATTGTAAAAAG
This sequence comes from Periplaneta americana, assembly GCF_040183065.1. Classification (NCBI taxonomy): domain Eukaryota; kingdom Metazoa; phylum Arthropoda; class Insecta; order Blattodea; family Blattidae; genus Periplaneta; species Periplaneta americana. The sequence continues at coordinate 82,981,026 of NC_091130.1, read as the reverse complement.
TATTAAAATTACTCTCCTACAACTGCCGTCTGTATTTTCAACAACAATTATTGTTTACGCAAGAGTGACACAGTTACCATAGCAACAAAACACGCATCGATAAAAACTCCAAACCTTCTAAACAGTAATGATACCTATATGAAACCAAACTGCTGATATATACAGAAGATAGAGCTGTTTCAAAATGGGAACTTACTTTTGAATAACCTTATACTATAATATAATATTCACATAATTTTCGTAGATAATGCGTTGCTGCCATAACGCCACACATCAGATCCGGGAGTTGTGAGTCACTGGCAGGAATTTGACAAGTCCGTGAACTGATGGAAATTACTGTAATACAAGATAGATGATACGTGATATGTGGGTTTGGTAAAATTCCTTTCACTCGACACGTGGAGGGTCAAGGTTCAACCCTCAGCGGCCGCCCCAGCCACTCATCTGGACGAATTTACAATTGAGGACGGTTTACTAAATAAACGATAAATATATTACACATACTTCTTCAAAACTTGGTTGGACAGTAATTACCGGCTACATTCATTGAAGATTCGCGGATTCAAACCGAGGGAGATGGTATTAAAGGTCGACAAAATCCCTAGTATACCTTCCTCCTGGCGGTAAGTGAAGCTGAAAGTTGTGTGTCATAAATATAGAGCACGTAAAAACTGTCCACCGTTAAGGAAATACTGAGGCGACATTTTGTCAAATTTAGTGACAAAATTCGATTTTTCGTTTTCAACATTTCTTCACTAATTTTCATGCAGATAGGCTCTTTCAGTCAACTGTTTCGGGCCGCAATTTTTAGAAGGTTTCATGTTCTGGGCGGCCCTTCAAACGCCCGCTCCTCTCTAAATGCAGCGATCCATTTTTCTTACATATTGCTTTACTAAAAATACTACTCCTTATCCAAATTTTGTAGCTACTACAGTATGTACATGATTTTTTGTGAGATTTCTCAAAAATGTGCTTAACAAAACGTAGATTTTCATTAGCACTAGGAAGACTGGATATCGTGACATATCTAGAAAAACTGATGGGGTCATTTTGACTAATTGTTTTATATTGCCTTAATATACACGGAAAAATGATTTGGTTGTGTAATAATATGTAATGTAATGCGTTAGCAATATATTTTTAAGCTTCATAATGACGGCTCTTCACGACAGAAGTAGAGTCAGTATAAAAATGCAATTGGTAGCACAAAACAGTAAGATTATAAATATTATAATCAGGGAACGGATTTATATGGACTAAAAATATATGAAATATGTAAATATATATGTAGTTATTTTTACCAAAATATGGAATTAAATATGGATTTTTACCAAAATATGGAATTAAATATGGACTTAAAATTATAAAAAAATGACTATGTACGTTAAATATTGGTACATCTTAATCAAACTAAACAAAAAATATAATGGACGTACCTTATCTTCCAATGTAGTTTCAACAAAACACAATTTTTATTGTCTGTTACCATAACAATAGGTTACAAACATTTCTTTCAAGTGCTGAAAAGTGAATCTTCTTCTATTGTCTCTGAGGATAGATTTATACTGACTAAAAGAGCGTTCGACGTCACAAGAAGTAACTGGTACATAATTCAATTTCACAATGTCTGCTGGGGATAAGTCCAAGTTAATCTTCACTGTTGATTCACCACTCATCACAGCAACAACCTTTTGTAGTTCTTCATATCCAGGGTTTTTTGAAAGTACAGTGTCCACCTTAGCTCTTACTGCATCTGCAACTTTACCTCTACCACGATTCAGTTGTTCCACAGTACTATTTATAATTTCAAAACTTTCAGATAGTGAAAGGTGCCTATTTTGGAGACTTTTGAGCGTTTTTATGATGCATGAAAATGTATGCTGAATGTGAGCTAAGTCATTCTTCACACTTATGTCACAGGTAACTGTTTTCGCAGTATCAATTGAGACTGCATCTTCAGAGTCCAATGCAAGGAGAACATTGTTAATAGAGTCTATATGTTCGGCATAATATTCAACTGCTTCTAGCCATGTACCCCATCTAGTTAAAATTGGCTTTGGTGGCAATGGAATTTCAGGGTACATTTCTTTCAACACGTTAACTCTACTGGGAGCTTTGAGAAATACTTTTTTCACTGATGAAATCAACAAATCTACTTTAGGGAAATTGTCTCTGACCACTTCTGCCACACGATGAAATGCATGCGCCACACAAGTAAAATGAGTCAATTTAGGATATACAACAGATAATGCTTGTCCAGCTTTGACCATATAAGGGGCAGCATCGCTAATAAAGAATAACACATTATCGTACATAATACCCTTTGGCCACAGGATACCCATAGCTTCGTTGAACAGTTTAACTATAGTTTTGTTATTGCACTTTTCTAGAACATCACAATGTAAAAGAATTCGTTCAGAATATTGTTCACTTAACAAACCGATAACTACATTACCAACAAGTCTACCTTCTTTGTCGGGAGTCTCATCAATGGAAACCCAAATTGAACTATCTTTAATTTCATCTCTTATCTTCTGTATTGTCTCATCGTAGATGGATGGAGCATACGTCTTCCTAAGTGTTGACTCATCCGGGATTGTATGTTGAGTATATTTTTCAAGGAATTCCCTGAAGACCTTATTCTTTAGTTTGTAGAGAGGAATATCAGCAGAGATGAGAGAACGGCACAGGTCGATGTTAAACTCAGATCTTACATTCGATGTTGTTGGTTGTGTTAAAAACAATTGTCTCTGCTTGGAATTTAGTTGTTTGTTGGCCTGATGTTTACTAGTTGTAATGTGTTGTTGCACCAGGAACTTTTGTGTAGATGATACTGCACACTGACACAAATTACAAAATAATATTTTATTGTCAGTTGATAAACCATCTTCTTTAAATTCTGAAATGTAACTTGTTAGTTTTGATTTTAAATTGACTGAATGACGTACTTTTGGCATATTTACCGTCTTTATAGTATGATTTACAAAACTGAACCTATGTGTACTCTGACTGGCATTTAACTGTTGAGCTGCACAACTGAAGTCTGTTAAAAATTTTAAATTAAATTAATACAGTTTTGTAACTTACTTTCCCATTGTTGATAGGACTGCTAATTTTCAAATAACTCTGATGTTAAAGGGATTACTGAACATGTGTTTAAATCTCTATTGTTGAAATGTATTTTTAAAAGTTAATGGAATTTTGTTTTGTTTTATTGTTAAACCTAATATAATATGGACTGTTTTATATGAAATATGGAAAATATATGGAAATTAACGAAAATATGTACTAAACTCTAAAATATGGAAAAATATGGAAAATAAAAGTAGGATTTTTCAACCCTACACATTGTGAAACATAAAGATAATGCAAAATATAAATTATATTAGCTTTATAAGTAAATATGTATTTACATATAAATCCTTTCCCTGATTATAATGTTACGAATTAAAGTTATTCCAACAATATAAACAAAAAAGATACACATGTACATCCCCAAGGGACGAAAGCTGATATCAGATAGACTATATACTGCTACAGGAAAGTTTTTGAAATTGGTTAAAAAATGCAAAGAATCTACCAAAAGCGAATATTAACTCAGATCATGTCTTGCTGATAGGCGAAGTAGATATTCGTCTGAAGAAGATAGGAGGAAGACAGGTGACGAAGAAATTCAACATGGAAAAACTGAAGAACGAAGAGGAAAGAAGAATATTTGAAGAAAATTTTCAAAAGAAAGTCGCTACATTAGAATCCACATCTGAGAATAGTAAGTACTGGACTCATCTAAAAGTTGTATACAGAAAACAGCAGAAGAAACAATACGATATAGAGAAGGTGTGAGTATTAAGAAGCTTTGGGTCACAGGAAAATGGAGAAAATGGAGGAAAGGAGAAAATGATAAAAAAAATCAACACTGTAGAAGGTAGAAGAAACTACAGGAAACTTAACAACGAACTAACAAGAGAAAATGATAAAGCAAAGGAAGATTGGATGAAAGAGAAATGTGAAGAAATAGAGAATCTGGAGAAAAAAGAAAGATATTATTTAATGTACCGAGGACTTCACTAATAAGAACAGGAAATCCATATGGTTGATAGAGAACGACATCGGAAATGAAATAACAGACAAATCAGGAATACTAAACAGATGGACGAAATATGTAGACGAGTTATATGAGACAAGGAACCGTCCAGATGACTTAGCTACAGAAGACGAAGAAGTCGTATCAAATGATGAAAAAGGATTTTCTATTTTAAGGAACTAGTATGCACTCCATATGATGAAATTGTTAAAAAAATCAATTTTTTTTTTTGTCCTTTGACTTTAAATCTTCATTTTATGCTCTTTATAACAACATCTGGTCTTTATATAATTTTCTTGTGTGGTTTGTGAGTTACGCCCATTTAATTGGCCACGTGCAACACTTTCTGGAAGCTAAGTGGGCGTGGTGCTTCATTCCATGCCACTCCATACTAAGAAATCTATCTTTCCATGGTAGAGAAATTATGTTTTTCATTTTGGTAAATTATATGCTATACTCTCTGGTGATGTGATGTTGCCGGCCTTGTTTCTTTTGCAGTTAAATTTTTTGTTGATGAGTTCGGAGGAATAACTTGAAGTATTATGTTCACTGTGTTGTGTGGGTGGAATTGTTTTGTTACAAAATGAGTAATAAGCGCCCTCTCTCTATAAAAAAGACAATTCATTGGAAATCATTACCCGTATGAAACTGAATAGAAATGATTGTGTTCCAAGTAATAGTGGGCCTAATAGCGAATTGATGAAACTACTAACTCAGCAAGTGAAAATATTTTTTCTAGTGCTAGTGAAAGGAAGCTATCATCTCTAAATACAAGTTGCCTAAATTTGTTAATTAATTATTTAATTAATACACAATGGAAGTAGTTTGTGAATGTTTATGTTTCATTCACTATAATTTTTTTCTAATATAGTGATGTAGAAGATTTTGCTACCAGTCTTAGTCTCATAAATAAAGAGTACAATGCAAAATAAAATCAATGTAAGTTAATTTGCATGGGAGTTATGATGATTTTAATTATGTCATGCAATTATCGAATAATTAATTAATAATTAATTAATTATGAGACCTACAACCTCTGCATAAAGTAAAATCCACCTACTTTTTGAAGGTCAATTCATGCATAAGATATTAAATATGTACAAGGAAAAATACAGAAAAAAATTTAGTGTATACTAGTACCTTAAGGGAAAAAGTTGTACTAGCTCTTAACAAAATGAAGAATGGGAAAGCAACAGGAGTTGATGGAATCCCCATTGAATTAGTGAAATGCTTGGGTGAAGGCAAGGAGGAAATTCTACCATTATGCAACGAAATATATGAAAAAGGCGAATGGTCTGAAGATTTTACGGAGACAGTGTTGCTTCCAAAACCGAAGAAAAATAATGCTAAGAAACGTAACGAGTTCAAGACTATCAGCCTGATATCGCACTCGACGAAGATTCTCTTGCGAATACTGAATCGACGTTTATATTCTAAGATGGAAGAACAGTTGGAAGAAGAGCAGTTTGGCTCAGGAAGGAAAAAGGTACGAGAGATGCAATTGAACTGTTACGAACAATTGGCGAAAGATATCTAGAGAAGAATAAAGAAGTATATGTTGTATTTGTGGACCCAGAAAAGGCTTTTGACAGAGAGGATTGGAATAAACTGATGGGAATCCTAAAGAAAATAGATGAGGACTGAAAAAAGAGAAGACTGTTGAGTAATGTTTATATTGAGCCGTGCCCATTACCACGGCCGTTCACCTAGTACGTCACTTCATCCGTCAGAGCGCTCTCAGACGTCACAGTATAGATAGCGCTATCAATCCTTTCATTTGTTCTTTCCAAATAATCCTATTGGCCGGTTCATTACGTCTCACGAGGATAGAGGGGGAGAGAGTTTACCTGTTTTAACGGAGATACACGGAACGTCACTCGGGTTCCTGTACGCGACACATACACTTAACAAGACTTAGTGGAGTAGTTAAATTGCGTCGTGTGTGTTTGGGATTGTAGTGGATCGTAGTTTGAAACATCGCTTGCTAGTGATACGTCTTGGGGGCAAGTTTTAGTATTTGCATCGAGTAACATATTTGTGAGATATATGTGTTTGAGGTAAATTGTATTGGGGATTATGTAATGACATTTGATTTCAAACGTGAGTTCATCTTCCGAGACGGTTAGAGTGATAGAGCTGCGATTACGGTCTCACATTATTGTTTTAGTATTTTCCCTGCTCCATTTTGATTGTTGGTTTCCTTCGCCGCTATTTTTGCTATCATGTGCGTCGAGTTTTGTTGCTATTTAAATGATCTTTAAGATTGGAATTATCGTCCGTTACTTATTACGTGTATCCGTCTCCATCCCTCTCTCTCTCCGTTGGGTATTTATTTTGTAAAGTGCAGAGATTTGTGTTAGTGCAATTTGCACAGTTTATGTGAGCAATATGTGCAATGGGTAATGTATAGTGATCAGTTATGTGGTGCCTTATGCTGGGTTAGAGTTTGTCTGTTATTGAGTCTACATGTATTTTTAGTTTGCTTAGTCAGATTGAGTGGTAACTATGGTCTAATGGACCATGTATTAAGTTAATGTGCTGGCTGGGTGTTGTGTTCTGATTCATACTCAGATAGTTAATATATATATATATATATATATATATATATATATATATATATATATATATATATATTAGAGAGTGATTCATGACCAACTGGTTAATAGGTCAGTTTATTGATTATATATATATATATATATATATATATATATATATATATATATATATATATATATATATTTATTTAGAGAGTGCTTCATGAACATATGGTTAATAGGTCAGTCACTGATTATCGAGAGACGGCCATATTGGACTGTGTTATCACTTATAAGTGTGTTGGCCCCAACCTTGTGATACTTTCATGATTTATATATCCTGGCGATATCATTTCAGATCAGTTTGTCCTATTTTCATTCACCTATTTCATATTTATTGTTATTTCATTTTCCATTTATGTACATTATTATTTATCATTGTTAATTCCACTGCAGACACCCAATCCTTCCAATGTGCCGTCCACCTGGCGAAAGCAGCCAATATAAGAAAGATAAAGAGGAGGAGTGGATGATCGTACCGCCGTCCTCCTCACAAGAAATGGTAGCAGAGCGTGGTTATAAACGGTTTAGCGTGATTATAAATGGTTTAGTATGGTTTATAAATGGTTTACCGTGGTTATAAATGTTATAAATGGGTTACTGTGATTAATGGTTACATATGATTTTGTGTTGGTGCTTAGGATTTGACATTGTGGCACTTGTAAATTTCTTCTGGCTGTTTTCGATCAACTGTTTGCTTTTTTGCAACCCACTTTTGAGGTGCATTGGATTGATTGCTCATAATAGTGTGGATTTGTTGAAATTTTGATAATTTTTTTTTGACTTGAGATTAATTTGATATTTCTTTGTTCAAGTATGAAGGATTATTTTGTTCAAATTGGTTGGTGTTGGAACCTCTCGAAGGCCACCTTGATTTTGGAGCTGGAACGTGCTGGCATATCTACGGATGGTAGGAAGCGCGAGTTGCAGTTCCGATTTTCCCAATACTTGGAGACGTTGGATCCTGAGAGTGTGAGCAACATTCGCCTGCGAGTCGAGGATGAACTTAGAGACAAGTATGCTATGCAGGGGGTAGGCTCACAACCTCCTGCGGTTTTTGAGCCCAAGAAACGAGCTTCCATTCAGGTGGAAGGTGAGGATCCGTCTACTCTCTTATTAGGTGGGGAAAAACAAATTGATCCCGTTAATATGACACAATTGGATATAGAGAAAGGAAAATTGGGTAGTGAGAGAAGAATATTTTCTTCCGATGTAAACCAGTGCCATATGAAAGTATACTTGGATTTGGTTAGAAATTTGCGGTTGACTGATGGTAAGAATCCGAGGTTATTGATGGGATTTTTAATGGAAAGTATAGGAATCCATGCCTTGGGATTAGTTGAGGATCGAGAGTTCATATTGGGTTTGATCCCGCGGACTAGTGGTTTATTATTGGAGATTTTTGGACGGTGTACCCGATTTCTAAGGACTTGGCCCACCCTACTCGAACGAGTTGTTTTGGAACTTCTTCCTTTACGTTTGCGAGAGGACTTAGTTAGGGATTATTTATCGCGCCGATTTCAGTTTCCGGAAGAGAATTTTTTGGAATTCCTCGACTCTGTATATAGGGCCAATGTTATATTAAACCATTATTCTACTGAGTCACAATTGATAGAATTGATTTTGCAAAATATGAGTCCGTGTATTAGATCACACTTCGTGTTTCAATCTAGGCCACGCACGATCGAAGAGTTACGTGAGTTGGGGCGAAGTGCAGATAATTCCTTGATAGCGGAAAGGCAACGGGACAGATCTTTGCCGTATCATCTTCGTTCGCGTGAACAGTTTTCAGGTACGCGTCCGTTGAGTCCAGTGAGTCAGCCTAAAAATTTTATACGAAAGAGGCCTCTTACGTGTTTTCGATGTGGCAAGTTGGGTCACATTCAAGCTCAGTGTCGGGTCCTGCCTCATAAGGATTTTCAAGATTCTAGCAAACCCGAACGTAAAGAAACACCACGTAATCCGGTTTTTAATGTTAATAAAAGAACACGTCATAGTCAGGCTCATGTCTTGCCTTGGGTCTCAGTAAAATTTGGAGAGGTTATTATACCCGCTATCTTGGACACGGGTGCTTTTGCATCCATAATTAGAGCGGACTACGTTCCATTTTTGCATCAAATGAAGAAGATACGGAGTAAGCAGTCGATCAAGGAAACATGCCAGTTAGCAGATGGCAGTGATGTCCCTGTTACTACCTTGGTGCGGTGCCATTTTCGTATTAACGAGTATTCTTGGACTCATCCTTTTAGAATTATCGAACATTTACAGGTCCCTATAATCTTAGGAAACGATTATATCGTGAGGTCTGGCATGGAGATTTTCCCTTGGGATAGGGCGTATGGATTTCACTTTAGGCCAGGAGAGAGTTGGAAGTGGGATGAGAAACCCATAAGTAAGAATCTTCCGGTTAACCTTGTGTACTCGGAGGATGCCGACCTAGAACCTATTGGCGGTGGTTTGCCACGTGTTGGGGACTTAGGTCAATACGGTCATCTTGTTGAAGAATTCCCTGAGTTGTTTGTAGAGCGATTGGGTTGCATGCGGGGAAGGTCATGTGAGATAGAACTGCTAGATAGCACCCCCGTTAGGTCCCCGCCGTATTCTTGCTCCCCTCCTAAATTGCAGATCTTAAGGGAACAATTTACTGATCTTCTACGGCACGGGATAATAAGGAAAAGTAGCTCAAATTACGCTAGTCCTGCATTTTTGGTCCTCAAGCCACATGGGAAATTTAGAATGGTTGTTGACTATCGTAAACTTAATGCTAAAATAAGATATGATTGTTTCCCCATGCCCACGTTAGAGAGCGCCTTTCAACATTTCCACGGAGCTACTGTTTTTTCGGTTCTTGATTTGAATTCAGCGTAATACCAAATTCCTCTTACTCCGGAGAGTAGGCGTTGTACCGCCTATATCGTACCATTTGGATTGTACGAGTTTAACAAACTACCGATGGGGATTGCGGTGGGATCCCAGATACTGAGTAGAGAGATAGATCGGTTGTTCGGGGATATCAAATACCAATACGTATTTAATTATGCGGATGATTTGCTGATTTACTCTCGATCTCGAAAAGAGCACCAGGAGCACTTGCGAGAAGTCTTTAGTAGGCTTCAACAAGCAGGTATTACCTTAAATAAAGAGAAGACCACCTTGGGGGCCACGAAAATAAAGTTTTTAGGACATCACTTGTCCGCCCAGGACATTGAAACGGATCCCGACTATGTGCGGGCTGTGATGCAATTCCCCAGGCCCACACCAATGTTAGACAAATACGTAGGTTTGTTGGCATGGTAGGGTTTTATGCGAAGTTTATTCGAGATTTTTCAGAGATAGTGCACCCACTTAACCAATTGAAAAGAAAAAATGCTGTGTTCGTTTGGGGAGATGTTCATCAGGCCGCATTTGATAGGCTCAAGAAGGCCTTGTGTTCTGCCCCGGTCTTGAGGTTGCCTGACTTCTCGAAGTCCTTTGTCCTGCAATGTGACGTGAGTGATCTCGCTATAGCCGCTGTTTTAAATCAAGACATTGGAGGAGAACTGGCTCCCATAGCATACGCTAGCCGGAAGTTGACCCCTTTGGAGAATAAATACCCCATACATGAAAGGGAGTGTCTGGCTGTCATCTTTGGGTGCGAGAAATTTAGGTCTTTTCTCGAGCATAAGGAATTTGTTGTTCACACCGACAGTGAAGCCCTCTCCTATCTGAGAAACCATCCTCGGCAGTTGGGGCGAATTGGTCGTTGGATCCTCAGGTTGGCCCCGTTCAAATTTAACATCGTGCATATTTCCGCGGATTGCTTGTCACGAGTGTTCCAAGAGGAGCCAGCGCTAGAGGAACAGTCCAGTATTCCGGTTAACATCTTGGGGCAGTTGCCTGCTATCTTCGAGGACCTCCGGGAGCATCAAACTAACGATGAGGAGTGTATCGAGTTTTGTACCAGAATAAATAATCAAGACCCTAATGTTAGGAATTTTCATATAGAAAGGGGATTGCTGGTCTACCGTCCTTCTAAGGCTAGGAAGAGTAGAGTGTTTGTTCCACAGGCGTTAAGATCTATGGTCAGTCAGTCAGGATAGGATAAGAAATCTCTCAAGGGAGTGAAATTGGGAGAGGAGTACGTCAAGGACTCCCTTTATCATCTACCCTGTTCAACATCTACTTGGAGGATTTAGTAAAGAACTGTTTTCAGAACATGGGAGGAGTGATAGCAGGAGGAACAAGAATAAAGTGCATACGATTTGCTGATGTTATGGCTTTGTTAGCAGAAGAGGAGATAATACTAAGGGATATGCTACTGGAGCTAAATGACAGCTGTGAGCAGTTTAGGATGAAGATAAATGCAAATAAGACGAAGACCATGGTCATAGGAAGAAAAATAAAGAAGGTAAACTAGCGAATTCTAAATGAGGCAGTAGAGCAAGTGGACAGCTTCAAATACTTGGGGTGTACTACTGGGTGTTCATTTCAAAGTGTGTCATGACGTCACTGTTGTTGGGTCACCGATTTGAAGCGAGTTTCAGCTTATATGTTAGAGAAGTTGCCTATTATTTAAGGCGTTCTTCAATCTGAACTTGAGAACGTGTACGGTATAACTTGAACGTCGTAGCAACAGATGGCGCTCTGTACGGTCTGTGTGCTACCATAACCTCTTTCGAACTGTGTTTTGCGCCGGCAAGTCGTACGCAGGGTATTTGTTATCATCGGTTGCGTACGAAAACATTCCACAACACAAATCAAATGCTCCGTGTCCATGTTGACCGTCGAAGTTAATGTCAACAAATACATAAGTAATTGTCTTAACTCTCTCCCCATATCCCGACATTACGTATTTCCAAACAGTTCACATTCCTGCCACTACCGACGTTACCGTACGTATCGGTACGTACTCTTCAGAATGAACGCCGTACTTGCTAGGCAACTTCTCTGCCTCTTAGGTTATACACCGCTGCGGAAGTGTAGGAAAATTGAATTCTCTAGGCTCATCGGCTAGCCACATGACGGCATACAGCGAGCCATGACACATTTTGAACTGAACACCCAGTATAAGCAGTAGCATGAGCTGCTACCAGGAAGTCAAAAGGAGAATAGCAATGGACAAAGTGAGAAGAAGCGAATAGAAGCATTTGAAATGTGGATATGGAGAACAATGGAGCGTGTGAAGTGGACAGACGGAGTAAGAAATGAAGTTGTATTGGAAAGAGTGGATGAAGAAAGAATGATGCTAAAGTTCGTCAGGAAGAGGAGGGTCATTAGCAGAGCTCGGAACTTGGGGACTTGTGTGTCGTGCGCATGAGTAAGGTTACAGGTACAACGTATACAAAGCTCACCCTGCAAGTGCTCAGGGACAGTCGTGTGTACTAAGAAAGTGGTCACATCGAATGGCAAGAAGACGAACGAATAAACTATGTGATGTCGAAGCAAATGACATTCAGAGAATTACAGGTAAACGGTCTGTTAGAGGAATGAGAAAATACGTGGTATTCGAATGGGTATTATTGAAGTTTGAAAATATATTTCTTAAATTTTAGGTACAGAATTTCTTGGAGGAATTCTGAGGAGATACATTATTTTCTTCGAATGAAGAGTTTATATTTTGTAAGTTGTGCCACACATAAACTAGAGACTGAAAACGGGCATTAATTGAAAGACATTGCAGTCTCTTAAATCGGTGGAACATTTGTCCATAGCCAGGGATCAAGTCGTAGTGGAACCTTCCCTAGTAGTGACATAGAAATTGAAAACTATTTTCGAGAAAAATTTAGAATACATATCTTTCTCAGATACGAGATCAGCTAGCAACTGCTGAATATCGAACAGGAAACAGTGACAGTGAAAACATTCAGTATTTTAAGTTTGCTCCCGCCACTTCATGTGACGTGGAAATAAGTTTCTTTCGTTTCAAATCTTGTTTAACTAACAGACGAAGAAGTTATGGATTCGAAAATCTTCGAATCCATGTAGTCATATACTGTAATAAAATGTACAGAGCAGAACTGTAAATTTGATATATTTTGCATGTTTATATATATATTCTTTAAAATTACGTGTTTCAAGCTACCATAATATTATCAATATGTTGTTCCGGTCAGGAACCACCTTTATAGCAGACCTGACAGTACCTGTGTGCTGGAAGCGGGAGTTTGTTGACATTGAAGTCCGATCGCTTAGCCACGTTCAAAGACACAAGTCCCCAAGTTCCGAGTTTTGGTCATTAGTTGAGAAGAAACTGTCTACTGAATGATGCACTGGAAGGAATGGTGAACGTGAGAAGAGTTCGGGGCAGAAGAATATACCAGATGATAGACGATATTAAGATATAAGGATCATATGAGACAAAGAGAATTTTTTTCCCGGAATCAAGACGCTAGTGGTTTTCGATTAAGGCATCATACAACGCTATAGATTTTATAGTTTTTTTCAAAATTGTTATGCTAATTTGAAATTGAATACGATAATAATATTAATAATATTTGTAGGCCTAATAATAATAATAATAATAATAATAATAATAATAATAATAATAATAATAATATCATCTATTTTTATATAAAAGCGTGTTTTATATCATTCCTTCTGTTTAAAATTAGTCTTATAATCAGGCTCTTTGAAAGTAAATTTAACTACAACAGGCAATACAACAAGTTACTGCCTGAACCCGGTCTCCGTGTGCCAGATCACCCGCTCCATGTCATTACGTATTCCGCACGCGTTCCGCTAAACCAACATCGCCTGCAGGCTGATCGATCTAGTTTGTCCATTCATCCGCAGATCTTATCGCGCCAATATCTTGACAAATGTGAATATTCCATTCGGGACATCGCATACCTCTTCCACACAGTCGACAAGATACAGGCGAAACTGCTGTCATTCTGCGTGCGCAGAAAATTATCAACACGTAATTTCAACATCATAACTGCTGTCCTGAAATCTCTACACTTCTCAACTGATTATAGTTCTCATATTTATTCTTCTCTCAATGACGAAGTGCAGAAAAAAGATCATTTTACTGCACTGAAGAGGTAAAAAAAAAAAAAAGTAAACAAAATAAAACTGAGAAGAGTTTTGCATTTGGCTCCTTGTATTGCTGTAAAAATGAAATAAGAGTGTTGAGAAAATGACACAAACTTTCTCATTATTCATTTTATGAGTTCGCATGTCTTCATCATGTAGTTTATAGTTTGTTTTCTTGAACAATTATTCAAGTTCTATGCATAAATTAAATCATTTGATATCAAAGATAAAATACATGCACAAATCAATTCCCCATTCATTAAAATATACAGAGTGTCACGATCTCTGAGGAGCGATAAATTTTGCAATTAATTAATAAATTCATTCATTCATTCATTCATTCATTCATTCATTTAGTGTTCTCCCCAAGAGCAGGTCTTTCACTGCAAACCCAGCTTTCTCCAATCTTTCCTATTTTCTGCCTTCCTCTTTGTCTCCTCATATGATCCATAAGCCTATATCTTAATGTCGTCTATCATCTGATATCATCTTCTACCCCGAACTCTTCTCCCGTTCACCATTCCTTCCAGTGCATCTTTCAGTAGGCAGTTTCTTCTCAGCCAATGACCCAACCAATTTCTTTCTTCATCCCATCTTTCCAACACAGTTTCATTTCTTATTCTGTCTGTCCACTTCATACGTTCCATTCTTCTCCATATCTACATTTCAAATGCCTCTATTCGCTTCTCTTCACTTCGTCGTAATGTCTATGTTTCTGTCCCATACAATGCCACAGTCCATAGAAAGCACTTTACTAGTCTCTTCTTTAGTTCTTTTTCCAGAGGTCTGCAGAAGATGCTCCTTTTTCTATTAAAAGCTTCCTTGGCCATTGCTATCCTCCTTTTGACTTCCTGGCAGCAGCTCATGTTACTGCAAGTACACCCCAAGTATTTGAAGCTATTTGCTCTATTGCTTCATTTAGAATTCGGAAGTTTATCTTCTGTAATCTTCTTCCATGCTCTTCGTCTTAATTGCGGTACATTTAAGGATCATTTTCGCGAAAAACTCGTGTTCTACGACACGTTGGTTAGTAGTTATGCGATATCGAAGAAAAGACAGGTTTTAGTGACATTTACAAACGTATTACGAAATTAGTCATTTATTTCTTCAAGTATCCCTGCGGACAGGTTACAGAAGCTGTTCAAAGTGTCCATCCCGAATCAGATTAGATTCATTACACCGTCGTAGCAGTGATTGTTGGACTCTGTCGAACTTTTAGGTCTGTGTTTAATTTGATCAAAAGAAGTGAATATTTGCAAAATCACTTCCTTCCTGGTATCAATTGATATGGCGTACACGACGCTTTACACATGCCCCCAAGGCAAACAAATTTGCAGACATCAAGTTGGGAGATCATGCTGGCTACGCAACAGGTCCTGTTCTCCATATTCATTGCATCCTGTAGGTTGAAGCAAAACGGGGCGCTATTAAGCTGGAACCACAAGTCGCGAGCAGTACATTCTCCATAAGAAAGGGAAGCATGTTTCGAAGGATCTCAAAGTAAGTTACTCTATTCAAATGGGGCGGCAAAATGACTGGTCCCTAGCAGATGATCGCCAACAATTTCAGTCCAGACTTGTATAGTAAACTTTTGCAGGAGGCAGACCTGAAATATGAGACAGATTCTAAACGTCACTGCTACGACAGTGTAATGAATCTAATCCGGTTCGGGTAGTCACTTTGAACATCTTCTGTAACCTGCCAGCAGAAAGACCTCAGTCACTTCTGTGTAGTTTTGAGATATAAAAGAAAAACCATTTGAATGTTTCCACATTTTTATATAGACTACATGTAGTCAATTTCTTTGGAAAGAATACATCAAGAAACACATTTGAAACTATATTGTTAACACTTGCTACTTCAATTAAAACAGTGATTATAATTTATAATTGATGCATCCAGGTCCTTTCTACAATCAGGTTCGAAGGTTGTGAGTTCGAGTCTTGTTCAAGTTATCATTTTATTTCGTTATCATTCGTTAGCAATATAAATAATATTCAAGTTATCATTTGTATTCTGTTATCGTTCTTTAGCGATATAAATTATATTCAAGTTACCATTTATATTTTGTTATCTTTTTTAATGATATAAATAATATTGAAGTTATAATTTTATTCTGTTATCGTTCTTTATCGATATAAATTATATTAAAGTTATTATTTATATTTTGTTACCTTTTTAGCGATATAAATAATATTCAAATTATCATTTTATTCTGTTATCGTTCGTTAGCGGTAAGTATAAATTAATAATATTCAAGTTATCATTTGTATTGTTATTGTTTTTCAGCGATATGAATAGTATTCAAGTTATCATTTATATTCTGTTATCGTTCTTTAGCGTTATAAATAATAAATAATATCCAACTTATCAGTTATATTCTGTTATTGTTCTTTTGCGATATAAGTAGCATAAATTTAATGTCAGATATGAAACAATATAGTTACATAATACTAGTGTTTGTTTTTCTTTTTATATTATTACATTATAGGTACTCGTACTATCCTTTAACACAATAAAATGAAAAGGAGTGACGAGGATTTTAACCTGAGATATTGACGTCAAAATTCCACCGTCACCAACGTTCTTTTGACTGAGCTACAAGAGCACAAGGAAAGAAGCATATGCCGAATTTATTGACTCAATCCCCCTCCAAAACGTCCTGATGATTTGTGGAAACTCGTCCTGGGATGCTGTGGCTGAGAACTGAAAAGACTAGTCGTTTCCATGCCCACTCGACTGCAAGATGTGGTCGAGATGGGACGAAGATGAACTAAATATTGAATCGTGGCTTCTTGTTTTGTTCTTTTAACTTTAATTGTTTGGATTTTCTAAGGCAGACGCTACTAAGTTTGTTTTGTTTATGCCACGAAATATATTTTTGTTGAGAGTATAACCTTTCTTTCTTTTCATATGCAGGCATAATGTAATAATGAAATAATGATAAAGTCATGGCATAATACATTTATGAACCTGATGTTAATTACTAAAACAGACATAAAAGAGACAAGAACAATTATATTCTCTCTCTCTCTCTCTCTCCCAAAAACAAAAAAAAACATAAAAAAGCACTAGGTTGAGTTTGAACGCACGACCTGACGAATACCAGCCCGAAACGCTACTATTACGCTATGACAGTATGACTGAGAATACTATAATTATAACTGTAGATATCAGGTAACGTGGTCCAACAACATGTAACATCGTCTGTCTCCGAATTGTGGCGGAGTTTCCCGACGGGAACTTTGTTTCTAGAGAGCGGCAAATTTTTCTTTTGACAGCTGTACAGCTGTACAGCTGTCCCTTCGGGTATATTCGCTACAATTCGGAGACAGGCGATGTTACATGTTGTTGGACCACGTTGCCTGATATCTACAGGTATAATTGAAGCATTCTGTGTGTTATTCGATAGCGTAATGGTAGCGTTCAGGCCTCTTATTCATGAGGTTCTGCGTTCGACTACAACCTCGTGCTTTTTACGTTCTTTTTTGTTCTGTTTTTGAGAGACACAAACTACACATAAAGGCTCCTTTCTCTTTTACGATTATTTTAGTAATTAACATCAGGTTCATTAATATATTATGCCATGACTTATCATTATGATATTGTGGCTGCAAATGGAAAGAAAAAAGATTTTATTCTCAATAAAAATATCTTTCGTGGCATAAACAAAATAAATTTACTGGCATCGGCCTTAAAACATTCAAACAATTAAGCGTTCAAGAAACAAAACAAAAAGCCACAATTCAATATTTAGTCTATCTTCCTCTTATCTCGATCATCTTGCAGTTGAGTGGGCATGGAATTCACTAGTTTTTGCAAATAGCGACTTTCTTAGACACGATATTCCAGGCATTCTGAACATACATACATAAGTGTTCTGTCCATGGGCAGGTCTTTCATTGCAAACCCAGCAATCTCCAATCTTTCCTATTTTCTTCCTTCCTCTTAGTCTACGCATATGATCCACAAATCCTAATGTCGTCTATTATTCTTTTCAACCAGAGACCCAACCAATTCCTTTTTCTCTTTCTGATCAGTTTCAGCATCATTCTTTCTTCACTCACTTTTTCAAACACAATTTTATTTCTTATTCTGTCTGTCCACTTCACACGCACCGTTCTTCTCCAAATCCACATTTCAAATGCTTCAATTCGTTTCTCTTCATTTCGTCGTAATGTCCATGTTCCTTCCCCATACAATGCCACACTCCACACAAAGCACTTCACTAGCCTTTTCCTTAGTTCTTTTTCCAGAGGTCCGCAGAAGATCCTTCTTCTTCTATTAAAAGCTTCCTTTGTTCATGTTTGCAGTTTTTCTTGGGAAGGATAGGCCTAAATGCAGTAACATTCCGTTGCTTTCCGCACACCACTATCTATTTCGCATCTTATTGGATTCTAGGGGGCCCAAGCGTGGAGATGAGGAGAGTGGATTTGACTAATTGGGCCCTCCGGACTTCACCGAAAGTCACGGCAAGGGTTAAATATTAATTCTATCAGGATGTTTGACCCGATCAGAGACCGGGAAATCTCAATTAGCCTTTGCCCCCCGCATCCTGGACTAACTTCTACGAATCATCAGAAAATCTTAGAGTGTGATTAGGCCAATTTTTCCGAAAATGTTTCCACACTTTTGCCCTCGTAGCTCAGCGGACGAACGTCGAAATTTAGATGTCAACGTCTCAGGTTCAATTCCTCGTTACTCCTTTTCATTTTATTGTGGTTCAAGATAGTATAATGTAATAATACAAAAAGAAAAACTAATACCAGTATTATGCAACCGGATTTTTCCAAACCTAATATTAAATTTATGTTATTTATATCGCTAAAGAACGATTACAAT
Organism: Periplaneta americana; assembly: GCF_040183065.1. NCBI lineage: Eukaryota > Metazoa > Arthropoda > Insecta > Blattodea > Blattidae > Periplaneta > Periplaneta americana. The sequence continues at coordinate 82,962,492 of NC_091130.1, read as the reverse complement.
ATAAATAACTTGAATATTATTTATACAGTATCACTAAAGAACGATAACAGAATATAAATGATAAATATCGATTTGTTTAATTAATATAAGATATTATGTAATACGTATTTAATTATCTAAATAGAATAATCTATTTTACAAAGAAAGATGGTTATTTGTGTTATAATAATTACTTAGGGGAGAGTCGGGTAGTATCGGACATCGGGTAATATCGGACAGTGATTTTCTTTCATCTACCACACGATGATAGTACCTGATTGACATGGTTACGTTTCTGTAATGTCGCATAGAGGAACGTAACCATGTCATTCAGGTACTACCATATAGTGGTAGATGAAAGAAACGCACTGTCCGATACTACCCGACTCTCCCCTACATAAAATACAGATTATTTATATTGCGAAAGAACAATAACAATATAAATAACTTGAATATTATTTTATAATGCTAATGAAGGAAAACAGAATATAAATGATAACTTAAATATTATTTATATCGCTAAAGAACGATAACGATATAGAAACGTGAATATTATTCATATCGGAATTTCACAGATTTCTTACAGATGTATTTAAGAAATTGTAGAAGAATAGTAATTAGTAACAGTGTCCTATTTATTCTTCTTGGAGCCAAATTTGTAACTTTTAAAAGTGTGGTTACTATGTTGAAGTGTATGTGTTGCAACGGATGTTTGATTTGTTACGTATGTGAGTCAGTTATGGGATGCTTGATGTCGTCGCAATGTCGTAATTACAGTGTGATTGTGTTTGTGTGACTATTGTGTATTAATTTATGATGTATGGTACGGAAAGCTGCATATTTGTGTTATAGAAGTGTTACGTATGTGTGTTGTTAATGTTTTTGTATGTTTCAAATTGATAATTGATATTTGTTTTGCAATCGCAATGCCTAATTCACGGATTGTTTATGTTTTGTTTACATCGCGTAAACTAATTTAATTTTCTTTTCCATTTCTCTTTATGCTTATCTTTTTTGTGTATAAAACTATAGCCCTAACATACATATGTAAAATAGGACTAACCCCCATTGGAGATACAATAATAATTATTATTATTATTCATATCGTTATAAAACGATAACAGAATACAAATGATGACTTGAATTTTATTCATATCTCTAAAGAACGATAACAAGATATGAATAAAGTGATATCCATAAAGAACGATAACTGGATATAAATGATAATTTGAATAGCACTTACATCGCTAAAGAACGATTAAAAAATAAAATGAAAACTTGAAGAAGGCCCGAACCCACAACCTTTGAATAATTAAACAAGCACTCTACCGCTGGTCTACGAGGCGCAAATATGGAACACTTTCAAAGTTCCGGAACTACTTGTACAAGCACATGCATCGTGTAACATCGCCGCGACCCGAAGTGGACTTTGAAAATATTCGCTGTTCACGAGTGCGGCCACTTTTTTTTTTGACAACTGTACATCTGATCTGGCAAAATGTATATTTCCCTTAATAAGTTCAAGATCCGCTGTTGTCAACTCATGTTCATTGTCATGATTTGTCAATTCAACACGAATGATTTTTTAAGGTTTCTCAGGTAAGCTTTCTATTGCTTTTCTTTTGAAGTATAGTTTATTTCTTGTCGATTTAATTTTACCTCGGTTATGCTCGTATGATTATGAGTAACGCCACACTTACCCATGTCGCATATTTCTTCAGTTAACCCTGTTGTGTAACCGCCGTGCATAATTGTTACTTTTAGATATATAATGAATATACAATTTAAAATTGTTGATCACTAAAAGTTGTTTACTTTTTCACTGTGCCGGTAAGTCAAATGCACTGCCGTTACTAGCAGGGTAGAACAGACACTGACACGAAACATAAGCAACTTGATCGACACAGGTACCAACCACAAAATTTACCGCAGGTAGTTTTGTGGCAATTAACATATCTCGTAGATTCAACTCTAAAATTTACCGCAGGCAGTTTTGTGGCAAATAACATATCTCGATCTTATAACTATCTTTACCTATTCGGGTTTTGTGGCAATTCACCCTGACCCACCCATCTTCCTCAAATCCATTTTAATATTGTCCTCCTATCTACGTTTCGACCTCCCCAAAGGTCTTATTCACCTCCGTCCTCCCAACTAACACTCTACATGCATTTCTGGATTCACCCATACGTACTAAATGCCCTGCCCATCTCAAACGTCTGGATTTAATGTTCCTAATTATGTTAGGTGAAGAATACAATGCGTACAGTTTTACGTTGTGTAACTTTCTCCTCTAACTTCATCCCTCTTACCCCCAAATATTTTTCTAAGCACTTTATTCTCAAACATCCTTAATCTATGTCGCTCTCTCAAAGCGAGAGTCCAAATTTCACGAACATACAGAACAACCGGTAACATAATTGTTTTATAAATTCTAACTTTCAGCTTTCTTGAGAAGAGAAAGCAATATGCCATTTCTTCTAACCTAACCTCCTACACTCCCATAAAGTCTATCCTATATCTAGCTAATTCTTTTGCTATTAATATTACCGCTCCTGTTGTATAAAGGCTTGTCACATACCAAGTACCAATCTCATAACCTTATTCCTTTGCTGTCGTCGTACCGTGGAATCAGTCCTATTCCGAGGTTTCGTAACAAGCTGTTTTTTACGGTGATAGGTTATTAACCCTTCGCCCAACCCCAAAGCTGAAAGATCGCCCCTTATCGGCTGTCTACGATTGCTTATACAATATTATATTCGCAGCTACCCTCCATATCTGGAGGCCGCCTTCTCTATCCGCAACCTGAGGACGCACCATGCCTTGGTGATAGGGACCCACAATACATAGCTTTTCTTGCCTCTGGCTCTTTTAAAATAATTTCGTTTCCTTTAACACCATTCTCATGAATTTTCCTTGCTTGCGAAACATTTAAAATCAAATTAACGCGCGTATATGGAGAGATCGATATTTTCACAAGCTCTCGACTAAAATTTGTACTGTTACGCACGGAAAATTACGATGGTCATCTTAAAGTGGAAGATTACTTTTAAATATTAACAAATACATGATGAAATATTTAAATGATCATTATTTCTGACAAAATAATTCAGACAAATATGATGATTAACAGTTTTTTGCACCCTCAAACACGAATTAATACCAAGGAGGTGGACATAACCTAATTCAATGTATGACGTCATTTGACAAACAGGAGTTCCTCCGCCATACCTTAATGACGTCACTAATAACTTTTTTACTGATACCAAATACTCTCTAACAATAATACTGGAAAGCTTGCCTGTTTAGCATTGTAAGTGGCGGCGAAAAGTGACTGTGCTGCTATCTAGCGGCTTGGATTGCTTATACACTGCGGCGTACTGAGTTACGTGAGGAAAAACGGATAAGTGTTCATTTGATGTCAATAAGAAAATGCAAATCAATAGTATTACTTAGAGTCACAAGGTTCACAACATTTTAAATTAGTAATACGTTACAAGTTATTGGAATAGAAATGAAATGAAACAATTCTAGTATTTTCAAATGTAATTATGATTTAGTTGTGCATGAATTTAGAAACTTTCATACATTGCGTATTTCGTTTCTTGACTAATGGTTATCCATTTTATTTTTGATGTAACAATTTATTAGCACATTGAAATATCTGCCAGTGAAGATACAGTTTCTGCTTTAGGGATAAAGCCTGTATCTTGTATTTTATCTTTTACAACAAGCAGATGTGATTTTAAATCTCTGCAGATATTGTATCTTTGATATAAAGTAAATTAAATCTAGTTTTCTTTAAAAGTTTGGAACATACCTCGAATAATAAAAACCATTGCTTAATTTGCAAATGGTACTTCTGAAACTTTTACTTCAGTTGAAGTTTGTTGATTAGGCCTGTCTACTTCAATGAACCCCTCAAAGTGTTTGTTTTAGCATTATAAGTTATGTTTTCCTTCAATGACATTTTATCTTCAACAATAATAGTTACAACCTTTTCATTCAATGGTAAAATATCGAATTTTATTTTTAATAATTAATTGTAGAATGTTGCGATTTATATAGGGGCCTAAACCAAATTCATGAAGTCAATTTTTGAGAGATCTAACTTTTGGTAAACATAATTTTCTTCTTATAAATCTTTAGCCTTGAGGTGAACATTAATGGAATGTTGAGGAAAAACTTTTATGTTAACTGGAATATCGTTTCTCTATTTCCTTCTTTTTAAGCACACTTGTGACAAATGAATTCATCATCTTGAACAATTTTAATTAAATCGGCATTTGAACATGCTGTGTTCAGAGCTGTAATTTCCGCTTGAGCAAGTTTTTATCTTTTATAATTTCTTGCATTACAAAAAAATGATCTTAATTTAGTGAAATATTAATAATGCCTTTAAAGTATAGGACTAGGCAAATTATTTTTCCGAATAACTACCTGAATCACTTATTATGAAAAAATCAACAATTCACAATTTTTTATGTTACGCATTCCAAGACACACTGTTTGGATAAAAAAAAGAGCTGTTATATTCTGTAAAGGAATAACTGTTATCTTCAGTCTGTTATTAATAACAGAACATTAAAAATTAACAGTCCTACGATTGATTTGAAACTTCGGTATATTTTTCCAATTTATTACACTCTATTTTTACTTACCCCTGTCCACACCTGTGGAGTAACGGCTAGCGCGTCTGGCCGCGAAACCAGGTGGCCCGGGTTCGATTCCCGGTCGGGGCACGTTACCTCAACCCAACATGAGCAAATGCTGGATAACTTTCGGTGCTGGACCCCGGACTCATTTCATGAGCATTATCACCTTCATCTCACTCAGACGCTGAATAACCGAAGATTTTGATAAAGCGTCGTAAAATAACCTACTAAAAATACTTACCCCTAATGTTTCGAATTATGGTTATTGAAGTCCGATAATCAAAAGTGATCTGTGATTTTCGCACAGATATTCTGCCCTTCTAGTTTTAAACGTTTCGTCTAGAACTGTTTACAGCATTTGCTTATGATATTGTGTTTTGTTTTTAAAAGAATTTTAGATAAGGACGCAAATAGCGATAGTAGCTGACGCGCCTTATTAAACCTCACTAACTAACGTCTGTCTGCGTTTAATTTACCTATATGATCCTGGTTGAGTGGAAGAGAAGGCCTGGTGGCCTTAACTCTGCCAGGGAAAATAAAACTATTATTATTATTATTATTATTATTATTATTATTATTATTATTATTATTATTATATGAGTATGGCACACCTAAAAGACAAAAGCAGATAACTGTAGTACCGGGAGTAGAAGCAGTAATAATAATAATAATAATAATAATAATAATAATAATAATAATAATCTTGTGACAGAAAAGTAATATTCTACTGGTGTTTATATGACTACCCCCAATCTCTATCGTTTGGAAATCTGAAGAAACATCTAGCATATTTTGCTAGGCGTAGTTTTTACGAAACACAGAACAAACATTTCCACATTTAACTGACATTGTGTACAACTATAATGAGAATAATCCTTACGACATCATGTGTTTGTAGAAGAACAAAGCTCATTTCACAGTTCAACGCGCTATTCGTCCCGTCATCCTCGCTGCCTACAATCCCTGCCACTAGATAGCACTGGTGAGCCGTTCTCAACAGCAAAGAGCCGAGTTAGACGTGATTGACCGCGAACCTGCTAACTTAGCAAAGTGTAGTAGTATACGGAAGCCGTTTCATAGTGAGTAAAAAGTGAGGCGAAGGGTATGTTGAGAATGGATGGTATATCTGGAAGATATACAGAAGGAAGACAATCTATTAAAAAGGGTGAAATATTTAGAATAACAGAAACGAGGAGCAACCTAATATTCTTTGGTATTGAAAAGCAAGTAAAAAAACAATCTTGTAACACGTATGAAGTGATAGTGCATGTGTGCTGGGAGTGGTTAGGTAATGACATTGGAAATGAACAAGTGAAAGAGGTGTCTAGAATGGAAAGCGGAAAGATAGACCCATTTCGGTCAGAATGGCAAACCGGATGATTAAAGAGAAGATCGTAGATAATAAGAGAGCATTAAAAGAATCGAGCATTAGTATAGAGGAAGATATTGAATACGAGATGAGGTGTAGAAGGAAGGTGTTAGTGCCCTTTATGAAAGCAGCTAGGAAAGACGAGCATTATGCAAAAATAATTAAGGATAAGTTTAAAATTAATAGAGGTTATTTGATGTCGAATTTTGTTTAGAGAATTTAAACGAGTCGAGAAATGGAGAGAATATAAAAGGCAGAAGAGGGGAGAGAAGAATGTTGAATCAACGAAAGAAAAGAGTTGTGAAAGAGGAAGTGAAATAAGTGCGGGGAGTAGAAGGGGAGTAGTGAGAGTATAAAGTGTGTTAGGAGTGCAAAACGAGGGGGCAGTAGGGAAGAAAAAACAGTCCATAATCTGAGGAAATGATGTATCAGTGGGTTTATATAATAGAAAAATGGAATTGAACTGATGCACTTTTTCAATGTTATAGAATTGTTTTGATTAAACAGTGGATTCTCAAGACCATGTTGTATATATATATATATATATATATATATATATATATATATATATATATATATATATTGTATTAACAAAAGCCACCCTAAATAAGGGTTAAATAGATCGACCTACTAATCAATTCATAATGAATAATGATTAAAAACAATTATGTGGCAATCTGAAAGAAAAAAATTGAGCTAAATGATAAGAAAACATAGGAAATCATTTACAATAAAAGTTTCTTGGGTACAAATGATTACTAATTACAGCTAAGGATGATTTTAACACATGAGATCCTATGGCATCAATCGTTGCATCAGAAATTTTAAATTGTTTAAGTTGATTAAAAGTTTCTCGTGGGATCGTGCCACGGGCACCGAACAGGAGTCCAAAAACTGTCCAATGTGTGATGTGGTATTGTGCTCCGAGATGCTGATAACAATGTTCCAAGGTACGAGCGCTAATGTGATGTGTAAGAAGTGTTAAGACAGCGAATTTATAATTGGTTATGTCTTTACTGAAATAGTCAACAAGGGTTAGATCTTCTATATTAATAAGTTTAAATGTATTATGTTATTTACAAGAAGGAAGTATTTAGTTAGCTATGAGAAAAGGGGAATGAAGTTGAATAGGAAAACTAGTAAGAATATTTTTAAGTGTAGCTGAGAATAAGAGACGTGAAGTAGGATAAGAAGGGGATAAATTAGGAGGAAGGTTAAGTGAAAGTGTAGGGACATGAAAGGCATGGTAAGAGCAGGTTTTAAGGTCACGTTACGTCTGTGTTTAAGCTGTAAATAGTGTAAGTAAGGGACTGGCCCGTATACAGAATTGTGAATGGTCAGCAGGACCGAATATGTTGAGAAATATATATATATATATATATATATATATATATATATATATATATATATATATCATATCAATAACTAATAATGTAATGGACTATACTTCTATATATAATAGGGCCCTGGATGTAGACAATACATTAAATGTGATGTTTTTCAATAGCATGTTGCCGTCACATGCTACTGGTAAAATATATTATTTTTACATTACAATTCTATAGTGCTCGGGGAAAGTGGCACAAGTCAAAAATGTTAATTTTACAGAAGGAAAAAACTGTCTTCAGACTGATTTATGTCGATTTGATTTTCTTCTGTATGAATTATTCTAATGGGAGAAATACTTATGTCTCTTTTTCCAAGGGAGCAGATGTTCCGTAAGTTGTCAATAAATTAATAACAACTTTTTGTGGAAATTGACTTATGCCACTTTTCCCAAGCATTGCAGAATTTGTACTTAATGGCCAGGCAAAATTATGGGTAAATTCTTTTTGCGGTATTTACCCGTATGCAAACTTTCAAGCGAAGTAGTTACGATCTAATGTTGTGCAAGGCTGACTTTTATAAGGAGCATAAAACGATCTTCAATCAGTAAGAACTTATTAGGTACCACGACACTGACTTTTAAGGAGCATAAAACAGTCTTCAATCAGTAAAAACTTGTTAGGTACCACGACACTCATATGAAAGCACTTACTTCTTTTAACTAACGTATATCAATTGATGAGTGAAAGAGAAACACTGTGTATCATACTGCAATATATTTTTATTCTCCAATTATTGGATATAAAATAGGTACAAAGAAAAAGGCAGGACACAGTAATACAGTTCAGAAGGAAACAAGAGCATCACGAATACGTTGTATGAGTGATGTTTAAGTATTATGGTTACACGACTGGGAGTTTCATCTCAAGTTATCACCTCTACTATCACCAGCTGCGCTTGATGATTACTGCAAAGTAATGATAGACTGACGAAAATCGCCAATCGCAGAAGAAAATACATATTTTGTTTCGTAATCACTGCAGACTGTAGCTCACGTGTAAACCAGTTCTCTCGTCAAATAATGCCACGATTAATCCTTGAATATTCCCCGGTCGCCCATACTGGTGCAAGCATGTCACGAAATTGGGTTGCAAGCTCGCGTCACGCTATCTACCTACAAAATCTGGACGCCGGGGATGGAATGGGAGTGATTTGCTGATCAAACCGTGACCAACTTTATTTTATCTAACTACAATATACCGTGCTGCCATCTTATGTGGAAATCAAGAGTTATTTTCAATTGTTGACCTTTGTATATCACGTTCATGCCCACGCATGACAATGAAAAAATGAGAAACGTTTTACTTTCTTTTAATACCAACAGATGTCAGGAGTGATGTTTAGTCACGAAGAGTTTAATTTCAGTAATTTCCGATAGATACCTGGTGTTTTTCTTCATTATTCAGTGAAAGATAAAATTATTAGGGAAGAATAATTGTCACCAAGTAACCTGATTGTAAATTCGATATTATAATGTAATTACTACGACTTTCGATTCAAGTCGTGCTTACATTTTACAATATCTTAAAAGACGACGCCATTTTGTGGTTTCATGACATTTTGTTTTCTGATCAAGCAATAAATAAATGTATAGCGTAAAAAAATCAAATCAAGACAAATTATAGAATTTTATTGCAGGGACTGAAATAAGAAAACAGTCTTTTTTATGACAACGTACCAAATTCGATTAAAAGAAAAGAAATAAATAATAAGGAAAATGTAACAAGACTATAAAAAACATCGAGTTGCTGAAACAGAAAATAAGTTACAGCGCTAAATTTAATGGAAAATTGTCGATATTTTATGTACGGACTGACTGAGTTCTGCAATGTATTTATTTAAATATTATCTATTGGAAACGGACCAGAAGGGCAGCCTTCATTCTTATAAGCCTTCTAAACACGGCAGCGGTAGTAAGACAAATAAAGTAGACCACGACTGATGTGACTTAGTAGCTGACAACGGGCAGGGTATAGTGGTGGCCCGACATCCAAGTGGGGTCGGAGGAGTAGGACATGACGGGCCAGGGCAAATGCATGGGCGTGCGCAGGTGCGTTGTGCTGGCGGGTGTCTCCTTCATCAAGATGGACGCCACATCGCGGCGTCTACGCACTTCCGGTGCCAGTGCAGCCGCAATGGCCGCCTTCTCGTATTCCTTGGCAAACAAGGCTTTAGCGCTCTTTACCTGCAAAGCAAAATAGAAATATGAATTTAATGTAAAATTACACAACGTAGAACTGGACAGTATACTGTGTACTCTTCACTTCGTTTAAAGCAGCTGTTCAAAATGTAGACCGCCATGATCTCTACAAACTGTACAGAGACGCAGCATGGACTTCGCATATGCTCTAGCATCCCAAGCGATTGGAGCACTTCTTCGGTGGCTGCAAGAATCCTTGCAACCAGATCCATTTTAATGCCGACTGGAGTCTGAGAGATCATGGCGGTCGACATTTTGAACAGCTGCTTTAAACGAAGTGAAAAGTACACAGTGCACTGTACAGTGAAGTGTTTAACAAACAAGTATACGTTTTGTTCCAAGCTTTGTTTCATTACTCATGTAATTTTTGTCTTGTTGGTTTATGATATTACAGTACCTACTTCAGAACTTAGTTCATTACTTTTTTATTTTTCCTTGTAATCTCTCAGAACCCCTCTTATCACTAGGGCCATGACATTGGTATATTTGTATTAGTATGAACATACAACATCCAGAACAGAATGTAGTCGGCGTTTCAAGTACAGACAGCGGAAGCGAATTTGACGCACGCCTATGCAACCACGTTGCCTGTTTTGTATACGATTATTGCGTGTTATAAAATCAAGACAATACAATTATTGTATAATAGGGATTAATATCGGAAAGATCTAAAATACTGGTGAGGTTGAGAATAAATGTTGGAAATCATACTTAAATTGTCACAAATGTGGTAAACATAAGTCTGAAAAGATGTTTTTCTTTATATTTGGAGTTTTGCATTACAGTTTTAGAGTGTCGAAAACGTATATAGCGCACAATTTTGCTTTCCCTATTTTTAACTGTTACATTAATTTATTTATCATATCTATTCCGTATCTTACTTTTCTTGCATGTTGTTCGCTTAGTTTCGGTTCCTGCTGCAATAAACAACAACATTCATTTTCAAATTTTCAAATGAAAATGACCGCCAAGTGTCGGATAGTATAACCTTGTATGAGGAAAAACTGCGTTCAACATCGGCTGAAACCAAAGGCGCATATGTAGGCCTAAAATATTTCATATTATCAATTTCATTTCTACATCAAGTTTATAACAATCGCACTTGTCATCTGACAAAACTTTTGCAATTTTGCATAATGAATTGAAAACACCGTTTTTTGTATTACTGTGAGATGTAGAAATGAAATTGATAACATGAAATACTTTACATATGCCCCCTTGGTTTAAGTCGATGTTGAACGCAGTTTTTCCGCATACAAGGTTATACTATCCGACGCTCAGCGGTCATTTTCATTTGAAACTTTGAAAATGAATGTTGTTGTTTATTGCAGCAGGAACCGAAACAAGCGAACAACATGCAAGAAAAGTAAAGTACGGATTAGATATGCTAAACAAATTAATGTAAGTGTTAAATATAGAGAAAGCAAAATTGTATGCCATATACGTTTTCGGAATTCTAAAACTGTAATGCAAAACTCTAAATACAAAAATAAATAAATAAATAAATAAATAAATAAATAAAATACAATAAAATAAAATAAATAAAAAAAACTTTTCAGAATTATGTTTTACCACATTTGTGACAATTTAAGTATGATTTCGCAACCTCACCAGCATTTAAGACCTTTCCGATATTAAACCTTATTATGCAATAATGTATTGTCTTGATTTTATAATACGCAATAATCGTATACAAAACAAGGAACGTGCTTGCTTAGGTGTGTCAAATTCGCTTCCGCTGCCTGTACTTAACTACATTCTGTCCGGGGCGTCGTATGTTCACCTCAGACTAATACAAATATATCGATGTCACGGTCATACTTATCACCATGCAAACGACATCCCAGAACAACCTGTGAAAGTTTGTCGGTAGAAGTCTGGTTCACCCTGTATTCGCAGCTACAGGAAAGCCGTCTCCTCTATCCGTAACCTGAGGACGCGCCATGCTGTGGTGATCTACAAATCATTTATTTTTCATTCAGTAGTTTAGCAGAATTCTTCTTTCTCTGGTGTAGTTACTGTAATCTATCTACGAAGACACTATGGTCGTGTTTATACTGTAGATGTCACGTATTTTTATCTTCCCTTGTGTTCAGAAGTCCTAAGTCTAACAAATTTCACCTGTGTTGATTCTACTTTCTTTTGGTCCTATTTGTCTAGTTCTCACTTGCTTAAGTCAGACTCCGGATAGCCAATGTTTTGTGCAGTTTTATTTTGGTATCTTTTGTGGTTCTTATTTTCTGATATTGTTTCAGTTTCACATATCTTGAATATTTAAGTTTCCAAGTAGATTTAGTTTTCAGCACGAAATGTAGGTCTTGTATTCGGTTATTTAACGATGTTGTATGAACACCGCGATTATCTAGCGTAGATGTAATTTCTGTTATTTTGGCGAGATAACACCACCGTCTAGTATATACAGTCACGAAGCTCAATATGTAAGAAATATGCATCCATAGACAGTTGCTAACCATTAGGATCGCTACTATCGCCTCATCACAGACAATGCAAAATAGTACCTGCACAGTCTATTGTTCCTAGTACCCTCATAAACTCAAGCTTCGTGACTGTATATACTAGACTGTGATAACACCATGGGATTGCCTGTTATTCGCCTCACTGTTGGAGAGAAAACTTAAGAAGAAACCAAACCAAGTTATAAGTCCAAGGAATTTTAACACAAAACTAAGAGCAATCTCAGAACACGAGTTTCTTTGTTACCAACAGAACACGTCGGTGGCTAGGTACCTTTCAGCTCAAGTAATTGCAATTCGATACCTGGTCTACTTTTTCCCTCCATTTTATTACTCTGTTTTATCGTTTTCTTTGTCGAATCAATTAGATAGATTTAAAAGTGTTCAATTTTCCTATTGAAAAGTATAGTAATTTCCTACTTAGGTCTCCTACTGGGCTCGTAAGAATGGAGTAAAATTATCAATAACTGAATATTGTGTGCACAATAGGCTATGTTACATATCCAGAAAGATCACAAAAATCACTTCGAAGGGCCGAATGAGATCCGAGAGTAAACCACTATCGTTCTAGAAGCTTCGCTCATATTCGAGTTTCATTCATTCATCCATTCATACTTTTCTGTCCAAAGATATGTCTTTCGCTGCAAACCCAGAATTCTCCAATCTTTCCTATTTTCCGCAGTCCTATCAGTTTCCGCGTTCGATCCTAATATTCTTTATCATCTCCTATCTTCTTTTCCCCGAACTTTTCTCCCGTTCACCATTCCTTCCAGTGCATCCTTCAGCAGACAGTTTCTTCTCAGCCAGTGACCCAGCTTGTTCTTTTGCTCTTCCTGATCCGTTTCAGCATTATTCTTTCTTCACCCGCTCTTTCTACCACAGCTTCATTTCTATTCTGTCCATTTCACACGCTTCATTCTTCTCCATAATATACATACCATGGATTCACAAAAATTAAATAAGAATGGCTCAAGAAACTGAAGTATTCATATAAAACATCTCTCGCCAGCCCCTCCCCTACTAGAAACATTATAGGGAACATTTCGACTATTTTTCTTACAATTTACGTCTTGACTAGACTTTGAAGACTAATAACTGAATCGCCTCTTTATGGGCATGTAAATGTACTCCTCAAGCCGTATGACGGATATACTCGTCTACCTGACACTCCCGTATTTGGAGAAAGATAGCAGTTCACGAAAGATTGGTACCTTAACCGACTGGAAGCAACTTCTTTCGTAATCGCTCTTGGAGGGAAAAGAAATAAAGCCAGTTCAGCCGACTGGTCAATGCCTCCGCTTTTTACTGGATTGGATCTTCCTTATTTAGCGGTCGTTCTCATAGCACTCGAAATGGGTGGTTGGGGTTCTTGCTGGAGTATGAGAAGGGCGGGAGTTCATTCCATAAGCGGAACGATAGAAGTCTTACAGTGCAGGTATCATTATCCCAGACAGCAATTGGCATTAATGGAGGTATTTGAGCAATCTCCTGCTCGCTAACCGCTGAGGTGTTACCCTCATTTTAACTGAAAGGTGAGAAATACGTGCGTGAGATAATCCTACATATTTAAAAGCATCTACCGTGAAACTGTTCAGTTCAGAAGGGATCCATTCAAATTATCGCACTAGAAATGTCCTTTAAAAGCCATACACTGGTACGGGGGGATTACAAAGGATATCATAAATATGCTGAATTATATGTACATTTACAGAGTGCATAATATATGTATAAAACTTAGCATGAAGATCACGTATGCTTTCGCATTATACGTTTCATAACAATCTAGTTCCTTTATTATGTTTCTAATGATATTAAGTTACTGTTTATACAGGGTGATTCACGAGGATTTACCTTCTTTACGGAGCTTATTTCCGAAGACATTCTGAGCAAAATATGTCATATAAACATGGGTCCTATTCTCAATATTAACAGGGTTACGTTTCGTTATTGGAACGCATTGCTGTGAACGAGTGATCTTGGTCAGCGTGCAGTCAGCAGCCAGCGCGAGCGCTACGGAAATCAAAGATAGCTGTATGCAGTTACATAGAGCGACAAGTGCCGTTCACAAGCGTGCGGCCAAGTGTACTCAAACGGACGACATTTTTTAAAATGTGTTGTAAACTTGTGGAAGTGGTGTTATTTGTAACAATTGTTGTGATAAGTGCGTAAGAATAATGTAGCCTAATTTTCTAGTTAAAAATAGAAAAAGATGTCTGTACGAAGCAACTAAGGAGTTCACAGCACATTTTTAGCTTCCTAATACTTGCCTATTAAAGAAATAATACTTCTGAATGGTTCATTCTCTATTTGTATTATTATTTTACCTTCAAACTAAAGAAAAAACGCATTTTACAAGCAACTTTAAATCAGTGTAACTCTGAAAATATTGAGAATAGGAACTATGTTTATATTACATTTTTTGCTCAAAATGTCTTCAGAAATAAGCTCCGTAAATGACGGTAAATCCTCGTGAATCACCCTGTATACAGTAAATTCTTATATGAGGATATCGCAGTCCTCTATTGAATATTGTGTAATTAATGACTTTATGTAGTTTTCACGTATTAATGGAAAAAAATTCGTTCCGACAACGGGAATCGAACCCAGGACATTGTAGGTAGTAGGCCATTTACGATACAAAGGAGAAGATTTCGGCCGGCATTGTGGATCAGGTATCGGTATAGCTCAGACGGTAAGAACACTCAGCGCGCCAAGCTTACGGTCTTGGGTTCGATTCCCGTATCGGAACGAATTTTTTTCTCCATTAATAGGTATCTACTGTTTATAGTTTATTTTCTTGAGCAATTACTGTCTTCAAAAGACATACCTAAATGAAATCCTTTAGTATACAATCCAAATAAGTCGAATTTTCGTTTTTCTGAATTATAAAAGGCGGTTTTTATATTATTTTATTAAATTCATAAATTGTATTGTTGTGTATTGTATAGTGTAAGTAGATACAATGTAATTAATTCATACAAATTCATATTAATAGCTACAGAGCACTTCAAAATAATGGAGCATATTTCAAACAATTATTTCAAATTAACTATAAAAGGCAGAAACACATTCGGCACATCACTAGATAGAGGAAGGTTCAACATTTAAATCCCTGTTTTTTTAGGTACTTTAAACAGAGTGTGAGCCGATCCATCTTTTGTTAGGTTTTCCTGCACTTCGTTTTCCTTTCGGTATGTTGTTCTTTATCATTTTAACAATTTTACCTTTTGTCGCTTTTGATATGCGTTTTCTCTTTCTTGCCTTCATCTGTCAACCAACACGTTCTATCGGCTGAATCGTGCATTACTGTTTAATGGTTTTACTTCTTATTTTGCCCAGTTCCATCGTGCCTATTATTTTCCTAAGGATGTTCATCTTTGTTGTTTCCAGTATCTGTTTGATTTCTAAAGTATTCGCTCTTTCTCTGCAGCATGTCAACATTGGTCTTGCGTCGGATTTAATATATTTTCGTACTTTTGTTTTCTTCTCAAATATTTATTCGCCATATTGTATTATTTAAGCTGGCATTCTAGCTGTTGTATCAGCTTCGTTTTATAATTCTAATTTTTAAGTCCTATTGCAAGTTATTTCTATTCCTAAATATTAGTAACTCATAGACTGTTCAGTTATTTTCTCATTTATGTCTAACTTGCATTAGAACAGACTCTTACGAATGTCATGGCTTTTGTTTTGCTAACTCATTTTTCATGTTATGTTTAATACTGCAAATTATAATAAGGTGCAAGTGAAAAATATAAAGTATTTCTCATTCGAGGATTAGTACAAGAGAGATCAAATTAATACGTAGTATGTACATAACTATCTGGCATAAATAACATACGAATTGTTAAGTATCATGAACACTGAAAATAGTAAATTTACTGAAAAATAAATTGGTTTGTTGTTCAAGAACTATCGCGCTCTGTACGGTGATCGCTAGCGTCCCTAACGTGTAAGGTATTCTTTGTTTCTCTAAATGTGACATAGCCTACCACAGTAAATGGGACCTTAGCTTCCCGAAGTCAATTTTACATTACGACCAATTTTCGACAAGAGGGGAGAATGCTATTTTCACTTTTTTTATAGCAGACGCTATCTACATCCTTTTTGAACAACTATAAGTACTTAGTAGTTCAAAAATTGACCAACAGATGGTAAAAAAGAAGTTTTCATAAGTGCAGTGCTTTATTTGAAGGATTCTTACTTGCAATACATTAATTGAAAAAAGGGGCGTTATCTTCCATAATGCAGTCAGTAATCTTTTGTGAGTGATGTCGAAGTTATTTCTTTTCCTTAACTTACTATTAATAATTTACGTTAGGCTGATTTCAGTTTGACTGATTGTTAATTTAGATTAGTTTATGTAATGTTCAGTTTGTTAATTTTCTTAATCTATTTGGTTCTCAATTTTAATTTCTTTATTCATACTCTCCTGGATATTTACAGATTTTTTTTACAATAATATACTAATAAATTATTATTATTATTATTATTATTATTATTATTATTATTATTATTTCGTTAAATTACATTAATCATTTTCAAAATTATCATTTTTGTTAATTCAATACAAAATGAAGCTATTAAAATAAGATTGTCTTTGTGGAATTTTCTATATTTTCCATTGTGCTATTTCTTCAGAAAGTAGTAACTTTGAAGTGTTCTATACAGCTTTTAAGATCATTCTACAAAAATTTAAACTTTACAAATGAGTCCAGCATTAAATTCCGAATGAGGAGATGCATTTTGCATTTAATTTTAATTAAAATTGGGTGAAGGTAAGAAAGTTCAATATTGGCAAACTTTCACCTCTCGTACTGAAAACGAGTGATTTTAGAACTGTGTATTCAAAGTTCAATAACTTTCTGAAAAGCCTTATAGATTTAGCATGAAATCCTGTATGAGAATATGCCAAAAAGTGAATTTGGATTTTCTTTACTCTAAGGTCCCATTTCCTGTGGAACATCACAGGTTTTCATCACATCATTTCAGCTTATACTTTTAGAATAATTTAAAAGAATCAATACAGGCCTATATTTATTATTATGTAGTCGTAAACTTTACTTCCTATGCATCTTTTTATGAATATGCGTACCTTGAGAGTTAATTAAATTAAAATGGTACTTGAGGAATATTCCATACCCGGTATAGTATAGAACACCTAAAGACTAGCACTTGTGGGACACTTGTTGTAGCATACCTCTGGCGTATCTTCGACGGGTTGCGGCATGCCGCGGGAAGTGTCCTGCGAGGGGATGGCGACCTGCACCACGTGTGGGTACTGGTAGATGCTGGAGACGGGCACTCCGAACAGACCCTTCATCTGCACGGGGTTATCCACCACAGACTTGACGACTACAGTGGATGGCTCCTTGACTGCGACAACGGGCGCAACTGCACCAGCCGGCACAATGGCGGTGCCGTACGGCCAGGCCAGGTGCTGGGCGCCTGCCGCCGCGACGTACAAGACTATTACTGCCACCTGCAACGTCACATGTGTTGAGGATGCGCTAAAAAGTAAACTTACGCATTCTTACATATTCCAGGCTCAAACTTATTGATTAGATGACGGTAACAATTCAATGTACACAGCACATATCCTTAATGATAAACAGACGCGAAATTGTGACAAAAATGAAATTTTTTTATAGCTTTAATAAATAGTACATACTTTTCTGTATTAAATACTGAAATATTTTGCTTGTCTGAAGGACCTAAGCGGTCTTTAAAATTTAAATACCACAGCGAGGCGCAATGTGCCACTTCCTCTTTCAGTAGCCATTTTGGAGTTTCTGTGTTATAGACATTTTCTTGGAATTTAAACAGGCAAATTATGTGAGCAGTGCTAGAAAGGCTGTGGGTGTTACTACTTCCTTATGGATATGGAGAACATTGAGTGCACTGTATGAGGTGAGATAGTAGATAAATAGCACTACAACTTTAAACGTCGTTTTCCGTAACTTACATTTTTAGTGCTTCTTATGTACCTTTTTCTCTCCAACCATTAGGAGTGAAATTATGAAATTTTGCACACAAGCTTAAAACTGTATTATCTATAATTTCCTGCAACAAAATTTTGATTTTTTAATATTTGTGAGTTTTATACATTACAAAACTTAGAAAAAATTTTAAGAAGTGTTTATACCTAATATATTTTTTTTAAATAATATAAAGCCTAAATAAAGTATTTTGTTGCAGGGAAATGTTAGTTTAGGTATTGGTAACACCTGTGCAAAGTTTTAGATATATTGGTTTAGGAAATTTTTTAGAAAAAAGTACATCATTTTTTATTTTTAATGAAACATTTGAAAAATAAAAACTAATATTCATAGATTCTTTAAAAAATTGAAGGCAAAGGAAACCCTTTTTTAAACTAATATTTCAAATTTAAAGGTCCTAGGTTCAAAAATGTGAAAGATATAGGCAATTCAGTAACAATGTTGTTTCTCATCCGTCCTCCCCTTAAGAATCAGTTCTGTCTAAAAATTCAAATGATTTTGATCCCTTAATCTTGTCTTTGGTCTTACACTTTGTTTTTAATTAAGGACTAGTTTGGACAATCGATTCTCGTCCATTTTGTTACGTGTTGTAAAGTGCCGAAAGTAGACTTTGAGTTCATTTGCTGTATGACATTTAGCTTCTCAATATTTGTATAATTAAGGTTGTCAAATTTTAGATTTTTAAAAGAGGGGTGCAGAATAATACGGTAGGCCTACCTCTGAACTAACTATTGGCGAATAAATATACCGTACAATGCAACTATGATCTCCAACATAAACAATAAATTTTAAGACAAAAAGCAACAATTTTGTATAGAACTACATTTATGTAACAAAGTACAAACCACAAGGACATCGAAGACATCGAGATCGCTAAATTACTTTTAGATGAGGCCTAATACATACATAGCGTTCTGCCCAAGGGCAGGTCTTTCATTGCAAACCCAGCAATAACGATGGATGAAAACAAGAACACATATCCATTACGCTATACAGGGTGTTAAGAAAAAGTATCCAATATTTTCAGAGGTGATAGTATGCATCAAAACAAGAAAATAATGTCTAATATACATGGGTCCTACAATACATATTTCCTGAGATCTGAACACTTGTTAATAGGAGGTGCTCAATGTAACGTCCAATTATGGCAATGCATTTTCCTGCCCTACAATACAGCAGACTACCAGATAATCATATCATAGTTGACACCCTTGGCATGGAGTAATGGTACGTCGCAAGGAATACTGAAAACAAAAGTCTGGTTGCGGATATGAGCGGGGTTCAGTAGAGATGATGTTGTGAATTTTCGTAATCAGCATGTATAGGCTGATGAAAATCCCCATGCAGCTGAAGAAACAAGGCATCAGCACCATTCTCAACTTATGGGCAGGCGTTCTTGGCGATAGATTAATAGGGCCATACGTGCTACCACAGAGATTAACTGGGGATCATTATCAGGACTTTCTTATTAACGTATTAAAACAAATTTCAAAGAATGCGTGATTTCTTACGCCGAGGAGCAGAGGAATGCATTGGAATGGACGTCACATTGAGCACCTCCTATGAACAAGTGTTCAGATGTCAGAAAGTATGTGTTGCAGGACCCATACTTATTAGACATTATTTTCTTGCTTTGATGCAAACTAGCATCTCCTAAAATATTGGATACTTCTTAACACCCTGTATAAGAATGTGGAAATTACATTTCAAGTTTTCAACCTCGATTAAATTTCAATAAAAATCGACAAAATACAGTTCTTCATTAGATAATACAGCTTTCTTGAATAACAGTAATTTATGTATGAAGGGCGCAATGAAACTGTTTATATCTAGGCCGACGATGTTACACCCGAGAGCCTCTGACCCGAGGTTTACGTTGCCCGAGGTGATAAAGACGATCATGAGACATACATAATTTTACTGTGCACGAGTTCGTTAGTGAATAAACATTTTTTACATTCTCACTGCTGTAAGTATGCTATTAATAGGTTGCTTTTAGGGAAGTAAATGGATTTTACTGTGATAGGTCTAATGCTGGTTGCTACTGATTATTGGACATAATTCATATTACTTCCCTAGGAAAATAAGTAAAATAAGTTTCGTTCAACAGGTGCATAGCAACAATATATATATATATATGTATATATATATATATATATATATATATATATATATTCAAAACACGATGATTCCCTGACGTCAAATCATGTAAAATTATTAAATATATTTTTATATGGTAAAATGTGGGAGTGGAAAAAAAATTACATGCATTTCGTGAGTTAAACGGAATTTACTAGTCTGGACTGCAAAGTTCCTTAAGAAGTTAATAAAGCTACAGAAGGTAAGGTAATAATTTGAAATAATTAAACAATTTCTGAGAAATTTTATACAAAAATAAGTTCACAATCTCAATCTTCGTGACGTGTTACTTCAACACTCAGATGTTTGTCCTCGCCTTTCACTGAACAGACACTAAACTCTCTCACATGGCTGGCCACCCTGACTGTGTGGTAATTCAGTGCAAAGCAACAGCGGAAACGTCACAGGACAAATGCAAGACAAGGGACAAACACCCAGTCCTGTGCAATAGTAGTAAATTTCGGCCCACGCCGGGAATTGATCCACGGACCGTTTGGTTGGGAACAGTACTAAGTTCACCATCTACTAAAAGAAATAGGAATCACTTTCCGGTAAAATCCAACCGTTTTTAAGCAACCAATAGATTATAAAAATAATGTAATCATTCACTTCATAAACAAGTTACAAAGTGAACAATGTAAATCTTAAGAATTGTGCAGCGCCACGATTCAAAACGGGAAGCGGAAATTTAATAAAGTAAGAAGGCACACAAACAGCATTTTATAATGCCAAAAAGTGAGATATTTGATTTCATTTATGAGTTGTGCTGCTTAAGTAAATATTGATCGATAATGTTAAACAATTGCTTCAGGAAATTTATTTACGCATAACAAGAGAGTCACAAACTAATAACCGCTAACTCTTTAAGAAAGGGAGACCGTTCCCTACCAGCATATTCGTCTGGTCGGAGGAGGTCAAAACTTGAGATAGAAATAATTCTCTTAGGAAATCATATTTCCTTCTAAAAAAAAATTTCTACAGTTTTGTCAGTATACTGTACGTAATAAAAAAATCACGAAGAAAATAGTTTTCTTTGGTTTCAAATGCACTGACATTTTCTTCTTTATTTCGTGTAAAATTTACTTTTTTTATATTTCGTGCGCATAATTTCCGCATGTGTACACATAGCCTACAAAGTAATGTAATTTATTCCGGTATACGATTCCTTTGGTAAAGACCAACAAAAAAGTCAAATGCCATTTTCATATATTTTGAATAGTTTTCCAGAAAAATGTGAATAACTGATATACTGTACTTCGTATAATGAAAAACAAATTTATACGCACGATATCAAGTGGAAAGGCACGACAATGAGTAAAGTTGTCCTAGGCAGACAGGCAGTCAGATAAGAACATACGAACTAAGACAATCTTAAACTTGAGGCAGCAAAAAGATTTGAAGGAAATAAGTTGTAATGCGAGGTTGTCTATTAGTATTACGTGTCCAGCGGCTTCTATAAGAAGACAGGTGATTGCTTTTGCATAATATGTGGATCGCGAAGAGACAGCCTCGAGTGGTTTGGTGAGTAGGATTAGTTTTGTAACTGTATCCTTGACAAAAACCGCAGAATCCAGGAGGAAAGGCATGCACGAGGAGATGGCTAGATTGTCATAGAGAGGCTTTGTTTTGATGTATTACATTCATGTAACTCTTGGCAGATTACGAAACCAATTTTCTAGTTCAGTGGGCCGCAACAATTTTAAGTCCTCAGGTTAAATATCCAAGTTGAAGGCGCAAATGTAATCTGTAGCTTTTTACACCGTCGTGTAGATCGGAACAAAAGGAGAGTAAGGGTTGGTTTTTGTACATTCCATGACGGCTTTAAAACGAACTACGGGGAACTTGGGCTTTGTGTTGTAGAGATGGAGGATATCACTTCGAGGATGAATGTAACATCTGATGGTAGTGATATATACAAATTTTCTGAGAATGAAATTGGAATTAATAGCAAATCATTAAAGAAATGTCAATGCTCACACAACTAGGAAATATATTTTCGACAATTTGATTTTATATAAGATTTCACACATCATGATTACACACTTTTAACACGTTATATCACTTAGAAATATACATAGTTATAATAACCACTTTCATATGTTAAAATAAAAAAAAATAAGTTTGTAAATTACCTAGTTGACTAGTTTCAGCATTGTGTCAGCCACCTTCAGAACTAGTGAAGTCCTTTGCTTCTTCCGGTTTCTTAAGTAGTTTAGCTGAGAGTGCGTTTGTGTATGGTAGTGTGAAGTGAAATTCTGTGTATGTTCTGAAATTTAGTTGTGTCCCTATTTGATTCTACACTACCATATAAAAACAACAGAAGAAACAGGAAGATGCAAGTGCCTCACTAATTCTGAAGATGGCTGACACAAAGCTGAAACTAGTCAACTAGGTAATTTACAAACTTATTTCTTTATTTTAACACATGAAAGTTGTTATTATAATTATATTCTTATATGTGATAAGAATTCATATTTCTATGATCAGGCTTAGAATCCGAAACAACTTAAGAATGAAGTGAAGTTACAGTGCAACGGAGTATAGATGGAGTGAGGTTGCGCGTAGAGTTTTGTTTACCTGTGCGTTAGTGTACAATCCGGTTCGTGATCAGAAATGCAGTATTCATCCGTACCTCCCTACGAAACGAACTCAGGCCATCACAGTGCATTTTCAATTCATAGTGAAAAGTTTTTTCGAACTAGTTGCAAGTATGTACAGTAGTGGAAAAAAATCCGGCCGACGGAATAATCAAAGTCCCCGAAATGAGCCACTGTGCATGCCACGCCCGCATTCACAAGACAGCGAGTAATATATTGAAACTGTTGTAGTTTCGTCTGCTGACGTAGCCCATTTCGAAAGCCATTAGAAAATAAGCTGGTAAAATTCATGTTCTGGGAATAATATGTTAATTAAGTAATAAAATATCGCTGCGATCGAAAAGTATTGGGAATAAATTTGAATAAGGAACAAAACAATTATAGGGATACGTAACAAGCTGTTTTTTTACGGTGATGGGTTGTTAGCCCTTCGCCCAACCCCCAAGCTGGAGGACCACCCCTTATCGGCTGTCCACGACTGCTTATTCAATATATTCGCAGCTACCCTCCATATCTGGAGGCCGTCTCCGTAAGTAAGTAAGTAAGGAACAAAACAAAGTTTCCTTCCCAGGCAGGATTCGAACCACGAAAGTCTTAGTTACCAGTCTATCGTCCTGTCACTGTGAATAAGGCTCTGAAATCAGCTACAAGAGTCGGTCCGGTTTTTTTGCCACCTAACGCCTTCAACGTCGCCGAGGACATGAAAACTTGTGAGGTATGTATCCTACTTCATTTTCCACCGTCACTAGACTGTACTATTAACTGTAGAATATAACGCAGCACATTGACGTCGTTGTTTACATTCACAGTATGTCTGTCTATTACATTCAAGGAACTCTATAGTCAAGTTGTGCGTACATTGGTTGCTAAAGTGTCCCGGATCCTAAGCCTGACTATGATGTACCGAAGTACATATGATATTTCCGTGCAGGAATTCTGCATCAAAATATGTGAAGAATGGGTAGAACGGAGAAAAATTCTCTCCGGTACCGGGAACCAAACCCGAGTTTTCAGCTCTACGTCCTGACGCTTTATCCACTAAGCCACACAGGATTCCAGTCCCGATGCCCGATTGAATCCTCCTCAGTTTAAGTTCTACCTCTCTGTTAACCTATGTGACTTAGTGGATAAAGCGTCAGCACGTAGAGCTGAAAATCCGGGTTTTGGGTCCCGGTCCCGGAGAGAATTTTTCTTGGTTCTAGCCATTCTTCACCATATGATAAAAATTCAGTTACTTATATCCATTTCAACGACTTACACTTTTTTAATTTTCTTCCACGCAGGAAGTGACCCATGGACAGAAATATATAGTAATCTGAAGGCGCAAGATGAAAACTATATTCCGGGTGTGTTAGGAATTCGAGACATTCCAATTCCTGGATTTTGTTCATGGTTATTTGAATGGTATGGGGTTTCGCATTGCTTTGTTGCAAAAGAATTCTATTTCGATTAACTAATCCCGAACGCCGGGTACCTCTCTCTCAAAATTTCATGAACTCGTTCTAGCTGTTGAGAATAAAGTCCCGCATCGACTGTATGTCCGTTTGGAATAAATTCTCAATGAACCATACCTTCAAAATTCCATCAGACACATAACATTACTTCGGGACAGAACCATTTTTGATTAACGACTTGCTGGGTGACGGAGATCTAGCCAATGTTTTGAGGTGTCAAGGTTAAAGTAATATATCCATTTTTCATCACATGTGACAATTCTCCTGATATTTATCATTAGGCCTAAGAAATATATGCCGTTATACTACCAGTGCGCTTCGTGCGCCTCTAACTTTGAGTACGTCTCAGAGTTGGGGTGATTTAACCAGTTTCTTTCGTTCGTTTGCACTCATGCTTATCATCACGGCAAGTTAGTCCTCGGCATTTGGGTGATTGAAAGCCACTCCTTCGACTTTGAAACACAACTATCTGCTAAAGAAAAATTTAAAGATATAATTTTCTTTGTTAAAGAAAAATTGCACTATTTTAAAGGCATTTTATTTTCTGTCTGTAGAAAATACAGCTAGTATAACGTTGACAAGTATCAGCCTTATTATTTCACTATGCTAATATGATGGTGTGTTATGTTTCTGTTTTACATAATTTTTCATACCACATATTGTTGCAGTGAATAACAAAGCCACATTTTCAAATTTTCAAAGGAGAATCATTGCCTGTTGCTAGAAAAACACAGCCTTACTTCTAGAAAAACTTCATTCCACTTCTGCAGAAACAATGTGGACATAATTATTTCAAATATTTTACATAAGCATTGTCTATCTCAAAATCTGTATCATTATTATAAATTTCCTCATTTGAAATTAAGTCACAAATTTCGTCCTCGACATCTTGCATTGTATTTCCTTAGATATTTAAATTATGAATAAGTGTATTATGTTTTTTACTCTAGTTTTGAAAAAAATTTGCATTATTATATTGATATTTGGCACTATATTAACTGCAATATTATATTCTAGCATCTATTATGTATCTTTCTTTCTTTCGTTTGTGCTGTTTGTTTTGTTTTTTCTTATTGTGTATTGTTTTAAGTATCAATGTAAGCCACCTATAATTGGAAGCTTGCTTCTGTTGGTGGTGGATTTAAAATAGAATAAAATAAAATAAAATAAAAATATATATATAGTCTTGCTGAAGAGAGGAACAGCTTGAAACCTGCTAACAAGACCAGTTCCGCCGTCTCTGTAACTCACAACCACTGCGGCACGGAGGGGACTCGCTTGTACGTGAGATGATGATGCTTTTCTCCCTATCCAGAATCTTCATCGGCTTTAGATTACTTTTTTGTTGTTCGGACTGCAGAATACTAGCGCTAAATTACACGTCCCGAATACTTCTGCCGCGGATTTTAATTATGTTATGTGAAATATGACGACAACTTTCTATACAGCGCAACGACTCCAGTGCTGTAATTAATGTTGTAGAGAAGAATAAGCGTTCAAATCGTCAAAATGAGGGGCGACTCAGCAATTATACATACTGAAAAATTATCGTGAAATTAGCTAATATATTCGAAGCGTAATCTGTCCTCGTAAAAACCGGCATGGAGTCAACGCTCCAATACAATGTATTAATGTCAGTGAGGTCGACATATAATTGTAGGATGTCGGCAATCATAATTAATCAATTAGGTCGTATTTCGAATTAGAATAAAGATTTCAACGTCATCACAAGCATTTTAATGAAGACCTTCGGACTTCTAAACCTCTGGAAATACACTGCAATTATGGGAAAAGAGATTAAAGACTACATTCGTTGATTAATATCCCAGTTGTCTACTGGAATTCAAATCATTAATTTTCTTGAAGAAAGGATAGCATGTCTAACGCATTATATCTTTATTATTATTCTTCCATCTTATTAAATCAAGTCAATTGCGCTAGTGGTTGTTATCCAGACATGTGTTGATCGAAGTCTCAAGGACAGGACTTTCATGAAAAACCGCTAAAGGCAGAAATCTTCATTTTAACACAAAAACATATGTTTACTGGAAGGAAAGTGGACTATTAAAATAATGGATGTAATGGAGATGACACACGATTCCTGATTGCATGTTGAGTTCTTCCTCAACTTATTCTGTTTGCAATTAATTTTCTACTAGACGAGTCATTCACGAATATCTTATACGAAACCTTTCATTTTGCGCTCAAAGAAACACGCCAGAACTTTTCTTTCTGCAATTTTAATCCCAAAAAGTGAGAGATCCGACTTCAGTAATAAATTGTGAAGTTTCACTTGATGTAGGCCTACGTAATTAATTCGGAATAAAGCCACATAACAATAGTTTGTGTATTAGGTACACATATGTAATAATAATAATAATAATAATAATAATAATAATAATAATAATAATAATAATAATAATAATCCGTAGCGCTACAGTCCTTTAAGGATACAGACCGACCAGCCGGCTCTTGGTCTCACCCCCACATGCCGAAGCAGAGGTGGACATCATCCAACCTGAATGGAGGTATCGTCTGGTTAGCACGATGATCCCCCCCCCCCCAGCCGTTATAGCTGGCTTTCGCAACCGGATTTCGCTTTTAGCTGGCTTTCGCAACCGGATTTGGCTATCACAGCTCCCAAGTGCATCACGATGCTGGGTGGATACCAGTCCCATACATTGGTCGAAATTTCATTAGAAAATTTCTCCCCCTACAAGGATTCGAACCAGCGCGCATTCCGTAACGAGAGTCCTAGAAAGGATGCCTTATATCACGACGCCACGGCGCGGGAGACACATAGGCTACCTAATACCCTTGAAATTCCTTAATAACCTCCCAGGCTTGTAAAGGGGACTGATTAGATCAATTTAACGGGGAATTTGTGAAAGGTGAATTACGATTTACGTATTTAATCAGTTTCATAATTTTAAACCACGAACAACGTCCCTGTATTATCTGCTCCAGTTGTTATTGTGTTTAATCTGTATTTTAACACAGTTCATTATTATGTACAGTTACCCTTAAAAAGAATGAGACGACTCTTGGTCGTCGGAAGTTAAAGTTCTACAGCACGGTTCACTTGATATCGACGTATATAATACAACAAAAATTGTTACAAGGACCACAACAAGGACAAGGACCAGAATAAGGATCACGAAGAAGATAGCTATTTAAGGCCACAATTTCACAACATAGCTCGAGTCACAAAATGTCATTGCTTCTCTATACCGAATGGCAAGTGCCTGCTATGAGATCTACATTCTGGACTGCTGCTCTCAGTGTCTTGTCTCGGTAGCTCATATAGTAGCGTGTCGGTTCCATTATATAACCGAAGCGTCTCGTGTTCAATCCCAGGTAAAACTTTTTTTTATTGAGGTGTAATTAATTTCTTCGGAGTTTCTCGACTGTCTAATTTGTCGAAAAATATGGAATAATTTATGCCCAATTTCTGGGTCTTACAAGTGGGCTGAACCTCGTAAAAAAAAAATCTTACTTGGAAGTTAAAAGTTTTCTTCCTCAAACAAAAATCATAAGAAACAAAAAGAGACCTGTTAACTTAAAATCTTGTCCACATGCCATCAGCTTCTATTACAGCTCTAAGTCAATCCGGCATGGATGTCACGAGATTGTGGAATAAGTTCTGATCCCCGGTGAGATCTTCCCAGGTGTCAACAACTTGATTCCACAATTCGTCTCGATTTCGAGGGCGTCGGTGGGCATAGGTGGATATTCTTCTCTTTTTTAATTCCGCCCATAAATTTTCGATGGCATTCAAATCAGATGACTTCGGGGGCCAATTAATGATTTCGAATGCTTGCGGCATAGTGCACGGGATGGTTATCCTGCTGGAACAGCAATGTTCCTTCGGGAAAATGTTCTCGAGCGGAAGGAAGGAATATATTTTCCAGAATGTGCTCGTAAGTTCCCGCATTAAACCGGTCTTCGATGCGTTCTATAACGCCAGGTCCATCGTAAGACATTCACCCCCAACACGATATGCTTGAAACTGAAAACCTTAGTCGTAGAATAATTTTCGCAAGCTGAAGTAGCACAGCCAAAAAAAGTTTTGTACACAGAATTAGACTGAATTTCTATTCGACAGAATCTATAATCAATGGCTTGTCTGAACATGATAAACAAATCCTAAGTGTTTCCAATGTCACTGAACAATTTCATAATATTAATTGAAAAACTAAAAAAGGGTCGTAAATGCTGTATCTAGTGATTATTTACATTTATGTTTACAAAATAAATCTTGGAAAAACGTATATGTTACTGGTACTACTGATATTAAGAGTAAATGTATTTTATTTTTCACTTAAT
Source organism: Periplaneta americana (assembly GCF_040183065.1). NCBI lineage: Eukaryota > Metazoa > Arthropoda > Insecta > Blattodea > Blattidae > Periplaneta > Periplaneta americana. The sequence continues at coordinate 82,933,914 of NC_091130.1, read as the reverse complement.
TTCAGAATCACTTCAGTGGATGTTCTCCACTCAATGTTGTGAAAAAATTCAAAAGTAAAAAAAAAATGTAGATAACGCAGGGACTTAAAAATCTCATGTATTAAAAAGAAGAATATATATGTAATGAGTTTCAATGTAATGATCCTCATGTTCTTAAATACTACAAGAAGTACAGTGTAATTTATCAATAATTATGAGAGGGAAATAGAATACATTTGAATAGAAAAGTACAAAATTCAGGTAATGCAATTAAAACTATTCGGAATATTATTAAAGCTAAACTTGTAGATATCCTAAGAAAGAAAATATTTTTTTCATTAAAACCAGTGATTATAAAGTAGAGGATCCCAAATCTATTGCAAATTCTTTTAACGTCTTATAGTATATAGTACAAAAATATTATTGACAACTTAAACATTCCAGATTTTGCAAAAGATACTGCAATTGGTTACTTAACAGATGCATTTAATAATTAGTATTAATATATGTAATTAGTCAATAAATGCAACAGTGCTTTTTCATTCAATCATAACATGAATAAAATTGAAACACTATTACAAACACGTAGATAAAAAAAATCGTTGATGTAGACTAAGAATCGAACTTGCTCTTTTCTACACAACATGCAGAAGTCTTAGCGTCTGAGCTATTGCAACTACACGAAACCTTTCCTTTCTGTGCGGGGTGTCGATCTAGTCATGAAGGTCCATTGTCGATTTAACTACACGATTTATGTATATATTTACCTTTTATTTACGTAATATTATCATATTTTTTGCAGTTTTTGAAGTGAATTTCGGAACGATGCTAGTAACAAACCAAATAGCCTGAATTCAAGTAACTCAATATTCGTTATCTTGTGTATCAGTGCTCTGGTCTCCATCATGCGCAGTGTCTTACATCTGAGACTTAGGAATATTCAATCGTCTCATTATTTTCCAGGGAAACTGTACATATGTATATAATTATCATCAGTGAGGGAAGTGAGACGGTACGCGCCGGTATGGAATACCGCCACTAGTTTCTATGCCAGAAAACATACCGTTAGTGAAAAATAACATACCGTCACAGAAAAAAATGTGATCCATAAAAATTTTTTTATACATTCCTTCACAGAAAAGAGTACTACTATCTTTTTCCTTCGTAGAACTAAACCACAGCCTTCTGGAACTGTATTCAACGTGTATTTAAACGGTGATTTAGAAACGTTTATTTGATAAGTCAACCCCTGAAATGCTTAAAACGATAACATTTCATTTATAGAAGACTGTGGTCTGTAGCTTGTCATGCCACTGTTGTCAATTTAATGACTGTCATTTTTATTGTTGTTGCACTTTTTGTTCATAATTAAGTAAGATACTTTGAAGCTTTAACATTATTTTAAATTTTGTCTCAATGGACATTGCAAAATAATCTAGTAAATAACTGAAGTAACTTGAAATTATTTTATTAAGAAGTTTAATGTGTTGCGTAAACTTCAAAGATTCGCGTTACTGACTGCACGAAACAATTTATTGTATAGTAGCCGTACCCGTGCGCTCCGCTGCACCCGTTAGAAATAAATATCAAGTAATTACATAACTAAAATAGCACGTTTGATCCAGAGAACATTCGTGTTTGATAGAAGGATAAATCGTTTAACATGTTTCTTAATCTAAATTGTATTTTAATAATTAAAATGCGGTCATTTTGGTCCAGAGAGCACTCAGAAGTTACTGTAATAACATTATAGCATTATGTCCATCTAGAGAAACTACACTTTCCAATGGTGAAATAATAATTAATTATACAAATCGGTTAATTTAACTTTCGATATTACTTCATACAAACACAGAAATATTCTCTGTAGGCTATGTTTCATAGCTTTCGATTGTTGTTGTCCAAGGGCCCTTATAGACGTAGTCATTTGTTTTCATTTCATTACACCGCCTTAGATGACATTGTATTTTAATTTTAAAACTCATTTAACTCATTAAATATCAGTCCTATCAAAGGAATAAAAATTATCGCAAATCATTTTTAAAGAAACGTTTGTTATGTAACATTTTTCACTAAAATCAATAATAAGCGAGATATTTAGATTTAATTCAGGCCCCCTTATAACCCCCCTTTTAAATAATGTATTTTGAATGTCATATGGCCTAAAATCTAAGTTACATCGAACTTAATTTATATTCCAATTTTCATATAAATCGGTTCAGCCATTATCGCGTGAAAAGGTAACAAACATCCAGACAGATAGACAGACAGACAGACAGACGGACAAACAGACAGACATACAAACAAAAATTTCAAAAAAGCGTTTTTCGGTTTCAGAGTGGTTAATTATATATGTTAGGACCAATTATTTTTGGAAAATCGAAAATTACCAGAAAAATTTCGCCTACAGATTTATTATTAGTATAGATATCATGTACGTGTTTGTTGTAAGGAAGGGGGTAAGCCATTTTTAAATTGAGGTATGCCAGAGGAAAATCTTGGGGTAGTATACCGCCTCTGGTTTTTTTCCCCACTTCCCTCACTGATTATTCATTACATAGCTTTAACGAAAGACAAAAGCGAATAGCTTCACGTTTTTCTAAAGAATGGAAACAAGAGATTGTCACGGTATTCCAGAAGGAAATACACTTTCCTTCCAGAAAAATTGACGATTTTAAGATGCTTTGGAAGCATAAACCTTAATCAAAGACAACATAATTACTGTCCCAAAATTCTTGAAAACATATGACAAATAAAACTGCGAACGAGTAAAAAAACTATATACCGTTCAATTTTCTCAGACCTATACGCAGAGTCACTAGCAAACAGCATGTGAGATTTTTTTTAAAATCTTGTGACTGGAATATGTTTGAACTATAGAGAGTTCAAGCGTGTTAATAACTGCCGCTACAATGTTTAGAATATTTATGTTGTTTAGGTACCAAATAGCCTACATGTTACATCAAGTAATGCTAGAAGAATCTCCTGTCGATCAGTTCTTTTATTCACAATAAACAACAAATTAAAAAATTTTGATTATATAAAACTTTGTTTAAATTTATGCCTTACTTGTAGGTACTATTACATGTTCAGAATTAGAGAACAGAATGTGATAGCAATCCAAGCTAACGCTAGCTAGACTATATAACGTTCCTATATAATAATATACCCTGTTTCAACCGTCGCGTCGATTATCCTGGCAATCCATTACTTAATACAGGCCTATTATTATTATTATTATTATTATTATTATTATTATTAATTTTTATTGGTGAAGTTTCATATTATTCCTGATTTATATTTTCGTGCATTTTATAGTACTATTCTGTGAGCATTAAATAACATCTAAAAACCATTTAGCATTCGCGGAACCCCTAGATTTGTTCACGGAACGTACTTCAAAAAACACTGATCTAGTAGGCCAAACTTATCCCGGTACAAGAACGGGACTTGACTCCACATTTTTTAAATAGAAAGGATACTGTTCAAAGATTTTGTATCTAGAACTATTCCCTTTAGAATATTATCTAACATGTTCCTTAAAAGAAAAGCGCTACGAACATCCATAATTGTGTTTTTTTATTTTATTGTGATAGTGAAGTAGAAATGATATACATTATTAACGTAACATTTGTCAGAAAATCTGTTCCCTTTCACTTCTACCAACTGCAATATTCACAAAATTTGCAAGTCATTTTCGTCAGAAAAAAGTCTAACCAACGCCTGGGCTCCGTCTATCATTTTAGTCAAACTCGATTGTTAGGTTATCACGAACAAAATGAACTACTGTACATAACTATTACATACTATGTAACTTGCAGGTTAACTTACCAAAGACTTCATGACGATGCTGATAGTTGGTCCACTTCTGCAGAGCTTCTTTGCACCTGACTGCGGTCACAGACGACCACTGACCTATATATACCAGATGACTGCAGTCTAGTTTGGAACAAAACGTGTTCAGAATCACAAACACACGCCGTCATTCATTCCGCGTGCATTTTGCATTCTTCCTCGATTCACATTGTCGACAACGAAATCGAGCGCGATTGGTCCAATTCAAATCTAAAGCTATTCCCAATTGGTCGACTGCCAAATCAACAAATCGCATTATTGCTGGTATTTGCCTTCTGTTTCATAAATCGGAAATGTCTTCGAAGAGACAATGTATGATTGGCTGGTTGAACAACAACGGAGGTTGTGATTGGATCAAATGCTGGGGTGACAACAGGTGCTGAGCTGGCATCCCTCTATATCGCCCTTGAGAAAATGTTTCTCGGAGGGTCTAGTCTGGACCAGTTAGATACAACGGGACAAATTGTTCCCCCCTTTTCCCTTCGTGGTGTCCTCTAGATGACCTACCTGTCGCGTTCTGGATCAGGGGTGTATAATAAATGTCTCGTGTTACCAGGGCTTTCTATCTGCGACCATTCTAAGCGCTTTTCACATCAATTTATTACAAAATTTATATTAAAAATTAACAAAGCAGTGACAGAACTAATTTCTATTAAAAGGGGGATCAATAATAGATCACATGACTCGTAGACTTTAATAATTCATATCTGTGGCCGGGAGGAAAAAGGTCTTAAGTAAAAATTTTATACTTTTCACGAGAGCAGTAGAAAGTTTGAAATTGGTGTCAATTTTAGAGTTCTTTTAATTAAGAGGTTTTTCTTGGATATTATTTGTTTATATTTCTTCTAAAATAGGTAATGTTCATGTGAAAATTTTCTTGATTATTTCCAAAAATAGCCGCACTTCAGCCCTTTTAAGACTACAACCCAAACTGAGAAGAAGGATTTATTTAAACATAAGACCTTTTTCATGTCAAAATAAATGGGAAATGTAAATTATTAGGAATGCAAAATAGGTCTTAAACAATATAGGACTGTTTATCTGGCGCTTAAAGTTTTAAAAGGGAAGGACATCAGTATGTGATAAAATAGTTAAAATACAAGTTAGACCTTTTTAATAGGGAAGTATGGAAAGTAAACATGTGATGTTTGTAAGGAATAAAGTATTAAATATTCTTCTTAAGTCCTTTATTCTGCGTGTGCTCGATTCAAAAAGTACTTAGGACATTTGGTAACGCTCTATAGGCCTAAATCCAGTCAGGAGTCTTATTTGACTTTAACCGTTTTACCACATTGTAAAGAATTGTTTCCGCTTTCAGAATGCATAAAAATCTCATTTTCACAAAAAATTGACTTGAGACATTTTTCCTCCCGGCCACAGGTGTTCTGCCCAACGGCAGGTCTGCCAACCCACCCAACATTCTTCAATGTTTCCTATTTTCTGCCTTCCTCTTAGCCTCCGCGTATGATCCATACAACAACAACAACAACAACAACAACAATAATAATAATAATAATAATAATAATAATAATAATAATAATAATCCGTGACGCTACAGCCCATGAAGGGCCCAGACCGACCAGCCGGCTGTTGGCCTCACTCCACATGCCGGAGCAGAGGTGGACGATCATCCAACCAGAATGGAGGTAACGTGTAATTAGCACGATGATCCCCCAGCCGCTATAGCTGCCTTTCGCAACCGGATTTCGCTACCTATCGTAGCTCTCTAAGTGCATCACGATGCATCAGAAGGCACTGGTCCCATACACTGGGCGAAATTTCATAAGAAAATTTCTTCCCCCATGAGGACTCAAACCAGAGCGCATTCCGTAACGTGAGGATGCCTTAGACCACGACGTCACGGCGCGGGACTATATGATCCATATACTGTATCTTAATACTTCAGTAATGTAGGTGTATATATATTATTATGTGTAAACATGGATGAATAATCCTGAGTGTGTCCTGATTACTGAGGTTTAAAAATTCCCTCACTTCTACATCTAAAATATTTAAGCTACTGCCTGTTCAGAGTTCACCACGCTACAGTACAGGCTCCGATCTCTACAGTGGCAAGTGTTTCTGCTCACTGTTTAGTATATTATGTTTATATGCTTAGGCACGTACAGGAGAGAGATCTTGGTAGGGTTGCGGAACAGCGAGACAAGTCTCCGCATTACATGAGAAATGGTATAGGTTATGTTAGATTGTGACGCAGGTTCTAGCAACACTACGGCATGGAGGAAACCCGTCTGCTTTAGACAGTAATATTAATTTTGTGAGAATGGATTAATTTGTGATAATTCTCTGAACGTATCAAAAATCTCGGTTCGTGATTTTAACATATTTCACTTCTGTCTAATATCAGTAACGGTCAATAAGTTACATCGATAAGGAATTGCCAACTAATTTATAGTGCGTACGTCATCACTAGCCAATAGGAGAACACGCATCATTTGGTACGATGGTATGGGAGATGGTAAAACCACAATCTAATGTATACAGTCACGAAGTATGAGGGTACTAGGCACAATAGACTGTGCAGGTACTATTTCGCATTGTCTGTAATGTGGCGATAGTAGCGATCCTAGTGGTTAGCAACTATCTATGGATGCATATTTACTACGTATTGAGCTTCGTGACTGTATATACTAGACTGTGGTAAAACTCCACCCTTTTGTTTACCTCAGTATTTTTCTTATCTGGAATTCAGTAGGCCTATGTGCTTAAAATGATTAGGCCTATTCAAGAGACAAATGACAGGAATAACGCAAAATATTATTGTATTCAATGTCAATCATTCCAAAATAATTGAATAGTACATTTTGAATAATACTAAATCTGTCCAAAAGTTTAATTTTAAGATGGAAAGTTGTACACAGGAAAATGGTGCGCCAAAATACATGCTTTCGATATGAATGATAAAGAAAGCATTTGAGCGACAATCTTAAAATAGAGTTTACGTAATATTACGATACTGGTACCATCCTTGTACTTCGTGTGATGATAAAGTGAAAAGTAGAGCAGTTCGATTTGAAAATTCCACTGTAGAGACACCTCCTATGTCAGCTGAGCTGTAAGTTAGAGTCAAATTAGCAAATCTTTACATTCTTGCATTTGCAATACTAAGATTCACGCGTGCAGTACTCATTGCGTTCATGAGACGTCATGCGTGTTATGTACTCATTTCCACAGACCATCCTACTCTAGGTAAGTTGTTGCAGGCTATTGATATGGCCACCAGAGATACATTTGCGTGACAGGTCTTGCTCATTAGGTGGCGTTTCTTCGAAACAAGGGACTGCTACAATAAAAGAATATTAATCACTTTATTTCGGGACGTTCGTGATTCCATTCTCAACTTCGTTGTTAGAATCACTAATTCAAGATGAAGAGTTTTTAACCACTCATTCTTTTCGATTCTCCGGACGTTATTTCCATAGGAAACTAATTTAGTGATGTTGCAGAGCTTTGTTTTAAAAATAAAGAATATTCTCTTAGCAACGATGGTAAATCATGCCGACAGATAAATTTGATTCAAGTAAAAAAAAAAAAAAAAGCTACTTTTACTGCAAAATGGAACTTGCATGCAATCACGACATGAATTTTACTCGCGAAGATGAAATAATTAATGACTTAAAGAGGTAAATAGGAACAGAAACAATTGAACAACGATCGCGCGTTCCCGCAAGGAAATTTGGGCGCGATTTGTATCTACAGACGTGGACAAATCATTAGATTAAAACTTTTTTCTTAGAAACATAATATAATTCGTCATATCAACAATCAGTATAATTCACAGAGTCTTTATTGTTGTAAATATGATTGTTTACATCTTCTGTTATATTTTTCCAGTGGTTAAGTATATTTTCCTGGTTGTGTTGGTACTACTGGTGTTTTAAATATATACTGCAGAAGATATTCAACAGTCTGTTCTCCCATGGCCTGCAAGAACACCGGATATGAACGAAATTGAAAATCTGTGATCTATACTGAAGAAGAAAGTGAACAAAAAGAGGCTTACAACAAAACATGGACTCATTTAAGCACTGTCTGATATCTGGCTAAATGATGCTGATAGTCAAAGAAAGTGTCAAACTTTGGTTTCCAGCATTCCTGACAAAATCAACATGTTAATAAAGAATAAGGGAATGTTCACAAAATATTAGGAACCTCCAGACGCAATTCTCTGTTCATTACATCTGTGCAAAATACATTTTGTTCATTATTTCTGCCGATAAATACAGCTTTGTTGCACATATTATTCATTTAGTCTAATAATTTGTCCACGTCTGTATGTGAGCTCCAAGCCTGTTGTGATCCAAGATGTTTGAATTTTTCCACTTCTTCGAAGGATAAATCTCCTTTTATTATGTTTTCATTTCGTACAATATTCTGATCACGAGACATAATCATATACTTTGTCTTTTCGGGATTTACTTCCAAACCTATTGCTTTACTTGCTTTAAGTAAACTTTCTATGTTTTCCCTAATCGTTTGTGGATTAACTCCTAACACAAATATCAATAATATCAATAGCAGTAGTAGGCTTAGTAGTTGCAGTAGCAGTAGTAGGCCTAATAGTAAGATTTTAGCCTATTTTAAGACACTTCTAACTGCAGTGATTATCTATTGTCGAAATTCAATATATAGGATAAACGGCCGATATTTTGCCAGGAGTCCATATCAAGAACAGGGTTAAATGTATGACGCAGAACATAACGCTTCGTTTTTCTCCCAGAGGAAGCAATAGTAAGATCACAGTCTACTATATACAGTCACGAAGCTTGAGTTTTGAGGGTGCTAGAAACAATAGACTGTGACGGTATTATTTTGCATTGCCTGTAATGAGGCGATATTAGCGATCCTAGTGGTGAGCAACTACCTAATGTTTGCATATTTACTACGTATTGAGCTTCGCGACTGTATATACTAGACCGCTATTTAAAATCAAACGTACTCTGCTGGTTTTGAACCCGGGAATGTGTAATTTAGCGATCGTATGCCAACAGCTAAACCTTCAAGCACAACACTTTATTGTATGATAACTAATGGTACGCCACAAAACTATTATCACGTTAGATTAATTCATTCGTAGTTTTCTGCCCAAGAGCAGGTCTTTCACTGCAAACCCAGCATTTTCCAATCTTTCTTATTTTTAGATTAATTTGCTATAAAATATTGTATCACTAACAAGAACTTTACTTTAAACTGCGTGTAGTCGTTACGTAACTACATGATATCAACCTTCATGTCCTGGGTTACGGGCTGAAATTCCTTCGCACTGCAAAGCTGTGCTATTACTTCGATCCATTCCACGAACTCAGGCCTTCTAAATATGTTTGCCCTAACTACACCCACTCTTAAATAAATGTGCTCTGAAAAAAAAAACATAGGCAATTGTCTCATATTTAATTTTCTAGGAAAAGCAGCTTCAGGAAATCTACAATACCTGTTAGCACATACAGTACGTGTAAGTTATGATCTTCAGTCTGTGCGCCGTGGCACCCTGAAGGACGGTCAGGGTCGTTGTGGGGTTTTTGTTTCACAGTCCAAAATTACAAAAATTATAGATAAAACAGTGAGGAAGGGCAAAAAAATACAAACAGCTCACACAGGAAAGAGTGAAAAGAACAAAAATAGCAGATAGCTGTTATTTAGTAAACTGTCCGAACACAGGTCTGAACCTCATAAGTGACACCAATAAGACATCACTCATGAGGCAACTAAGCCAGGAGGTAATGGGATAGGATGGCCAGATTCTTTCCTCATCCGTTGCCGATTAGCTACATATTACTCTAATCAGACTTCAGATGCATACAATTGTTTTTCCTCTGACACATAACGTCAAGTGAGATGTACTATAATAATAATAATAATAATAATAATAATAATAATAATAATAATAATAATAATAATAATAGCCTAATATGTCCCTTGAAGGGCAAAGGCCTCCTGCTAGAGGGTAGCTCTGTTTCACTAACGCGGTGAGCTACTCCGCGTTAGGTTGTGTCTAGTGTTTCTTTGTCTGGTTGGAGTTGATTTCGCTGTCACTTTCATTAATTTGAATTCACTAACACTTTTATTATATTGAATGCACTTTGACTGAGTCAACTTGGGATGTTGTGTGTGGCTGGCACTGTCTTCGTTTGTAGTCGATTTCCAATTGTTCTCCATGTTCCCCTGCTTCTTGCTATTCTGGACCATTGCTGGTCTGCTTGTGTCGTGTAGAAGTCTGCCCACCTCTTCCTTGGTCTGCCTCTGTGCCGGTCTCCTGTGCGCGGGTCCCACATGGTGGCTCTGTATGTCCATCTTTCGTCTTTCATCCGCGCGATGTGGCCTCCCCACTTCCACTTCAATTTGTTTGCTCTTTGTGTGACGTTTGTTGTTGATGCCATTTGGGACAGCGACTCATTGGAAATTCTGTCTCTCATAGTTATTCCCAATATCTTTCGTTCCATTTTCCTTTGGCATATTTCTAGCGCATTCATATGTCTGTTTGTTGTCGACCATGTTTGGCATCCATAAAGTAGTGTTGGGTAGACGCAGGTTTGTAGTACTTCGAATTTGAGTCTTCTGCTGATTGTCTTGTCCAGGAGTATGAACTGGAGGGACCAGAAGGATTTCCAAGCTAAGGATATTCTTCTTATTATTTCTTTTCCAGTCTTGTCTTTAAAGGAAATTAGTTGGCCTAAGTATGTGTATTCCGTTGCATATGGTAGCGTTGTTCCGTCAATTGAGATGGGGATTTCTTGTCTGTTTGTCATCAGCTATGTTTTTGTCATGTTCATTGATAGACCTGCGGTTTTGCTTCGTGTACAGAGTTGTTGGAGCATTGACTGTAGTTCTTCTGGTGTTTTTGCGAACAGGACTACGTCGTCCGCGAATCTTAGGTCTGTTAGGTGTCTTCCGTTTATGTTTATTCCCTGTTGCTTGTTCCAGTTCATTTTTCTGAATACATTTTCCAAAACGCTTGTAAAGAGTTTGGGAGAGATTGGGTCACCTTGTCGTACTCCGCGTTCTAGACGAAATGATTGACCTTCTATTTCTGTTCTTACCTTAGCAAAGTTTTGTCTATAAATATTGCTCAATAGACGAATGTATTTGCCTTCCACTCCCTGTGTCGACAAGGCCTGCAGAATGCTTTTGTGTTCGATTGAGTCAAAAGCTTTGCTGTAGTCTACAAAACCTAGGTACAAAGGTAAGTTAAATGAGATGTACTGCCTGATAATAAATGTACATATCAGCCAGAACCTCAATCAGAGGTAAGCAGACGTATAGGGCCAAAATATAAATAAAAGGAAAAAATTTAACAGGGGATTTAAGTAAATTCAAATGATTACGTGAAACGTCTACACTCAAATTACGGTAATAAAATGCAACATAATATACTTTCTTTAACACTGTAATTTGATATTCATGTATATACATAACTCGTACACACAATATTTCCATGACTATTGTATGGAAAATCCCAAACAAACAAACAAATAGGGATGGAGCCAGAATGAATTATAGTTGCCGGCAGAGTAATTATCTGAAGCCTCCATGTTAATTAGAGATCAGTGTACTTATCAGCTGCTTAGTCGTTAGCCCTGTGAACTATTTATTTATTGTCCTGTTAAAAATGTAAGTATATTTTTATTATAAAAGCAATGACTTTTTTTTTTTTGCTGTATTATGTTATGAGTGTGTACAGCAGGGCACATTTTCAAGTTAAAACTGTAGAGTTTACAATTTACAATAGACTACATTTTAATTGAAGGGTTCAGAGCCATATTGGGCCAAGCGCCATTTATTAAAAAAAGAGAATGCAAGGGTTAAAGTTAAGTGAATACCACAATTTAATGAAGATTGACATATCATGTAGTTTGAATGTGTATACTTTACATTAATTGCGATATGTTTCCATAGAATTATGGTAATAACGTCATTTTAACCCTTGTTTACTACGGTTTTAATAAATGGCGCTTGGCCCACTATGGTTCTAAACCCTTCAATTGATTTTGCATTGTGAGGAGACGCAAGAGCCTGTTAGGCCGTTCCGAAGACACACTAGGATGTATCGCGAAGCCAATGCCCGAAGAACGGCGAATCCAATGAAGAAATTTGACGTTCAATAATTTAGAAAAATAAGCTGAGAAAAGTAGGAGGAAAACTTTGGAAGTTAGGGCTTAGGTCCGTGGCCCCGACATTTGTCTTAGCGCCCGAGGAAAATCACGGAAAACCAAGCCAGGGTAAATTGTCGTCCTTACAACAAACCAATTTGTTAACTGAATGGCTAGTGAATTCTCTGGAACCCATCAAATCGGCCACTCGTGAGAGATTTCTAATTTTATTTAATAAAATACGAAATTTACAACAGATTTTCACAGATTTATTTTTATTTAAGTTGGTTATTTAACGACGCTGTATCAACTACTAGGTTATTTAGCGTCAATGAGATTGGTGACAATGAGATGGTATTTGGCGAAAAGAGGCCGAGGATTCGCCATAGATTACCTGATATTCACTTTATGATTGGGGAAAACCTCGGAAAAAACCCAACCAGGTAATCAGCCCAAGCGGGGATCGAACCAGCGCTCGAACGCAACTTCAGACCGGCAGGCAAATGCCTTAACCGACTGAGCCATGCCCGTGGCCTCACAGTCTTTCCTATTTTCCTGCCTTCCTCTTAGTCTCCGCATATGATCCACATATCTTAATGTCGTCTATCATCTGATATCTTCTTCTACTCCGAACTCTTCTCCCGTTCACCATTCCTTCCAGTGCATCCTTCAGTAGGCAGTTTCTTCTCATCCAATAACCCAAGCAATTCCTTTTTCTCTTTCTGATCAGCTTCAGCATCATTCTTTCTTCACCCACTCTTTCCAACACAGCTTCGTTTCTTATTCTGTCTGTCCACTTCACATGCTCCATCGTTCTCCATATCCACATGTGAAATGCTTCTAGTCGCTTTCTCTCAATTTCGACGTAATGTCCATGTTTCTGCTCCATACAATGCTACATTCCACACAAAGCACTTCCTTAGTTCTTTCTCCAGAGGTCCGCAGAAGATACTCCTTTTTCTATTAAAAACTTCCTTTGCCATTGTTATCTTCCTTTTGACTTCTTGGCTGCAGCTCATGTTACTGCTTATAGTACACCCAAATATTTGATACTAGTGCCTAATTTAGAATTCGCAAGTTTACATTCTTTACTTTTTTTAATAATATGAATTTTAACAAAGACATCGCCTGGCCCGCATCACAGTATCATTATTTACTTGGTAATACAGTACTACTGACCCGCCGGATAGTCTATTTGAGCGTGTTCAGGGCTGTTGTCGTTCCGTGTTAGTACCTGCAAAGTACTTTTTGGCCGCTTGCTCTTATCAAGTGCAGAGTTATAATTCCCTACACTGGAGATTAAGATGCTTTTTGTAATATACGTTTTGCTGTATGTTTGAAATACTAAGTTGCTTATGAAATCCTTTACAGTCCAAATTCTAAGTTCTCTACGAATTAATCTCACGGAAGTGACATAATGTAGCCTCGATATTAGTCGTAAAATACCGTTCTAAAATACTTTAAATTTTCGGTAGTATTTCTGCTGTGCGTGCCTAAAGTGGGACATGCATATGAAGGATCTTACTGCAAAACCCACATTCTCCACTTTTGGGTAAAATTAGTTTTTGATGCATTTTTCTTCTAGATTCAGATTTCAATTATAATTATAACGTAAAAATAACATTCTTTTATATTAAATGTGATAAAATTAGAATCAGGCTTTTGGGTATTTCACCGTGTCCTGGAACTTGACATTTCCAACGTTTCGGAACTATTTATAAGTTCCATCTTCAGGACAGACCAGCGTAGGCGACCTCTCCAATCTTATCTATTTGGCCTGATGATGGAACCGGTAAGTAGTTCCCAAAACGTTGGAAATGTCAAGTTCCAGGACACGATGGAATATCCGAAAGCCTAATTCTGATCATAGCCACCGTGAAAGCCTAAAAACTCATATAGTGTGACAAAAGTTGGATGTATTTTCAAAACTAACATTTTCCACCATAGGTACACCTGATTTCAAAAGTCACATTCTCCTTTCAGCCAATAGGAAGCTGCCACTAGGTCACGGGATGATTATTCTTGGAGCCAAAAGTAACACTGTCTAAGTCTATGAAGTTTAAAAGTCACATTCTCTAAAGCTTGATTACAAAAATCACATTCTCCAATATATATTATTTTTAATATCCAAATTTATTGAACCCTATTTTACCATAAGGTACATTAGGATTATAATTAAATACATTTCAGATACAAATAAGTACACAAATGTTACTAACGAATACACATTACTTATAACAGTCAGACAATTATATCACATGCAAGTACATATGTAGGGTAAGGTTGCTATCAATGGGCCGGTTCCTTCGATGGGCCGGCTCGATTTATCCATAGGTATTGCCAATAGGCGCACTCTGGCGGCTGTTTAGTGTACTTCGGGTTGTCAAAGTGTCGCCATATTAGTTGTGAGTTGCTCGACGCAGACACAAAGCAGCAGTGAAAGAATGTATGATTTTCACGTTTTTCTTCTAATTGACTGATGTAATGAAGGAAGCATTTCTGTCAAATATTAATCCTTTATAAATTCCTACAGACAGTGTCTGAAAGTACGATGAATTCTCGTTATTCAGTCATATTTACATTATAAATTTGTTACTGTGGACGGATACAGGGTCATGTTAAACGATGCAGTGCTAGTTGCCTTCAATGAGCCAATCTGAGTTGCTATGAATGGGCTAGTGGCCCAATGATGGAAACCGTACTCGCGCGCACTTTCGTAACTACTGTTTCGAATTAGTTAATAAAGAGCCGTGCTAGCTGATTTAATACGTGTATAATGTAAACTAATGATTAGTTATAAATGCATATATTATAAATATGTATATTTTCTTTCCTAGATGTCGTCAAAAATGAAATATGGTCAGTGGCAGGAAGAAGATATGAGTCGTGCGTTAGCTGCAGTACGAAATGGTGACATGGGTGTCAATGAGGCTGCCAGAACATATAGTGTGCCCAGGGTAACATTTCAAAGACTTTTAGTGGGCAAGAATTATTGTTTTGCTGTTGAACATAAAAAAAAAAAATATTATAGATAGCATAGCTAATCTTCCCGCTGAAGTGGAAACTGAACTTCATGTTCATGTTCTCAAACTTGAGGAATTTATGTTGGTATTACATCAAGGGAACTGCACTTGCTAGCTTTTGATATAGCAGAAAGAAACGAAATCCCTCATAGATTCAGTAAAAAAAAGAGAATCGCCGGAAAGAAATGGTATTATGCATTTATGAGGAGACATCCAGAACTTAATTTGCGTCAAACAGAGTCGACCTCTTTTGCTCGAGCTAAGGGGTTTAATAAAGAAAACGTAAGACACTTTTTTGACACCTTTCAGAAAATTGTTGATGAAAACCAACTCGATTCAACGCGAGTATTCAACGTTGATGAGACTGGTTTATCAACTGTGTAAAATAAACCTGGAAATGTGAACGAGCAGTAAGTTCGACAGCCAGTGGAGAAAGAAGTTCCGCTACTACTCCAGTTTGCTGCACAAGTGCTGCGTGTCACTATGTTCCACCACTGATCATCTACAAACGTTCGCGTTCTGCGGAAGGGTTAAAAGATGGAGCTCCACCGGGAACAATTTTTTCTTATAATCATGAAAGTGGATACATTAACAAAGATGTATTTGTGAGGTTGTTAAGGCATTTCATCGACACTGTCCGTCCTTCAAAGGAAAGAGAAGTCTTGCTTCTTCTCGATGGACATTCAACTCACACTAGAAATCTCGATGCTCTAGATATTGCTCGAGAGAATGGAGTCATCATGCTGGCACTTCCAGGACACATTACTCATAGGTTGCAGCCACTGGACGTGTCGTTTTTTACGCATTTGAGTACGCAAACCTGAAGTTGTTACCGAATTTCATATTCCACTACTGTTTGGTAAAGCGTATGGTCTGGCGGCAACAATAGGAACTGCAGTGAATGCATTTGCAAAAACCGGAGTTTGACCAGTCAACAGGGATGTCTTTCATGATTGGCATTTTGTGGCAGCGATGCAGTTTGAAATAGATTATGTTCCCGTTATGGAAGCTTCTACAATTGAACCTGTCAATGAGGAAATTCCAGAACCAAATAGGCCTAATACCGTGATTCCAGAAAAAGGAGCAATAGCATCTGGAAGTCAAGATAGTTTAGAATCTCTTCCAGCTAATGCAGCAACATTGGCACCAAAATTGCAAGTTTCCTTGGGTGAAATGTCTCCTATATCAAACAATATTTCTCTCGAAAGAAGTACAAATAAAGCTGAGAAAATGATAGTGATCACGAGTAGTCCGTACAAGCAGAGACTGGAAGAGGTAAAAAGCAAACAACAAAAAGAAGAAGTTTTGAAAATTCTGCACCGGAGAAGTCAGCTCAAACCAAACTCTCGTATTCTTCAAATGGTTCAACGAGGTGTAATTCTAACAAGGAATCATGGTGTTGTGGCATATGTTGCAATGACATAAAATAAGATATCATTCACTATCTGTCATGTAACGAGTGGGTTCATGAGAACTGTGCTGGTGTTACAAAAGGAGCCAAAGTGTTCTATTGCGAAAACTGTGACTAAAGTGTGACAATATTTTATACAAGTTTGGTTTGTCTCATCTTAGCTGCTATAAACAAAGCTGAATTCATGGTTTTCATTGCACGTTCTTTTTTTAAGTTTTTTTTTCAGTTTTTATTTGGTCAGCCAAAGAGAGGAGGAGGATAAAGTTTAATTGACTTAACAATAAGTAATGGTATTTATAGTCTAATACTTCAATTGTTTTCATAAGTTTTGTTTTCAGTCTATATAAATTGTTATTTTGTTTGATTAGACCTTAAACTTTGGTTATTTTGAAATGTTTTAGTTCTGTTTAATTACAGTATAGAACAAATAGGGCCTAAAGTGTTTTCTTTTTATTTATGTAAGATCGTAAATAAATTTGACATAGAAATTATGGAGGTCTTAGCCTGATTACAAACTAACAATGATTATTTCGTTTTCTTGTGTTAATGAAATATCTTAAGATTTTTTAACTGCCCTAGTGGTCTTGCTTGGGTTCGAATACACGTTCTGTGATTCCACATGCCAACACAATACTCCTAGTAATGCCGAAGATATGGTGTATAGGCATTTATTTAGATGTGGGTTGTTATTTAACAATATTATTCTGCAGCCCATTCATGGAAACTACCTGGCCCAATGAAGGAAACGAGTCTCCTTCATTGGGCCGATGATGCTTATTTTTATTTTGTAAATATTTCATTAACATCGAATACTTATAACTTCTATTTGCAGCGTAGTGAAATACAGAAGATAATATTTAAGTTTGCTTGAAAAAGGAAATAAATATTACTTTATCTGAGGATATTATATAAGATTTATTTTAAGTGGCCCATTGATAGCAACCTTACCCTAAGTATATAGAATATATTACACACAGATACATATATATGACTTAAGAGCAGACGTATTACATAAAATTATATGTATATATATATGACATAAAAATATATTATAAAGAACTATATTTAATAATAATAATAATAATAATAACAACAATAATAATAATAATAATAATAATAATAATAATAATAATAATAATAATAATAATAATAATAACAATAATAATAAAGAATGTTACAAAGAAATTAAACAGACTTTTTCTAAAACTACTCTTTTACATCTCATTAAACAATTTTTTATAAACGACATACAGTAAATGGAAATTACAAAAATAAGTTAAGCTTGATTTATATTTTCATTTTATGATTTTTTTTAACTTATAAAACTGGAGAAGGTGGCTTTTGCAATTAGATTCTTCATATGCAAAAACGGATATCGTCTCCGTGGTGCCACGAGTGATGACAGAGTAAACTTTTCCTCGAATACATATGTTTCACGTCAAAAGAAAAACAAAAAAATTAGGCATACACACATGAAAGGGATAGAAAGATTCAGACAGACAATGTGACAAGAAACATTTGTGCGCTTAGCTATAATGATCTACGGTAGTCACTTATGCCTTATACAAAAGGTCGTATTAAAAGTCATGAGCAAAACATTGGTATAATTTCAATTTAAAAAATGTAACAAAAAAATTATATGATCATAATCTACAGACTTTACATTATGTACTGACATATTGTGGCGTCATTAATTTCTATCATGTGACCACAGGCAATGTTTGCAAAATGGTCGACAACGATGGTTCGTTTCGACAGCGTGCTGTCATTAAATTCCTTGTTAAAGAAGAAAAATCTCCTGCTGAAATTCACCTCAGACTTCAGCGTGCATACGGAGATGTCTGCATGGGTGCCAGCAATGTTAGGAGATGGGTGAAACATTTCGAAGATGGGAAGATAAACCTCGTAGCGGTCACCCTCGAACTTCCTCCACGGAACGCAACAAGGAAAGAGTTGAAGATTTTTGGGATGCACTTTGGTTGAATTTCTTGAACCTGGACAGACCATAAATGCTGTCCGCTATATTCAGCTATTGAAGCTTCGTCGTGGATTGCGCGAGAAACACACTGGAAAGAAGATCATCCTGCAACGCGATAACGCGATAACGCGATAACGCGTGGCCTCACACTGATCGTGTCACCGTGGAGAAAATTAGAACATTTGGGTGGGAAGCTCTTCCGCAATCTACCTACGTTCCCGACTTGGCACCCTCTTTTCGGTTCTGTAAAGAAGCAGCTGCGAGGCCAACGTTACGAAACGCTGGAGGACATCCGGAAAGCAGTGCGTCAGTGTCTTCGGTAAGATGAAGCGGACTTCTACAGCAAGGGAATTTTCAAACTTACACAACGGCGGGAGAAATGTGTGCAAAGAAATGGAGACTATGTTGAAAAGTGAGAGAAAAGTCTGTAGATTAAGATGATGTACCTGGTTTGTCTAAAAAATAAAAATTAAGATTTATTACAATGGGTTGCTGCTCATGACTTTCAGTATGACCCTCGTAATAATAATAATAATAATAATAATAATAATAATAATAATAATAATAATAATAATCCGTGGGGTTACAGTGTTAGGATGCTGGACTCACGTCCACATGACGAATCAGAGGTGAATGATCATCCAACCAAAATGAAGGTATCGTGTTGTCAGCACGATGATCCCCCCAAGCCATTATAGCTGGCTTTCGTAACCATATTTCGCTACCTATCATAGCTCCCCACCAACACTGGCCGAAATTTCATAAGAAAATTTCTTCCCTCCTGAGGACTCGAATGAGCACGCATTCCGTAACGCGAGTCCTAGGCAGGATGTCTCAGATCACGACGCCACGGCGCGAGATGAACAATTTTATACCGACAAAAACAGGGGGGAGAAAAAGAAGAGAAAGAAGCGTATAGATGCAAAAATACTCTAATGCAGCTGTGACCAAAACTCGAGCTGTAGTGATTACATGCAACAGACAGCCTATGAAGTAAGGAGACGGAGGAAAGGTACTTGGCATGAGAACTACAACCAGTGGTGGTTCCTGTACTAATATCTTGAACAATCCCGCGGATAAAAATCTCAAACTTTGCTGTATCAGTAATGTCACTGCTGTCATCAAGAGCCAGTGAATAATATATGATTTTTCTTGCTTCTTTTTTTAAACTTTCTCTTGAATACAATCAGGAACTTTCTAAATTCTTCTCTCGATACTTGGTTGAGAAATTCGTAGCTTTTCAAAATTAAAAACTTCTTATGGACAAGTTATTTAAGCTATTTTAATCATTACTCTTTTGAGAAATTCTGTTCTATTGAAAGGCTTTAGGGCACGAGATATTTCAAACCCCATTAGGTAGCAGACTTCTTTACATTTATTTATCTCATCTTTCTCTTCCTGGCTATGATTTAAGACTTGTCAATTCCTGGCGTTCAACAGTTCGTTGGCACATAATATTGAATCAGTTTTTCTACAATATTAGACTATTATTAAATGAATAATTAATAAATATTTACCCTCACCTAAAGATTAAGAAGATTAAAACTGAGATGAAACCTAATAATTTTATGCTTCTAAGGAGAAGATCTAAAACTAGCAATATTCATGTTATAGAAACACATACTTAGTGGTCAGTAGTAGTAATAATAATAATAATAATAATAATAATAATAATAATATATTATTCAGCGTGGCAATTAATGTTTCTATATACTCCTAATTGAACAGTTGAGCAAAGTAAACATATTACATTTTGTCCGACAGAACTACAAAAAAAATTCTCCTTCTCATTCTTTACGAAACCACCTGTTATTGCTTGTAGAGATAGGTTGTAGAGTGACATGATACCGCCAGTGCTTGCCTTCAGTACGTGAATGAAACACACAGCAATGTACAGGGAACTCCTCGTACCCGTTTGAATGTCTGTGATTACACGATGTTATCATGACACCCGCTTTGGTCACCGCTGCTCTAATGAAAGAGAAATATAGGAAGGGAACAGGAAGAAAAAATTAAAAAGTGTTACATTTCTGAAACCAAGTTTCTGTTGTGATTACTGTTACAGCATTATCATTTCAATGAAGTGGACTGCTGTGAAGAAAAACTGTTCGAGCAGGCAAGGTGAGGCTGACGGCTACACTCCGCTCAATGATATGACAAGAGATATCCGCATTCGACTTCAGACCTTTGTCTTGTGCACATTAATGTATGGCACAAACTGGGTCATTTTATTACGCTGAGAAGAGGCATTCATTACAAAGACGAAAACAGCGCACCTGACATGGCGACAACTTCTTCAACGGTATTGTGTAGCGGGCTTGTATAACGAGCTGGCTACTGTCTGCAGTAAGTTGTCAGGGGAAACCAGTTTCGTCCTTGGCGTATCATGCGACTCCAGAAATACAAATTCTACATTTAAGTGAAGAGATTCTAGCCATGAAGACAATGGCTACACCCAGTATTCGACAGTTACGCTGCTCCCAAGCATATGTTTCATGCTCTACGATACTCTATGTTATAAGCGGGTTTCTTAACTGAATCGTGAATTGCGGAAACCGTACAAATCACATTTTTTCTCAAATTGAATGTTTCATATGATTGTAACAGGTCTTTAAAGTAGTTCAGAAGCCCCACACGTCCAGTGCTCGGTGTACATTTTACTGCGCCAATAAGTTACAGTGAATTGGAAAACATGTCGAATTTTTTAGAAAAAAAAAAGACTCAATTTACTTTACTTTGTTTATTTTTATTGTCTTAAAGGAATCGGAGGAATTAAATAACCAAACACATAATTTTCCATTTTTCTATGTTCGTGTACTTTTTTCCAATTTCTTCGGTTAAATATATATTTAAAATAGTTGATAAAAAATTGTCCTTCTCCGCCTTCTTCACCTATAAATCATATTAAAGGAATAAAATAATTGTTACCAGTAATTACAGAAATCCCACATGTCCAGGTAATTCAGATTTTATTCCAGCAAATACTAAAGAAAAACTTCCAAGTTTGGGTGTGTTAAATACTATATATTATTATTATTATTATTATTATTATTATTATTATTATTATTATTATTATTACTACTACTATTATTATTATTATTATTATTATTATTATTATTATTATTATCACTATAATACAGGAGACGGCCTCCAGATATGGAGGATATCTGCGAATATGTTGAATAAGCAGTCGCGGCAGCCGATGAGGTGTGGTCCTCCAGCCTGGAGTTGGGCGAAGGGCTAACAATCCATTACCGTAAAAAAAAGCTTGTTAAAAACCACACAATAAGCCACGGAATGGGACTGATTCTCTGGCACGACTACAGCAAAGGAATAAGGTTATATGATTTGATACTTGGAATTTAACAAGTGTATATAAAACAGGAGGGGTAACATTAGTAGCAAAAGAACTAGCTAGATATAGAGAAAACTGTCTGGGAGTAAAGGAGGTTAGGTTAGATGGGAACGGCATATCACAAATAGGAGATTACTTATATTATGGGGAGGGAAAGAAAAATCACTAATTAGGAACAGGATTCTTTATCCATAAAATAATAAAATCAGCAGTAAAAAAAGGTCGAAGTTATTAGTAACAGGTTATCGTATTTAGTACTTAAAGGTAGATGGTGCGATATCGTAGTTATAAATGCTCACGCCCCTACAGAAGAGAAAGACGACCATATAAAGGATAGCTTCTATGAGGAATTGCAACACACTTTTGATCAGTTATCTAGACACCACATGAACATTTTATTGGGGAATTTCAATGCTAAAGTAAGACGGGAGGATGTTTTTAAACCGACCATTGGAAAAGAGGGCCTACACGTAACTAGTAATGATAATGGAATTAGGTTAGTCAACTTTGCCACATGAAAAAATTTAATTGTCAAAAGTACAACATTCCCTCATAAGGATATACATAAATATACTTGGACTTCTCTTGATGAATTGACACACAACCAGATATATCACATTTTGATAGATAAACGAAGACATACTAGTATAGTAGACATTCAAACCTTCGAGAGTGGCAGACTGCAATTCTGACCATTATTTGGTAATTGGAGAAATAAGAGAAAGACTACTGTATCAGTAGCCAAGCGAGTAGAGAAACAAGTTAATATTAGAAGATTCAGTATTCTGAAATTAAAGGACGAGGGCACTAAGCAAAATTATCAAGTAGAAATTTCAAATAGGTTTGCCGTTTTAGCAAGTTCCGATGAAATTGAGGAAGAGTTAGATGTTAATAGCATGTGGGAAAATATCCGAGATAATATCAAAATTACAGCTGAGCAGAGCATAGGTTATTATGAAACTCAAAAAAGCAAACCATGGTTTTATGAAGATTGTTCCGTGGTAGTAGAAAGAAGGAAACAGGCAAACTTAAAATTCTTGCAGGATCCAGTTGAGGCGAATAGAGATAATTATTTCAATGAAAGACAGGAAGCAAGTCGTACACTTAGGAATAAAAAAGAGAGATTACTTGAAAGAAAAACTGATTGAGATAAAAGCAACTAGTAAAAGGTAAAAGGTAAAGGTATCCCCGCAACATGCCATGAAGGCTCTTGGGGGGCATGGAGGTACAAATACTAGAGATTTATATAAGGGCATGAAGGAATTTAAGGACGAATACCAGACAACGGTAAACGTGATCAAGGATGAGAATAGTGACTTGCTAGCAGATTCTCATTCAATCCAGCACAGATGGAAAAACTATTCTGGGCAACTACTAAATGTAGATAGACCAAATAGAAATGATCGGGACGAAATTCAAATACAAACTGCTGAGCCATTTATACCCGAACCCACAATTTTTGAAGTCGAAATTGCGATAGAAAATCTGAAAAAGTACTAGTCTCCAGGTATCGATCAAATTTCAACATGATTAATACAAGAGGTTGGAAGAGCATTATCTAGCGACATTTATAAACTTGTACTTGCTACTTGGGAAAAGGAAACTGTACCAGAACAATGGAAGGAGTCCATAATTGTACCTATTTTTAAGAAAGGGGGCAAGACTAACTGTAGTAACTTTCGAGGAATATCACTTTTGACGACGTCGTACAATATTTTGTCCAATATTCTTTTGAGAAGATTAACTCCATATGTAGATGAAATTATTGGGGATATCATTGTGGTTTTAGGCGTAATAGATCGATTATTGATCAGATTTCTGTATTCGACAGATATTGGAGAAAAAATGGGAGTTTAAGGGTATAGTAGGGCCTACATCAGTTATTCATAGATTTCAAAAAGGCATAGGCCTATGACTGAATTAAGGGAGAAGTTTTATATGATATTCTTATTGAATTTGGTATTCTCAAGAAACTAGTTCGATTAATTAAAATAAGTCCCAGTGAAACGTACAGCAGAGTCCGTATAGGTCAGTTTGTGTCGCATGCTTTACCAATTCACTGCGGGCTAAAACAAGGAGATGCACTATCACCTTTACTTTTTAACATAGCCGTTTCCGTTCTCGGTTAATTGTGAATAAAAAGTCTTTACGTTCACGTTCTTCGCTTTACGTTGTCGTTCTAGATCTCGTTCCCGGTTCATTGTGGACCAGCCTTAAGTTGTATTCCAGTTTCGTTTACCACACGGTTTCAGACCATCTACCTACTAGCAACTCGTGAAGCGCTACTGAATTGATCAGTTGAGAAGCCCTCCGCCAACGCCCGGAGCGCAGTTCTGCTTAATTACGAAGTTAAATGAAGCACAGGTTTATTGGCATGCGATCGGCGGGCCTCCCGCGGCTCTAATTAAATAACCGACAATGCCAATGCGCGACTTTTTTTCTCTTCCCATCGTGACTCGAAACAATAAAAGTCAAATGAATCTGCGTCCTGCGCCACTTATCTTCTGCGCACACTTAACTTGCTGCTCTCTTCGTGCGAGGAAAAAATAGCCATAATGTTCATTTCTTGCTCGTGTTCAGTGCCACACAGAGCGCTCATGTGGCGTCGAGTGACTATATACAGATGGTTTCGAGTTCTGGCGAGACAGAAGGTGATTTTCATGTAGGTCTAATCCCGGTGGCATTACGGTAGGCACAGCAGAGACCTTTAACTCGCGACAACTGATTTGCTGGTTGAGTGGGTTTGAAAACTGGCCTAGGCTGGAAAATGGCATCAATGAAAGAGGACTGTCTATATGAGAAATTCTATTGTGTTTGGTTATTATTTCCTAAGGACGCTTAATACGCCTAAAAATCTATACGATTGAAAGAGTCTTAAAATTAAATCAAATAAATAAAATTAATTTATTAAATCAATAACGAGTGATAGTATAGAGAAGAGAAATAGGCCTAGAACGAATTATTATTATTATTATTATTATTATTATTATTATTATTATTATTATTATTATTATTATTATATCACCTGGTGCTTTCATCCACATTTTCAATTTCCCACATATTTTTAGAAGCCACATCATTGTCGTGATATTGTTTCACAAATTGTACAGAACGTATCTTTTCTGTACTAAAACAATTAATTTATCCGCATCGAGCTCCATTATGAATAATGTGCACTACACAACAATAGTATTTGTAAACAGTGAAAGCGTGCAATCACAGTCTAGTACAGTAAGATTATTTAGTCCTGACAGTCGCCGGCGATCTGCGCCAGGTCAGGCGAGTCCATTTAGTTACGCCAAGGGGTGTTTGGGTTATTCACTCGCTTGCCTTCGGAGCGATCGGATGTAATGCGTTCGGTATGTTTCCAGTACAATTAAGCTGTACTGCATTCCTTTACCGACCGCTCGCCCTTATCTCTACTCCGGAACTCTCCCCACTCCTCCTATTACTTCCCCTCTTTCGCGTCGCTGAGCTGTCAGGGCTAAATAATTGGTCTGTATATAGTCACGAAGCTCAATACGTAGGGAATATGCATCCATAGATAGTTGCTAACCACTAGGATCGCTACTATTGCCTCCTCACAGACAATGCGAAATAGTACCGGCACAGTCTATTGTTCCTAGTACCCTCAACAACTCAAGATTCGTGACCGTATAAACTAGACTGGGGTGCAATGATAGCCAATACTAATGCATGCGCAGTACACTGCAGCTATCAGACAGTCTCCTCGCGACGAACTTCAAGCACTCATTGGATGTTGTCTCTCCGTGGTTCCCCGTGTCTGCTCGCAACCGTCGCGTCGCACCGCGTCTGATTCTGCGTGCACCACATCATAAGAAATCAATGGGAGACACGTACCATCAGACAAAATGTCACGTCGCGCTTCGCCGCGTCTGATTCTGTGTGCACACTCGGCCTAAGTTTTCACAATTCTTAATATCTACACATAAGGTAAAGACAAAAATGTTATTCCATTTAAACGCCATGCGGAGCATGGAGGTAGAGCTGCATACTTTCATGAACTCGGCACTAGAATGAGACAGTATGATCAGTATCCTGACTGGCTTTATGAGGGCTGTCCTTACTCCATACACTCAGGCACGCTTTAGCTCACTGTATATTCCATATATGTATGGGACATTCAATGTGAAATCGGACATAAAAAAAACTTAAAATGTGTAATTCATCGAAAAAATTATATGTATAGAACAGACATTTCTAACTGCTGGATCTGTGACGTCACACATCTCTGGTCTCGAGGTTCTTGAAAAGGGGAAGCATAGCTGTAAGAGTAAACTAGGAGAATCACTGGTATAGAGGGGTAGGAGATACTTTACTGTGTCAAGTCTGTTGTCGTTAAGTCCTTTAGCTTTCTTGTTTTAATGCGTTAAATTTATCGTATTTCCATAATTTATTTATTTTTTATTTTATTGGGTTATTTTACGATGCTGTATCAACTTCTTAGGTTATTTAGCGTCTGAATGAAATGAAGGTGATAATGCCGGTGAAATGAATCCAGGGTCCAGCACCGAAAGTTGCCCAGCATTTGCTCGTATTGGATTGAGGGAAAACCCCGGAAAAAACCTCAACCAGATAACTTGGCCCTACCGGGATTCGAACCCAGGCTACCTGATTTCGTGGCCAGACGCGCTGACCGTTACTCCACAGGTGTGGACTATTTCCGTAAAAATATCCAGTTTCAAAGGGTATAAACTTGAAATAATTTATGATAAGCATTCCAGCAAAAGTTCATATTATAGCTGAGAGTACGATTTTCATAATTTTGCATGCACCATATTTTATATTAATATTTAACATGAGCATAAGTAGATAATATATAAATCGATACTTGACAGACTTATCCATGGAAAAGAGTAAAAATAAAAATATTAACTGATTATATTCTCTCTCTGAAGAAATTGTATCAATTTTAATTTCGGCGTTTCATAAAGAAGTGGTCTTGTAAAAAAATAATTTGGTTAAATTATATTAGCTACGCCCAAGTTCCGTGTCGGGTGATGGTGCGCGCACGCTTCACTTCTGTACGCAAGAAATTTCCTGCACTGCTAGCAGAAAGGCAGATTATAGGGTACGAATATATCATAGCTCCTATGATAGTCAATCAATCGTGAGGTATTTTTTTATTGATAAGCCAATGTCTAAGGAAAACATAGAAAAATTCAAAGTCAAAATATTTTTTTAAGCGAGGAAAAAATACTAATATCGAAGTGATCTGTTCAAAACAGACATTTACACATTCAAAAGTTCATAAGCAGAAAACTTTTGTTTTTTCACGTTAGATGGAGATCAAAGAGAGGGAAATATTGAGAAAGAATAGAAATTACTTTTAAAAGTTAT
Organism: Periplaneta americana; assembly: GCF_040183065.1. Classification (NCBI taxonomy): domain Eukaryota; kingdom Metazoa; phylum Arthropoda; class Insecta; order Blattodea; family Blattidae; genus Periplaneta; species Periplaneta americana. The sequence goes on along the minus strand of NC_091130.1, from coordinate 82,906,844 downwards.
CGCTGCTCAAAATATTTACTGGTTTCCGAGTTAGGAGAGTTAAAAGTCAAGGCTCAACCAAACGCATTTAGTTTAAGACACAAATTTGTGTAGTCCTAGATTAAAAGTCACGAATACTTCATTTATATTAAAATAATTGACAAATCTGTTCACCTTTTATTTACACTAAAATATTTCGAGATCTAATGGAGCTACGATAACGTACTTGGGCTTAAAAACTCCGGACGTTGTGAATAATAGTTTGAGTCCTAATTTTCTTGATTCGGTCAATTTTGACCAAATCAAGTAAATTTGGGCTCAATCCATAATGCGTAATGCCTCGAGTGTTATAGGTCCATGTAAATTACCGTAGCTGCATTAGATCTCAAGATATTTCCGTTAAGAAAATGTGAACAGAGTATGTCAATTTTTGTAATATAAAAACTAATAAAACTGAATTAAATAGGTTGTCTTTTATTATTATGCATTGTTGTACAGAAAGCTTTGGAAACTGGCATAACCAACATGATTATAGAAGGTAAATAATGCGAAATTGTGAAAGAAAGAAATGTGTGTGTGTTTATTTTTTTAATTTGTGCTTGGTGTGACTGTGTAAACACAGAGAATTCTTTAAAACTAAGTGGGATTTTGTGCACGTTTGTCATTTTACATACAAGTAAACGAATGTGATGATGTGAAAGAAAAGCTATAGGCCTAAATAAATAAACAATGAAAGAGATTCGTGACAGTTCTGTAGTGATAACTAAGATGGATCTTGGCAGAGCAATCTTCAGTTACAAGCTGACGCATGGGTAGGTTTGGCAACGCTGAGTGGAGGCGGGCGGAGGCAAAACAAAGGCATGATGTTTGACGTTTTAGTGCTTTCATTTCGTTGTCACATATACATTTTCGACATTAATTGATACAAAACTAAGTGCATAATATTGATGTATGTAATTTATTACGGAATCCGAAATGGTATTTTATTTGAGCTTCAGAATACCGCGTAAGTACTTACATGCAGCCACTTATAACTTAAAAAAATAAAAGCATACATGTTTTTATTGATGGTATAAGGGAAAATAAATAAATACTTAAATAAATGTTACTTGTACCAAAAACAAATAAAATAACTACGTACTTTCGCAATACCCTATTCCAATCAATTAACCATTATGTGGCTAGTAAATTGACCATGTTTTGCGCTTTATGTTGTTTCACCGCGGACGTGAAAGGTCTAGGATATCATATACATTTTAATTTCATGTGATTATCTGTCATGCTTTTCTATAAATAAATTCAGATGCCCAGGAAGCCAGTTTTAGTTTGAACTTCGCCAGTCACCATAACAATACTGTTATCCTAAATTATGTGTTATAATTTTTTTTAAATATAATTTTAAATAGGCCAAGGCCAAGTATAAAGATCTATAAAAAATGAAGAACCATACCTTCAACATAATACGTAACAAAACACATCATTATCTACGTATGTGCCAATTAGCGTAAACTCAGTGAACTTTAAATCCTGTATATATGAAGTGAAAAGAAATGTTTATAACTAATTTATTACAAAAGAAATAATATTAATAAATAAACCTTGAAAACGAACAAAGTGAGTGTATGCATCTACAAATTATAGGTAGTTCTGACGTATAGCAGGCATTCCGAATCTTCAACAAAACTGCAACATTTATGGGATTACAAAATAGCTGTTTACAATGAACTTGAAAATCAACGGCGTAACTTTATTGATATAGCAAGCGAGACCCAACAATTTGGCCAGAATTCTGATACATCACAAACCACAAGTAAGACTAAAAATGTAGTTTATACAATATTTAATATTTAGAAGAAATTGTCAATCACTTTGTCATTAATAATAACCGTAAAAATGACTAAAGACTGTAGCCATATTTTCATTTATTGTCTTGTTTTTATCGCCAACACGCACTTAGTTTATAATACATCAACAATTAACGTTTGGTACGACCGCGACATAATTCCATCGACACACACTTATAATGTAACATTAATTTACATTGAAAACCGGCATTAGCACCAACACATGTTCCGGATAGTAGGCCTCCGGTTGACAGTTAATTACAGTGTTGCCGACTATGGCTCCGGCTTGTAACTGAAGAAGGCTCTGGTCTTGGTAGAAAAACGAAAGAAAAAAAAACTAAACGAAACAAATTTAAACGACATGCGACTTTGAAGAATTCAGATAGATTTATCCTAAATGAGAATATTTTGCTTTTTTAACTATTGGCGAGTACTTAACTTACGTCATTCACCCATATGAAGACCAATTTACCGACAGAGTCGTCGCCCAGAGTGTGCCATAGGAGGCTGGTCACGCTACACGAAGGATGAGATGATATGATGATGGAGATTGCTGGGATGCCACAGACGAACTGGAAGGAATAGCCCTAAGTCAATGAAGAAATTCCATGACTCCTTCGGAAATTGAACCCGCGACTTTCTGGCTTGCAATGCAGGGCCTTGACCGCAACACTTTTCTCTGGAGTCACTTTCAGGTTCTTTTTAATATTCACCTTGTATCACTTGTTCATCGCCTGTTTTCTCTGAAAGCAAATGTATGCAGGTCCAAACATAAAAAACAGGTAAGCTTTACTACGATACTCTGTAATACAGGCTATATCCGGTTATGAGATGAACAAATAAGCGGCTAAACTATTAAAACCGCTCAAATGTAGTAGTGGTAGTAGTAGTAAAGATGGTTTTGCTACACAGTCTCATATTAAAAATGTTTCGCTTTTTTTCTTGAAATGTTAGCGTGAGAGAAAAAAGTTCAGATATTTTTACTAGATACGAAAATAAAGCAGTAGCAGTAGCAGTAGCAGTAGTAGTAGTAGTAGTAGTAGTAGTAGTAGTAGTAGTAGTAGTAGTAATTCATCGACCCAACTTTAATATATCCATTTCAAACTGCATCTGTGGATCTGATCCCCAAAAAATTCCTCATTAAAACTTACAATATGATGAAAAGCACAGTATAAGAAATATTACAATTACCAGGTGACACTCCTAATAGCATGCTGTATACAAGTACCAAACACAAAGGATTGTCAGTGATGCGCACTACATGAGAAGCCTATTTGCAGCAACTGAACATCAATAACAAGCTAGAAAACCTAAATGACCAGCACGTTAATGCTGTACGAGACTACGAAACGATAAAAATACGTTGCTTGTCGGAATTGCAAGTGAGCATAAATGAGGGTACAGGATCCGTGAAGCAATTAAGGGAACTTCTTCGGCACCGTGAATTTAAAACCTGGTGTGCACACCCCGAGAAAGGAAAAGGAGTTGTATTGTTTGAAGAAGTACCTGCAGCCAAATCGTGGATCATCAAGCATGAAGGATTATCAAGTTCTGAGTGGAGAGAAATGCTAAAAATGATTGCGATGGTGGCACCATTACGTTCTCTCCCTGATCGCTCCACAGGCACAACCGACTGTAGGCACTGCAGTGAGTATGAAACTTTACCACATGTGCTTGGGAGTTCCCCACAGGGAGAAGTACTCAGAATAAAACGTCACAACATCTTACATTTTAAGATCGCAGATGCACTTCGATCCAAAAATCTAGACGTTCACGAGGAACTTCATTGTATTGTTGATGGTGGGAGCAATCGCAGAATCGATATCATAGTTATAAATAGAAATAAAGAGATTGCCGAAATAATTGATCCCACGATCAGATTTGAAATCTCAGTCACTCAACCATCTGAAGTGAACGAAGAGAAAAAGAAAATCTACGAGCCCACGATTCAGTACCTATCATCAGCGAAATACAACATTGAAAAAATCACAGTTACCGGTCTCTTCTTCGGAGCGAGAGGCACCATTCCGAAAACCTTTTTAAAGTGGAGGGAAAAATACAAGCTGAAGAGAGATCTTCAAGGTGCCATCGTCACCACCATAATAACATTTTCTGTAGCGATATTTCGCCAGCACCTTTATGGTGTACACTCAATTTAAATTGTACTAGGTTCTATTTTTTCTATGTCCTAATCGCTTTTATTTGAAACCTGTTTATATAATTTTATTGTGAGCTATTCTGTATCACAAGGCAAACCCAAAATATTGGGTCAGACTAATAAATTAATTAGTAGTTTTATTTTGCCTGGCAGAGTTAACACCATAAAACAGGAGTCAGCAGAACGTCAACATAGGTGACGTCATACGAAATGTAGCCCGCCTTGCAAGACGAGGAGTAGTAGAAAGCAGTAAGCTGGAGGGAGGAGAGGACTGAACCTTGCCCTCGTATAGTCTGGAAAGAAGTAACCGAATTATATGATCTCTTGCATCCTTCTGATGGATTTGAAATTACTCATCAGCCTATACCGATATTTTAATTAGTGAAGTGAAATCTGGTTCTCCATCATAAGTTGCAATTTGTAATTGCTCAAATCAATGTTGGTCCGTCATTTACATTTAACGTGTTTAATTTTTGAAAGAAATATATATGTCGAGCCGAACATTGAAATAAACCTAGCACAAAATGACCTAAGGAGTGGCAATTTTGAATTGTAGTGAATTTTCGGGAAATTTTTAAATCTGAAAAATTTTAGCTACCTTATTTAGGCTTCTTTGCAAAGTTTCAAAATTTTATAATATCAGAAAATGATATTCGGCAACAATTTTCCTTAATCAGTATTAATATTTTGGCAAAGTACACGTGGCAATGGAGTTTTGTGTAACGTTTCTTTATGGTTGTAATATGAAATGTATGTACTCTGCCTGTCCTACGTGGAGTGAGTGCGTGTGGAGGAATGCATTAATAATCTTCCCCTGCATAAGTATGACGTAAGATGCGGCTTGCCGCATGAAATGCCGACCGCTGCCATAAAACCTTCTCTTCAATCAACCTAAGCTGCTTTGCCAAATGAAATATTATGTAGGCCCTATCAGTGTAACCGAAAAGGCACTTTATCAAACCGTTTTCACATACGAATATTAAGTACATTGACGGTAGTAGTAATAATAATAATAACAACAATAATAATCAGTGGCGCTACAGTCCTTTTAAGGGCCCAGACCACTTCCTTTTGTTGAAGTCCATTTAAAAATTAAGAATCAATCAGACAACATGGAAGATGACGAATGTTCGCGAATGGTAGTTACATTTCTAACCAGACTGTCCGAGCCAAGCAACGATGTCTTGGGTTAGACACAAACGGGAATCTTCACTTCTTTTTATTTCATTGTCATGTTCTCAAACCCATCCCGTACTATCCGGTCACTTAGCAACAGCAAACAAGACGGCGGGCGGTAAATTTTAATTAAAAAACAAGGCCGGCTAGCTGAGACAAGCATCGGAAGACAACCTGCTATCTTCCTTTTATTTTTCTTTCCTCACAGAATATTTTCAAAACTAAATCTAAATAAGGAATCGCCGGTAACTGTTGAGAACTAGTTTGTTGATTTACGAGGAAGTTTCGACCGTTACTTCGACGATGAGAAATAAAAATGCTGCGAGAGTTCTTGAAAATAGAACGGCGATTTATAGCTGATGTTGCCAAGAAAACGATTGTTACAGAGTTAAAAATGGGGCAGAGAAGATATGCCAATTCGATTCTTGGAACTGTCTGTCCTCTGTCCAAGAAGCGATCAACAACTTCATATGAAATTCAAACCCACATCTGGGAAGCGAACCTATGTTAACAGTTGTCTTGCATTTATCAAACAAGACGCTGTCGATTTCAAGCTCTTTGCAAGTACGCTTTAAAAAGTGGTTAAAAGAACAAGTTGAAACCTCAGTCAAAAAGACATTTGAAACAGAAATATTTTTTACAGCGCACTGCTACTATTTCATAGATACAGTAGGTCGGTGCACAAATTTTAGCAAAGCGGTAGTACGAACTATTTCGGCAAGATATTTAAGGGTATACGGAAGTAAAATTTGGTAATTATAATTATTTAACATTTAAAGTTTCGCATACATATTATTTCATTATTTGGCATATAAATAATGTACACACAAATTTTTAGCTCAATTGGTAAATATGTTGTACATCTTTTAGAATATTCATAACAATTAATTCAATTTCTTTGTCTAATATAAAATTAATTTTTAAACTTAAATTTTACTAGGGACCTATTTAAGTTTATCATACTGTTAATAATAAAATTGCTAAGATAATTTTAGGAGTGCTCATTAGTTTTGTTTCAAAAAATACTTACAATACTGTAGCTCAAATTCGAAAAAACAATGCCACGACAGTACAAACTATTTTTTTTCCCCCATGATAGTGAGTAAAGTTGCATTTTATCCACTATTATCAGTGCGTAAAACGAGCCTTTAAAACAATAGTGCGTAAAAAAGTTAGTAATCATTTTGCGCACAGCCATTCACTTTACGCACTGCCGAAGAAATGTACAAACTTCATTCTGTAAGAAATTAATGAATCACCTCTTTCTTTCATGACGGAAATATTACACGTAAAACAGTACAAGTAACAAAGCCAGCGGTGGAGCTCAGTCGGTTAAGGTGCTTGCCTTTCGATCAGAAGTTGCGCTTGGGAGACGGTTCGATTCCCGCTTGGGTTGATTAGCTGGTTGGGTTTTTTTTCGAGGTTGTCCACAACCGCAGGGCAAATGTTAGGCAAATCCATGGAAAATCCTCAGCCTCATCTCGCCAAATATCATCTCGTTATCACCAATTCTATCGAAGCTAAATAAGCTCGTAGTTAATATAGCGTCTTTAAATAACCAAGTAAAAAAATACAAGTAACAAATTTGACATTCATATTTACATTTAAGCCCGTATTATTCTCAAGTTACATAATAATAATAATAATAATAATAATAATAATAATAATAATAATAATAAAAACAGCAATATGTAATACTCATTGCTTGAATTGCTTCTAGGATCTGAAGTAATTTCACATATCATCAGTGTAATGGGCTATGAACCCATGATTACTTATTTCTTTATGGTTCCGAGTTCAGAAACATGTCCACAATGCTGTGTTAAAATCAATAACTTACTAATAATTATTTCTTTTTTTCCATTTCTAATACATGAGAGTCGGACATTGTACAAACTATTTACAATGTTTTCGAAATTAACGTAACCAGATGTAGCATGTTGATTATGATCGCTTTAGACGGCCATGAAATCGTGATCATGAATAAAAAAGACTGTTATTTCATGGATACTATTTCTTAATGGTTCTGAGTTTAGACAGCCATGAAATCGTAATCTTACAACCTCTCCAACTTGAAATATTTATTTAATGTAAATTTTTGCTGTCGTAGAAAAATCATTGTATGGTATACATTCGTAAAGTTATCTTTTTGGACCGCCTGTGTTAGTGAAATTCGGCTTCGCCTCGTTTCATAGGTTCTACACTCGTACCGAAAAGAAAATCTTTTTTAAAACTTGTATCATAAATAACTATTTTAAATCCGTTCTAAATCCCACTGAGAAAAACATTGCAGGCTACTTTTTTTATAGCATATACTAGGGAGGTGTATAAATATTGTAATACAGCTAGCTCAAAATCTGTGGAAGGAGATAGGTTTTGAACATGGGTAAAAATGCAGAAACCAGAAACCGATAAAATTGGATGTATGATTTGAGGCTTTCTCGACTTTCTGTTCGGACATCACTTCCTTGAAGATGGCTGCAGAGATAGCAGTCGAAAGCTTGGAGCATTCCAAAATCCTAACTCGGCTGATATCCCGTGAAAACATATTAGCGATAAAATTGGAGTTAAATAGCAGAAACTGCAGGAGATATAAAACGCGCACACCTTTGAAAATGACTACAGAAACAAATGTTCTAAGGGGCGCAAGCCTCTGAAATTTTGCGAGGACTATCTGTAAGCATCGATATATTTTTAAGAGTAATATAAAAAAACTGATATCTTTCGTGAAAAATGTCATTATTTAATTTAAGTACACCGTTAAGTAGTGCACAAGTAACAAAAATAAGATTTTTAGGGGCTGAAAAGGGAGAAAGAGAAGTTACAATAAAAGACAAACTGTTACTCGTACTATCATTAAGAAAAATGAAAACGATATTGGTTTGGACATGTTGAAATAATTGGACGGAAACGGTTAAAGCTAGTTTTATAAGAAAAAGCAACAGTGAAAAACAATCGGTAGGAAGGTTATAAATACGTTCAAGAAATGTTGAACACATTCAGAGATTAAAGAAAACTATTATAGAAGAAGAACATGGAAAGATTGAAAAGGACCATACTTAGCTACATTTTTCACACGTTGTTGAGTAATTTTAAGACCAATAAATACTTAATAGATGCGGCACTTAAAATTGATATGTAAATTCCACTTACAAACTTTTCATTTCGTTGACAATATTTGTACAGAAATGTTTCATTTTCCAAGCTCAAAAAATTAACAATTTTAAGTGAAATCTCCATACTAGATACAAGTTAAAACAATTTCTACGTTTGGATCTACATTTAAATAACTTCATATTTAGATAAAAATTTTAAGTTTCAAGAATTCCAAAAAATGTATAACAGAATTAGTCGCACATTTGGAAAACAAAGCAATGCACATACTATGCAGCATAAACAGATCACGTTTCATAAAACAAAGGTTGTCACCATCTTGTTTCTCGCATCAGGAACGATGTGAAAACAAAAGGGAAACATCTGAAATGCGATTTATCAAATGAGTTGCAGAATATCATTACAGAAAGAAGCAGCAGCACTGTACAAAGGAAGAAATATGTCCTGTCCAAATAAACAGTTGGAAATAACGTCTAGACAAAATGACATCCGCCAAACAAAAGTTGTGTACACATATCAACTGAGAATAAAACAAAATAAATGTACAAATTCGAATACACACATAAATAATACAGGGGTTTTCAAAAGCAACACATAACTGCAATTAAACTTGAATAAGAAGATTCTGTACAAAAAGCTCTCAGACACGTCAAATCCTGTAATTAGAAACGAATATTTTAATGGAAACAAAGTAGTTTTCCGACTATTGTGCAAGTTTTGAAGTCGTCGAGAACATTTTTAAAAGGCAGACTATAATCTATAGGCTATATATATATATACTTTTAACTGGTAATGGAAATTACGGGAAAATGGCTCAACGGATTTTATTAATGACCCGTCATTTTGAAGCTTGGCATCCATGGATTTTCAGAAAATTAGTAACTTTCAGTGTTTTCCTACATAATTTTCCTATTTTTCCAAAATCCATCTTTCGTCAGTTTTAAGAACTAATTGCATTTCAGTATAAAACAAAACACACACTACAATAAACAATAGAATATTACACGAAGGCCATCACCTGCAGAATTCCTGATATATTTAGAGTTCAAATTCAATTGGTTATTAAATACTTCAAGACTTTCTAAAAATAATTTACAGATCTGAACCTGCGGTGTGTAATTTTCTGAGTACAGCTGTGTATTGGATATTAAAATCTACAAAACTTGAGGTGGTTTGATAAATTATTACCATTAGAAATGAAATATTATTATAGCTTATGCCATGATGTGAATACTTTTCATTACTTATACATATTAATACTATATTGATGATATGAAAGTGAAACGTTTTGGGGTTATATAAGCAGATGTAGAGAAAAGCCTCTCTTAAATTAGATCTTCATTTCTATAATTTACTGAGTGGCGGCTATTATATATATATTATAATATTGTTATTAAAAAATCAAATATTTTTATAGTTATTAATCAAGCGGGGTTGGGTCCTTTCTACTTAATGGCGGTGTGGTGTAAATATTTATATGCGCCATTCTCTTCAGTATTGGCTCGAGAGAGCGCAAAAATTACAGTTCCTAAGGAAATACCAAAATATATCACTTACTGATAAAATAAGAGACCTACAAAATTTTGTAGTCTCCCGATCATTTCAGCAAGATCTCTTAGCAGGATAAAATGATTTTACCCTCTACATTTCAAGGTCTACATGCAGCAGCTATACCAAGATGCTATGTCTAATGTTCGAAAGTATAGCAAACCTGACTTTTTTTAACTTTCACCTACAATCCACAATGACCCGAAATAGTTATTGCTTTACTCCCACAAGAAAAACCCACTGATCGTCCTGACATTGTTACTTGGGTTTTCGCATTGAAACTCAAAAACTGAAGGTAGATAAGTTCAAGAAAAAGTATTTGGTATAAAAAAACCATTCAGAGGGAGTATGTTTCATTATTATTATTATTATTATTATTAAAGAAAATAACTTTCAAAACGTCTGGTATTCTTCAGTGAAAAATAAATCTGAAAAATTTTTATTTGAAAGTCTAATGAACTTAGTTCGCAACACTTGCTGCACAGCCACTAGTTTTTATATAATCTGAAAGAACACATTTTTATATAATATTTAATTTGTTTTGTATAGAAACACTATGGTTATGGTTACTATGGTAAAAATTTTATTGTTGATCTATTTTCCTAGTGCCTGTGTTACGAAAATAGTTACATTGATGAAATCAACACAGAATTGCAATTAAAACTTAATAGGGAGATTTTCGTCAAAAAGCTCAAACACGTCAAATTTTGTAATTACAAATTTAATATTTTTATGGAAACAATATTTTTCTGACTATTGTGCGAGTTATGACGTCATCAATAACATTTTTAAAAGGCAGTCTATAATTTTTTATGTAATATGAAAGAGAATATTTTTATATAATATTTCGTTTGTTTTGTGCAGAAACACAATAGTTATGGTTGCTCTGGTAACAATTTTATTCTTGACCTATTTTTCAGCCCCTGTGTTATGAAAATAGTTTTATTAGTGAAATAAAAATAAAACAAGATATTCTTAACTGAAAATGATCTTGTTGTGTCTCTGACATGTCCATGTTCTTTGAATTATCCTAACAGTTGACCAGCTGAGAAAAAGGTGGCCATTTGGATGAGTTTCGTTAAAAAGTGTGCATAGCCTACCTCTTGTGTATGTCTTCTGTCACCAAATCCTATCATCAGAATCTCGATTCTCTAATTTTCTGTTAAGTCTATTTTGTTTTATGTTGATTTCATCGATAAAACTACTTTCATAAGATAGGGACTAACAAAATGCATCAAAAATTAAATTACTGCTATAGTAACCACAACGACAAAGCTTCTGTACAAAACAAACGGAACATTACATTAAGAACGAGCTCATTCAAAACAAAAATTAATAATAAAAAATCCTGTGTCCCATTCGATGACATCATAACTTGCACAACAGTAGTCGAAAAAATATTTTGCTTTCATACGCATATTCGTTTCTAAATACAAAGTTTGACGTGTCTAAACTTTATGTGCCAAATTTCTTCATTCAATTTTTAAAGCAAATTATATGTTATTTTAAAACACGTTGTATACAGGATGAACCGTAAGTAATGTCATTAATATCAGGGATTATTCTTTGAGATATTTCAAACAAAAAAGTTTAATACAACTTCGTTCGTTTATGCTTCTTTTCCGAGATTAAAATTGTTTTATCCGAAATATTTCACAGCGTGTTTTGGGAAAGCCATTGATTTAATTCTAATGTGCTCAGTCAATTAAAGAGAGCAGTATATTATGATAATATATGATTGGAAGAATGTTATTTTAGTCCTCTAAATGTTCATAAATTTGATACGAAAAAATGCAGCATTTTAAAATTCCTTTTCAGAACGAAGAGTTTCATTGAAGCCTCCATTTGCAAAACTGTCTACATCCATTTTTTTTTAACTAAGATAATGGCGGATATGCAATCTTTATAAACTTCCTTATGGATATATCAATTTTGTCTTCAAAACTTCTATATTTTCTTTGAAAAGCAGCCTCAAAAGTGACTTAATTTTTCAAAACTCTTTCGTTCCATTAAGTGTACTTTTACAAAACTTACTACTTCCATAGATGAAAGTTAACTTCCAAAATTTCCTACTTCCTTAACTATTTTTATATTTCTATGTATAGACTATTGGCCTTCAAAACTGTCTCCTTCCTAGTTTTGTTTCTTGCAGATAAAGTGTTATTTTTTTCATTTTCAACAATGGTGTATGACAAGATAATGTCGTTAAACCCTGTAGGTGTTGAGACACTAAATTGTATTCCTATGGCTGCCATGGACAAAATATGAATTTGTCGATAATTGGGATGCTAATGTTTTGACTATGTTCTAACAGATCGTCAGTAAAGATAGTGAATGTAATTTTTCTTGTTGTGGGACACTCCTTTCTTTCACCAGACAGGGTTTTGGAAAGAATAGAAAAGGTTATTAGAGAGAAAGATACTTCATAAAGTCCAGTGAATACAGGGTTGTTTCCGATCTCTGAAAACGAATTTGAATGACATCATGTATGTCACGAGTCACACGACAGCTGAACTGTGGCGCGAGATGACAGACCAGTAGTGAGTGATCTCACAGTCAGAGTGCACGGCGACTCACAGCAGAAATTCCCAAGAAAATAGAGGCTTTTTTGGGAGGGGCACATTACGATCCTTTCCAATGCCAATTACAGTTGATTGAAGATAGAAAAAGCCTGCAATAAACGAGGTTTCGTTATTTCCAAGAAAGGCATCTTCTGTGTATTTAATAAGATTGGTGAAGCTCGAATTAAATTAATTTGTATCATCTCGTGAGATGGGACGACTTGTGACGGGGGATGGATTTGCTTGCTTTTTCCACTCTGGAATTAATCCCATCCGAGTTTTGTCAGTCTTATTAGGCACACACAAGATGTTTTTCTTGGAAATAACAAACCACGTTTTTTTGCAGGCTCCTATGATTTTCACGTAACTGTTGAAGCCGTAATTAGGACAGGGAGAGACCGATTTATTAGCGAAATGATATCTCCATATTTTTGTTACATGTATTCGCGTGGATGTTCTGGCGACTTGGTTAGAATTAGCTTCCCACACAGATGGTTCACATCCTCTCGTCACTTGTCAGAATCGGACAGATTTAGGGCCACCTTGGGCAGGGTTCTGCATTGACATTCGTCGAGGCGTAAAATCCTAAAGTTGGACTAGACCCGTGGGAAAGCTTCTGCAAGCTTGGGTTTTCCAAAGAACGGGGGTTCTCTAAAGATCTACAAACTAATTTGATGTTATGGGAAATCCAAAGTCTAAATTTAGAGATGACGTATTTCGCGCCCAATAAGAAGAGATCTTGGTTCAGCTTATGAGGTCACTTTGGACCAATAGAGAATAGATTTTAGGCCGGTTAAGTGACGTAGTTTTTAACCAATAGGATAGTTAGTTTTAGCGTAGGATAGGTTTTTATAAATAAGGGTGACGGGGAGCGGAGATGATCACAACTTCTCATCGTGTCGCCGGCCCTACATACAGGGCACAATAACTGCTTCGTTTTGTGTCGACAGGACGACGACTTCTTTTCGTGTCGACGGCAAGACACACTGAGTTTTTTTTTGGTGTCGGCGGCCCAACTTAATAGTCTTTCTTCCGGCGAAGACTCGATAGATTGAACTTTGTCATCGGCGAGACTACTCGCCAACGTTTAGGAGCTTCGATCATAGTGTACGGGACAGAGTATTGAATTTATAGTATCGGATAGAGCTTATTCAGAGCTGCCATAGAGTCGACACAGAAGTGCGACCAACGATTGAATTATAAGTCAGCCGGAAATACATACTCTAGGGTTTACCAAGTGAATACGACAATAAACTTATAGTTTTGGAGTTTACACTGCCTTTTATATAAGTAGCCGGCTTGGTAATATTCCTGACATCATCCTACACCACAACCGTACCTCGGCTACCCTGAGTGAATCTCACGCAACACCGAGACGCCCCCACCCTCAAATGGCGCCCAACGTGGGGCCTCAATAACGACCACCCACTCTCAAATGGCGCTTCCCAACGTGGGGCCACAATAACCATATCACTCCACCCTCACTGTACTTGGCATCGGAAAGAGTTATTATGTACTCCTCCCAAAAAGGATCGATTTTCTTGGGCATTGCTACTGTGATGCACCGTGCACTCTGATTATGAAATCACTCACTACTGATCTGTCATTTCTCGCCGCAATTCAGCTGTCGGTGTGATTCCTGACGCACATGACGTCATTCAAATTCGTTATCAGAGATCGGAAACAATCCTGTATAGGGACATAATTATTGCACAAAATTGTACTGTAAAGGAACTTGGAAAAGATTTCATGGTATGTGATTGGAAGAAAGCAGTGGCAGCTACTAGAGGCCCACTATCAAGCCATCTTCTCAGTGGCATTTCAAATTTTCTACTGCGAAGAGCGTCATACTAAAGAAATCTGCTTCTAGGAAAAATGTACTTGTAAAGGCGGAAGTGAAGTACAACTCAAATATTGGGGTATTTCAATCAGTGGTAAAGAAAGGCAAAACAATTTCATAGATTTTTCCTGAATGTCTTCCAAATCAAGTTTGAAACAGGAGAAACTGAATGATGTAGAAGCCCTCCTAAAGAAGCAGTATGGTGATGACTGGAGAAATTTATGCGATCTGTCTTTCTATAAGAACATTAGAGATGGTGACTTTGGGATGAACAGAGACCAAGAAGTTTAAGAGGAGGAAGTTGGCAATTTTCCGGAAGAAGATGGAGTGAGAAGCACCAATTCAGAAACTTTAAAATTACTAAAATAATAACAAGAGTGAGGTCACACAAAATATGACATTAATGTAGAAGTTCTGTGGTTGAATGTAACAAAAAATGTTTCCTGTTTGCAAAACGTGTAGTGTTTTTGAAGTACTGTTCATAATTGAAGGGTTCAGATCCATAGTGGGCATAGTTACGTCTAGAAATAACTGATTGTTATTAGTAAGAACTCCTTGTAACGATTTCAGAATGCGAAATCCGTCAAAAACCCGAGGAAATTCTAGTCTTCACTTACGTAATTCAGTTACATCTTTAAAAATAATTTATTAAAAGGACTTCAGGAAATTGACACTTGCACATGAACATTATTATTACTGTTGTTGTCGTTGTTGAAAGACAAAATACTTTTATTACACAAATAATTATGTTATGGGATGCTTAAACATTATTATTTTTGTTGTTGAATTACAAATAATTATGTTACAGAACTCAATGTTATTATTTTTTGTCTCAAAAGTCTCTCGTTGAGACAAGGCATGATATTGTGACGTTTAGAGTTGCAGAGAATGTTATTTTTCACACACAAACACCAGTTTGAAACACAACATTTTTTTGCAAGCACAACGAACGAATCCTTGTCCGCTTCTGATAGCATCTTTCTTTACTGCAGTCCTCAGCGAAATTTCTGCATCTGGCATCTGTTCTCGTGTCAAGAAAACGTGAGGACATAGTAAATCAAATTCGTATCTGAAAGAAAGAAAATATTATGTATCGGGTGTTGATGAAATTAACTACAATATCAGTTTTTAAAGTCCAGTGAACCTCCTGCAATATAGTTTATTCAGAATCTTTGCCACTTGATATTAAAAATGTGTATGAAGATGGTGAACTTGAAAAAATAATTAATTGGACAGATGAATACAGAGCAGGAAGAAATGGCAATACACGCTCGCATTCTGAAATCGTTACAACGGGTTTTTACTAATAACAATCAGTTATTTCTAGATGTAACATAAGTCAAAATTAGAATTTCCTAAAGAGACATAGTTATTTCTCGATATAACTGAATTACGTAAGTGAAAACTAGAATTTCCTAAAGAGCTTTGTTACAACTAGAATTTCCTAGAAACTTCGGGTTTTGACGGATTTCGCGTTTTGACTGTAACAGACATATCAAGCTCACACATGGTTACTTACTAAACAAGAAACCTTCTCCAGTTTGTAACACTTGCAGTGAAACTCCTTCTGTGAAGCATATCATCCAGGACTGTCCTGAATATAATCAGTTACAACTAAAAATCCCCTACGATATAGCAGGATCTCTTGGTAAACCTTCTTACTGCAATAGTGTCATAAAGTTTTTCAAGTTAATTGGATTGTTTGATAAAATTGTGTAATGTTTACTGTAATTAATTAACTTCATAAATGTTATGTTATTGTTAAAATAAGTTTGTGTCGCAATATGACTTTTGTTATAAGTTAAAGAAAGTTAGAAGGTCATTGTCAAGGCAGTATGTATGTTATTTTGTTTCAATGTAAACAATCATTGTTGTTTCTGGTAATGAAATTTATATAAAAGCAGTTGTTTCCAAGAGCCAAGCATGTCCCACCAGGTAACTCGGGGTCGGAATTTCGTTTCCCACAAAGACATCTCTTAAGAACAATACGTTATGATGCTTTCTAATATGCCACGTCTCTGCACACTCTCAATCTGCACAAAATTGCGTAATGGTTCTTACCCGGAAACTGTTCCGGCATCTGAAGGCATGATTGTTACAAAAATGGCATCCGAGTTCAGCAACGATATGGATGGAAAATCGATAGATTTAGTACGAAGTGATCCCATATTACAGACCTTATTGAATAACAACACTAGTCAACAAAATTAAACATATTTTTTGTTAAAAGGTAAATAATGAGTGATTCTTATAGCATTTTGCGTGCTGATTTCAGATCTGTTTTCCAAAAATGTTCTATCACCCAGGGTTTGTGAGTAATTACAGGAAATATACTTCAGACTTTTTTAGTATTGATACCTTGTAACATTTTACCTAGAATCATATTTATTTACCTAAAATGTGTGTGAAATAGATTTTAGGCTATACTTGGCTTGGGAAACGTCTCTTTTGAGTGTCAGCAGTAGTCTGAAAATATTTGGGCTCCATTTTTCCTGGTAGCGCCTTTCCATTTCAGAAAAATCCTGATGAAAACTCTCCCCATGTTCGTCGCTCACTACCCGAAGGTTTTAAGGAAAGAAAAAATAGATGAGAATCCAAGAAGTTCTTTTGAGAGACATATTACATCCCATCATGTTATAGTTCTGAATCAGCTTGTTGACAAGTTTTTTTGTAATCTTCTGATCTGTGGTTCATAGAAAGTAACAGTTTGTTGAATGATCCTTAGGTTCCCGGCATATCATTGGAACTGGAAAAGATATATGACGGGGTCCTTTCTAGCTAACCAGTTAATAGAGTTACATGGAGCACAACAGATTTTAGGGGCCCAATTCCTGTATTCATCTATTTTGCAATCAAAAGAACACTCGTAAGCTCTTTTAACTAATGTAGTAAAATTCACCGGTGTGCTTTCAAAGTTAATTAACCGAAAACGTAACAAAAACTATTTGTGATTTACACAGTATTTCGAGGTATGTTTCACTTTATAAGGTATTTTTATCACACTTTTAAAATTACGACAAACAAAACACAGGTTATGAAACTTTTTTCATGATTGTAAGTTCCAACTCAACTAAGAATTAATATTAATTCTCGCTGTCTTGTGAAAAATAAAATTCATTTTTATGAATTCTGACTTCGCAGGCAACAGTGATCTTAAGTGATAGATTAAATATTTGATAAGATTAAATATTTGAAAAATTTTCTTTCGATTAGCATGTTAAGGACTGTATATATAAATAAAAATAAATCAATTTTTTTTAAATTACAAAAAAAATGGTTGGTGGTTGAAAAATTCTTACTTCATTTTTGGAATCAGCAGATGACCTTGCATAAGAAACAGCAGAAATTGTACATTTAACAAAATCATAGTTGACCAGTAACACGACAGTAAATGAGAATGTGAGGGTCAGACCTGTCTTCGGACAATCGACTAAATAACTACAAGAAGTTGATATTCAAAAGCAATTTTGTAAATAAAAGAGTTTTTAACGTTTGGGAAATGTTTATCTACTTTTGAGTCATATTTCTAAGTTTTATGTCATATTTTGGTATTTTAATGTATAAGTGCATGCATATTTCCAGAGGTTTTAGGTCATAGAAATCTCAGCACTACATAGTAATGATATTACTTCTGTTAGTTATGTAGATGGCAGTATTGCAACATATAGACTGCTCTGCCATCTACTAGAGACTTCTGTAACTTTATCACTGCCTCTTAAGGTCGGTCGTTTCGAACTCTCTCTTTTATCCTCACAACGAAACTCGGCACTTGCGTACTGCTGGAACGTTACCTCGCAGTACCCGAAATTGCTTCCATTTATCGAAATCTTTCTGCAAGACGTTATTCAGTCCATCGTAGTTTGTCAACGGTACATTGAAGGAAATTAAAATATATAATTATGTGTTTACGTCAAGAAAAGCTATATTATTTGTATCGAAGAAGATGAATACAATAACAAATTTATCGAATGCTGTATTGTTTCGAAACCGAACTCTTACGTCGAATTAGATTCTATAAAGGTCAATGTTAGTCGCACATTCCGTACCATCCTCTCTTCCACTTTCTTCCGACGGATCTCTCTTAAAGGACGCTATTATATTTCTTTCATTGCACGATACACGAAATACAGAGAAAAAGGCATCGTGACCGATGCTGCGAATTCACGATTCCAGTACCTATTCCAGAACTTAAAAAAGTATTCCGCCTATCTGTATCAAGTGCATGTGAACAGCGATGCTTCTTGAACTATTGGAATGATTTTCATCACATTTTCTACGAATGAATTCGTTCTGAATGATATAAAACATACTAAATTTACAGCTACTGTTCATAAGTAATGTTAGTTGTGGAGCAAAATTTTATTTCAAATGTGCTGTTGCCAGAAATTAATCTAATCTTGAAAGCAAAGGTCATTACATTCGATGGTCTTAAGCTACCATTCATCGAGGTTTGTTATTCCGCGACGGTACCAGTTTCTGCTTTTTAATGCGAAGAATTCTGTTATATCCATTTCAACGGCTTACTAGTTTTGAAAAGTTCTTCCACGCAGGAAGTGGGGTGATGGATCAAAACAGATAGAAATCTGAAGGCGCAATATCCTGGATTTTGTACCATATGTTCGAGTGTTAAGGGATTGCACATTATCCTGTTGCAAGATAATTCTGTTTTGATTAACTAACGCCGGGTACAGTAGAGCGTCTCGTTTAGGCACAGTGAAAACGAAACAAAGTGCAGTTAACGTGTGGGGGGAGCACGAGCTGTACAATAAACACGAGGGATGCACAAGGTTTTAGTTACAACATTTATAGCGGAGCATTAGGCCTAATTGAAATTACATTTTCTAAAAACACACAAAACAAAAGAACATTAATTCCATAACGTTATCATATACACATTTTAACAAACAAGCAATTGTAACGTTCAAATAATTCAATATAACAAATCAAATTTTGCTATTCATATGATGTTGCTTTCAAACAGCATTTTTTACGGTCATGAATTTCATTCTGTGTATGACTAACATAATGTAACCGTCTTCTGTGGCCGAATTAACAAAACTACAGTATATTAGTCTGAAGTGACAACACTATTTCCTAAAACATAATTATCCCTTATCAAAGTTCAGTTTATTCAGGTATTTATACTACCTAAATAAATTGAACTTTGAGAAGGGATAATTAAGTTTACGAAATAGTGTTGTCACTTCAGACCAATATACTGTAGTTTTGTTAATTCGGCCATAGAAGACGGTGATGATATGTTCATAGACTTACTAAATAACCGCTAGACCGCTCACTGGCGCTAGTGTTATGCTCCCAAATTGAACAGCCGACGGGCGGCCATTTGTTTGGTTGAGCTGAATAAGTAGACAGGTTCGTTCGTGTGCTGTTTTTTAATTGCAGCAATGAACAAGGATGTAAAGATAAAGAAGGAAGGAATTTTTCATTTCACTTATTAGTTAATCTTTAATTTCTACTACGATTTTTGCCCCGAATTATGTTACAGAAGACAAACTATTATACTTATATGTCTGTTTGGGATACAGGTTTCCTCTGAGTAGAGATTCCCTTAACCGAAAGTGGTTAGGTGCAATCCGAAGAGAGAATTTCTACCCTACAATGAGTCACTCAGTGTGTTCAACTCATTTCGAAGATAGTTGTTACCTTCAAACTACGTTATTACAATATACATTGCTATTGTTCTTCATCCACTTCATAGCCTTCATTTTCTTCAAACAGTTGATGTTTCAGCGCATACATGAATAATTATTCGCTGAATTTGAAGGTACAGAAACTGTATAAATTAGAAAACATTAATTATTTAATTTGAATGATTGAAAGTGACTCTTGTCTTAGTTACGGATTAATGAAAAGTTTCTTATACTGCTGCTGCTGCTGCTAATACTACTACTGCCACTACTACCACCACCACTACCACTACCATTACTGCTGCTGCTTCTTTTAATTTCATACAGCAGTTTAACATACGGCAAAGAGTAAATATTAATTCTTGTATTAACCGTGGTTATGAATATTCACATTCAGAGTTCCTATTAAAATGATTCAAGCCTGACAGCCTAATTGAATCCCGATAAAGCGAGTCGAGATTGATAAAAAAATCCCGATTTGAGCGATAACAGCCTACAACGTTATTTAAACAAGTTAGTCTGCATTTCCTATTATCCCATATGTATATTTATTCAAATTTAGCATTGTAAACATAGAGGTAACCCGCGGAAATTTAGTAAGTCTGTAAGATAACCC
This sequence comes from Periplaneta americana, assembly GCF_040183065.1. Lineage (NCBI taxonomy): Eukaryota > Metazoa > Arthropoda > Insecta > Blattodea > Blattidae > Periplaneta > Periplaneta americana. Next base: position 82,886,360 of record NC_091130.1, on the reverse strand, counting down.
AGCTGATTGCCGTAAGGCAACTCTACTCGCAAGATAATAGTTCCGCTAGTTCTACCTCTTTGTTGATTTATCCTTTTCGGTACTTAGTTGCTGCTCTCGCAATTAATCACCATTGCATATTTTAGGTGCGTTGAGTGGCAGAAAAGATAGCGTTTTTATATTGTATTTTACACTAATAACAGACACAATTCCTGCGTTGTATGGTTTAGTGAACTATGTTTAAACATGGATTCATCGTCAGATATACTGTTGCAATATCGGTTCCGATAAAGAAAAGTTAATTTAGTAGCGAAAGGTTAAAACATATTCGTGGTTAATAAAAGAGAAAACGATTAGCCTGTAGTATTCACTCTATTGTGTGTCCTTCGTATTTTAGCGTTCCTCAAGGAGGCGAGTATTACATTATAAGCACGCGAACACTACTTTGCAGAAAACAACTATAAAGTGATGATCAGTCTAATGTCTTAAGTCAGCGTCTGATATCCCGATTTCTCTGGCAGAAAACGTAGCAACTCTGCTGATAGCAGAAACACGGTATTAAAGGTAAATCGCAAAGGAAATTTTGTTCTTGTAAATGAAACCATTTAGCTTTCGGATACGCAATACAACGCGTATTCAAATAGCGGTTTCGAAATCCCGCGCGTTTTCTACCAACAAATGGCGGCTTTCGGCTGCTTCAATTTGGGAACATATTTCTCACTTCTCCGCTACGGCGTGGTAGGGGCTCGGATATGTTAGTCATATAGAGAATGAAATTCATGACCGTAAAAAATGCTGCTTGAAAGCAACATCGTATAAGTAGCAAAATTTGATTTGTTATATTGAATTATTTCAACGTTACAATAAAATTACTTGTTTGTTAAAATGTGTATATAATAGCGTTATGCAATTTGTGTTCTTTTGTTTTGTGTGTTTTTGGAAAATATAATTTCAATTAATGCTCTGTCATAAATGTTGTAACTAAAACCTTGTGGATCCCTCGTGTTTATCGTACCGCTAATCCTCCCCCCATACGCTACCTGTACTCTCTACTGTATCTGTATATAAATTTCATGAACTCATTCTTGCTGTTGAGACTAAAGATCTGCATTGACTGCACGTCCGTTCTGAACAAACACCCGGTGAATCACACTTTCAAAATTCCACCAGACACACAATATTACTTTGGGGTCAAAAAGATTTTGTTTAATGAAACTTTGGAAGACTGACAGGGACCGAGTCACTGTTCTGAGGTCTTAGGATTGCGGTAATATATCCTTTTTCATCACATGTAACAATTCTCCTGATAAATCATGGAATTAGCGATAAGGTGGCGACGGATATCCAGTCTGCTTTGGGCATGTTCAGGTGTCAATTCATGAGGTGCAGATCTACAACTTGTGCTATTTTCGAAGTGTCTTAATATGGCGATGCTTCTATCAGTTGAAGCACCTAGTTCTTCTGACAACCTTCCAGTACCTTTTTGTGGATTTTCTTCCAAAACTCTGCGCATATTTCAGTGACGGCTCGTGATTATTTTTGTTGGTGGGGCCACATTTTTACAAATTTTGCGATATACGTTAAATAATTTCATTTTAGTTCGTTGTTTCTGCTTAAAAATTAGTTCAGCACAATACAACTAAAACTACCACTCAATACTGCAGCGTCATCATATCCTTGAGCTATGAGTTTACTTTCTAACAAATTTCCCCGATTTGCAGATCCCTGATTTTCGTTCTGAATTCTCAGTTATAATTCGTGAGTTGCGCAAAACACTAAAGAATCTATTACTCTTGCTAGTATATGTCTGTCTTTTGTGACCTGTTCATTGTGTTCCTGGATTGAAAACCTGACCGCGAAATCAATTTGTGCTGCGATATTTACTGTCCCTAATAGTTTAAACTTACAAGCATTTTCTAAATGTATTACACTTGTTTTTTGAAGCGCTCCCTTAAATGTTCTAGATCTTTGCAACCTGTCGACGTCCACAGTCCTTCGCCACCAAACAATAGACAATAGAAACAAAATAAACTTTGTTTTTCGTCACTTACAGTTAGCCAGGACTTCTTTGTAAACCACGAGTTGCAGGAAGTTCTCTTTTTCATACCATCCGCCTGTGTAAAACTGAAGTCATTAGGTTCATGTGTGCCTAGTCGTTTAACTTCAAGTTTATCTCCTAATTTTTAACGAAGAAAACGATGTTTTAATAGATAATCCACTTTATTCATGTTTTCACACTTCGCTCGCATGCACTATTCACTTCTAGAATTGACCCACTGTTCAGTAGCATTGCGACTCACAGTATAACAAATAACTGCGACTATCGCTTCCGTCCGGCAGGCGGGCCAGGCTCGTTGGGACCCGAACGAGAAGCATTATACTCGTGACGGTAACTTCGTAACACTTCGTGAACCTCCGTCGATAGCGAACATTGCATACCTCGCACCATGGCAGTTGACCTCTAAAGTGATTCAAGTTGTGGGGCCCTTTAACGCTGGCTCAAGCTCACAATATTTAGTGTCATACCGTCTTTGACGTTTTACTGATACACATTGCGCCCTGTTATGAAATTTACGGAAACAATTATGAAGCCAGTACACTGTCCTGAACAAAATTTATGCATTTTAAATGCGAAAAGAAAATTGCTGGGGAACGAAATGTTGGTGGGGCACGGCCCCGTTGGCCCCTAAGGACGGGCCGCCCCTGGTGTATTCTCAATATTCGATACTTTGAAGATCTTCCAGGACGCTGTAAAACTTTAATGTCTCGTTCTCCAACGCTGGAATCATCGCTGTGCTACACGCTCACTAACGACACCTTCACCCTTGACTTCACATATTCTTCGAGTCGCGGCAGCAGTTTTATAACCTTGTTTCCAGTAAGCGATTTAAAAGGATTCTAACTTCAAACTTCATCACTTCCATTTTATATTCTTTGTATTAAAAACTGACGAATGTTGTATGCTCACAATACAAAATAATGATCATGAAGTCATGTAAATTGTATTGCCCAATTATAATAATCATTAAAATTTAACAGAACATTAAATTAAAAAAACTGGCATTACTTTGTGACGGCCTAATAACTGACTATTCTTTTAGAATACTAGTCCTTATATTTTAATGTCCCATTTAATTAACAAATAAAATGACAAGAATACGGCTTTCCATTGTCCATTGTAAATATTAAATTTCGACTGTCACAGCAAAAACTTTCGAAGTGTCGTGCAATAGTTGAATATTTTCTTCTTAGGCCAATAGCAGGTCCACGTAGTTGTAAAAAAATACAGGAGAATTCCTTCATACACGTCAGATATTAGTGAACTATGGCATCTCCAAGGTTCGCCGCGTAAACTACATTATGCATACTTTACGTAAATTATACGTAATTTTATCGTAAGAAAGCTATTATTTACACGATTTTCTATACAGCGCACAATGTGCTATTTGCACGACCTAGCTGGACAAAAATTATTTTGCGATTTCCTGAATTCGGCACAAATGAGTATTAATTTGTGGTTTTGACTGTACAAAGAATGTTGGGGTGCATCCCTTTTACAACTGTGTCAGCCATTTGTTACTTTTACGTTAGCATAAACATTGTCTTATGGCTCCGATACTCCACTGCGACTTCGGTGTTCGTGCAAAGCGCTCCTTGTTAGAACGTTTAATTGGTGGTTATTGCGTTATTAATTTGATTCACTATGATGGAATCTATTAATCCAAATATGTTCTTTATGATAACATATAGTCCACACCTGTAGAGTAACAGTTAGCGCGTCTGGCCGTGAAATCAGGTGGCCCGGGTTCGATTCCCGGTTGGAGCAGTTACCTGGTTGAGGTTTTTCCGGGGATTTCCCTCAACCGAATATGAGCAAATGCTGGGTAACTATAGGTGCTAAACCCCGGACTCATTTCACCGGTATTATCACCTTCATCTCATTCAGACGATAAATAACCTAAGATGTTGATAAAGCGTCGTAAATTAACTTACTGGAAGAAAAGATAACATACATGTTTTTATTCTTCCTTTAATATTGCTGTGTATCACAAAAGGTTTTTATGACTGCAAATATGTAATTTAAAAATAATTGTCAAGTATTAACGAAACCTATAGTACAGTATATGGACTCACAAAGAAACTTCAACCATTATATTTTATGTAACTTTCTGCAACGGCACATTTTTTCTCTTTTTGCGGAAACGTGTGAAAATGTTCGAAATTTAATTATTTTCTGTGCCGCGGTGAGCGCGATTCCGCTGAGTTCGTCCTTATTGCTGTGCGCTCTCTGTAATAGGCCTAAAGGCTGGTTCACAATAAACCGGGAACGGAAACGACAACGAGAACGAGAACGGAAATATTGTTAAAATAAATGTATTTAAATGTGAGCATTAACAATTAATTTTCACGTTCCAGTTCCCGGGCTTCGGTAAGCTTCTCGTTAATTGTGAATGCTCACATTTAAATACATTTATTTTAACAATATTTCCGTTCTCGTTCGCGGTTTATTGTCAACCAGCCATAATGTTTATGTCGGTGTTATTCCTTGGTATATACTGTAATATATATGGTTTATTGTCATGGAATATATTGTGACAGCGACGTGAGATTCGAACTCACGACCAGCGTCCCGCAAGAGAGCAGACCGCGCGTGAGCCGACACAGGCTCCACGGAGCACTGAGGGACGGCGCGCGGCGGAGAGATGAGGGGAGAAGGCCTACGCGGAGAGGGAGTGCGCGCGCATCTGGTGCTGGTAGAGAGGAGAGGCCTCTGGATTGTTCTGGAGTGCTATCTCTGGAGACGCGTCGAACTTTCGAGGCTACGTCGCTGTGATTATAAAAGAAGAAACGCGAAGCAGTTTTCAGTTGATTAATCAGCCAGTCAGTGAGTAAGCCAGAGCAAGCAAGCCAGTCTTGTGTACCGGAGTTCGGCTCGAGTGTGCGTCCGCAACTGTGCCAGCATCCGAAGGCCTGAGTTCGAGTGCAGTGGACCGCAGTTGGAGGGACATGAGTTCGAGTGCAGTGGACCGCAGTTGGAGGGACCTGAGTTCGAGTACAGTGAACTGTCTCTGAAGGTCTGTGGTTCGAGATACTGTGAACTCGAGTGACTGAGCTAGAAGAACTGTGAACTGAGAACTGATAGTTCTGATTTGTAAATAGTGCTTTGTAAATATTAGTTAAGATTAACAGTTCATTGTTGTTCGTAATAGTCCAAGTAAATTGTCATTGCCGTCAGTGGAGTGCTATAACGAATACTGTGTTGAGTGAAAATCCTATTGTTGACGAGCGCGTTTAAGGTGAATTGTAGAAAGGAATTATTGTTGGAAGAATAAAATCCTATTGTTCAGTTGAAATAAATTCACAATATTAATCCAGGTACATTCTTTAGAATAAAACACAAATTCTTATTAATTTTTATTTTTACTCTTATCATAAGGGTATCTTTTTCAACATTTGCATACATAAATTTTCAAAATAATTTTCAAGCATTAACAATAAATACCATAAAGAAGCTGACACAGACTTAAGAGAATTTATATATTTTATTAAGTACTTATTATTGTTGTACCCTATTCTGATTTTTATTTCCTTACGCAAACACGCACAATTAACTGAAACTAATCATTTTCAGTCGCGCGGTACTCCGTGATCCGTCAACTGTTCAACATTGTTGAGGAGTAAGAAAGAGACGCGCAATACTGAAGTGTTTAATCAAGTCATAACTGTATTAGGTTTCGAAAATTGTAAACATGAAATCGAACTCGAAAATTAAATCTTGCATTACAAACTATTAAGGATATTAAGCGCCGCATTGTGAAAATGTTCAATTCTAGCTGAACAAAAGTCGATTTTTAGATTACAACAATAATATCTCAGACAAAAACTAATGTTAATTAAAAACGATAAACTATCGTCACCTTTCGTGTGACATCTACCATCAAACTGTGAACTCAGCGGAAGTCTGAAGTTAATCTTTTATGAAATGACGTATCACGCTGCTAGTCGATTTGAGTGGATCTCAGATGAAACAGTGTAATTCGAGTATGGTTTAATGGTTTTGCTCATATTGGGTTGAGGGGAAAACCCCGGAAAACTCTCAACCAGGTAACTTGCCCAGACCGGGAATTGAATCCGGGCCACCTGGTTACCCGGCTAGACGCGCCAATCGTTATACCACAGGTGGACAATAATGGAATAAGATAGATTTTACAGTAAACGGGGAGGGCTACTACAGCATGTTACAGAACTTCGTCATCCCTAGACTGAGAAACCACGATATGGAAAATAATCTTCATGCAAGATGGCGCTCCACCCCACATCTTTATCCCTGCAAAACAATTAATTACGCAGATGTTTGGCGATCGTGTCATCAGCAGGCACTTTCCAACAATGTTGCCTCCGCGATCTCAGATTTCAATCCGGCTGACTTTTGGTTGTGTGGTTACCTTAAAGAACGAGTTTTCCTGACACATCCAACAATCCTACTGCAACTGAAGGGTGCCATCTCGCAAGAAATTGCCAATATTCCAAGACATTATCTGCAAAATGCTGTGATTGTGTCGCAGACAGAATGCTGTACGTTGAACAAGAGAACGGCGGACATCTTCTCAATGTTTTGTGAACCCCGTTTTTGCCCAACATTGTGATGTTTTTGTTTTTCCCCTATCTCTTTATAGCGGTTTAATGTTTGAACTGACTTTTGAAATAACCTATACAATGACAAAATTAATAAAATCGTCGGCATCCTTGAATGACTATTAAACTCTGGGATCTGTATCGGCGTGGCGAGTAGCTAAGCAATACGCAAAGGTTGGTTGGAGTATATGCAGAATTAGAAAAGCTCTAATGATTAGAGCGAGTAATGCATTCTGGTAGCGTGGTAACTCGAGTAACAATTTAACACTTAATTTAATATATTACAGCAAATTACATAAGTTAGGTCAGATGCAACAGTGTTCATGAGTGAGATAGTTATATGCAATAGAAGTAATATAATATAGTTATATTATGAACACTTTTTTTTCATATAACTATTATATTACTTCTATTGCATATAACTATATTACAGCAAGTTTTGAAATTATTACATTTTATACATTTACGACAAAAATTACGCATTTCATGCGTCGCGTCGTCTAGAAATTAATTCTTACGCCTAACTTCCCAACCCTGGGAAGCTTCTATTTTACTGATTTGCAGGCGTGGGCATTGCTCAATAGAGGGACAATACTATAATAGAAGCGGAAGAGATGATCTTTACAAGATTACCATCAACAGTAATCTCACTAAAGGTTTTCATTTATCTAGAGAAAATCAAAACTCTAACGGGATTTAATTGACTGTTACACGATTAGAAGAAAGTATATACAGATTAGAAGGAATAAAGTACTACTCTAATACAATAAAATATTAATTGACTTGCTAAATTTCTATTTCACTAATGTTAGCTTCACGTTTAAGTGAAGCCGCCATTTTCAGTTGACTAACTATAGCATATATACGGTAAAAAATGACGATCGCAAACCATGTTTTATAGTACCGTAAAGAATTTTAGGTTTGAAATGTTGGCAAACAAAGAAACAAATGGTAGGAAGGTGATAAAAACAGAAGAAAGTATATAAAGATTAGAAGAAATAAAGTACTCTAATACAATAAAATATTACTTACTAAAATTATATTTCACTAATGTTAGCTTCAACAAAATGTTCGAACGGAGAGGCCATTTTCAGTTGACTATCTATGCGGGAAACAAATGACGATCGCTAAGAATGTTTTATAGTACCGTAAAGAATTTGCAGTTTGAAATATTGGCACGTCTCTCAAAATATTGTTGTTCATGTCCGAAAATGTGTTACTGCGAAATTCTAACTGTATAATCACGTTGCCAATGTAGTATGGAAATAACTATCTCATAATTTCTATAAAAAAAGTATACGTCTCTCAGAATATTAGTCTTTATATCCACCGTTCATTATAAGGAAGGCATCAGCACGTTTCCTCAATGAAAATCGTACACGTTCCAATATCCCTGACGTGTCTCTGATAAGTTGACAACTAATAACAATATTTCCAAAAGTTTGTTAAAATTGTCAACAGAGCTGGAATACATAAAACATTTCAAATACGCATTCCCAAACAAAGAAAAAATCCAGATGTTTTAAATCGTGGGAATTGGGAGCCATGGCCGATACACCTGTTGTGGAAGCTTATGCGTAAAAAATTCTAAGCTTTGAAATGAAAGTGAACCCGTGTTCAGTCATGATAGCAGCTGCCTTTCCCATAGAGGCGCACCATCTAAAACAGGGGTCGTCAGCAGAGCACGCTGGGGCTAGCCTCCCTTACCCGCGGAAAACGCAGTGCACTATAGTGCTCTCGTAGCTGCTATCTCTCCCTGTTGCACGACAGTGCACACGGGACGGCACCGCTTACCCGTTGCACATTTCAGCGAGTGATGACGACCACTGATCTAATAGGTCGCGTAGCTCATATTGAAAAAAGAGATAAGCACGACCATTAAGTTTGTCAAGTAAGAACTGATGTTACAAATGAAGCGTTCTCAGAGCCATAGTGGGCTAAGCGCCATTTATTAAAAACGGAGAAAGCAAGGGTTAAAGTTAAGTGAATGCCATAGTTTAATGAAAATTGACATATCATTTAGTTTGAATGTCTATACTTTATATTACATGCTATATGTTTCCATTGAATTATGGTGATAACTTCACTTTATGGTTTTAGTAAATAGCGCTTGGCCCACTATGGTTCTGAACCCTTCAAATGTACCAGGTGTATGCAATTGATGGACACAGTGATATCTCGGAAACAGTTGGTTTCCAGACCTCTGTTTATTAGAACGTTTTGCCTTGTTTCATTGTCTTCTAGTTACCCCTGAAATTTGTACTTATAATTATAAAATTCTCTGTATAAAAAAGCTCTCGTAAAAGCAGGGAATACCGACGGAAGGAATGCGAATGAAACGTGTGATAAGAAAGAGACGGCGATAGGAAAGGTCACGAGATAGCTTGAATGATATTCAAGAGTACAGTCGGAAGAGAAATGACATCGATAGAATTAGTCTTGCGTTGTGATAGTTACATTACGACTTCAGTTTGTTCCATTGCATGTGAATACGTGTCTTGTATCGCACGGTATTATTATTTCATTCTTAAACATATGTTGCGCGTTTAATTAGCTTCGAATTTTTCTCTTGCCACATTCTTTATTTCCACAGCGATGTCCTCATCTGTTCATCTTCTTGGCAGAGACAGTACTTCCATCCGCCCGTGTCTCTCGACCCCTCGGCGTGCCTACATACACACGTTAAAACAAACAGAAACGCCACCATTGCTTTTCGGTAATCGTTCCTTGCGCGAGCTATATACAGTATATACTACATAAACAGTTGGAAATATTAATAGAAATAATGACACAAAAAACAGATCCAAAGCAGTGACTATAATTAATGAAACGTAAGGTGGTAATGATCTGTCACTTGTCTCAGAACACGCTGCACAGAAATTTCAGACAAAAACAAGCTTTAGTCTATCCTAAAAAGACGGAGGTGGGGGAGGAAAAAATAGAAATACTAAAATACTATACGGTATAATATACATCATATTAGAAATATTCCTGAGATAAGAAATAATTTCGATATATAGAATATCCAATTAATAGAGGTTTAATTGTGCTTTCTGCGTTAGCGGTGCACCGTGTCCTTCAACCACACTCATGACGGCCCCCAGCTGCACCATGAGCACCACGTCACGGTGTGTGTGGAGTGCCAAACGTTGCATGTAAATTCCTGCTCCTATAATAGCAGGGCTGACCATGCCACGAGATCGCCAACTTCTAACATTTGGAACACGGTATGCAATACACTTCGAAAGAGGAAACCTCGATTCTTTCCAAGCAAATATCGAGGTTGTACTTCGAAATGAACCCCTAAGCTTGGTCCTAAATGCAATCAGTATTCGCCAATTTATAAGCATTGTGACACATCATTGTAGATGAGTGTATGTATGTATGTATGTATGTATGTATTTATTCACACTGCAAATGGGTATATAACCGGTGGCAGTGGTAACTAATTACACTCAATAATGACAATTAATAATAAACACAACTAATGAAAAACAATAATTAATAATAATAATAATAATAATAATAATAATAATAATAATAATAATAACAATAATATTAACAAGGAGCATCCTAAATTAAATGAAGCACACTTAAAATAACATTTAAAGTAAATCTAATTTGTATCTTAACCCTAAGTTCGAACTAAGACCCACGAGTGTGTTACAGGTTCATACCTACACAAGTACCTTTCGGCACTACACTTATTTCGCTGTCAACTCACTCACTGCACTGATTCTACCTGATTTCACTAACACTTCTAACCATTTCATTGTTCAAATACTTTGCACAGCCACTTCACTGACACCAACACACTTCACTTACACAATAGACTTCACTAACACTACACACTTCACTGACACAACACACTTACTCACTGATAGAACACTTCAAATAACAAGATATCAATTACACCCTTTAAATAGTTACTACCGTCTATTAGTAAAGTCCTTAAGCCTATTTTTAAATACATTTTTGGTTATTGGTTTCTGAATTAAGAATTCGTTCAATAAAACAGTTGAATTAATGCAAGACACCGTTTAGTAAGGAGTTCAGAGTTCGATTCGTATTATATGTTATCAATAACGCTGCTAAAGGGGTGGTCTCGGCTTCTTATCCCAGACCGTCCATGTAATAGCATCACTCAATTATGGTCACAATAGCTACTCGTAAAAGACCTAAAAATTCGATATTTATATGAAACCCGTGTTAATTTATACTTTAGAGAGTAATTGCAAACACATGAGTTTACAGTCAACCAGTCTGACTTTCTACGTACAGAAAGTGTTGTGAAATTACACAAAACGAGTTAGAGATCTTCGCGGATAAAAGATTTCAAGCAATGACTTTTCTGGTAAAGAAGCGACACGTTGTTATAAAATGTTTGATATTTCCGCACCGAAGACAGATGTGAAAAACTCGTCTCGGAAACAATACCTAGAAAAATAACGCAAAAAAAAAAAACAAAAACAAAAATGTTAGATACAAGACAAAAAGATTTCTGGGTGAGGCAGAACCAATGCCACTAATATCTACCTCGTGGTTGATAATGCTAATTGTGACAATGTAACGATGGTTATAAAAAGAAAAGACTATATTGACGGGTTTTCACTAATATGTTCAAAATTCTTTGTTCTATAAGTAGCCTAATACATTAAAATTGAATATGACGTTAAATTACGAATGTACAAGGTACACTTAACGTTGAGATGTGAAAAAATATTTCCAACATAAATAGTCCCGCAGGAAGAAATTTATTTGGAAATATTCCCGGATTAGTTTTGGGAATATTTTCAGACTATGTTTTTATATAGGCCTCTTCTTAATCATGTTTACTTTGGCAAATGTTACAAATTACAACTCAAGGGAAACATAGAATTTAGAGAGTACTGACATAATCGCATGATTCTTCCCGCATTTCAACAGGAACAAAGAGTAGGCCTATAATAAATATAATAAACTGAGAAATTTTGTTAAACATAATTTCAATATTCATTATTATTAATACATGACATTTTTCGCTGTCAACACTCCTCAGTTTATTAGAAATAATCAGCTGCATATCCATTTAGGGTGCTATTCATAGACATTTCGCTAGCCCGCGCTACGAGCGTGCTAAACAGGATACATATATCATATCATATCGCTAACACTGGTTTATGAATACGAAAAACGTTAATTCGCTCATCATCCACCGAAAGCCCGCGCTAAGAATGTCTATGAATAGGGCCCGTAGAGTTCACCTTGTTTCTGAATGTACATCTTGCTTTATTACTTACTTATAAATGGCTTTTAAGGAACCCGGAGGTTTATTGCCGCTCTCACATAAGCCCGCCATCGGTCCCTATCCTGTGCAATATTAATCCAGTCTCTACCATCATATCCCACCTCCCTCAAATCCAGTTTAATATTATCCTCCCAGCTACGTGTCGGCCTTCCCAAAGATATTTTTCCCTCCGGACTCCCAACTAACACTCTATAATGCATTTCTTGAGTCGCCCATACGTGCTGCATGTTCTGCCCATCTCAAACGTCTGGATTTAATGTTCCTAATTATGTCAGGTGAAGAATACAATGCGTGTAGTTCTGCGTTATATGACTTTCGCCATTCTCCTGTAACTTCATCCCTCTTGGTCCCAAATATTTTCCTAAGAACCTTATTCTCAAACACCCTTAATCTCTGGTCCTCTCTCAAAGTGAGAGTCCAAGTTTCACAACCATACAGAACAACCGGTAGTATAACTGTTTTATAAATTGTAACTTTCACATTTTTTGACAGCAGACTAGATGATAAAAGCTTCCCAACCGAATAACAACACGCATTTCCCATATTTATTCTGCGTTTAATTTACTCCCGAGTGTCATAGATTGTACCATTATCCAGCTAAATTATAGCAGATGCTTGTACAGACTCTTATTATGCCTCATTTCGATTATTGTGACGCTTTATTCAGTGATCTCGGGGTGGATTTATCCCAGAAACTGCAACGTGTTCATAATGCGTGTGTTCGTTTCATTTGTAATGTCCGCTACTACGATCACATTTCGCCTTCTTTCGATAAATTATTGTGGCTCAGGTTAAATGAGAGGAGAAAGTTACATTCCCTTTCTCTCTTATACCGAATTTTGCACACCTCTACTCCCTCTTACTTATCTGTCCGATTCCACAGTCTTTCTCGGTATCATAACTTAAATACTCGGTCACAATATGATAACACGCTAGAAATACCACTGCACACATCATCTCTTTATTCTTCGTCTTTCACTGTTGCTACTTCTCGTCACTGGAATTCTCTGCCGCCTGAAGTCAAGGGCTGCCGAACTTTAATTTCCTTTAAATGTAAATTAGAAAAGTATCTTATGATGAGTTGCCAGACCTAACGTATTGCAAATGTGTTCCACTATATTTATTTTTATTTTATTTTTATTTATTTATTTATTTTTTTGTTATCTAAATCGTGTTTATTTAACACTTAACGCCAATATGTATCCCACTGTGTTGTTGTTTTTTTATTATTAATCTATTTTCTGTGTACATTTTATTCTATTGTCGGTTTCTGGTTTAATTATGTAAATCCTACTCAATTGTAAACTAATACTAATATGTAAACTAATGTGTTTATTTTTATTTTTACTGTGTACATTTTTCTTTTTTATTGAATTATCGGCTTCTGTTTTTATGTGATTCGCATTTGATTCTAACAAATTAATATGTATTTCTCTATGTTTATTTTTATTTTATGAGGTAAATTTTATGTAACTACCTCTTTTGATCTCATTATGTATTAGTATGTAATTACTTAATTCCGATCAAGTTTTATGTTCAACTGTGTAAGCAAGTTTTAATCCTGGTTGAGTGTAAGAGAAGGCCTTAAGGCCTTAACTCTGCCAGGTTAAATAAAGCCATTATTATTATTATTATTGTTATTATTATTATTATTATTATTATTATTATTTATATTTGTTACTGTTGTTCAAGATATTTGAATTTTTCCACCTCTTCAAAGGATAAATCTCCAATTTTTATATTTCTATTTCGTACAATATTCTGGTCACGAGACACAATCATATACTTCGTCTTTTCGGGGTTTACTTCCAAACCTATCTCTTTACTTGCTTCCAGTAAAATTTCCGTGTTTTCCCTAATCGTTTGTGGATTTTCTCTTAACATATTCACATCATCAGCATAGACAAGAAGTTGATGTAACCCGCTCAATTCCAAACCCTCTCTGTTATCCTGAACTTTCCTAGTGGCATATTCTAGAGCGAAGTTAAAAAGTAAAGGTGATAGTGCATCACCTTGTTTTAGCTCGCAGTGAATTGGAAAAGCATCAGATAGAAATTGGCCTATACGGACCCTGTTGTAAGTTTCATTGAGACACATTTTAATTAATCGAACTAGTTTCTTGGAATACCAAATTCAATAAGAATATCATAATAGAACTTCTCCCTTAACCGAGTCATATGCCTTTTTTTGAAATCTATGAATAACTAATGTACTGTACCCTTACACTCCCATTTTTTCTCCAATATCTGTCGAATACAAAAAAATCTTATCAATAGTCGATCTATTACGTCTAAAACCACACTGATGATCCCCAATAATTTCATCTAAATACGGAGTTAATCTTCTCAAAACAATATTAGACAAAAGTTTGTACGACGTCAAGAAAAGTGATATTCCTCGAAAGTTACTACTACAGTTAGTCTTGTCCCTCTTCTTAAAAATTGCTTAGTGAAAAAATTCTATGGATCTCTTCACAAAGTTACTGATGCTTAATATTATAATCTTGGTAAAAATATAATTCCATTTTCGAAGAAAACCATCTCAAGATTTGCTTCTATAATATGAATTATCTAAATGCTGGTAACTTGCGGTGTTGGACCCCGGACTCATTTCACCGGCATTATCACCTTCATCTCATTAAGACGCTAAATAACCTGAGATGTTGATAAAGCCTCGTAAAATAACCTGCTGAAAAATATGAACTATCCTCTAAAAAAAAATTTTATATCATTTAATAATTTGTACTTATAGCGAATGTATCTATTATTGTTGCTGTGGAATCTATTAGACTAACCTCTGAATTTTTTCATACACTACTGTGCTCATTTCTATTCCAATCAACTGAGCAACTGAAAAAAATTGCAAATTTTTTTTGTAAAATTTGTTAAAGAATTAATAAATATTTAAAAAATATAAGATGTTTGTGTCCATATTTAATGGCTTTCTGTGTTTTACTAATGAAAAAAGTATGTACCAAGTGAACACAATTTTCAGTGTGATTCAACAGTACCACTTAATTTCAACAATATTACCATTTTGGTGACTGGAAATATTTCCTGGGTATATTCTCGATGGCAAAGTTCCCAGGAATTTACCCATCACTAGGTACTCATTATAATAGCTTATAAGCGTTACAACAAGACCGTTTCCTATATTCCAATCTTTTTTCAGATATGGCGGCATCTTGTGTTAAAGGTCATTTTCCAGAGGCAGGTTTTGCTCCAGGTTACAGCGCTAGTACTGGAGGTACACCCCTGGCTGTAATCATTACGTCCTTAGCCGGATATGTTATCGTGCACTTCACAACCCAAACAAACGCGGGATATCGTGCTTGTCTTAAGGCCACTGCTGCCCTTCCTCGTCTCGTGGGAGACAGTTAACATAACTGTTCCGTTTAATTCCTTTTTCTGCGAAAGAGCAGTGTATTGTTCTTGAGCCATTGTTTCCATGGTTACTGTAAACTGGAATGGACTACTGTGGACTAAGGTTCTTTCTTTCATGCTGGTGTATCAGGAATACATCAGATACACCAGCGAATACATCGGCATGTAAAATACGTCACCCAGTTTCGGGACTGAAACTACAGTTATATTGGTCTGAATGTTTTATTTTTGTTTCAGTTTACAAATGGAGAGTAAGGGTCTATGATAAGAGAAGTAATTAACAAAGGGCATGCACTAGGTTCTACAGAGTGTTAAAAAAAAGTATCTAATATTTTAGGAGGTGTTACTATGCATCAAAACAAGAAACCATGGATCATACGACACATACTTTCTGAGATTTGAACACTTGTTTATAGGAGATGCTCAATGTGACGTCCATTTATGGCAATGCATTTTTCTGCCCTGAAATACAGCAGACTACCAGATAATCATACTCTAGTTGACATCCCTGGCATGGAATAATGATACATTGCGAGGAATATGAAAACAAAAGTCTGGTTACGGATATGAGGTTCATCAGAGATGGTGTTGTGAATTTTGGTAATCAACATGTGTAGGATGATGAAAATCCACATGCAATTGAAGAAACAAGGCATCAACACCGATTCTCAATCAACTTATGGGCAGGCGTTCTAGGTAATATATTAATAGGCCCATACGTGCTACCACAGAGATTAACTGGGGATCATTATCAGGACTTTCTTATTAACGTATTAAAACAAATTTCAAAGAGTGCGTGATTCCTTTCGCCGAAGGGAAGAGGAATGCATTGCCATGAGTGGACATCACATTGATCACCTCCTGTGAAAAAGTATTCAGATCTCAGAAAGTATGTGTTGTAGGACCCATGTATATTAGACATTATTTTCTTGTTTTGATGTATACTAGCATCTCCTAATATATTGGATACTTTTTTTAATACCCTGTATTTTCCCTCCACATGAAGCGACATTCCAAAATTAGTCTAAGCTCACAAACAATTTTTCGCTATGGTTCATTCAAAGTGTATCAAACATATTTATTATTATCTTAGTATTGTATAACTCACGATTACATATCAAACGAGTGGTTGCACAGGTTTGTAGTCTCTCTCGATACCAAGATACTACTGAGAGAGACAGCGCGACACGGCTAATTGCACTGCAACTTCAGACTCTCAAGTACGCAGCAGGAGATGTGACGTCATTGATTGTAGTCATACAAGTTACATTGAGCGTATTTCGAATCTCAGCGTTGAGCAATCTGATGGCATCACAGTGTTCCGAATTTCAACGATGACGTCACTGATGCTTCACCGATGTCGCACCGGATCCATCAGCTTACAGAGGTGGTGGCAGTATCCATCAGCGGCATCATTGAATCTGATTGGTTCTTGTACAGGGCGGGAATTAGCAGACGAATGACATCGTGCACTGTTGTTATCATGGCGGTGTTTTGCTGTACTGTTTGCAATGAAAAAAAAAAAGTAAATCCATGGCGCTACAGCCCTGAAAGGCCAAGACCGACCATCCGGCTGCTGGCCTCAAGCCCACATGCCGAAACAGAGGTGGACGATCATCCAACCAGAATGGAGGTATTGTGTGGTTAGCACGATGATCCCCCCAGCCGTTATATTCGCTACCTATCGTAGCTCCCCAAGTGCATGACGATGCTGGGTGGGCTCCGGTCCCATACATTGGCCGAAATTTCATGAGAAAATTTCTTCTCCCATGAGGACTCGAACCAGCGTGCATTCCATAACGCGAGTCCTAGGCAGGATGCCTTAGACCGCGACGCCAAGGCGCGGGACTGTTTGTAATGAGCACAACGTAAAAAAACTGTTAATGCCTTATGAACGAACATGTCAACAGACCAGATATTTCTACTGGTTCAAGAATTAAATTGTTTATCCTCTCTTTTCTTTGAACGAGATCACAGTATGGAAATTTCGCAAAATCTTGCTAGTGTAGGACATACAACAACTTGTACAGCCGCCATGATTGCCAGTAAACCTTCCAGCAGTTTTGTTCCTATTTCCTATTTCGCTGCAGCGTGACGTCATTGATGTCCTCCGGTTCGGTGAGTTCGGAATACGCTGATTGGTTGATGGCCCAATACTAATAAATTAACATTAGCATTACAGTCTTGTTACAGTGAACATTTGAAATTCTATCATTTCTTGTTTCATTACGGATCCCGGAATGGGTGTCCTTACTAGGTGCGGGGAAAGACGTATTCTACATGAAAAAATCCATCTAGTAATGGAGGCAATATATAAGAAATATCATATCAGAACTAAAACTATCAGATACAGAATTGTAGTAATATCTGTAATAACTTAATGTCTCGGTTTTCTCAATTTTGTTTGTGATCAGTAATTCTTTTATAATTACGTTCGTTATTGCTTTGGAGAGCAACAACCAATCTGCCAATGAAAGCATTGAGGAATTCCTAGTAGCTGTCTGCTTGATTGTATTCTGACGGTGATAAAAGTGATGAAGAAATAACATATCGTCGTTGTTCCTACAATAACTCCTATGTGACATATTTATCGATTTCAGATTTTTGCTCTGTTAAATACCTTAAGTAGTGATACAGCAAATAATAAAATCTCTCATATGTAATCATATTTCTTTGTTTCGAAAATGTAAGAATTCACAGTCCCCTATGTACGGCTACCATAGGATGAATAAATGTGTTTCTTCCTCCTACTGAAAAATTGTATATTTTACACATAGGAGTTACTTCATGATACGTATGTGAAGAAGTCCTTTTCGGCAATAATGAAGATGACCTACAGTATTCGTTTAACAAATATTATAATTTAGAAATCGCAGAAAGAAGAACTAAGAATGATATTTTTTAACTGTAAGTTGTCTGTGAGAACCGAAGTTTGTATTGGAAATTTCAATATGCAACAGGTTAATTCATTTAAATATATTGGCTACACCTTAAAATATCTAACAATGTGTTATACATTAAACAAAATCCAAAACTACATGAAGCCCTCTAAATCTTTAACCAAGTTCTTTCAGACACAAGAATCCGAAAACACACAATACTTGGCAAGATCCATCCTCAGTTGTGTCAATTAAGCTTGGGATAATTCGACGTCAAGATAAACTAAGTTTAACAGCTCTTACGTGTTTCAGAAGGAGGTAAGCGTCAAAATATGTATTTTCAGGTTATGGTTGATTCATATATAGTAACGTACATGCTTGTTTCAATGTTGGTACTCCCGAATTGCAGGGATGGATAGTCGTGTATATATTTCGATATTCCACGGAAGTAAGTCATAAAGGTGTGTGGAAAGTGGAACATTCATCTCAAAATAGAGATTTTGGACTTGCTATACTTCCTTCTGGATTCTGAGATAAGTTATGTAGAAATGTGATTTTTAAGAACTGCTGACTGTAGCCTTCTGGATTATACGAGAAATGTTGTATGGCAGATGAATTAGAATAACACCTACTGCTCAGCTCAATATTTACAAGAATACAATCAGCGCAGTGGATAGCTGGAGAATGTAAAGTCATGCAAAGTCACATGCTCTTTTTTTTGTCTCCACTTGTGGTTGGGCCATAGGGGGAGGGATGAGGCTACTGTGTGTTTACATTCTCCAGCCCTCCACAGTAGTATAGAAAGTGGGGTCACGTGATCGGCTTGTGGGTATGGAGGTCCTGGAGGGGCGTGGCCAAAGGAGGGGTGGGGGAAGGAGGCGTGGCGTTGCTTCGTCATTGGTTGAAGTGGGGGAACTCAATTTTGATTGGTGCATGGGGGAGGGTCTTAAATGCGATTGGTTAATGGGGTTGGAAGGGGATTGTGATTAGCGAATGAGGATGGGGACCTCATGTATGTGAATGGTCGTAAACGGTGGTTGGGTGGGGTGATGCTCGTATGCGAATGGATAATGGAAAAGCGATTGGCGAATGAGAATGGAGGGAATGTTGAATTCAACTGCTACTGGGGAGAGGGGTTTTGTGAAAGTGAAAGCTTGTTCACTTCTGCGTTATGTAAGTCCCACGTGTCGTGGTCCGTTGTTAGTAATCCACATGGTTACAAAATAATGTGAAATCGTGGCGTAACGTGTTGGCCTCGGCAGCGCAAGTGACAAGGTAAACAACACCTCGACACGTGTTGTGTGCAACTTTGTCCATTGTATTGTGAGAACGTTTCCCCCGGCCAGTTGAAAATAAAGTGTTGTATGAGTTTTTAATACGCGATCGGTGTAGCCATCTGCGTGAGAAGTGGGTCACGCATGTCGGAAGCGCAAGCTCTGTCTCGAATACACACCTGTCGACCTTACTTGAAAGAGAAAGTAGCTGACACGTGTCGGTGTACACCTGCTGACCTTCCGCAGCCCAGCCAGTTGAAGAGAAAGTTGTGTTGCGAAAGATATAGCCTATGAGTTTTTTGCTCCATGTCACTGATATAAAAGCGGAAGTATTAGGGCATGATGAGGAGTCATGGACAGTAGCGCTTTGAAGAACATTCCACTAATAACGAAAGAATAACATTGAAAATTGCCATTTGAGGTAACATATTCTTATCCAACTGTTATGAGAGATGAATGGTTGGATGAACCGCACCAAATCGTTCACAAGTACTACATAAACAACTCTAATAAAATACATACGGAGGTGAAGAGAATAATACACGGAGAAAATCAGTTACATACTGATTACTCATTAGTGTTACCATGTGGTAATACGGAAATTCTTTTTTTAAATTCAATATCAACACACGAGGATACCTACCATCACAATACCTGCCTAGGTAATGGCGAGCACCTGATTGAATACAGCGACCATCCGAGTCACATTTCCCCGTCTGGCGGGAACTGTGCGATCCTAACTGCCTCACTTACAAAGAGGTGAGTACAGTGTGGTTATTTCTTTGATTAATTCTAACATGATATACATAATGGTGATATTTGTTATTTTGCTTTCGTGCAGAAACCAGAAAGTGTGGACGTGGTTGTGAAAGCGCCAGAAAAAAAAAAAAAAAGATTTTACCGGAGAGATGTGATGACACATGTAAGTGTATTTCTTTTTCATAGCAATTATAACTGTATTTGTAATGCACAATGATTATATTTGTTATTGTTTTGTTTAACAGAAACCTGAAATTGTGAAAATAGTCGTTGATGAGGAGAAACAAGCCAACAGGAAAAATAGATTTCGACGGGAGAATTGTATTGAAACATGCCCTAACCACAAAGCGGTGAGTGTATTTTTGTTTGTTCCGATATCAAATGATGCCTATGTAGTATGTACTGTATGCATGGCTAACTTACATTATTGTTTTCAGCAGAGAACTAAAAGAGGAGAAAAAAGGAAACGCGAAGCTTTGAAGGAGGAGGGGACCGATGTGGAAGACATTATTCAACAATTAACCACATAAATAACAAAAATGGAAAACAAATGCGACATTTGTGGCAAAACATTTTCACATAAATGGAGATTAACAGCACATGTGAAGAACAAACATAGTGCGATAGGGTACAAATGCGATATTTGTTCAAAAGACTATTCATCCAAAGACATTTTAGCACGACACAAAAAATAATATCACAGCACAACCAGGTTCAAGTGTAAACTATGTGGTACAGTTGGCAAAGTCGAAAGACATATGGTCCAGCATGTGAAAAACCATAGTATGGTAAGTATGTAAATGTAAACACATACTAAGTTTGCCTAATACTTATGAAAATATTAATGATTGGCTATCAGGTTACAGATGCCAAAGGGGCTTATGAGAAAGTGAATGGAGATGAAAACGCTACACTTGTCATGAACACCGCACGGGTTGATTCTATACCACCATCTACCTCTGCATCCGAGATGATTACGTCACCTTTCTCGGGAGTGGTTGCTATCCCAACATCAACATCTGGGATGGTTGCACAACCGACCTCTGGAGCGGATGCTGTCCCAATGGTGGCGTCAACATCCAGTCAAGTATGTTCAGGATCTGTGTTTGAGTTATCGGATAGAGCATTCAAAAATCGTTTGAAGACTTATATTGCTCTAAATCTGACAAATCATGAGAGTGAATTGAAAGATATTTTAGAATGTGTCACTGACGAAATGCAAGACATTTTAAAGAGACATTTAAGCGAGTACTCTGCTTTAAAATTTAACATATTTGTTGAATGTATGTTTGCCAGTGTTCACAACGAGACAATATTTCATAATTTTAAAAGTAAACATGATGTGCTATATCAGTATTCGGATATCAGGGAATTTATCAACAAACAAAAGGAAAAGATTCTGAAAGAGTTTGAAGAATGTAGTATGAAGGGTTCGGGTTTATTTTATGTCAAATTACATAAATTAGAATTGCGAGTAAATAAATATACGCCATTGATGGGTGGAAGTGCACACATAGAACTTCCTCACAGGTACAAAAATTCAAAGTCTCTAGTAAACATTGCCAACAGTGATATCTATTGTTTTAAGTATTGCATATTATCGAAATATGTTGATAGAGACAAGAACTTTACGTTTAGCTATGAAAATAGACCAGATTTGGAATGTAAATATGATTGGTGTATTGACTTCCCCGTTGGGAATTAAGGACATTGCAAAATTTGAAAAACGCAATGATATTTCAATAAATGTGTTTGCACTTGACGAGAATGATGATGTATTTCCTCTCAGGATGTGTGAAAAGGAATTACCGGATCATAGGGATTTGTTATACATTAGTAATGAAAACATCTCACACTACTGTTGCATAACAAATTTCAGCGCACTCGTACGGCCTCAACTGACACCTTCCGACAATAAAATTGCCGTTTGTAAACGGTGTTTTGCATATTTTCGACATAATGAGGTTAGGTCATGCGCAGAACGATTGAAAGATCACGAAAGCGTATGTTCACAATTTAGTGCTGTTAGATCAGTATTTCCGTATAAAGATTGTCTGTCTTTTGATCGTCCCGAGTTTTCGCAGAAGGTGAGATTTGTGATTTATGCAGATTTTGAGTGTCTACTACAGCCCATTGAGAACTGTCATGGGAATCCAGACTCTAGTTATATGGTGCAATATCAGAAACATACACCGTTTAGTTATTGCTATGTCCTTAAGGATAGTCAGGATACGTACACTGACATGAAATTGTATAGGGGGTGTGATGCAGCAAAACATTTCGTACAAGACATGGTGATGGAAACGAAAAAAATTGAACAAATACTATTTCAGGATATTAAAGAAATGATTCCATTAACCAGTGAAGAAAATGACGCATACTTGAAAGCAAATATATGTCATATCTGTAAAAAGAGCGATTTTATAGGTGATAATTATAAAGTTCGTGATCATGATCATTTGACGGGGAAATTTCGCGGTGCCGCTCACAATGAGTGTAATTTGAGGTATCAGCATCAGCACTTTATTCCCATTGTGCTGCATAATTTGTCATCATATGATGGACATTTTATTGTGAAGGAATTGGGTTATGATGACAACCTCATTCAAGTTTTACCAAACACGCAGGAAAAGTAAATCAGTTTTGTTAAAAATGTTCCTAGCACATACAGAAGAAAGCGTTATATGCAAATGCGATTTCTTGATTCTTTTCGGTTTATGCCCTCCAGTTTAGCACAATTAGCAGAAAACTTGCCCAAAGATAAGTTTTCGGAAACGAAAAAAAACTTCAAAGATAAATTTGATCTTGTTTGTCGCAAGGGTGTTTTTCCCTATGACTATTTAACAACATCAGATAGACTAGAGGACAATTGTCTGCTACCGAAGGAGAACTTTTTCAGCAAATTAACTAATGAGCATATTACAGAAGAGGACTATAATCTTGCAAAATCTGTGTGGGAGACATTCAATATTCAGACGCTGGGGGAGTATTCAGATTTGTACTTAAAATCCGACACCCTCATCTTAACAGATGTGTTTGAAAATTTTCGCGAAACGTGTCTCAAAGCATATGATTTAGATTGTATGCATTACTATACAGTGCCAGGACTTGCCTATTCAGCAATGTTGAAATTAACAGGTGTTGAATTGCAATTGATTAAGGATATGACTATGCTGTTACTTTTCGAACAAGGAATACGTGGTGGAATCTGTCAATGTGTGACTCGTCATGCAGTTGCGAACGATCCTAAAAGCGACAATTTCGATGATTCTAAATCCCCTTCTGCAATTTACTACGTGGATGCAAATAATTTGTATGGATTCGCCATGTCTCAAAAATTACCATACGGGGGATTTGCATGGCTAACAGATGAGGAAATACATCATTTTGATCTTCAAGCAGTAAATAATGATAGTGAAATAGGTTATGTTTTAGAGGTGGATATAGAGTATCCAAATCATCTGTTTGAAAAACATAGAGAGTTACCATTTTGTGCGGAATTTGCAAAACCACCAGATGGGAAGCATAAAAAATTGTTGACAACACTGCGTTCCAAACAAAACTATGTGGCACACTACAAACTTTTGCAACAGGCAGTGGATCATGGCTTGCAAATTGTCAAAATACATCGTGCTATAAAATTCAAGCAATCGCATTGGTTAAAACAATACATTGATTTGAATACTGAAATGCGTAGAAATGCAAACAATGATTTTGAAAAAGACTTTTCCAAACTTATGAATAATGCAGTATTTGGAAAGACGATGGAAAATGTTCGAAAAAGAACACATTTCAGATTAGTTTCAAATGATGAGAAACTGAAAAAACTCATTTCAAAACCACACTTTCTCGATCGAGTAATTTATGCTGAAAACCTGGTGGGTATTCATTTAAGGCAAACTCAAATTTTGTTTGATAAAGCATTGTATGTGGGTATGTGTATTTTAGAACTTTCAAAAGTGCACATGTACAATTTTCACCATCGCATTATGAAAGAACAGTTTGGTGACAAATTTAAGTTGTGTTACATGGACACAGACAGTTTTATATATCTTGCTGAAACAGATGATTTGTACCATGATCTGCAAAATGTACGGGATCATTTGGATACTAGTGTGTATTCACCAAATCATATTTTATATTCAGTACAGAATAAAGGCGTGCTTGGAAAGTTCAAGGATGAAATTCCCAATTCACATATTGATGAGTTTGTAGGTTTGAAGGCTAAAGTGTACGCCTTGAAGTGTTCCGATTTTGAAATTAAAAAACTGAAGGGGATTAAGAAAAGTGTAATTAGGAATGAAATCACGTTTGGAGATTATGCAACATGTCGTGAATCTGGTATCTCTACTTACACAAGAAACAATTCCATTAGATCATATTTTCATAATGTGTTTACAATGTGTGTAAATAAAGTGACTTTAAATTCTTTTGACGACAAAAGAGTTGTATTACAAGATGGTGTTAATACAGTGCCACATGGATTTTATGAACCTCCATGTAAAAGAAGATGTGTGCAAGAGTGTGTTTAAATAATAAGAATATTATATTTTATATACTTTTTATTCACTCATAATAAACTTACAATGATTGTGCATAAACTTGTTTTTATTTCAATACATCACCCTCATCAATCCAACTATTCTTTGAGTTAGAAAACCCATACCACTTCACATACACCTTCCCAGCCTTCCTCCTCAAATTATTTTCAACCAAATAAATATTTGGAAAGTTTGTCTTTTGAAGTTCCTCGGTATAGAATGCTCCTAAAATGGGTGCACCTTCTAGATCATGAAGTATGTAAGTAATTGGCTGAGTCTGTTGCACTTTTTTCACTTCGAATATTTCAGTACTCCACGATGGTAGGTAGCCCTAGGTAAACAGCTTCTTATACTCATTTTTTTTCGGATTTGCAGCTCGGACTTGGGTAACCATGAAATATCCAAGTCAGATTTTTCGACAACTAAGACCGATCCCCTGGAACATCACATCACTTTAGACGCAATAATATTGATAATCAAGAAACATTTCAAGTAAGATGTTGTATATTGTTTATATTACAGCATTGGTTAGTTCACATTGTTTTATTTCGAACTTTAAACAGAAAATTAAACAAATTGCAATTGTATAAGTCTAAAGCAAAACTATCATAAAGATCAAAATACTACTCAACTGCAAGAGCTTCATCATTTCTGATAAACAGTTAGGAACTGATGCACTATCTTGCAGACGAATATATTCATTGTAATGATTTGGAGGAATAACACCATTTCACACAGGCTCATCAAATCCTTGTAAAGCTGAATAGGAAATGGCAAGAAGTGCTGAAAGTCGAGAATGGTATACTTGTGACATGTTACAAAAATTGTACCCATGCAACAGTATGTCGATAGTTTCATGGTGCCAAGCGACGGGGTGGTTTCAGCAGAAAACAGCATCATTGCTGCAAATTCCCGTGGAGACGGCGAGTTCTTTCAAAATGCAGTTGTTTATCCAAGCTTCTTGGAAACCTTGTACATCAGTTATCATAATGGACGTCCTGAAACAAAATAAAAGCAGTGTAGCATGATACCTATTGTAAATTGTATAATGTCACAGAAAAAAAGTAAACACATACTTACATTTTTTAACATATGATATGAGTAAAAGCACTTTATACACAATCCAATAAGACACTTCGAACATTGTGTTCGAACAACGCTGTTACACCCTTTTTGAGCACATCTCTTCCTCCCTTTCAATGGGATATATTGAACCCAATGATTTATACAATCATATCGAGATACTCCATCATGTGTAATCGGGGAAGAAGATAGTAGCACATCCAGTTTCTCTGTCCTCATCATTGCAACTGATACGAAAATGGCATTCTTGTGACATATATGCAACAACTTGTCAAAAATGTGGTATATATGCAACAACCTGTTGCAAATAGGACATAACACCACCATGGATATCACATTTTCGACAAGTTGTTGCATATATGTCCTATTTGCAAAAGGTTGTTGCATATATACCACATTTTTGACAAGTTGTTGCATATATGTCACAAGAATGCCATTTTCGTATCAGTTGCAATGATGAGGACAGAGAAACTGGATGTGCTACTATCTTCTTCCCCGATTACACATGATGGAGTATCTCGATATGATTGTATAAATCATTGGGTTCAATATATCCCATTGAAAGGGAGGAAGAGATGTGCTCAAAAAGGGTGTAACAGCGTTGTTCGAACACAATGTTCGAAGTGTCTTATTGGATTGTGTATAAAGTGCTTTTCCTCATATCATATGTTAAAAAATGTAAGTATGTGTTTACTTTTTTTCTGTGACATTATACAATTTACAATAGGTATCATGCTACACTGCTTTTATTTTGTTTCGGGACGTCCATTATGATAACTGATGTACAAGGTTTCCAAGAAGCTTGGATAAACAACTGCATTTTGAAAGAACTCGCCGTCTCCACGGGAATTTGCAGCAATGATGCTGTTTTCTGCTGAAACCACCCCGTCGCTTGGCACCATGAAACTATCGACATACTGTTGCATGGGTACAATTTTTGTAACATGTCACAAGTATACCATTCTCGACTTTCAGCACTTCTTGCCATTTCCTATTCAGCTTTACAAGGATTTGATGAGCCTGTGTGAAATGGTGTTATTCCTCCAAATCATTACAATGAATATATTCGTCTGCAAGATAGTGCATCAGTTCCTAACTGTTTATCAGAAATGATGAAGCTCTTGCAGTTGAGTAGTATTTTGATCTTTATGATAGTTTTGCTTTAGACCTATACAATTGCAATTTGTTTAATTTTCTGTTTAAAGTTCGAAATAAAACAATGTGAACTAACCAATGCTGTAATATGAACAATATACAACATCTTACTTGAAATGTTTCTTGATTATCAATATTATTGCGTCTAAAGTGATGTGATGTTCCAGGGGATCGGTCTTAGTTGTCGAAAAATCTGACTTGGATATTTCATGGTTACCCAAGTCCGATCTGCAAATCCGAAAAAAAATGAGTATAAGAAGCTGTTTACCTAGGGCTACCTACCATCGTGGAGTACTGAAATATTCGAAGTGAAAAAAGTGCAACAGACTCAGCCAATTACTTACATACTTCATGATCTAGAAGGTGCACCCATTTTAGGAGCATTCTATACCGAGGAACTTCAAAAGACAAACTTTCCAAATATTTATTTGGTTGAAAATAATTTGAGGAGGAAGGCTGGGAAGGTGTATGTGAAGTGGTATGGGTTTTCTAACTCAAAGAATAGTTGGATTGATGAGGGTGATGTATTGAAATAAAAACAAGTTTATGCACAATCATTGTAAGTTTATTATGAGTGAATAAAAAGTATATAAAATATAATATTCTTATTATTTAAACACACTCTTGCACACATCTTCTTTTACATGGAGGTTCATAAAATCCATGTGGCACTGTATTAACACCATCTTGTAATACAACTCTTTTGTCGTCAAAAGAATTTAAAGTCACTTTATTTACACACATTGTAAACACATTATGAAAATATGATCTAATGGAATTGTTTCTTGTGTAAGTAGAGATACCAGATTCACGACATGTTGCATAATCTCCAAACGTGATTTCATTCCTAATTACACTTTTCTTAATCCCCTTCAGTTTTTTAATTTCAAAATCGGAACACTTCAAGGCGTACACTTTAGCCTTCAAACCTACAAACTCATCAATATGTGAATTGGGAATTTCATCCTTGAACTTTCCAAGCACGCCTTTATTCTGTACTGAATATAAAATATGATTTGGTGAATACACACTAGTATCCAAATGATCCCGTACATTTTGCAGATCATGGTACAAATCATCTGTTTCAGCAAGATATATAAAACTGTCTGTGTCCATGTAACACAACTTAAATTTGTCACCAAACTGTTCTTTCATAATGCGATGGTGAAAATTGTACATGTGCACTTTTGAAAGTTCTAAAATACACATACCCACATACAATGCTTTATCAAACAAAATTTGAGTTTGCCTTAAATGAATACCCACCAGGTTTTCAGCATAAATTACTCGATCGAGAAAGTGTGGTTTTGA
The DNA here is from genome assembly GCF_040183065.1 of Periplaneta americana. Lineage (NCBI taxonomy): Eukaryota > Metazoa > Arthropoda > Insecta > Blattodea > Blattidae > Periplaneta > Periplaneta americana. Next base: position 82,858,073 of record NC_091130.1, on the reverse strand, counting down.
AATGAGTTTTTTCAGTTTCTCATCATTTGAAACTAATCTGAAATGTGTTCTTTTTCGAACATTTTCCATCGTCTTTCCAAATACTGCATTATTCATAAGTTTGGAAAAGTCTTTTTCAAAATCATTGTTTGCATTTCTACGCATTTCAGTATTCAAATCAATGTATTGTTTTAACCAATGCGATTGCTTGAATTTTATAGCACGATGTATTTTGACAATTTGCAAGTCATGATCCACTGCCTGTTGCAAAAGTTTGTAGTGTGCCACATAGTTTTGTTTGGAACGCAGTGTTGTCAACAATTTTTTATGCTTCCCATCTGGTGGTTTTGCAAATTCCGCACAAAATGGTAACTCTCTATGTTTTTCAAACAGATGATTTGGATACTCTATATCCACCTCTAAAACATAACCTATTTCACTATCATTATTTACTGCTTGAAGATCAAAATGATGTATTTCCTCATCTGTTAGCCATGCAAATCCCCCGTATGGTAATTTTTGAGACATGGCGAATCCATACAAATTATTTGCATCCACGTAGTAAATTGCAGAAGGGGATTTAGAATCATCGAAATTGTCGCTTTTAGGATCGTTCGCAACTGCATGACGAGTCACACATTGACAGATTCCACCACGTATTCCTTGTTCGAAAAGTAACAGCATAGTCATATCCTTAATCAATTGCAATTCAACACCTGTTAATTTCAACATTGCTGAATAGGCAAGTCCTGGCACTGTATAGTAATGCATACAATCTAAATCATATGCTTTGAGACACGTTTCGCGAAAATTTTCAAACACATCTGTTAAGATGAGGGTGTCGGATTTTAAGTACAAATCTGAATACTCCCCCAGCGTCTGAATATTGAATGTCTCCCACACAGATTTTGCAAGATTATAGTCCTCTTCTGTAATATGCTCATTAGTTAATTTGCTGAAAAAGTTCTCCTTCGGTAGCAGACAATTGTCCTCTAGTCTATCTGATGTTGTTAAATAGTCATAGGGAAAAACACCCTTGCGACAAACAAGATCAAATTTATCTTTGAAGTTTTTTTTCGTTTCCGAAAACTTATCTTTGGGCAAGTTTTCTGCTAATTGTGCTAAACTGGAGGGCATAAACCGAAAAGAATCAAGAAATCGCATTTGCATATAACGCTTTCTTCTGTATGTGCTAGGAACATTTTTAACAAAACTGATTTACTTTTCCTGCGTGTTTGGTAAAACTTGAATGAGGTTGTCATCATAACCCAATTCCTTCACAATAAAATGTCCATCATATGATGACAAATTATGCAGCACAATGGGAATAAAGTGCTGATGCTGATACCTCAAATTACACTCATTGTGAGCGGCACCGCGAAATTTCCCCGTCAAATGATCATGATCACGAACTTTATAATTATCACCTATAAAATCGCTCTTTTTACAGATATGACATATATTTGCTTTCAAGTATGCGTCATTTTCTTCACTGGTTAATGGAATCATTTCTTTAATATCCTGAAATAGTATTTGTTCAATTTTTTTCGTTTCCATCACCATGTCTTGTACGAAATGTTTTGCTGCATCACACCCCCTATACAATTTCATGTCAGTGTACGTATCCTGACTATCCTTAAGGACATAGCAATAACTAAACGGTGTATGTTTCTGATATTGCACCATATAACTAGAGTCTGGATTCCCATGACAGTTCTCAATGGGCTGTAGTAGACACTCAAAATCTGCATAAATCACAAATCTCACCTTCTGCGAAAACTCGGGACGATCAAAAGACAGACAATCTTTATACGGAAATACCAAGCCCCTACAGTCTCGGCTGCGCGAAACGAGGAAACCGGGGCAAATTGAACGCTGCGCTTGCCGCCATATTGTTGGAGAGCAAACGCATAATAGCAGAACGTAAATCACGCAATTTAACGCTGTGATGATCTAAAATTGACAGATTATGGCCATTTTCGACGTTTAACGTAAAATTACGACGAAAGAAACATATTCGAAGTTTCATTGATATGTGTTAGAACATTAAAGAAAAGAAAATACGTATGCAGCAATTTATAGAAAACATACTCATACATCCATAAATAGGCCTACACAATACACATTATAGATTGTATAATTTTACAATAATCAGCAAATTGTTAGGTTTCAGAGAATCTAAAATTATATTAACATACATTACTCTTAGATCACAAGACATAAATATATGCATCTTGATTACACAAGTTATTATATTCAAATTCTTAAGTGAAATAAATATGTGATAATCGGTATAGACCTGTTGTTAAGTTTTAGAGAATCGAAAATTATATTACCGGTACTTCTAGACCACATAATGTGCGAAGGTAGCCAAATTACATTGAATTCATTCTTCAATTAATGAAGGGAATGCTATCAATTATAAAAAGTATCGGTACCTAATACATTGCAAACAATAGGTAACGTGAAGACCTAAAAACTAAACAATCACTTTATGCAAGATAAAAAAAACCGCATACTTTTTATGTGTGGATTTTTTACATATTGTATTGTTATTTTAAGTAAATAAAATAGATACATTATCATTGCTTGCAGAGTGTTGGTACATAATTTTTACGCACATATGTAATATCAATAAGATGCCATTCCTTGCTTTTGTTAATAAAATATATCCGGCAAAATGTAAAAGAGTTATTTATAGGTGAACTCTGAATCATAAGTTCACAAAGAAGGCTTAGCTAATATAGCTATTTATTTATTTATTAATCTGTCTATTTATTTATCCATATATGGATCTTGAATGAAAGTTTATTATCTTGCAGATAAATTCATTTACATAATAAAAACAAAAAGTTATCTTTCCACTAATGTTTTAACATCTGATGTATAAGTCTAAATAATTCACTCAGTGGGATTTCTCTACAGTCTGATATACCTGTACTAACAATAAAGTATTCTTTATTGTCGTAAACTACTGATTGATTTTTAATGATATTGATATTGTAACAACAGAGATAATATTATATCGTACCTTTTGCAAATGGCTTGGAAAATTAAACAGGGATGGTATTATCGCCGCGGTCTCATGGTTAACATTCGACAGGTCTTTGAAATTTATTATTGTTTTCAATTTCTTGTGTCGCCGCTCCAATCACTCGCCTCAATTTCAATAATGCAACCAATAAGCTGCTTCCATTATTAATGACACTCACTTGTCTAATCCACGTGGAATAAAACCGAGGTTGCAATGTCTTGTGCTGAGGACTAACATTAAGGTATGTGATTAAAAATTATTATTAAAGAGTTATTATTAAGAGTTAAGAAAGCCAACGTACTCGTATATGAAATAATAATAATAATAATAATAATAACAATAATAATAATAACAATAATAATAATAATAGCCATTTAACAATATAACAAACTAGTGCTTATTCTTATCGAGGAAGTAGACGTGACAACGTGACGCTTAGAGTCAAACCTACAGAGCAACAATCGGTCGGCAAAATTATGTTTTAAAAGCACACCGCACGTTATTGTATGATGCCGACATGTTAAGCATGAGGCCGCGGCGATAATATATCATCTTTCAAAATTCTATCGCCATTACTTTCACACTGTTCACTAAAAACACCCGAGACAAAACAAAGGACAAGTATGACAATCGTGTTTACCGCTCTATTTCTACCAGTAGCATGGCGGCGTAAACATGCGCAGACTGGTTTCAATTTTGGACAGCACACCAGCGCTCTGTGTGAGTCTAGTATACTATATAACGTCTTTGGGAAATACTGATCTAACAGCACTAAATTGTGAACATACGCTTTCGTGATCTTTCAATCGTTCTGCGCATGACCTAACCTCATTATGTCGAAAATATGCAAAACACCGTTTACAAACGGCAATTTTATTGTCGGAAGGTGTCAGTTGAGGCCGTACGAGTGCGCTGAAATTTGTTATGCAACAGTAGTGTGAGATGTTTTCATTACTAATGTATAACAAATCCCTATGATCCGGTAATTCCTTTTCACACATCCTGAGAGGAAATACATCATCATTCTCGTCAAGTGCAAACACATTTATTGAAATATCATTGCGTTTTTCAAATTTTGCAATGTCCTTAATTCCCAACGGGGAAGTCAATACACCAATCATATTTACATTCCAAATCTGGTCTATTTTCATAGCTAAACGTAAAGTTCTTGTCTCTATCAACATATTTCGATAATATGCAATACTTAAAACAATAGATATCACTGTTGGCAATGTTTACTAGAGACTTTGAATTTTTGTACCTGTGAGGAAGTTCTATGTGTGCACTTCCACCCATCAATGGCGTATATTTATTTACTCGCAATTCTAATTTATGTAATTTGACATAAAATAAACCCGAACCCTTCATACTACATTCTTCAAACTCTTTCAGAATCTTTTCCTTTTGTTTGTTGATAAATTCCCTGATATCCGAATACTGATATAGCACATCATGTTTACTTTTAAAATTATGAAATATTGTCTCGTTGTGAACACTGGCAAACATACATTCAACAAATATGTTAAATTTTAAAGCAGAGTACTCGCTTAAATGTCTCTTTAAAATGTCTTGCATTTCGTCAGTGACACATTCTAAAATATCTTTCAATTCACTCTCATGATTTGTCAGATTTAGAGCAATATAAGTCTTCAAACGATTTTTGAATGCTCTATCCGATAACGCAAACACAGATCCTGAACATACTTGACTGGATGTTGACGCCACCATTGGGACAGCATCCGCTCCAGAGGTCGGTTGTGCAACCATCCCAGATGTTGATGTTGGGATAGCAACCACTCCCGAGAAAGGTGACGTAATCATCTCGGATGCAGAGGTAGATGGTGGTATAGAATCAACCCGTGCGGTGTTCATGACAAGTGTAGCGTTTTCATCTCCATTCACTTTCTCATAAGCCCCTTTGGCATCTGTAACCTGATAGCCAATCATTAATATTTTCATAAGTATTAGGCAAACTTAGTATGTGTTTACATTTACATACTTACCATACTATGGTTTTTCACATGCTGGACCATATGTCTTTCGACTTTGCCAACTGTACCACATAGTTTACACTTGAACCTGGTTGTGCTGTGATATTATTTTTTGTGTCGTGCTAAAATGTCTTTGGATGAATAGTCTTTTGAACAAATATCGCATTTGTACCCTATCGCACTATGTTTGTTCTTCACATGTGCTGTTAATCTCCATTTATGTGAAAATGTTTTGCCACAAATGTCGCATTTGTTTTCCATTTTTGTTATTTATGTGGTTAATTGTTGAATAATGTCTTCCACATCGGTCCCCTCCTCCTTCAAAGCTTCGCGTTTCCTTTTTTCTCCTCTTTTAGTTCTCTGCTGAAAACAATAATGTAAGTTAGCCATGCATACAGTACATACTACATAGGCATCATTTGATATCGGAACAAACAAAAATACACTCACCGCTTTGTGGTTAGGGCATGTTTCAATACAATTCTCCCGTCGAAATCTATTTTTCCTGTTGGCTTGTTTCTCCTCATCAACGACTATTTTCACAATTTCAGGTTTCTGTTAAACAAAACAATAACAAATATAATCATTGTGCATTACAAATACAGTTATAATTGCTATGAAAAAGAAATACACTTACATGTGTCATCACATCTCTCCGGTAAAATCTTTTTTTTTTTTTTCTGGCGCTTTCACAACCACGTCCACACTTTCTGGTTTCTGCACGAAAGCAAAATAACAAATATCACCATTATGTATATCATGTTAGAATTAATCAAAGAAATAACCACACTGTACTCACCTCTTTGTAAGTGAGGCAGTTAGGATCGCACAGTTCCCGCCAGACGGGGAAATGTGACTCGGATGGTCGCTGTATTCAATCAGGTGCTCGCCATTACCTAGGCAGGTATTGTGATGGTAGGTATCCTCGTGTGTTGATATTGAATTTAAAAAAAGAATTTCCGTATTACCACATGGTAACACTAATGAGTAATCAGTATGTAACTGATTTTCTCCGTGTATTATTCTCTTCACCTCCGTATGTATTTTATTAGAGTTGTTTATGTAGTACTTGTGAACGATTTGGTGCGGTTCATCCAACCATTCATCTCTCATAACAGTTGGATAAGAATATGTTACCTCAAATGGCAATTTTCAATGTTATTCTTTCGTTATTAGTGGAATGTTCTTCAAAGCGCTACTGTCCATGACTCCTCATCATGCCCTAATACTTCCGCTTTTATATCAGTGACATGGAGCAAAAAACTCATAGGCTATATCTTTCGCAACACAACTTTCTCTTCAACTGGCTGGGCTGCGGAAGGTCAGCAGGTGTACACCGACACGTGTCAGCTACTTTCTCTTTCAAGTAAGGTCGACAGGTGTGTATTCGAGACAGAGCTTGCGCTTCCGACATGCGTGACCCACTTCTCACGCAGATGGCTACACCGATCGCGTATTAAAAACTCATACAACACTTTATTTTCAACTGGCCGGGGGAAACGTTCTCACAATACAATGGACAAAGTTGCACACAACACGTGTCGAGGTGTTGTTTACCTTGTCACTTGCGCTGCCGAGGCCAACACGTTACGCCACGATTTCACATTATTTTGTAACCATGTGGATTACTAACAACGGACCACGACACGTGGGACTTACATAACGCAGAAGTGAACAAGCTTTCACTTTCACAAAACCCCTCTCCCCAGTAGCAGTTGAATTCAACATTCCCTCCATTCTCATTCGCCAATCGCTTTTCCATTATCCATTCGCATACGAGCATCACCCCACCCAACCACCGTTTACGACCATTCACATACATGAGGTCCCCATCCTCATTCGCTAATCACAATCCCCTTCCAACCCCATTAACCAATCGCATTTAAGACCCTCCCCCATGCACCAATCAAAATTGAGTTCCCCCACTTCAACCAATGACGAAGCAACGCCACGCCTCCTTCCCCCACCCCTCCTTTGGCCACGCCCCTCCAGGACCTCCATACCCACAAGCCGATCACGTGACCCCACTTTCTATACTACTCTCCACTGCGCTCGCTGTACAGGCAGCATTGACTCCAACATGTACAAAGAATGGAAATGTCCCAATTCCTGCCCAAGTTCACTTTTTCATCCTATTCGAGGTGCCGGAGCTGAACTCTGTCTCTGGCGATCTGGAATATACCACAGAGAGCGGCCTGTGAAGCGGCAAACAACTATTGCTTGATCGAGTCACAAAATCAGAACCCATCCCTAGCTCATGCCAGAAATACCCCACTATCTTGTCTCACGGTGAAATGTAATTCAGGGCTATTACAAACAACAAAAACACACAACCTTCCTAACATCATGCCCTCACGGCCGATCGGACTGTTTATTACTAGAGTCATCTCACAGTTAACTGCTATAGGCATCCGATAAGGAAAACTCAGTGCGCAGGAACCAGCGGGCGTGACTGTCTCGCGCAGATGACGTATGCTCCCGTTCCCAGCATGCTCTCACGCCTACTGCAGGGGGGTAAGAGGGGTATAGCATGCGCGCCGCGAGGAGTCCGAACTGAGTTTTCCTTGTAGGATACCTATAGCCTCATAAATTAAGACAATTCATCCTGACTGTGGTTTTCCTAAGGCGCTAAGACAAAAATTGGGATGAGCCATGGACCTAAATTGCCCTCGCACAAATTACGGCATTTTCCAAATTAAAGTCTTATGAAGTTGAAGCTTTGGTTTTCGCATATTGCCTTCGATACTCTGGGTCGAGTTTACTCGAGCGTCACTCGAGGGTTCAGATTCCTTTCCTTGCGACTAGGACGTCCACTCCATGTGCAGGCTTTTAATATCTTCGGCGAGTCTGATCTGTTGCTGTTCTATCGCGCTTCTCCCCACTCATAATATGATACCGGTAGCTATTATTAGGTTAAGTTCAATTTCGGCTTTTTCCTCCAGAAGTTTCTAATATCCCTTCAAAGGGGACAGCGAAAATCAGAGTGAGACAGGTGGCCAGAAGATTTGGAGCTTGTATACACATTTCTTCTCAGCCAAAATTTCTCTTGCAATGACACATTTTGGAGTATCTTTTAAGAGAGAGAGAGAAAGAGAATGTGTGTGTTTGTGCGTGTGTGTGTGTGTGTGTGTAGTGCCTACCTACTTCATTTGCATGATTTGGGTTCCGCATATTGCGGATAGGCTAGATGGCAGGACTGTGACCCATTCTCAAGTTGCACATCACTTCGGCGGGCCATGTTATGCATGATGTATATCTGTGAAGAGTTATGTCGTGTAATGGGTTGAGTGTATGTGTAAGTATAGTGCGGGGCAGGGGTTCCCCACCTATGTGTCGCGACACACTGGTGTCCAGTGTGTCGCGCAGCTCCATGGGATGTGTTGCGAAATTCTGGAATTCAAAAATAAATTTTATGCTATCCAGAAAGTCTCTTTACAACGGATTTTTTTTAATGAAGTCTTTCATAAAGTACATTTTATTTTGAGACAGACTTTAGCAATGAAAAGTGAACATCTGTAACAATGCTCAGTTCAGTTTTTCAACTTTGGCTACGTAAAGAGAAAGTCTGTGTAACTCACCAAGCGCAGACTTCACATTAATTTAAATAGGCGAATTTTAAAAAATGATAAGACAATTTTTTTATCGGACATCCACATAGATAGGGGTGGAATTTTTGACATATACCTCTGTTTTTTTTTCTAATACCACTCAAGTTGCTGCTTGTTCTTTTACAATTTTCAATTTCGTGTTAACATGAACCTATCTACAATACAGGATGTCCGAAACTACATAGAAGTTATCAGTGCTTTTTTTTCTGGCGGAACGGCGTTTCGATACCTTTTTGTTGCATTTTTCATCATGGAACCGAAATATGTGTGAATAACTATGTTTTAATATAATTTTTCTTTGAGTTCCGCTTAGACTTTGAAAGTCTTAGTTGGACGAAAAGTAGGATAAAATCGACAAAATTCCCGTGCAGTGAACAGTAATCATCTCCCCGTCTACTATAAAATATTCTACACAGAGTTTCACCAATTTTTTCTCCAGAAAAAAAGTAATGATGATGATGATGATTATTATTATTATTATTATTATTATTATTATTATTATTATTATTATTATTAAAATCAAATAAGTGTGTCGCGATATCGTGGGCGTTCAGTAAAGTGTGTCGTCAGTCATAAGAGGTTGGAAACCTCTGGTGTAGGGAATGAGTGAGGATGATGATAAAAGTGAGGACAAGAGAAGGGAAAATCCGGTGCCGGCACGTAGCCTATTCCTATCGAATAGCACCAAGGGGGCCGCAAGGCTTAACATCTTCATCCGACGGACGAAACACTATCAACAGTGACATATGCCTTCTCTTCATATGCACTGCAGAGATTTGGGATTTAACCCAGGCATATGGGTGCACAATTTAGTGATTAGAAGTTGTGCACCGTCATCTCTCTTAGTCCCGAGGTAGAAATTTTACGTGAAAACTTCTGTGTAAAATTTCTGACCCCGACGGGAATCCGAACCCGGGGCGGCTAGTCTGGAGGCAGACGCGCTACCACAGTGCTAACTCGACGGACTCTTTTGAATGTTTCTCCTCCCATATACCCATTCATTCGTTGGATTCTATCTTTTGTAACAACTAATTTAGAAAGTCTTTTCCAGTAAATCGATATTTTCTGTTTTTTTTATAAAGACTTATTACTAGAGCCCGGATGTTTATGCATTTATTTTAGTTAAAATAGGCAGGCATATAGGCACTAAAATAATAAAAATAGGCAGTGAAATAGGCATTTATTATTCATGGAAACAGACAAAAATAGACAAATACTTAATAAACAATCCCATACGGTACTCACTTTCCTTGGTTACATGTTACAAACAAGATGCTTTTTTAAGTTGTCAACTGTCACAGTGAGCCACCTGTCAGAGAGAACGTTTTCCATGGTGGAAAAAGATTTTTCTACTTCTACTGAAGTGATTGGAGCAAACTTAAAACAACTTATTTCAGAAGGACGGTCTCTAATTTCTTTCAGGAATCGGGAAAAATCGACTGTGTACTGTCTCAAAAAGAGAGGTGTGAGAAGGGATTAGAGATTTTAAAATACGCGTGATTTGTGCGTGCAAGAGACAACAGCAACGGGACCTGGAGACTTGCTTTTAATACTTCCCTCATCTCTTTTCTTTCGCTGGTAAACCTCGAAGTGACCTGTCCATTGAGGGTTATATTGTCCAAACATCTTTGTTAAGTGACATAAAAGATGGAATCGGTAGGGGAGAAAAGTTTACGACTTCTTGGAAACATATGTATTGCTGGAGAATAAGATTCTCAGTAAATATTTGTGTGAGGTGAATATATATTTTTGATTTGTACAACCGTTCTTTTTTTTATAATATAATTTATGTGCGGTTTATTTTAATTGCATTCAAAATATAGAAAATGTACAATAACGATGTAAAAACCTAAAAAAAAAAGCATTTAACCTTAAAATAGGCAACAGGAGCTAAAATAGGCAAAAAAGGCAAAATAAAAATTGGGCCTATCGTCCCCAAATGTGTGGAAACGTGTTTATCTCTAATAGGTCTTTCATACATACACTCAGTCTAAAGAAGGCATTTTGCCTAATATCCGGGCTCTATTATTACCTAATCATTTTAGTCAAGAGAAAGACGATATGCCGAAGTCAATTTTCTCTTGTCAGAGACAATGAAAACGTTTTTATTTATTTATTTTTTTTCATAATAAAAGCCAAACTTGATATTTTCCTCTCTATTCGCCTACGTTTAACGTTTACCACGCTGGCCACTGAACCCCAAGTTTGTCTTTCCAAAACCAAGAGAGGATGATGGATTTTAAAGGTCCATCAAATTCTTAGCATGTGAAGTTAAACTTTGAGTCCCATGTCATAGATTTACGGCACGTAAAAGAATCCATCCTTGATAAAGGGCTCTGGGTAAAATTTGTTGATCATTTCTCGTCCATATTCTATTTCTACGCTGAATAACCTCTACAGTTGAAAACATCTTTAAATAATTATTTATTATTTTCTATTATAATAGAACTACATTACTATAGTCTGTAGATTTACTTCGTCTAATGAAAAAGTAACAAATACTGTACAGTTGTGACTGCAAGTTGAGTATCGCTGCCCACAGACTGAGGAACACAGGCCGAGGAACTGCCTCTCGGCACGCTTCTATGTCACGAAGAAGGTCACGACTCCCTTGAACACGTAACATGGGTCAGGGCGCCATTTAATGTAATTGGCAACGGCAGCCTCAAAAACGCTTTATTATCAAATATTCGCAATTTCACCTTTCGTTGCTAAGCAACGGAGAACATAGTGGGGTTATATCAGAACAGCCGTTGTATGTATGCAGTGGGAAGCACGCTCCCTACAGACGATAAACATTTCGGAAATGAACACTCGTGCTCCAGGACAGATTAAAACCCAAATATACGGATTTAGTAGTTTGTGAGACTCCGAGTGAAAGTGGTCTTCCTACCCTTAGACGGAGGATAGTCCAATCGTAGATTGTTTTCTGCACACTACAGTAATAATGGAAAAGTCCAAGTTGCACCTCTTCTTGTTATGATGACTATTTCGCTAATGCAACCAGTGACCAATCCCGTATAAAACTTCTTACCGTTGCATCGAAACACGGTCATTATCACTGTAATATTGTCGTAACAATCTTGTCGCATCTGATTCGCAATTGTCTACATTTTATCATAGCTGACGCGCAATTGTTCCTGGTTAGCAAGGAGGATATTAAAGGCAGTGACAGATCATCCACATTGAAACCCAATGTACAAAAGAGCAAAATCATAACCTCATTATAATCACACAGACAATGAGCTATCGATTGGAATAAAACGTAGTAAGGAGGTGCAAAGTCGGGTTGCGAAAAAAGCACAGTGTCCACAGAATTTTTAATCTTCCTTTGTGTTAAACGTAAATTATAGGTTGGAGCGTTATCATGCTTGTAAATAACGCGTTTTGATTGTCTAAAAATTAATAGTGATTACTCAAATTATTACAGGTATATTCACTTCACCTTCGTACACATATAATTATTATAATCCAATTCATAAGAATACAATATCAGCACCAGCAATAGTACTGGTAGTAGTAGCAGCAGTAGTATAAGTAGGCCTATTAGTAATATCAGTAGTATTAGTAATAGTAGTGGCAGTATAATAGCAGTGGCAGTAGTAACAGGAGTGACAGCAGCAGTAGAGGCAACAGTAGTAGTAGTAGTAGTAGTAGTAGTAGTAGTAGTAATATCAGTAGTGTTAGTGGTAGCAATAGTCGTAGTAATAGTAGCAGCAGCAGTAATAATAATAATAATAATAATAATAATAATAATAATAATAATAATAATAGTAATAGTAATAGTAATAATTTAAATTTATATATCTTCTCACCATTCGTGAGCTGCCACAAGGGACAAAGAGTACTTAACCATAGAAATTTTTACAAGTTCATGAAAAACCATTAATTTTGTTTTAACAATGAAATTCTTACAAGTACATAGCTGCAAATAATTTTTTTTAGATTAGTGGAAATATACCTGTTTTTAGAAAGGTAAGTGTTACAAAAAAGTAAAGAATGCTACTGAACTTAGTAGTAGTAGTAACAGTAGTAGTAGTAGTAGTAGCAGCAGTAATAGTAGCAGTAGCAGTAGGAAGAGTAGTGGTGGCAGCAGCAATATTAATAAAAGTAGTAGTAGTAATAGCAGCAGTAGGAGTAGCAGTAGTCGTAGTAATATTAGCAGTAGTAACGGAATGGCAACAGCAGTAATAATAATAATAATAATAATAATAATAATAATAATAATAATAATAATAATAGCAGTAGAAGCAGCAGTAGTAATAATAGCAGTAGAAGGTAGTACTAGTAGCATTAACAGTAGTAGTAATAATAGCAGTAGTATTAGTAGTAGCTGCGGTAGTCGTAGTAATAGGGGTAGTAGTCGTAGTAATAGCATCATTAGTCGTGGTAATAGTAGCAGTGGCAGTAGCAGTAATAATAATAGCAGTAGAAGCAACAGTAGCAGTAGTAGTAGTAGCAGCAGTAGAAGCAGTAGTAGTAGTAGTAGCAGTAGTATTAGTAGTAGTAGTAGTAGTAGTAGCAGTAGTCGTAGTAATAGTAATAGTGGCAATAGCAGTAATAGTAGTAGAAGCAACAGTAGTAGTAATAGTAGTAGCATTAGTAGCAGTAGTCGTAATACTAGCAGTGGCAGTAGTAACATCAAGTGGCAGCAGCAGTAATAATAACAGCAGTAGAAGCATGAGTGGTAGTAGCAATAGTAGTAGTAGCAGCAGCAGTAATAGTAGCAGTGACAGTAGTAATTATAATCGCAGTAGAAGCAACAGTAGTAGTAGTAATAGCAGTATATTAGTAGTAGCAGTAGTCATGGTAATAATAGCAGCAGTGGTAGCAGCAGTAATAATAATAGCAGTAGTATTCAGAGTACCAGTAGTCGTAGTAGTAGCAGTAGTAGTAATATTCAACTGAAAAGGTTATCAGCATCAAAATTCAACATGAGCGAAAGATGGCCGAACAATTTTGCCTGCAGTCGTTTATTAGGTACAGGATTCCTATTTTAAGTGTCGTCAACTTACGACACGAGACCCACATTTTTACTTGCCACTTTAGGAATCCATGCTAAGGATTTTACAATCTTTCCGGATTTGAACCCACGAATCTCGGGTCCAACGACCAGCATGCTAACTTCGAGATCAGCGAGGACCACGTAGCCTTATTAGTAAATTAGAAGTTGCTTAGGCTATACCTTCAAATTTCAAAGCAACACACAACACAGTACTGATTGTAAAGCTGGTTGAAATAGTTGATTATAATTTATGAAGAACTCACTACTTTCGTTTGTCTGGATTGCTTAAAAAAATATGAAAATCCACTTCGAATATCAGTCACATAAAGGACTTAGAATAACTCACAGACGACAGATTTCACTTCTTCGTTCGACTGGAGTATTTCTAAATTTCCTTTGTGAAGGATAGTTAGACCTAACTGTAAACCGAATCTTTCGCAAGCGACGGAAAAAAGTTTGCGAAAGGCCAAGTATTGTTAACGCCTCTAGCGTACTTCTGTCTTTACAGTTTGCAGAGCCTCATCATCGCGAAATGGCCACCTCGACCGATATTTCTCCATCAGATTGGTGTCACTTCTATTGACATGCTTGAATGAAACAGTTGCAATAATTGTACGCTTTACTTGCTCATTTACAATTCTGCAAATTCCATGGAAAGCTGCTTTTGTCCAGTAACAGAGCAAGAAGTGCGGAAATTACTACTATTCTTTCGTCACACACCTTGAACTTGATAAGAATGAAGCATCTTCCATTACAACAAGAGAAATGTGCATTAAGGGAAAACGAAGTCGGTTGGAGGATCAACGTCCAGATCACATGTTACCCCAATTTGGTCGAATGATCATCCACCTCCCGGAGCAAGTGGGTGTAAGGCCGACAGTCGACTGGCAGACCTTGATTCTATTAGATCTGTTGCACGACGACGAAACAAAATGGCGGAGAAGTTTGCATTCAATAACAATAAACAGCAATATAAAAATATGATAGTACTTTTTCACAAATCAATATGTTTATGTCTAATGACTTCTTAATAAAACCTCCCTCATGACGGCGATACGTGCAGCTTGTGACCAGAATTTTGAAAGAAAGTAAGCCGTTAAGTTCAAGCCAGAATTCGTATAACTCTGACCCGGGTCCCGATGGCCTTCGGAATACTGTATAGTGAGAACGTACGCAATGGCTTTCTTATTACATACGAAGGTATTTTATAACTCTATTAGTCCCCCCCCCCTCCCTTTCGCTGCCGTCACGTTTCCGTTTATAAAGAACCGGTGAACTTCGCATTTAATTTGAAATGTTTCGCGTCTTGGAAGTTTTCTGTGTCTCGAAGGCCAAGTCCTACATTTTGCTGTAATTGGTCATCGCTTCATGATACCACGACTGTAAAGAGATTTCTTGAAAGGAATTTCGCTATGTAGAGAGGTGAAAAAAAACTGGTTTGCATAATATTTTTGCCGACTGGTTCCATATATTCGAAACAATTTATAGAAACAAATTTGTGTAAAGTTATACTAACTTAATAAGGTTAACTGCATTAAAATTACCCTGAAAAATAACAAGACAAGAGTCAAAATAAATAAAGTATTTACTTATTGAGGATTCTAAGTTGAACAAGACCTGCCTGTCTGCCTGTCTGCCTGTCTGCCTGCCTGCCTGCCTGCCTGCCTGCCTGCCTGCCTCCAGCCTGCCTGATTATCTATTTAAGCCTGCAGAATTAAGGATATAGGGCCTTCTCTTATAATCTACCAGGTCACAAAGAACACAAACAGTGAAATTTAACAAAAAGTGAAAGAACAAAATACTAATATATTATAGAAAATAATAGCATGAGAAAAGTTGACACTGTACAAAATGAAAATAATACCGAGCCTAATAGAAAGAAAGTAAAATACAGATCTAAAGACTGGAATATACCATAAGCAACTGAATTAGTACAAATAGTTAACAAGGAAAACGTAAGGAAGAATACAACAAACGTAGTGTAACAAAATAATATAAAAAGACGAAAGTTAAATAAAAGCCACAATAAAAAAGCTATGATAATAAATTCATCTGGTGATGAAAAGAGTTCAGTGTTGGTGAACAAAAGAGAAAGAAACAAATATATTATTTACAAAACTGTCGCAAAGAAAAGTACTTAAAATTGAAAGGAATCTGAATTGGAAACTAGATAATGTCCGACAGTCTCTGACATGCCGTGATAGAGATTTCCAGAGATGAGTTGTAGAGACGGTGAAAGATGAATAATAGGAGGTTGTTCGGTGTTATGAATGGAGAGAGTGATCTGGCGTTGTGAGCGAGTATCTATTGCGTGATATGAGGACAAATGATCAAAATGAGAAGCTAAATAGCTAGGGTTAGAATTATGAAGAATACTGAAGAGTAGCGTAAGAGAGTGAATAGTTCTTCGCTCTTTGAGACGAACCCAGGACAGCACATTTAGTGAAGCTGAGATACAGTCAGATCTACGGACATTGAAAATAAATCAAACACATGCATTACGAACACGCTGTAGTCTTTCTGTCAGCCCAGGTTAAGGTTAGTGAAGAGATTATCACAGTAATCAAAATGAGGCATCACGAGCGACTGTACTAAATTTTTTTTGAGAGTCAACAGAAAGAAATTTCGGATTCTTTTTAGTGTGTGAATATCAATAAAAATTATTTTATACGTGTATGTGTGTGATCTGAGTATTCCAACTTAAGTTTTTATCCATATAAACTACCAGATGTTTCATGTATCACTAAGGGATAATAGTTTCATTTATTTAACAGTAGGTAAGTTACCTGCATTTAATTTACTTAACAGTCGTTGATGTCCCATTGTAATTGCCTGTTTTTTTTTTCCGAGTTCAATTTTAGTCCAAATTTTTTCCTCCATGAAATAATTGATTTTAGATCATTGCTAATTTCATTTATTGCGTCGTTTAGTTCCAGCATAGGTGCAGAGATATATGAAGGGTACACGTGAATAACGATCAAGGTCCATTTTAGAAAATTTCGAGAAAAACGAATTTTAAAGTTTAAGCACTTAATACTTTGTTATGTGTGTATTTAATAGAAATTGACGTAATGGAATGTCAAGAACGATGATTTCTTATTACTAGCTAGACCACATGATAGTACTTCCTTTCCACTATAAGATAGCATTATTAACTCAATTTCGATTTTTGATGGACCTTGATCGTTTTTCCCGTGTACTCTTCATATATTAATGTAAGTCGTCAGCAAATAGGACATGTCTATAGTGTTTAATAGATTGTGATATGTCATTTATGTAGATCGTAAAAAGTAGATATCCAATAATTGAGCCCTGTGGTACACCTATACCAGGAAGAAAATCGATCGCAGACTCGCACACATTGTTGGCGTACTTGAAGGTAGGAAATAAACCACGAAACTGAATTTTCTGACAGGTTAAGGGCTCGCAGCTTGCATAGTATCAGATCTATGTCAACTCAGTGAGAGGATTTTCTGAAGTCAAGAAGTGTCAAAATGGTCAATTTTTGTTTCTAGGCATATTACCGTGAAGTATGTATTATGTTTAATAACAAAGTGTTTTTATTTTAATTATAAATATATTTGGGTGGTATTCATAGACATTTCGCAGCACGCGCTACGAGCGTACTAAGCTAGCCCCGGCTATCCACTGATTACTTGTACAGAATTCAATTCATATCCTATCGCTAACACTGGTTTATGAATACGAAAAACGCTGATCATCCACCGGAAACCCGGGCTAAAAATGTCTATGAATACGGCCTTTTACGCCCACATCTGCAATAATATTGAGCATGTTACAACAAAAAGAACTCTATTAACTATGCTGAGGACATTTTTTATTACGTTATTTTACGACGTTTATCAACATCTCAGGTTATTTAGCGTCTGAATGAGATGAAGGTGAAAATGCCGGTGAAATGAGTCCGGGGTCCAGCACGGTGCTAGTATCTAAGAAGAAGCTTCGTATTTTAAATGTGTAGGATTATGAGCTAATAATATGCTAGTCACTGCGCCTCGACTGGTACAGGCCGTCTCGCAGACAAATTTAATTGTCATCGTGTCTGTTAAGACCTCCACGGCAATGCAGGGATTCCCCCGACACAACTCATATCCAGGTGGTGACGTCATCCCAGCCTTGCGCATAATAACCCACAAATACTCTGATTTCACAGCCAGTGCTTGCTAAATCGCGCTAACGGAGCGTTAAGAGGCACAAAGGCCCCGTTCACACGCGCAGAAGCATGCGGAAGCACCGAGCACAGCCATTCTAGTCTTGATTCATGGGCAAATTTGTTTATCGCTTGTTTCTAGAATGATGGATAAATGACAGGGTGGGTCTTTATTTAACTGCCCTTTAATATGCACAGATTAACCAGAAATGATTGCACCATGATACAGGAAGGCGACACATACTGCATCGTTACACATTTTACGCGATTCCTTTATCGTGTTGCGAATATTAGGTTTTACATTTTATTTCTTTGAACTAAAGACACAAATGAAATCATTTAATATATACCAAAAGAATATGATGGAGAACTTCCGTTTTCTGATTTACATATAATCCTGATCACCACCACTTGATAGAGTGAGTCTCCTGTTTTGGCCTGTGAACTAGCTGAAATAGATTAATCCATCTTCTCCTCTGACGTCCAAGATCCTTTCTTTCTAGGCATTTCACCTTTACAACAGAAAGTCGTTGAGTACAGAAATAGCTGTAATTCATATTTATCAAGAATGACAGAATCTCGCATCCCGCTACAGACTTTTAAATACGAACCAGCAAGATATTCTACTTCATTTTTATATTTTACGGTTATCATCATCATCATCATCATCAACATCATCACGAATTTAGAACTTCTTTATCCTTTGAGATGGAATTGAAGCATTAGTTTCGAGTATCGGTTTAAATTTAATTAATTTCTCCTCAGATTTACTTCAAGTAACTACAAGAGACAATCAATAAGTTTCCAGACTGCCCTGAATGTAGGCAACATACAGGACATAGGAAACAAAGTTAACTGGAACCCGGGAAACGCCTGGAATCCATATTAAAAGCACCACTTGAAAGGCAGGGAAGAAGACTAGCCATAAGGCATACATGAAGAGATTACAGAAAAAATCGCAATAGGTCCTTGATATGTTTGTTTAAAATCACATGTAGGAGCTCAGTTCTTAAAGACAATCTGACGCTGTTTGATAGACTGACTCAACTGGCATAGAAGCAATAATCTTCAGTGACACGTGCATGCATATTTAACGGTAGAATAAATACAAGTGCAGTTCGGAAATATATTGATTGTAGGTACTTTGTGTATCCGCATAGTAATCTTCCAATGAAATTTATTTTGTTTATGAAAATTGAAATTTGAAATTCAAAAGTAGGCCTATGCTGTTGTTTAGTCAACTGTCCGAAGACAGATATGAACCTCACAAGTGATACCAAATCACCACTTATGAGGCTACTAGGCTAGGAGATAATGGGGTAAGGTGGCCAAATAGGCCTATATTGAAGGCTTATTACTGTATAAGACTCTGAACACATCCCTCCCTTTTCGTTCTAAAGCTTCCAGATGTTCGTTTAATACTTCATTCCCAAATAACAACCGAGTGAAAATTCCTCCTAATAATGAGATCTCCAATCTTTCCATACCTGTCACAGCTGAACTTCAAAATAATTTGCAATTAAAAGTAGGCCTATACCCCGTCATAATTCTAAATACAATTAATTTTTTCCAGTATACAAGGGATTGTGAACATTTGATATATTTTTCAACTTTCTTTTTCATTCATTCATAGATTTCTGTCCAAGGGAAGGTCTTTCACTGCAAACCCAGCATTCTCCAATCTTTCCTATTTTTTGTCTTCCTCTTGGTCTCTGCATACGAACCATATAATTATCTTCTCATTTTATGCAAGAAAAAAGAAATAGGCAGGATAGATTTAGAACGGATATTTGGTGTTATTAGTTTCAAATTAAGCCCTATTAATTTCTTACTAAAATTAATACGTAAACATGTGCATAATTCCTAGATAAATAGAAATGAATCGAAGATATCGCATATATACAAAAGTCGACCGATAGTTTAGGAGAAATCAGTGTACATATCGACAAGCCTCAAAGTACTTTTTCGGCATGAGATAATGAAAACGTGTATTCCCGCGAAAATCTCGAAATAAATTTCTTTCGGCAAGGAAATACATTTTAAATCTTTCAGCAATATAGTTTTGTCTGCTTTAAGTTATCGATGGAATCTGACTTTCATGAACTCGTTCTTAAAGTCAGCAGAAAATAAAAGCTCCTCGGATTCTAAAGTTGACTGTACTGATGGTTTATAGAAGTTAGGACTATGATCAGCTGCCCAGAGTTCACTTATGAGACGATCGTACTTAAGATGTTTTTGAACAGTGTGCTCTTCTGAAATTGTGATAAACTTCATGCGAATAACAAACGTGTCCCGAAAGCGCAGACTAGCATACTAAGAAACAAATTTACATTGAACGAGTCAATTTTTAGGGAACAAGCGAATTTCCTAATTTTGACGAATCCAACAACTGAATAACATTATAAACGTATTTCATGCTATTTCTTTTGTACGACAATATACAGAGGGTCATACTGAAAGTCCTGAGCAACCATTTATTACAATTCCAACAATATAAGAAAAATGACTGCATGATCGTAATCTACAGACTTTACGCTACGTGTTGACATACTGTGACGTCATTAGCTTCTAACACGTGATCACAGGCAATGTTTGCAAAATGGTCGACAACGATGATTCGTTTCGACAGCGTGCTGTCATTAAATTCTTTATTAAAGAGAAAAAATCTTCTGCTGAAATTCACCACAGGCTTCAGTATGCATACGGAGATGTGTGCATGGGCGCCAGCAGTGTTAGGAGATGGATGAAACATTTCAAAGACGGGAACAAGCGCATTCAAGATGAGCCTCGTAGCGGTCGCCCTCGAACTGACTCCAAGGAACGCAACAAGGAAAGAGTTGAGTTCTGGGATGCATTCTGGTTGAATTTCCTGAACCTGGAGAGACCATAAATGCTGTCCGCTATATCCAGACACTTTTGAAGCCTCGTTATGCATTACGCGAGAAACGACCTGAAAAGAACATAATCCTACAACACGATAACACTCGGCCTCACATTGCTCGTGTCACCATAGAGCAAATCAGGACAGTTGGGTGGGAAATCCTTCCGCAATCTCCCTACAGTCCCGACTTGGCACCCTCCGACTACCATCTCTTCGGTTCTCTAAAGGAACAGCTGCGAGGCCAACAACATTGACGTAGGTCAATGTGTTCAGGAAGCTGGAACGGACTTTACCGCAAGGAAATTTTCAGACTTACAGACCGGTGGCAAAAATGTGTTCAAAGAAATGAAGACTATGTGGAAAAGTAACACAAAAGTCTGTAGATTAAGCTGATGTACCTGGTTTGTCTAAAAAATAAAAATTAAGATTTATAACAAACGGTTGCCCATGACTTTCAATATGACCCTCGTATAAAACGATTAATAAAGAAATAACAAATTTTTAATAATGGGTAGTTTGATATCATGTCTTATGATGAAAGGGGTTGTTATGACAACGGTAATATATTAAATATTATTGCACAGCAAATCGTTTCGTAATATTAACTTTATGTGCACAAGTTAAGCCGTCATAATAGAAGTCATGACGTTTTAGTCGGCATGGTAATATTTTACGGTACTGGTAGAATAATGGCGCATATTATTATCGATTTTTCACTAACGATAAAGACTATTTATAATGCATAATTAGAAAAAATATAATTACTTCTAGTTAATGAATGAAAAGGTAAAATTCAAATATTAACCAAATTCTGTCGAGACGGTTATATCACGATATTATGATGACATGAATTATTAATTTCAGATTATCAAAGTTGCATTTGAAGTTAGTAATAGTAATCACGAAATATAAAATCTCAAATGATCATTTTAAAAATATTTACTAGCTAAAGTTCATAAAATTTACTTTCATCTGGATGCCTAAGGTTAGAGTGATCAATTCTAACGCGGCATTCATTTTCTTCAGTTTTATTTAATTTTTTTAAAATAGATCTGCCAAAACTCAGTACAATCTCCAAAGTGTCAAAAATAATCAGAGTGTATCAATGGATAGCAAAGCATATGTAAATGTATACATTCCCGTCCATTTTCGCACCTCAAAATTCTAAACTCAACAACACTATTAACTCATCGTAACGATATGTACGTCACGAGCAGTCATCGATTACAAAATGAGAAGACTGGTCAAGTTATTGAGATTCAGCGTTGTTTCGCAGTTCAATATGAAACTAAAACCGGTCGCAAGTAGAACAGTAATGGAGCTCAAATGATTTAAGAGTGTGTCTTAATAAATCATAACTCGTATATTTCACAATAGATAATAATAAGTTTTATAATAATAATAATAATAATAATAATAATAATAATAATAATAATAATAGTTTTATTTTCCCTGGCAGAGTTAAGGCCATCAGGCCTTCTCTTCCACTCGACCAGGATCAAAGCACATACAGGAAAATACATACCTATACAGAAGTAGTAACTTAAAAATAACAATAATATAAAAATGAAATAAAAAAGATTGAATACACATGAATATAATCACAAACTGGAAAATACATTCCGGTATACACTTTACACTTTTAAACGAAATGTAACAGTTTCAATACTAAATGTAGAGCAAACCAGTAATGCATGCTATTCATGACAAAATGAATATAAATTATAAACTGTTTAAAAGTAACAATTATGACTCACAATGCCTGGCCTTTGTGAAGAGGAAGTTCAACAGCAGCCGAAGTGTTGCATCGAGGAAGAAAATCTGCCATCTCGTTACGCGCTAGGAAATAAGCAATGGAATTTAAGTTAATATAACTTTCTGATCGGTATCATCTTGAGACCATAATCAATGGGCCCCAATGTGTGTAATATATCACATGTTGGTTCGAAATAATCCAAAGAGGACACATTTTCAAAGAATACAGTCTTAGAAACAAACAGTGTATTTCATAATGACTTTTCATAAATTTAAGTAGTAATAGAGGATGCTATTACCAATATTTTTTGTTGGGAAACCCATGATCGGTCGGAAATGAAAAATAGCATCTGTGCAGCCCTAGAACTATGAGATCATGTTATCGTTATTCACTAGAAATTTTAAAGTGATAATAGTAAATTCAGGTATGAGATATTTCATTACCGTTAACATTCACAACAAATGTTCGAAGTGACGTCCGCCAACTTCATTACATTGATGATCAGCAGGGCAAGGGATTTGTAATACTATAAAATAATGATGAAATATTGTATATATAGCCAAAATTGTTATGAACTTGAACCGAGTTTTTGCACTGATTAAGCAGAAGTATAGTTCAGTCAATGAAAATTACGCGCAACTTGTTGCGAAATTATTTCAGATCCTGCACAGTATTTGCTCCCCCCAGAGTATAAACAACTAAACAGTGCAGTTGTGTTCAAGTGTATCAGTCAGCAGGTCGTGCACATTTCTTGCGGAGATAGAACAAGTACAGTGTATACAAAATTAAGAGCACGTATTTCAGAATTGTATGGTATGCTTATTATTTACCTAAAACAATAAACAATTCTGCAAATTCTGTAAACGTTATGTTCCAGGTTCTAGGAATTTAACGTAAAGCGCCATGTAAGTACTATTAAACACAAACGTGCTTATGGTGACAAATTGAATTCTGAGACTCGAGTTACACTGCCTCGGCTGCTGCGCGACTCGCCAATTCGTTCCTTAAATTTCCCCCTCGTATTGTTAGATGACGTCACCCGCTCAAACTCAAGGTTATGGTGGATACATTGATTCTTCATCCGTCAATCACCCTATACTTCATTTGAATTTGTCGTGTAGTATAGAAATAAAATTATAGGCGCGACAAAACTCGTCTTAAAATGTGTCGGTCGATGTTCTGGGATCGCATCCTAATACTGGACCGAACTTATAGACATATTCAAGTCAATACAGTGAATAAAGCACACCTAGTGAAGTTTCAAATGTGTTATCGAACACATCTTCCTAATGACATCACTGAAGATGTACATTTAAGTGACGTGCCTAATTTCAAGTATGCTGCAACTGTGTCAGCCAACGTGGAACGCAGTTTTTTCCATGTAACAGGGTGTCGTTCTCAAAGGAAAATTTGAAAATGATATTCGCTGTGTACTATAAAAAATCACATAGGGATTATAAGGTTTATGTATGTTGATATGTAATGTGTAATAGGCTATTGTAACATTTGCGATGTCGAAGAAGTATAGGCCTATGTATCTGTCTCTCTTTTTTTTTTTTTTTTTTTTTTTTTTTTTTTTGAAGGGCATCAGTCAATTGATGTAAAATTTGGGAAAACCCACCCCCCAAAAAAAACTATATTAAGAGGTTTAAAAAAATTGTATTTTTTTTCTGATTTCAATAATGTACCTATGTGATATTTGATAATATATTAACGATTTATATATTAACGATATATTTTAAAGAATTTTCTTAATTTTCACACGATGGAAATTAATGACATCCTTTCAAAAAAAAAAAAACAAAAAAAAAAAAAAAAACAAATGGCTTCAATTACTTACTTCGAAATGAAATGTATATTATATATGTAGGCCAATATATTTCTTTAAACTATGTAATACATTCATTTGGTCTCAAGTAATTATGTAGTAAAGTGTAATTTTCCATGACTGAACTGTAATTCTGCTTTGTCAATGCAGTAGCTCGGTTCCAGATCGCTAAACCTTGGGCTATACTCGTATATACTACGCCTTAACATTACCTTATAGTGTTCCAAATCCCTTGCCCTGGTGATCAGCAATGCCAATTCTCACTTCCAAAGTTCCTATAGATTCTGAGGAAAAAAAATGTTGAACTATAGTATAATTATAATACTAACAAAAGGTGTACCTCCCCCCCCCCTTTAATGCAGTGTGCCTTATTTTTGTCATTGAGAAGTTTTCTATAAACTCTAAAAGTTCTGTCTCAATAAATTTTAAATTTGAAGCATAATTCTGCAAATTATTTATTTTAACGTGAAATAAAAATATCTTCTGAAAAAATTAACGGCTAAGAAATCAACACTTCATATTCAAATTCAAATTTATTTACAATTAACATTTGAATTGAATACATATGAATAGATACCCGAAATGAGCATAATGCTCGTGCTCGGGTACAGTCCAGTAGTCTACATAAATTTTACAGGGTTCAAATAATAATGCTGATGATATAAATAATAATAATAATAATAATAATAATAATAATAATAATAATAATAATAATAATAATAATAGAATAATCGTGACAGAAATGAAATAAAAATTGTAATACAAAATAATTCATTAATAATAATAATAATAATAATAATAATAATAATAATAATAATAGTGATAAAACAAAAATATTTACAATAATAATATAAATACCAAGACGGATAAAATAAAATATAAAACCACTAGCGAGAGTTAACACAACTTGAAAAAGCATATAATAACCGGAAAAAATGCCAAACTCGAAGATCAACAGAAAAGTTCGTTGTATCGCAGACGACAGCAACCGCCGTATTGACATTGTGTTGTGCATTAATGGTAGTAGTGGGGAGCTGACGTCTACGTAACTACCGTTCTCTTGGAATCTTCTCGTAAAATCATGGGAAGTTATGAACCAGGATATCAACATTCCCTCTGGCGAAGTTTTATCCAAACATCAAATGGAACACATCTGCAGGCAAAAGTAGTCAGACAACTTTAAAATGAACACAAATCAACAAATATTCAGAACTGAGCCTGCTACAAACCATACTCAGAATAACATGAGAACGAACTTATAAAAATAAAAATATACGATAATATTATTTTATGCTCGACCATGCCGAAACGTAGTAATTATACACCTGGTAGCAGACCTTTAATGCATGTCATTAAAGTACACCTACTCATTAAAGGTCAGGTCTTTCAGCCAATGACGACTCAGGTTACAACTGTTCAGCCAATGACAGGTCAGCTTTCTACCGTTATAAAACCGCAAGTATCGATTATTCTCGGATATGCAATCGAAAGAGAATTAGGGAAAAGTCACGGAGGCTGGAAATCCAATACTGTCGCAGAAGGTTATGTTCTGTTACTATAATAATTAGCGTTAATTGTAAATAATATTGAAATAAATTCAATGTCTAATTTAATTTCAATGTTATCTCTGTAGGTTCTTATGGCCTAGCAAGGTCAATGTGGACATCTGTTCCTCGGAAAAAAATCAATACTTTCGCGTCTGCGCACATCTCACAACATACGGAACATTGCTGAAGGTCAGATACAATTAAAATTAATAATATCAAGTTAGAAATATGGTCGAGCATAAAAAGTCGTATGAAACTCGCCTATAATGGTAATTAAGAAGCTCGTATGAAAATTATGAAACTCGCTTGCGCTCGTTTCATAAATATCCATACTCACTTCTTAATTACCTTCATTATAGGCTCGTTGCATAATGTACTATTAATGTACCGAAGTACATATGATATTTCCATGCAGATATTCTGCGTCATCATACGATGAAAGAGTAATGGAACGGAGAAGTGCTTATTCCGTCGGATCCCGGCCAACTAGTCACTCATAACGAGTGCACCTCAGCACATGTGTGGACTTCGGTCCTACGTTCATAGACATCTATGACGTAGTGCAGAGGGCGGCCACTAGAGGGAGCCCAAGAGTTGGAACTTGATCTGAGACGATTCTGTCCGACGCCGGGGTGGAATCCGGTGTGGCTTAGTGGATAAAGCATCAGCACGTAGAGCTGAAAACCCGGGTTCAAATACCGACGCCGGAGAGAATTTTTCTCCGTTCCATTACTCTTTCATCATAAAAATATACTAGCTATTATTCTTACCAAGCATGAGTATATATTCTGTACAAGATGGACACTTGAGTATATTCTACTATGCTTTCAGGTTATGAGTATGTAATCTAAAATGATTAGGTACTCATGTTTTTATTCTTATTAACAAGAGTATTTACCAAACAGAAGTCCAGTATATACTAGATATTCATTTTTATTCTTATCACCCAATGAATACGACAGACATTCATGTGCGGCACTAAGTGAAGACCTGTGTATGGGAATTAGTGTACCGTGATTAGTTCCCTCACGTGACGTCACTGCTACAGTTTTTATGTTAATATGATTTCTGTATTTTAGGTCTAAAAATTCGTCTCTAGTAATTATCCACATTTCATTTCACCGCGTCCCTAACAATGGTCAGTACCTTAAAATCACAGTTAAATAAACAACTGCTATAATTCTAAGGTGAGTTATTAAAAGATAACATCACTCTAGCTTCTAAGAACTTGAAATGTACGTTGAGTTTCCAGTAGCAATTTCCAAGATAAACGACAAATTAGAGGCAGTTTTTAATCTCAAACAGAAATTTAAAGCTGCAGCAATTATCAGGGGCAGCAGTCGTGACAACAGAGAGCTCGTATTCTGCTCTGCGCATGTCATGCATCGAGTTCCGGGCGCCAAGAAGAACCTTCAAGCTGTTTTACATCTCTCATATGCAAAAGAACCATCAATGTCAACTCCAGAATTTCATCTCTGCTTGGTTGCCATGGAGGTCGACAAGATAATCAGATATTCACGCAGACGGTTCCCGACTTCCAGTTCCATCACAACGCCTCAAGACATGTGGGCTTGCCCCCGGACGAGATCTCTGCTACTCTATCAAAGTTAATAGTGGAGTTCGCGCTCGGACATTCATCATATCAAGCTGGGGAAAAGGGAATCCGAGGGAAGTGGTAATCGAGTGAAAGTCGACAATAGCCGCCGAACAAATGAACTATGAATTTCCTACCTAATTGACAGGCATGTTTTATGACATACTTGTACACAACAAAACATCAAGCACAGGATCGAGATAAATAAGAATAGGGGCTGAAATTAAGGGTTGTATTTGAACGTATATAAGAGTGGGGAGAAAATATTCCAGGGTCATGGTGAAAGAAGAGGGGATAGGGCTGAAAAGTTCTCTCAAGGACTCATAACCTCACTCTGTGTTTCATTCCTTGTTTTGAAGAGGATCTGTTCTGCATGTCGCAAGATGGAGTGCGAGATGTAACGGATCCCGGCACTTCAGGCTGCGTGTCTTGTAACGTCAACTCGTCACCACAAGGAATCGTCGATGGCTGCACTTAGATTCGTCACCATAATTCTTGTAAGTATCTGTACTTCATTTTATATGTTTGTAAATTGACCTACAAAGCTTTAAAATCAACAATTAAAATTTCTTTATTACACAACTCTTTTGTATGAGGAGCTACATCAAAGGAAACGCGATCTTTTTCCACAATTTCCATTTATGTAAATGGGATACAAATACTCTTGTAACAATCCAAGCACGTAAACTCCGTCCTTACCTGAAGAGTGGTTGAAGGAGAAGAAAAAGTGACGAGTTACGATCCATGATAATCAAAAAGGAGTGGTGGTGGTGGGGTGGTAGTAGTAGTTGCAGTGGCGGTCTAGTAGCAACAGCAGTAGTAGCAGTGGTGGTGGTGGTGGTGGTGGTAGTACTAGTAGCGGTAGTTGTAGTAGTAGTGGTGGTAGTAGTAGTAGTAGTAGTAGTAGTAGTAGCAGTAGTAGTAGTAATAGTTTTTTAAGTAGGTTATTTTACGACGCTTTAGGTTATTTAGCGTCTGAATGAGATAAAGATGATAATGCCGGTGAAGTGAGTCCGGGGTCCAGCAACGAAAGTTACCCAGCATTTGCTCATATTGGGTTGAGGGAAAACCCCGGATAAAACGTCAACTAGGTAACTTGCCCCGACCGGGAATCGAACCCGGGCCACTTGGTTTCGCGGCCAGACAAGCTAACCGTTACTCCACAGGTGTGGACAGTAGTAGTGGTAGTAGTAGTAGTAGTAGTAGTAGTAGTAGTAGTAGTAGTAGTAGTAGTAGTAATAGTAGTAGTAGTATATTTAACGACGCTTTGAACGGGACCCACAGCTTTTTTTATTAAGTTATCATGTTAAGGAATTTATCTTTATTTAAAATCCATCGCCCTCGGATGATTTCAACTGTGAACCTAGGATTCAACGGCCAGCACGGTAACCACTAGGCCACCGAGGTCGACTAGAGAAAGTATTATGACTAAGAAAAATGCATTTCGATATATTTAGAAATATACGTTTTCCAGCATCTCTGATATCGAAAAAGTGGTTTTCAATATATCATCTGCCTGTATAGCCTGCAGTTATTTCTACTAAACTATTGAACGAAATCGGTTCATATTCAATATCTAAGTACGGTATCAATTTATCGTACTCTAATGCACATGAAATACACATGTAAAACTGAATGGATATTGATTTGAAAGTAGCAACATACAATATCGGTAGCGAATCACTTAAAATCAAATTCGACTATTTTCTTCGTCGTTTTGTGTGTGTTTAATTAGTTTATTTTATAACGGTTCATCAACTGCGATAGTTATCTAGCGTCTGAATGAAATGAAGTTGATAAAGCCAACGAAATAAGTCCAGGGTTCAGAGCCGAAAGTTACCTGCATTTGCTCTTAATAGGACGAGGAAAAACCCAGGAAAAAACCTGAAGCAGGTAACTTGCCCCAACCAGAATTTGAATCTGCCAACCGTTACTCCACAGCTGTGGACGATTTTCTATGTTACGTAAAACAAACTGAGAAATGTAAATATAAATTTCATGCCAAAGAAACGGTTATTTCCTAACAGAAATGAATTGCCATCATAGGTAATGTCACGAGATGTTTTGATTTCGCCGATAAATTTACTAGCAACTAATAAATTTATTTTAGACTAAGTCAAACCTCGACTATTCCGCAAATAGAATAATGAATAATTAACAAAACGAAGATGACAAAATATTATTAAATAATATATTTTATTTACTGACCTAGTAGCTCTTACGATATTTAATTTTCCGTCATTGCCTTCTATAGTGTTAAAGAATATAAAATTGCACAATTGATCCTATACAGTTGCTAGTTTTTTTATTTTATTTTTAATTATCTTGTCAATTTCTTGCTCGAAAGCTTCTGCGTTATCTTTTCTAACCTTCCACCATCATCAAAATACTACTTTTATATGCAGGAGGAAATAATTGCCAAGCACTATCGGTAAAACAAAACCGATAATTTAAAACTATAACATTGTAGTGATAGATGGCTCTGATTAGCTGAAATTCAATGGATTCTTGTACGTCATTGGTGGATTAGAACATGAGTGAAACAGTCTGCATAATATTTTCTACTCTTAGTTGTGATTTCTATAATCTTTGACAAAAAGAATCAACACGCGAGGACAAGTAGGCTATATTGCTCGAGCAATAGCACCGTTAGATTGGAAGTGGGTGATATCTCTACGCATGCGTTACACTGATTAAGTCTACATTCTAGCTATCAGCTGTATTAGATGAGATACAGGATGTTGCAGGATGAACTGAACATTGTATGTATACCTTTTATATCACGTGCTGCTATGGTTGCACGGATCATTGGCCACATGGAGTACGTAGTGAACAATGACGGAAGTCATGTGGAACATGTAGTTGTGTAATGATGGTCAAACAAAGTTTTTGGTTTTGTCCTGGTTACTTTCTTTTCTTTGCAATACGATTCTGATCAATGTTTGTAGTTTGCCATAAGGTGCGTACACACGTAGCGAACGAACAACGAAAGAATGTTGAAGTAAAACTTCGTTGTCCGTTCGCAGTTCGGAGCAACGTATACAAATCATCAGCAAACGGTCAGAGAAAATTTGCGTTCGCCGGTTATCCGCAGTAATAGCAGACGAAAATATGATTATAGCAAGTGTAGCCATTATTATTATTATTATTATTATTATTATTATTATTACAGCAATAAGTTAATATTAGAAGATGCAATATTCCGAAATTAAAGGACGAGGAAACTAAGCAAAATTATCAGGTCGAAATTTCAAATAGGTTTGACGTATTAGCAAGTTCCGACGAAGTAGAGGAAAAGTTAGATGTTAATAGCATGTGGAAAATATTCGAGATAATATCAAAATTGCAGCTGAACAGAGCATAGGTTATTATGAAACTAAGAAAAACAAACCGTGGTTTGATGAAGATTGTTGCATGGTAGTAGAAAGAAGGAAAGAGGCATAATTGAAATTCTTACAGGATCCAGTTGAGGCGAATAGAGATAATTACTTCAATAAAAGACGGGAAGCAAATCGTACGCTTAGGAATAAAAAGAGAGATTACTTGAAGGAAAAACTGAAGGAGATAGAAAAAAATAGTAAAAATAAGAACATTAGAGATTTATATAAGGGCATAAAAGAATTCAAGAATGGATATCAGCCAAGGGTAAACGTGATCAAGGATGAGAATGGTGACTTGCTTGGAGACGCTCATTCAATCCTTAACAGATGGAAAAACTATTTTGGACAACTCCTAAATATACATAGGCCAAATAGAAATGATCGGTACGAAATTGAAATACAAACTGCTGAGCCATTTATACCCCAACCCACACTTTCTGAAGTCGAAATTGCGATAGAAAATCTGAAAAATTATAAGTCTCCAGGTATCGATCAAATTCCAGCAGAATTAATACAAAAGGTTGGAAGTGCATTATCTAAAGAAATTTATAAGCTATTTGGGAAAAGGAGATTGTACCAGAACAATGGAAGGAGTCCATAATCGTACCTATCTTTAAGAAGGGGGACAAGACTAACTGTAGTAACTTTCGAGGAATATCACTTTTGTTAACGTCGTACAAAATTTTGTCCAATATTCTTTCAAGAAGATTAACTCCATATGTAGATGAAATTATTGGGGATCATCAGTGTGGTTTTAGGCGTAATAGATCAACTATTGACCAGATATTTTGTATTCGACAGATAATGGAGAAAAAATGGGAGTATAAGGGTACAGTGCATCAGTTATTCATAGATTTCAAAAAGGCATATGACTCGGTTAAGAGAGAAGTTTTATATGATATTCTTATTGAATTTGGTATTCCCAAGAAACTAGTTCATAGATTTCAAAAAGGCATATGACTCGGTTAAGAGAGAAGTTTTATATGATATTCTTATTGAATTTGGTATTCCCAAGAAACTAGTTCGATTAATTAAAATGTGTCTCAGTGAAACTTACAGCAGAGTTCGTATAGGTCAGTTTCTGTCAGATGCATTTCCAATTCACTGCGGGCTAAAGCAAGGAGATGCACTATCACCTTTACTTTTTAACTTTGCTCTAGAGTATGCCATTAGGAAAGTCCAAGATAACAGAGAGGGTTTGGAATTGAACGGGTTACATCAGCTGCTTGTCTATGCGGATGACGTGAATATGGTAGGAGAAAATCCACAAACAATTAGGGAAAACACGGGAATTTTACTGGAAGCAAGTAAAGAGATAGGTTTGGAAGTAAATCCCGAAAAGACAAAGTATATGATTATATCTCGTGACCAGAATATTGTACGAAATGGAAATATAAAAATTGGAAATTTATCTTTTGAAGAGGTGGAGAAGTTCAAATATCTTGGAGCAACAGTAACAAATATAAATGATATTCGGGAGGAAATTAAACACAGAATAAATATGGGAAATGCCTGTTATTATTCGGTTGAGAAGCTTTTATCATCCAGTCTGCTGTCAAAAAATCTGAAAGTTAGAATTTATAAAACGATGAACGAATCAAATACCTTGGGATTAATTTTTCTGATGAAATTAAGTTTGACATTGCCAAAGTAATCAATAATTTAAATAATAAGATCCAAGCTTTAACATCTACTTATCTTCTGAAACCAGAACAAAAACTCAATGTTTTAAATATGTATATTTGGCCTATACTTGTTTATCCTCTTCAAAATGCTCCCCTTCACCAGCTTTCTGACCGGTTTCTCGAAGATGTGGATAAGTTAATTAAAAGTTCGGTGAAGGAAATTTTATATTTGCCAGGAGACACGCCCGACGCGATGTTGTACACCGAACGTAAATATAAGGGTCTCAGCCTTTTCAAAGCTCAATGGGAAGCATATTTACAGCATCTCAATATTTGCAACACATTATTGAGAACCTCGAATCCTCTTGTCGTTTCTACAAGGAACATAGCAGCAGAAAAGAAAGTATGTTCCAGGAAGTTAAAAATTCCACCTGAAGATCTGGATATAAGTAACATCAATGTCCATAAACTACGACAAAATCTTAGGAAACAAGAGTACGACAAATGGTGTGCGCTTCCGCATAAAGGAAAAGGTGTTATTTTATTTCAAGAATATACTCCCGGAAATAAATGGATTTTTTCTAAGGAAGGTCTATCTTCCTCTGAATGGCGGGACGCAATTAAGATGAATGCTAACGTAACACCAGTGAGAAGTCTTCATGGGAGATCCTTGGACGGTTTCCGTTGCAGATACTGCAACGAGATTGAAACCTTAGCACACGTCCTAGGATCCTGTCAGCATGGAGAACTCCTGAGAAATTCACGCCATCATAACATCCGAAAACTAATAGCACAAGCCCTTAGAAACAAATCCTTCGAGGTCCATGAAGAGGTGCACTGCGTTGCGTCTGAAGGCGGCGGAATTAGAAGAGCGGACATCGTGGCTCTAGACAAGACTAATAGTAAAGGCTTTATACTGGACCCAACTGTTAGATTTGAGATGAGCCAGACCCAACCATCCGAGGTCAACAAAGAAAAACAACAAATTTATGAGCCTACTATTCCGTATTTTCGAGAAAAATATCAGATGGAAGGCACCTGGGAAGTACATGGTTTAATGATCGGAGCGAGGGGCACCATCCCACGATCAACTGTAAACACTATCAAAACATTTGGAATCCATGACATCATTCCAAAAATAATTACTTCAACCATTAAAGGGTCTGTGGCAATTCTGAAAAATCATTTATACGGAATATCATAATACCCCCCCCCCCTTTTCTATTCGTTAGTGTGTGATTGTTACAAATATATGTACAAATTTATTATTTCTTAAACTTAAGCTCCTAGTTCACATTTAAATTTGGCTCATCTATCTTACTGTAATCATTACTATTCTTATATGTGTGTTATTCTGTGTTTTTGGCAACCCAGGATGCCTGGGCAGACTATTTCTTGAAATAAATTATATATACCGGTTGTTCTTTATGGTTGTGAAACTTGGACTCTCGCTTTGAGAGGGGAACATAGGTTAAGGGTGTTTGAGAATAAGGTGCTTAGGAAAATATTTGGGGCTAAGAGGGATGAAGTTACAGGAGAATGGAGAAAGTTACACAACACAGAACTGCACGCATTGTATTCTTCGCCTGACATAATTAGGAACATAAAATCCAGACGTTTGAGATGGGCAGGACATGTAGCACGTATGGGCGAATCCAGAAATGCATGTAGAGTGTTAGTTGGGAGGCCGGAGGGAAAAAGGCCTTTTGGAAGGCCGAGACGTAGATGGGAGGATAATATTAAAATGGATTTGAGGGAGGTGGGATATGATGATAGAGACTGGATTAATCTTGCTCAGGATAGGGACCAATGGCGGGCTTATATGAGGGCGGCAATGAACCTCCGGGTTCCTAAAAAGCCAGTAAGTAAGTATTATTATTATTATTATTATTATTATTATTATTATTATTATAGGCAGTTTAACAAAAAGAAAGTTAAAAAACAAAAGGCGATGGTGGCAGACACCACTCTACGAAAGTCGCAATCGATATACGTAAAGGCACTGGCTTGCTTCGTGATTTACGTCGAATTGAATCGGCACAGTTTCACAACTTCTATCGCATTTCAGAAACAGACTTCGAAATATTACTGTGCAAAATAGAGCTATAAAATTTACTGCTCCCTATATCAATAAGATTGGTAACAGCTTCTTCAGTCCACTCCAGTTTCGACATCCTATTGATGAAATTAAACTAATCCCTGCGGTCCGCTGCGACCTGCAAGCAAGTGGAAAATTCCATCCACAACGAACACCAACTTCCTTTCATGTACCGACAAGCGACGGATCACTACCGACGGCAAATCAAACGATCGGTTTGCCTTTTCTGCGTCGTCCAACGTACAGACCGATTATTTAGTCCTGACAGCTCAGCGACGCGAAAGAGGGGAAGTAATCGGAGGAGTGGGGAGAGTTCCGGAGTAGAGATAAGGGCGACCAGTCGGTAAAGGCAAGCGAGTGAATAAACCAAACACCCCTTGGCGTAACTAAATGGACTAGCCTGTCCCACGCGCACATCTCCGACAACTGTCAGACTAAATAATCGTACTGTACCGATTTCAATCAGCGAATGCATTCGTTTGTCGTTCGTTCGTTGTTCGTTCGCTACTTGTGTAAGCACCTCTATAGGCAATTAATTTTAACGTTCACTGACGTCAACGCTCAAGATATACCGTGAGATGTGTACCGAAAAGGGCTGCTCTTTCTTAAATAAATGGTAATAGGAAGTAGAAAAAAAAAATCGATTTAATGTAGCATTATCTACAGCAAAACCACCTTATACTCATTGTGAAAGGCCAATACCTAAATATGGAAATGATCATAATAAATTAGTAATTACTGTTAGTAGTCATCCGCCTAGTTATACTCAAAACAACATGTTGAGGTATCAAGAATCAAAGGTGGCTGGCATTCAGTGCTACCAAGGTTGAACGTCAAGTACTAAATATACTAAATGTTACAAAATAAATGTTTATGTTTTTAACAAAGTTACTTTTCTTCGTAAAACATTACCTAGCTACATTACATTGAATATCATTTATCATTATTACTAATTACTTATTTTTCGTTGCTTTTGCCTCCCCTTTTAAGACTGGATAAATACACAGTAATTCTGAAAGAACTACTTCACACAGATGTATTATGTGATGAAAACAGTAATTTCACATACAACTTGCTTATATAAAATAATACTAATTTTATTTTCGCAATATACAGTATTATTTTATAGGTCTATTATAATGGGCAAAGCGCTTTCTTCTAGACCCAAGAGTTGTGGGTCGATGGATTTTTCAGTACACAAAAATCCGGAACGCAAGTAAGGTATTCCGGAAGAAACTTTAAGCCGTGTGTCACGCGTCGGAATTTTCCTGCACATTACAGACCACCAAGTCTAAATTATAGCCTCTGGTCCAAATTTCTCCTCTCTCGCGTTCAGTAACACCTTAGTTGCGTACTAAGTGGAGCTTGAGACAGCTCGCGTACAGACTACTAGACATATGCTTCACTACACACTACGAGGGAAAAGACTTATTGGAAGACCTCACAAGAGATAGTTGAAGACAAGGATGATCATGAATATTTACAAATATTGTTAATCATTTACAATTCATTTAATTATGGAGACGATTACAACAATCGCGTGCGCGCACACACACACACACACACACACACACACACACACACACACACACACACACACACACACACACACACACACACTCTAAATATACACACGATATGCCGTCTGAATTAGAGAATTTAATTGCTGTAAAGCACCTGAAATTGTGCCAACCAAAGAGTTACCGGTACAAAATGACTGACTATCGTGATATCTGAAAAACACGTGTATTCGAGGAAATGTTCTCAGTAATGAAGTAAACCTAACAGCTGGAAAATCATTCAAGCAGATGATCAACTAATGGGGGAAAACAGTTGCAGTTTTAAATTAGTGCCACACGATATATTGAACCGATTATATATATCGACGAATATCCACAGAAACAATTCGCTTCACAACTTTCCCTTCAACAGTTTAATTAAAGAGCACTGCTGTTTACTTTAGAAGAGGCAAATGAATATAATGCCCCTATAATTAGGGTGACCAGATGTCCTCTTTAGTCCGGACATATCCTCCTTTTTTTAGACCTTTGTCCGGAGTCCGGGCGATTTTTAAAAAGATCAAGAAATGTCCTCCTTAACTTGTATGCATGATATTTTGAAGTTATCTTATTTCACGCATTTTTCAAGTAATTTGCCTGTAGATGGCAGCAGCATCGACAACTTCTTAAATATTTTCACTTTCAAATAACGGCATTCGTTCCTTGCTGTAACCGCGTGGTGTAAGGCGTCATGCTTTGGCCTGATGATAAGAAATGCACTCTGTTTCGGGCGAATTGGATTTTATTGCGGTTGGTGGTAAGTAGCTAAAGGCACAACCGAGTTTCTTGCCGGGTCAACCAAGTACACAACCGAAGCTTTTACCTGAAGCGTTCACAAGAAAGTACATAGACTAGTACAGCTTTAGCCTTTTTAGTTACGGAAATGGAACGATTACGTTTGATTTTTCTGCATATAACATTTACGTGGAGCCTTGCATTTGACTGTTCCTGAGGTTACGCCTAATTAATGCTCATGTAAATGGTTCCAGATTCCATTTAGGCTAAGTCAAACTGGAGGCAGAAGATTGGCTCCCTGGGTCTCAGCAGTATCTATGCCTACAAAGAACGTAAATCGGAAATCAGTGCATTTGTTAAATTGTTCTTCGGCCCATCTTTCCTACCACTAAGTGAAGTTGATTATGTTAGAACGATGTCATGGCAATTCTGCCAAACAACAACAGAATGCAGATATTCTGTGACTATATTTTAGAAAAATATATTACTGAGGAGAGTGAATTTCCCTCATGTATCTGGATACTAAATTCATCAAACTCAATGCGTAGAACGAATATCTGTGAATATTTTATTCGTGCTTAAATAGCATGTCCTATCGTCCTTATCCAACTCTTTTTTTAATTCATAGATGTTCTTAAATACAGTATATGCAAACAAACACGTCAAAATGAAAAACAGACAGGCGTCGCACAACGGCAAAGAAGTAGGTGCCAGTGTAGACAGTCATTCGTCAGTTCTATGACTCTAGATGAGGATACTTGGGGTACGTGAAGGCTACAGACATCTTCCAAAACAGTGAAGGTGTAGGAACAACGTTTTAGAAAACACGACGTGGCATTCATATGTTAATGTTAATTTAATTTCTTGTACGTAATATTATACTAATGGGCCGCCGAGTTAGCTCTGTGGTAGCGCGTGTGCTTCCACATCAGGTGGCCTGGATTCGATTCCCAGCGGGATCAGAAATTTTCGTGTAAAATTTATATCTCGAGACCAAGAGAATCGTTAGATTGTGCACTAGTGTGCCTGGGTTAAATCCCAAATCTCTCCCTAAGTGCATATGAAGAAAAGGCATATGTCATTATTGATAGTGGATGGAGACGTTAAGCCTGGCGGCACCCTTCATGCTATTCGACAGGAGTAGGCTATATGCCGGCACCGGGTTTCCCCTTCTCGATTCTTCATCTTCATCATCATCCTCACCCATTCCCGACATTACACTTACACGAACACTTACATATAGACTCATCCTAGTACAAGACATAACTCTCATGCACAGCGTGGCCCGCCGAAGTGATGTGCAACTTGAATATGTTCACAATCCTGTTATCTATCCGCAATATGCGGAATCCGAATCACGTAAGTGAAGTGGATACACACTTATTTACCCTTACAAATGGCTTTTAAGGAACCCGCAGGTTTATTGCTGCCCTCACATAAGACTGCCATCGGTCCCAATCCTGTACAAGATTAATTTAGTCTCATCATATCTCACCTCCCTCAAATTCATTTTAATATATCCTCCCATCTACGTCTCGGCCTCCCCAAAGGTCTTTTTCCCTGCGGCCTCCCAACTAACATTCTATATGCATTTCTGGATTCGCCCATACGTGTTACATGCGCTGCCCATCTCAAACGTTTGGGTTTAATGGTCCTAATTATGTCAGGAGAAGAATATAATGCGTACAATTCTGCGTTGTGTAACTTCCTCCATTCTCCTGTAACTTCATCCCTCTTAGCACCAAATATTTTCCTGAGAACCTCATTCTGAAATACTCTTAATCGCTATTCCTCTCTCAAAGTGAGAGTCCAAGTTTCACAACCATACAGAACAACCGCTAATATAACTGTTTTATAAATTCTAACTTTAAGATTTTTGACAGGAGACTAGATGATAAAAGCTTCTCAACCGAATAATAACAGGCATTTCCCATATTTCATATGGAAGTACCAAAGAATCAGTCACATTGCGAGACTTATTGTATGGTTTCGTAACAAAGTGTTTTTTACGGTGATGGGTTGTTAGCCCTTCGCCCAGCTTCCAAAGTGGAGGACCACCTCTTATCGGCTGTCCACGACTGCTTATTCAATATATTCGCAGCTACCCTCCACATCTGGAGGCCGTCTCCTCTACGAGTATCTGCAACCTGAGGACGCGGATACACACACATATTATATTAATGCCATTATACCTGTACTAGTGATTATACTTACATGCAAGTAACATTTTTAACCATACCAGCGATTTTCAGTAAAATGTACGTTATAGTAATATGTCTAATCTTGTTGCTGGCAGTCCTAAGACTACAAAGTGGGGATGTTACTAGCATGGCAAGGAACTGGGTTGTCTCCCCAAATGACTCTGCAAGGAATTCACGTATTTTCCCGTTCTCTGCAAGGACTTCGAATTCTCTGGCTGTTTCGAGTCTTCATGTAGGAAGGAATTTTTAAATTTTTATGTGAAGTTCGTCAGTTTATCGTAATCGGAGAATGGGGACCCATGATTCCATTAGAGTTGTTGCCCAACGATTATTAAATAAACACAGAGTAATGAAAATTATTGCAGTCTACACATAGGCATAGTTGAGATTTCACAGTGAATTTATGAAAAATTAATCATTTATTTCCATTTCAGCCATATAATTTATAAATTAAATCAGATATCTTATATACTAGTTCCCCATTAAGGGGAGAGTCACCGGATCGGGACTGCCCTCACACGTAGTCCGCTTGCGTGGGCCCATTGTGCTATCCGGGATGGAGTGATGTGCACGCTGTAAGATCCTCCCGCTCTACAGATTCACCTACAGGCCGCCGCCGAATTGCTCTTAAAGACTACAGAACCTCTTAACCTCTCTACGTAGGCATTACCGCTGTCTCTCAACCCAGATCTCACGAGATATTATTAGCCCCAAAGAAGAGCCTACGGTACATAGTACTTTTTTTAAGTAGATTATTTTACGACGCTGTATCAACATCCTAGATTATTTAGCATCTGAATGAGATGAAGGTGATTATGCCGGTGAAATGAGTCCGGGGTCCAGCACCGAAAGTTACCTAGCATTTGCTCAAATTGGATTGAGGGAAAACCCCGGAAAAAATCTCAACCAGGTAACTTGCCTCGACCCGGATTCGAACCCGGGCCACCTGGTTTCGCGGCGAGACGCGTTAACCGTTACTCCACAGGAGTGGACTACATAGTACTACCACCAGCTACTAATGACCACTTATAACGGGGTTCAAATTTGGTGGCGGCCCGCAGCAGACTCTGCATCGGTCTCAAGCCCGAAATGAGAAAAAAAACGGAGATTATGAAAGAGGGAAGTGTAGATGAAGTGGAGAGTGTATGTGGAATTACAGAGGGAAACGGGAGTACCCCGTGCTTTGTCGATCACAAATTCCATCACGACCTGATCGATCCAATCAGTTATCTTATTTTTGGGGGTTATAAAAATTTTGTGAGTGTGATACAAACATAAAATTAAAAGGGTATCTTCTTATTCAAGTACAGAATAAATAATTGAATTCGCGTATGTCTCAGTAAGGGTGACGATATGAGAAAGTAAATCACAAAGAGGAATACAATGGTAACATGAGAAAGAGCAGCATTTATTTAAAACGCATTTATTTACTTATGTACTTATTTATTTATTTTTCTAACAATTGGAACATAAACTATATAATATAAACAAAAAAGCTCTAGCTCACCCCTGAAAAAGTAGAACTCGTGCTCAACGGAGGATTCCTGAATTGAAATTAAGAAGTATATAACACAATTTGTCTTATGTCTACTACACAATAAAATCCCGATCGGGGCAAGTTACCTGGTTGAGGTTTTTTCTGAGGTTTTCCCTCAACCAATACGAGCAAATGCTGGGTAACTTTCGGTGCTGGACCCCGGACTCATTTCACCGGCATTATCACCTTCATTTCATTCAGACGCTAAATAACCTGAGATGTTGACACAGCGTCATAAAATAACCCAATAAAATAAAAACTAAAAACTACGCAATAATATATAAATTTCAATTTACAGTTTTTCAATTTTTATAAAATTCACAACTTTTTTAATGTAATACTAGAACTATTAGAATTGACAAGATTAGGATATTTAAATATAAATTTGTTACATATTCTTGGGCCTAAATTACTACTATGATTAAATACTGTAGCAGTGTTGCATTTTGTTTCAAACAATCTTAAAGAATTCATATCTTTTGTTTCATAACTATGAGAATACAATTCAAAATTATTTCGATTTTTATGTATGAATTTTATTAATACAATATAATAAATTTGTCTTATTTCAAGAATATTAAAGTCTAAAAACAATTTTTGAGATGGAAAATCAATAGGTTTATGAAGACATATTTTAATTATTTTCTTCTGTAATATATAAAGTGGATTAAAACTGGATTTAAATAAGCTATCCCATCCTATAATTCCATACATAATTACCGATGAAATAAAGTTAA
This sequence comes from Periplaneta americana, assembly GCF_040183065.1. Taxonomy (NCBI): domain Eukaryota; kingdom Metazoa; phylum Arthropoda; class Insecta; order Blattodea; family Blattidae; genus Periplaneta; species Periplaneta americana. The sequence continues at coordinate 82,816,807 of NC_091130.1, read as the reverse complement.
GTATATTGTGCGTAATAAACTTATTGACAAGTAATTCCTCAATAAAACAAAATAATATATTATTTTATGTAATTTATTACGAAGGTAATTAATGCTTTGGTTCCATTTTAAATGATTGTCGAAAATTATGCCTAAATACTTAACTTCAGAGGACTCCTCAATAATTGGACATTTACACTGTGTAAGGCAACAATTAGAGTATAAAATGATTAATAAGAAAGTATGTGTCAACTTCCTCTTGATTCAGATCACGTACAATAACTCCATTAGTGCCATTATTGCACTTATTTTTTTTAGCGTTAATTATTTTCCTAGAATGTTTGTGCATTGTAAATCTCTTCATTCATTTCAAATTATATTTTCATAAGTGCATCTTTTTCTATAACATCTATATTACAGGTCCTCAATGTTCAGAATTTTCTCTCGTTTCCGTTATATTGTAGTCTCACACAGGTCGTGCAACTTCGATATTTCGGAACCCTACATAAGTACGAATGCAAGACGGGGCTCCCTCGTTGTATCTGTGATATATACCAACAAAGCGCTTCCGTGACATCTTATGGTCATTATCTGCCAAGGTCTGGAGTCGTCACGCTTATATTTTCGGGAGGTTTATGCACACACAACATGTGAGCCTGCGAAAATTAAAGTGCGCAATGTGGAGATAACAGTAAGGTATCAGCAGTAATAAAGCAATAAAACAATTCAGTTGCTGAAATCCTTCACGTTTTCATGTAACAGCTGAAGTGTGTTTCATACTCGCTTTTTTTATCTTCTGATGAGGAAAGTAAAGAATATTTTTCACCTTCAAATAATTACGTCCTTTACTTAGGGCTGAAAATCAGTATATGACAATCCAAATACATGTTTATTAAAAATAATTATTTTAGTTATGCTTTGTGAAAACGGCTCTGACATTCAGCTCTGTACAGCACTGCAGCCAACTATAGCTACGACTTCATTTGTTCGTTGTCTGCATTCGAGTGTTTTTTATTCTGTGATGGTTGATGAACTCTGGAAGGCGCAGTCAATAATCTACAATGGGTGGCTTCATTTACGATATTTATGGCAGCGTCCTTCGAAAAGCCACAATCAAAACGTGAACATAACTCTCATATGCAGGTCTAACCTAAAAAACCACGCCAAAATAATGCGATCATTAACATGTATGGACCTACTGTATACAGAGTATCCCATTTATCTTGTGCACCTATTATAACGTTTTTGTTTGGATAGGTATTGGAATTTTTGCTTTTGAGCGTTATGTTAGAACGAGGGGCTAATATGAGTGAGGAGATTTGGCGCATGTAGGCCTAACTACATTATGGTACAAGATACACGTGACGTCATCAATTTTTCAAATACCACTACATATTTTAATCATATTACATTGAAGAAGTGAATAAAAGTTCCACCTTGTCCGAATCTTACAAACTGGCACCAAAATCTACTGCAAAAGAAGTAAAAATTGAAAAAGTTGCACTTATGAAAATATCATTTGAAATAAATGAAGAGATTTACAATGCACAAACATTCTAGGAAAATAATTAACGCTAAAAAATTAGAAGTGCAATAATGGCACTAATGGAGTTATTGTACGTGATCGGAATCAAGAGGAGGAAACCACACATAAATAGCTAATTATGGACTGTGCATGGCTCAACGGATTAAGTAACCAGAGCTGTTACAGACTTCAAAAGATATAGATTTGTTCTCCGATCTTGATAAGTTTGTGGCAACCTGTAACAACTCTTACAGTATGAGTAACAGTGGATGAAATATTAACTTACGAATAATTCAAGCCGTTGATAATTTCTACACTACATTCCAAACAAGCCAGTTAAATACAAGATGAATATTTTGTAACAGTTAATTCAATTCGCATAAATTCAACAATAAAAGTAAATATATTGTAATGTAATTATTATACTATTTATTTTTCAGACATTCATTCCTGAAAGTCCCATTTTTAAGAGTACATAATAATGTTACAAGTCGACTGATTGAGGAAACGTGTTAAAGTATATAATTTTAATACTAGTGTTAAAAGGAAATAACTTTCAACCCTTCAAAGAGTTGACAAACGCTGCAATGCCTACATTTAACATCGGATGTATGAAATTACTCCATTGACATTTTATACAAATTGTATTGACAACTATAAAAACAATGTTAACCCTTTCCGTTGGAATGAGTCCATTTGCCATCACTAACATTTCTATAATCTCTGACTCATATGATTCCTCATTATTCCATTTGGTATCCTCAGTAGTAGTTTCGTTCTTTATTGATTGAGTGCAGCATCCGCCAGTTTCTTGGCCAGCTGTTATTAGAAAGAGGATTGCTTTATTTATTTATTTTTTTGTTTCTCCATGTGTCTCTATGACCTTGTGCACTCATAATTGTAGAAAATCATAAAAGGTATGTAAATTTCAGATCATAAAGGGTTAATGTGAATAGTGGCTGTCTACAAAAGTTCGTGTGTGTGCCTTGGGAATGACTTTTACACAGTAGCGTGCAAAAAGTATTTTAACACAGACTTTCAATTATTTGTGTCCATTGTCAATTGTTTCTCAACGGATGTCACACAGCAGCAATCGCAACAGACCAACAAAACTGTTCAAACAATTGCAGGCCTACTTCTAAAAATGACTGTTTTGGTTAAAAAAAAGTACACAAATTAAATAGATAATGCTCTACCGCTAAGCTATAACACTGCTTGGTTATAAAATTATAATGTACTGAAGTTTCACTATTACAATAAATGCAGTAGAGAAGTTGTGAGAATTGTCTCCATACCAGCACGAACAAACGACTATCTAAAAAATAGTGTATTACATACATGTTAAAAATGATCTTGTTTTGTTCACTCGGCCTATAGCCTAGTTTAGCAAACATCCGCACTCACAAAATAAAATGTTATTTTTAATATTCGTATCGTAAATAACTTACGGACAATTTCGCTTATACACTAATTAAAAAATGGAGTGTAAGAATCGTTTAATGTGAACCATCACAGTCATCAATCACAGTAGTATTGTCAATTTGTTTGTTGTCACTTTTTTAGTTGGTTATTCGCAATTATTTCCTGTTTGTTAGACTACGGAAGTATTTAGAATGCAAAGGAAATTTTTATGTAATCATACAAGTCAATAAGGAACAGCATAATCTAATAAAAAGAACTCGGAAATAGATATCAGTTTCTTCAACATAAAGTAGGTACCTACATAAAAAACGTATTTTACGGAATATCACTTCCATAATTGTATATGTAATTAAATTTCCATATTTTTAAATTTCACTACGTTTATAATAAAAATATTTATGTTATTCAGTTGTTTCTGTCATTCATATCAACTTAACAGTAGTTAAAACTAGATGATTTTTGTATGTCTTAAATAATATGTTCATTCTTTCTTTATGAATGCAGTAATCGGCGATAGCTAATGCAAAATATCAACCCGTTATCACCAATTCCATCCACGCAAAATAACCCAATAGTTGATATAGCGTCGTTAAAGAACTAAAATATATAAAATTGAATGTGGGTATGTATGTATGTATGTATGTATGTATGTATGTATGTATGTATGTATGTATGTATGTATGTATGTATGTATGTATGTATGTATGTATGTATGTATGTATGTTCTCTATACAAATCTACACGCTTTGACCGATATGTGCCAAAGTTTACACATTTAACCTTCATAACTAGGAGAAAAACATAGGCTACATTAAAATTGTGCAAATGAACGTTAAATTAATTAAAAAGTTAAAAAATAGAAATAAATACGACCAAACATTCATGTATAATATTAAAATGCATCTTCTATAGTCAATTGTTCTTTATTATTGTCTGTTGTATTCAACATAGACTTTCATGGGGCCATGGAAACAACACAAAATTAAATAACATTGTTGATACATCATGAAGGCTAGAATCTAGACAATTCATGCAATAAGTAAGTATCTTTGCACAGTTCTGGACCATATTATGAATTTCTCGATGCAGTTGTAGATAGTGAGCAGGCTGTGTTTTATAATTGAATTCTTAAATTCTTTGGAACCACAAGAATTGCTACCACATAATTGAATACTTAATATTGAATGACCAATAGTACTATTACGAAATACTGACCCACCAAAATTACGCAATGGAACAAGAATTGATATGAAAAAGAACTCATGCAAATCGTAATATATATGACAATATTAACTGGCAAAACGAAAGAAGATGATGTTTTTATCCCACGCATTCCTATGATACACACTAACATGCCTTTTGATTTTAAGCAACTTCAATTTCAGTGCGACTAGCAGTTGTAATGGTCATATTAAAATGAAACTCAAGAACAGTCGCTCCAATTTTCAGATATTAACTTAAAAATTGCGTGTTTTTCACATTCTCAACTACATTTTATACAAAGCAGTGGAAAAAAAAGATAGTTTTGTCATGTTGCTAACGTAATATGTAAATGTATAAAAGCCGACTGAAAATAACACTGTATTAATTCTAAAATATACGTTTCTCAAAATATTGTTGTCCATGTCCGAAAATGTGTTATTGCGAAATTCTAGCTGTATAATCACATTCCCAATGTAGTATGTTACGCGTTGTGGAAAAACCTGTATATGTCTCCCAGAATATTAGTTTTTATGTTAAAAATGGCTTACTTATTGCGAGTTTATATTGTGTCTGTATTCTGTAATTATATAAAATAACAATTAATATAATTAACATGTTCTGAATTTGTGAGATATTAAAAAGAAACTGGGTATGATAAACGTGGATGTACAAAGGTGAAGGGGTAAAATATCCTTCAGTATAAATTAAATATTATCCTACGTATATTAACATATTGATTCTTTGGTACTACCAACAGAGAGATAAATTTTAGCTCATAATGATATCCCAATAGGTTCAGTCTTGGAACAAGGGAATTCTCTGTTTATCATCAGCTGTCTCTGAAATTCAAGTGGAAGTACAGATAGACAAGAAATTACGTGAAATGTACAGCTTCAGATCATTGTACAGATCTTATAATTATTTTATCTCATAATGATATCCCAACGGGTTCAGACTGGGAACAAGGGAATTCCCTGTTTATCGTCAGCCGTCTCTGAAATTCAAGTGAAAACACACATAGACATGAAATTACGTGAAATGCACAGCTTCACACCAATTTACAGATCTTATAATCATTTTATCTCTGCCTCTGTGCAACGTCACATATGTGGTGGGAAGCAAATGAGACGGCCGAAAGGTTGTAATGTTTTTTAATACGCTGAATCCCACGACTAAGAAATTTAACAGTTACTGATCGACAGAAATAAAATTTAAGGTCTGCAGAACATTGAGATAATGCTAAGTGGCGCATAGGGACCGAGGAGTGTTTTTGTTTTGCTTCAAGACAATGCTAGCTCATTTAAATGTTGTATGACTGTAATCTGTACTATAAATTTTCGTTTCGTTTTACTTCTTTATTTATAGTTTGATTTTCTATTATTTTATTTGTATTTCTGGTGATGTGAAAGAGAAGGTCTGATGGCCTTAACTATGCTAGAATAAATAAATAAACAGATACACACACATACACACATACAAATTTAAAAACAATTGAACGGAAGGCACGTGATGAAATGTTTTCTTTCGTTGCCTGATCTACAGTTGTTTTAAATTGAGTTAATCCTTTCAGGCATTTGGTTAAGAAGTTGATTAATTCATGTAAGTGACGCTATGTAAAGATTCATCTTTATGGACAAGGAAAGCTTATTAAAGACAATTCGTTTTGGTTGTCTATAGTTGAGTTTCTGAGATTTCCGAAAAGTCTAACAATCAGTTTCATTTAAAAAAAAAAAAGGACAATCCGGGCAACGCCGGGTGCTTTCAGCTACTATACACACACACACACACATATATATATATATATATATATATATATATATATATATATATATATATACTTTGCGTCGATGGAATTGGTGATAGCGAGTTGGTATTTGGCCAGATGAGGTAGAAGATTCGCCAGACATTCGCTTGATAGTTTGACAAATTAGGTTATTTTAAAAATTAGGTTATTTTATGTTTCATTATTAATTGTAATTATTGTGTTAAATTGTATTGTGTATTCTTATTGTATGTTGTATATAATTGCATTGTGTATTGTATAATTATATTGTGTATTGTAATTTTATTGTGTATTGTTTATATTGTGTATACCACTGCCACAGGGTGCTTGCCCACTTGCAGTGTAAATAAATACATACATACAATTCCTCGGAAAAAAAAACCAAGTCATCAGCCCAAGCGGGAATCGAACCCACGCCCGAGCGCAACTGTGCAATATATTACGACGTAAGTTAATCGAATATCTTAGCCAATGACAGCATTAAATATTAAATTCATTATTTATTTACTATCCTGTTCGCGAAATAATCTCATTAAATGTCATGCGAGGTTTTCATTCATTTGAATAAATTAAAAACTTATTGTGATATTATCAATAATACACTAATATACAGGTATCCTATTTATCCTAAGCAACCAAAATAATTTTGTACGCAAGCACCAAATGAAAAATTGTTTCATACGAAAGTTGTACTGTACTACTGAAAGGAGGAAATAATACTAATGGGGAGATTTGGGTGGTCAAGATAAATGGGAAACTCTGTATACAACAGTGACATTTACAACTGAACGAAAAGCTGGTGACTCTATGTTACTAGCTAGCTACATGTTTTTCCTCCCAAGTGAGGAAGAAATTCTCACTGCATGCTATACAATCTGTACTAAAAAGTATTTTTTACGAAAAAAAAAAAGTGTTTCCTTTGTCCTATTTTGCTATTGATAACAGTGTAGTTAATTTTGCAGAGTAAGCCGTGTAGGCATAATTCAACCTTAACACTTGTATCTCCCTGAAGCACTAGACTTGAATACATTACTTACAAATAGTTTTTAGAGAACCCGGAGGTTCATTGCCGCCCTCATATAAGCTCGCCATCGGTCCCTATCCTGAGAAAGATTAATCCAGTCTCTATCATATCCCACCTTCCTCAAATACATTTAATATTATCCTCCCATCTACGTCTCGGTCTCCCCAAAGGTATTTTTCCCTCCGGCCTCCCAACTAACACTCTATATGCATTTCTGGATTCGCCAATACGTGCTACATACCCTATCCATCTCAAATGTCTCGATTTAGTGTTCCTAATTATGTCAGGTGAAGAATACAATGGGTGCAGTTGTGCGTTGTGTAACTTTCTCCTGTAACTTCATATCTCTTAGTCCCAAATATTTTCCTAAGCACCTTATTCTCGAATACCCTTAGCCTCTGTTCCTCTCTCAGAGTGAGAGTCCAAGTTTCACAACCATAAAGAACAACCGGCAATAACTTACTGTTTCATAAATTCTAACTTTCAGTTTCTTTGAGAGGAGACTGGATGACAGAAGCTTCTCAGCCGAATAACAGGCATTTCCCATTTTTATTCTGTGTTTAATTTCCTCCAGAGTGTCATTTATATTTGTTACTGTTGCTCCAAGGTATCTGAATTTCTCCACCTTTTCAAAGCATAAATTTCCAATTTTTATATTTCCATTTCGCACTATGTTCTGGTCATGAGACATAATCATATACTTCGTCTTATCGGGATTTACTTCCAAACCTATCTCTTTATTCGCTTCAAGTAAAATTTTCGTGTTTTCCCTAATCGTTTGTGGATTTTCTCCTAACATATTCACGTCATCCGCATAGACAAGAAGCTGATGTAACCCGTTCAATTCCAAACCCTCCCTGTTATCCTGGATTTTCTTAATGTCATATTCTAGAGCGAAGTTAACAAGTAAAGGTGATAGTGTACCTCCTTGCTTTAGTCCGCAGTGAATGGGAAAAGCTTCAGACAGAAACTAGCCTATACGAACTCTGGAGTATGTGTCACTGACGTACATTTTAATTAATCGAACTGTGTAGTTTCCTGGGAATACCAAATTTAATAAGAATATTATATAGAACTTCTCTCTTAACCGAGCAGTATGCCTTTTTGAATTCTATGAATAACTGGTTACGGTACCCTTATACTCCCATTTTTTCTCCAATAACTGTCGAATACAAAAATCTGACTAACAGTCGAAATATTACGCCTAAAACAGCAATGATAATCCCCAGTAATTTCATCTAAATATGGAGTTAATCTTCTCAAAAGAATATTGGACAAAATTTTGTACGTCAAAATAATATTCTTAAAAAGTTACTACAGTTAGTCTTTCCCCCTTCTTAAAGATAGATTACAATTATGGACTACTTGAATTGTTCTGGTACAATTTCCTTTTCCCCAAATAGCAAGTACAAGCTTATAAATTTCCCTAGATAATGCGCTTCCACCCTCTTGTATAAATTCTATTGGAATTTGATCGATATCTGGAGACTTGTACTTTTTCACATTTTCTATCGCACTTTCGACTTCAGAAAGTGTGGGTTTGGGTATAAACGGCTCAGCAATTTGTACTTGAATTTCTCATCGATCATTTCTATTTGGCTATGTACATTTAGTACTTGCTCAAAATAATATTTTCATCTGTTCAGGATGTAATGAGAGTCTGGAAGCAAGTCACCATTCTCATCCTTTCTTAAATTCCTCTAAATCTCTAATGTTTTTATTTTTACTGTTGTGTCTATCTCATTCAGTTTTTCCTTCAAGTAATCTTTCTTTTTGTTACTAAGCGCACGACTTGAGTTTATTAATTAATTTTAGACACTGCTCACATCATTCTCAAATATCTTGGATTGCATTATCGCCTTCTTATTATAACTACGTATAAGAATGCTGTTCATTCTCTCAAAATAAGAAATAGTTAAATTAAAATCATAATGTCTGAAAGTCCCATTTTAGTTTAATTTAGCTGTTGATATGTTGAGCCTAAACAGATAAACTGTATGAACACAAGTCAACATCAGTAAGAGAAAATGAAGATACGTCTAGACTGGCAAGAGTAATTTAAAATCAACCGATACTAGAGATGTGCCGTTGCATCCAGGTTCTCTACGTCCAGTAATTACATCAAACAGAAATATCATGAGAGAGGAGGCTTATATCGGATAACTGACTGACTGGAACTTCTTAAGTGACACCAATAAGACATCACACATGAAGCAACTAAGTCAGGAGATAATGGGATAGGATGGCTAGTCTCTTTTCCCCCTCCACAGCACACAGCGCTGACTAGTAACATATTTTACCAGCGGTGACAAGAACTCGAGCTGCAGTGATTACATGCAACAGAACGCCTATGAAGTAAGGAGACGGAAGAAAGGTACTTAGTATGAAAACTACAACCAGTGGTGGTTCCTATACTAACATTTTGACCAATCCCGCGGATAAAAATCTCAAGCTTTGCTGTATCAGTAATGTCACTGCTGTCATCAAGAGCCAGTGAATAATATACGATTTTTCTTGCTTCTTATTTTTAACCTTCCTCTTGAATATAATCAGGAATTTTCTCAATTCTTCTCTCGATACTTGGTCGAGAAATTCGTAGTTTTTCAAAATTAAAAACTTCTTATGTACAAGTTATTTAAGTTATTTTAATCATTACTCTTTTGAAAAATTCTTTTCTATTAAAAGACTTTAGAGCACGATATATTTCAAACCCCATTAGGTAGCAGACTTCCTTACATTTATTTATCTCATCTTTCTCTTCCTGGCTATGATTTAAGACATGTCAATTCCTGGCGTTTAACAGTTCGTTGGTACATAATATTGAATCAGTTTTTCCACAATAGCCCTATTATTATTATTAAATGAATAACTAATAAATAGTTGCCCTCATCTAAAGATTAAGAAGATTAAAACTGAGATAAAACCTAATAATTTTGTCCTTCTAGGGAGAAGATCTACAAATAACAATATTCATGCATGTTCAGACTTCAGAAGAATTACAGAAATACACATTTAGTGGTCAGTAATAATAATAATAATAATAATAATAATAATAATAATAATAATAATATGTCTAAGACGAAGAAAAAAATGTGTCGAATTATAAAGATATTGAACAATATATGCCCTAACTTCACGGAGAATTCACTGAGCCAAGTAATATACAAATATAATAAAATAATGACATCCATTACACTAATGTAGAGCTGGACAAGGGAACATACGGATGTGGAGAAGGACGAGACGCTAGTCAAGCCATAAGTCTAGAATTTTTGCGCGATGAAACTAACGCTAAAAAAGAAATATTGCCGAAATCAGCCTTGTAGCAATTTACTGTACAAGAACAAAACTCGTTCCTTTCTATTAATAGAGATGATCACGTGTTTATTAAAAAAAAGTTGCTTGTTGAACCGTAAGCAGGATTTTAATTCCGGCCTTTGGGTCAATGCACAAGGACTTCAAAGGTTTTACAACCAGCATGACACGCAAGATGCGATATTAGACATGCGTCTTGTTCCACAGATTCCTGCGTGGATTGCTCACTTAATGGTTTTTAATTCTGAGCGTGACAACTCGCTCTGTGAAGAGAAAAGTGACACATCGGAGGCACCTGGGTTTGACCTCCAGATTCTGTGAGATTTCAGAACATAACATACTTCATCTTGAACCTTCGGTTTTCCCCACAATTCTCGTTGCATGATCGCGTCTCCGTTATCTCATCACCGCTGTAGTTTAAACAGACAGTTAAATCGTACCACGAATAAAATATATAGGCCTAACATCGTATTAGTGTGTACTCGCATGTTCCCGTAACATTTAAATCAATGGTCCGATCTTAAAAGAACTTCACATGTTTTTGCCATTGGGATCACCTATAATAAAAGTTAAGTACTTTCTCAAGGTTTGTACTTATGAGTATGAGAACTTCCTGTGACTATATTCTCGTAACCATTAGAACATACTCATTTTCGTAAGAGTAACAATATTATCATTTAAAAGTTAGTATATATTCGTGTTATCTATCCTCTTTGATCACATCGCAAATTGATGCTAATTTTTTTATATAGGCCCTAGTATCGGCATGCTGTAGTCGCTTGTGTTTTGATTTTTGTAAATTTTGGTAATGGATAAATAAATAAATAAATAAATAAATAAATAAATAAATAAATAAATAAATAAATAAATAAATAAATAAATAAATAGCATGAAAGAGAGAGTGAATCAGAAAAGTGACGTTAATACAATAGGAAACAAGAACATAATACTGGAAAACCGTCATTAACGAGATGTTGGATGGAGAATACAATCAATTTAAAGATTTTCAGATGTGTTAATAGTATTTATTATGGATCAGTTATATACATACATACATACATACATACATACATACATACATACATACATACATACATACATACATACATATATACAGCTCGCGCAAGAAACGATTACCGAAAAGCAATGGTGGCGTTGCTGTCTGTTTTGACGTGTGTATGTAGGCACGCCGAGGGGGGAGAGGTGCGAGCCGATGGAAGTACTGTCTCTTCCAAGAAGATGAACAAATGAGGACATCGCTGTGAAAATAAAGACCGTAGCAAGAGAAAAATTCGAAGCTAATTAAACGTGCAACATATGTTACGAATGAAATAATAATACGGTACCGTGCGATACAAGACACGTATTCACCTGCAATGGAACAAACTGAAGTCGTAATGTAACTATCACAACCCAAGGCTGATTCTATCGATGTCATTTCTCTTCCGACTGTACTCTTGAATATCATTCAAGTTATCTCGTGACCTTTCCTCTCGCCCGCTCTTCCTTATCGCAGTGTTTGATTCGCATTCCTTCCGTCGGTAATCCGTGGCTGCGAGACCTATACATACATAGTAGATATACATATATAATTTTAAAGTTGCAAGTAATTGCATTTTGCAATTCATATTTTACAAAAAAACTGCAATTGTTAATTACAATGAACTATACACTCTAACATTATAATTTGATAGCCATTCATGTGTGTATAGGTCATGTTTTTTATAAAGAACAAATACGTGTTTAATCAATTTACATTCACTTCTATGAAGCGTTAGAGGTTTTCGAAGTTTTTTTAAATTCACAAGCTCACGTCTTCTTGTATATTTTTCCATGAGGTACTACATCGTTCATAAATTCTGCCATTTTTTCAGACAACTTTAAACTGAACACAAATCAAGAAATACTCTGAACTGAGCCCGCTACAAACCATACTCAGAATAACATGAGAACGAACTTATAAAAATAAAAATATACTAGCTATTATTCTTACCAAACATGAGTATATATTCTGCACAAGATGGATACTTGAGTATATTCTCGTATTATGCTTCCAGATTATAAGTACGTAATAAAAAATGAGTATGTATTCAGATGATTTTATTTTTACTAACAAGAGTATTTACTAAACAAAGTTCAGTATATACTATATACTAACTTTTATTCGTATCACCCAATGTCAGAACTTTGATGTCTGGCAGATACTGTAAAAGTTATAGTGGATAAAGAAGTTGCTGAGAGAGAAATATGTATTCTGCCTGGGACTACTTCGATTTCTACTGTAATTTCCTTTGACCGGTGCCTATTATTCACCTATAATCTCACGGTCTCTTATTAAAGTCTGAAGTTGAAATGAAGTCTTAAAAGGAAGAAAATACGAACGCAGATCTCACCTATTAGTATATTTTTTTGCATTCAAACATTACAATCAGTCTTTGTATCATTAGTAAAAATCGTGCATAATATGCCACATTATTGTAACTACCGTAAAATATTATCATATCAATTGAAACGTCATGACTTCCATTATGACGGTACAACTTGTGTACCAAAAAATTAATATTATGAAACGATTTGCCGTGCAATAATATTTAATACATCAATGTTGTTATAGCAATCCCTTTCTTAGTAGACCATGATATCAAACTACGCATCATTACAAATTTTATGTTCTTTCTTTTTGTTCTATAATGCTATGGTGCAAAAAATAACGTATGGAACACTTTTATAATGTTATACAGTTATTTCAATCGTCAAAATTAGGAAACACTGACTCGTGCAATAAAGTATAACATCATAAAATTGTTTCATATATAGGACCTACTATTACAGTCCCGAGTCATGTACAATTATTACCTTTTAATATTATATCTTCAGTTGCCACAGAACAATAAACAAAGAAAAGAAAGAGATCAACGTAAACAATAGGCTATTTTACATTTTGAATGCTTAATAAATATTATTATCTCTTAAAAAATTCTATAGTTGATACGCAACGAAAAAAAGAGAGATTTATTGATAATCTACCTACAGATAAACTTTTTAAAATATACAGTATTTTTTTAATCGTTTAGCGCTGTAGCGCTTTACACATCTATGAGAAACGAAATGAAGAGTCCACTGCAAGAATGATGGATGTCACTTTCTTATCGAAAATGAACCAAGACTGTCAATGCATAGCTTAAGACATGTAGAATGTACATAGAGAGTTATATGGCATTAACACTGATACTCATTGTCCAGTAATGATCGGAAAATCACAGTTAAGCTTTGAGCGCTAAGCATTTCAAACTTTCAATTGCTTCTCCTGAAAAATGTATTCCAAATGACATCCATCATTCTTGCAGTGGACTCTTCAAATAACATAACAACAGGTAAATAACAAGGAGGCCAGCCAATTTATAGGTCCTTCGTGACAGAAAAATAATGTTTGAAAATAATTATTTGATGAATTTATAAAATTATGTGTTCTTCATAGGATGAAGTGGATGAATCTGAAGGAGCTGTAGATGTGCTGTGAAAGACGGCTTTTAATTCTTGTGTGTTGAGTGGATCTTTTCTTGAGAGAAAAGAAAGTTGCTCTTGAGACATTGTTAAGGTGTGAGCATAGCGTTTTTGAATAATTTCAAGGGAAAAATTGTTCCGGAGCCGGGTATCGATCCCGAGACCTCTGGTTGAACTACCAGCTCTCTACTAATTGAGCTACCCAGAAACTCCAACCGACACCGTCTCAATTTTTCCCTTTATATCCACACAACTCGCGTGGGCTGACGAGACGCCAGAGATCCACATCGAGTGCACACATTACTGTGTGACTTGGAATTATGGTTTTCTGTTAACGTGCCTACAGTAACGTACATATTATGCAAATCTACGGTGTCGGGTGGAGTTCTTGGGTAGCTCAATTGGTAGAGCGCTCAATTGGTAGAGGTCCCGGGATCGATACCCGGCCCTGGAACAATTTTTCCCTTAAAATTATTCAAATATGCTTTACAGGGAGCTTTACCTGGAAAACTAGATATAGTGTTTTTGCCTGCCTACGGATGAATTCTTGTATAATGTATAATCCCTGTTCTCTATGTCATTGTGAATTTCGCAGAAATCATGGTGCATTAACAGCAGTTCGTAGTACATTATTTTGTTTTGAAAAGATTGTATTCTTGGAATTTTGTTTGGCGTTGCACTACCCCAAATTGCATATGTAGGTCCTATAAATGATCGCAGGGTGGAATAACGAAGTGTATAACAGAACTGTGATATTACTTTGTAAAGATGACTTTCTGTTAATAAGAGGATGAAGTTTTAAGAGTCTTGAGTAGGCCAGATTAAGTTTAGTGTTGATGTGGTACTTTCAAGTTAGTCTTCGATCTAAATGAACTCTCAACTATTTTACTGTCTGATCTGGAGGCTTCCATGGGATGGTAATATTGTCTAGTATTATTGGAGGTGGAGATACAGGACGGCATAAAGTAAAGATCATGATTTCACAATTACTATGGTTAAGAGATATATGCTATCCGTTAAGCCAAGTAGTTATGGGTTTTAGAGCCGGTTGTAAACGTTATCTAGCCTTGAGGGTGTCCCAGTGAGTAGTGTAGGCCTATATAGCTGCAACATCTACGTACATAGAAATGTTAATATAAGGTACCTCTATAAGGTCCGTTTGGAACAAACTTCCAGTGTATCCATCTTCAAAATTCCATCAGATACAAAATATTAATTTGAGGCGGAATCGATTTTGTTTAACGATGACTTTGTCAAGCTGACGAGGATCGAGCCACTGTTCGGAGGTGTCAAGATTGCGATAATATATCCATTTTCCATCATATGTTACAATTCTCCTGATAAAGCTATCATCCGTGTGATTAGCGATATGCTGACAAAATATCCACTCTGCGTTGAAACTGTTCAGGTGTCAATTCTTGAAGTAAAGATCTACAAGTTCTGTATCACTTCATAAGCTCTTAATGTGGCGCTGTATTGTATCTTTCGAAGCATTAAGTTCTTCTGACAATCTATTAATGCTTTGTTGTGTATTTTCTTCAAAAACGCCTCGTGTATTCTCAATATTCCGTACTTTAGGTCTTCCAGGAGGTTGTAAATCATTAATGTCTCCTTCTCCATCGTTGTGCTACACGCTCACTAACAACACTTTCACACCCGACTTCACATATTCTTCGAGCCGCGACAGTAGCCTTACAATCTTCTTTCAAGTGATGTTCTAGAAGGACTCTAATCTCAGATTGTATCGCCTCCATTTTATAGTCTTTGTTTTAAAATAATGACGGCTGTCGCATACACCAGCCATTTTCAACCGGTGTGCCGCAAATGATCCGCGAGAAGATGAAAATGGTAAAGATTGTTAAAAAAAACTGGCAAAATAAAAGTGAAAAGAGTAGTAAAGAAGTGGTCCACAAGAGTCAATATTCAGTGAACGGGTACAAGTCAACATTCAGTAAACATATTTCCTCCTAAAACCCTCAAAATCCCCCCTCCCCCGGTTGGGAACCTTTGGTCTAGATTATATGAGTGTGCTGTGGGATTTTAAATTACATCTTTAGTGTGCCACACGTTGAAAAACGCTGCAATACACAATAGTAACTATAGCATCCTGTAAATTACATTTCCAAACTAAAGAAAATCATTAAAATCTTACAATACAAGCAAACTTAAAAGACCGGCGTTACTTATGAGACGACAATATCTTAAACCACAAGAAAGAATGTTGCAGCACGTTTCAGAAATTGCGCTTTCGACAAAAGTTGTTGTATCATATTGGTCTGCCTTCGGCCTAAGGAAAAGTACAGACCCATTATTTAGTCCTGACAGCTCGGCGACGCGAAAGAGGGGAAGTAACATGAGTAGTGGGAAGAGTTCCGGAGTAGAGATAAGGGCAAGCGGTCAGTAAAGAAATGCAGTGCAGCTTTACTGTACTGGAAACACATCGCTCTACGCGTGGCATCCAATCACTCTGAATGCGACTAACCCGAACACTTCTTGGCGTAACTTAATTGACTCGCCTGACCCAGGCGCACATTGTAGGCGACTATCAGGACTAAATAATCGTACTGTAGACTCCCAGCCGTTTCAAATGTCAAATCTTAATAATACTGGAAAAGACGAGACACGATTATGATGATGATGATGATGATGACGACGACGACGATAACTATGTAGGCCTAATACATTTCAGCATCTTTATATAACTGACTTGTTTCTCTTCAGTTAAACACGTTGATTGCGAAATCGAAATACGTACTGTATAAATAAATTTCAGGTCATGGTCTTCTAGAACTCCCATGTCATTGACCCTTATAAGAAGTACATTCCCCTACATCATTGCCTCACAGAGAGTTTAGAGTTTCCCATGGGACCAATTTGTAAGAAAAAGTAATTTGTATAATATCTCATTTTAATGTGAATGCATTTCAGCTGGAGGGTGAATTGAAACATGTAAGCTGATTTTTATTTGTTTTGAAACATGGATATAATGTTGGTCCTCTGGCATTCTAGCCGGAACAACAAGGGATCTAAATCTAAATCAGTCGTTTCCAAGATGTACAGATTAGCGGTCCGCAGGCCACGTTATTTAAGTTATACTGACCTCTGATGAGAGGCAGATAAGAGAATAACATGGCTTTATGAGCCACCACGCGGTAGTGAGCACATTATCAAGTTAATGTGAGCAGCAAGTCACAACAGGAGGGGAACTGCAAAATGTTAATGAAATGTACGAAAAGTTATGCTAATGTAACTTCTCCCCAAAGGAAATACATTATGTTCCACATATTGCAAACTCTAATTTTTATAGTCTGGCTTCATGCCTATACGGACAAACTAGGAGCAGGCACATGGCAAACATGCCCCCTTTTCGCATTTTACTGTTATGCAGGAGTTATGGGAGGGTATGGGGGCACTGCCCCCCCCCAAACTTGTCTGAACTCTTTTATTATTATTATTATTATTATTATTATTATTATTATTATTATTATTATTATTATTAACGTTAGAAAATATTGAATTCAAAAGATCTTTTTTGATTTTGTTTATGATTAAATTTTTGTGCGTAAATTGATGAATTAATGTCTTCAGATCATGTGTCTGGACTATAATATGTATTTTAAATTTCCGAATGTATAAGAACTATACCTCATTTGAAGAATGGAAGCACTGTAATGTTTCTTTTGTAACAGTCTGCACTCATGTGTTAGAAGTCTGCAGGTGTTCAGGCCGCCACTTGGATATGTATGAGTAACATACTGCACAACAATGCAGAAAAAAGAAAAATGATCCCGGTATAATGGGTAAACTTAAAGACGAGATTAAATAAAATAATTACAGTTCACATTTCATGTATCTTCAGGAAGGTAAGCTTCATATAAAAAAGTTTCTGTTAGTATTGTTGTGTATTTATTGATGTACGCATGTGCTTCTGTACGAGAGAAAAAAGGAGATTGTTTAAAATTATGCCCTATTATAATTTGTAATATACCTATAGTTCGCGCTCTAAACATCGTTAATATGGATGTAACACTATAAGAAACATGCCTCCCGAAAATATCTTTATTAAATGATTATATTTCGATATACTGTGCCACGGTCAAGCTATAACGGGGCAAGAGGTAAATGATGTTCCCCATAACCCTGTTATATGGGGATTCTATGATTTTGTTTCCCTCCCCCCCCCCCAAGGAAACGGTACTCTCTCCGCCTATGTGCAGGAGATAAAACAACAAATTTTGACGGCGAAATATAGGCCTACTTGCAGTACAAAAAAAAAAAAAAAAAACTTAAAAAGTAACATTCGGATCAAAACAATTTTATAAAAGTAGGTCTCGTAATTATACCAAATTCCAGATCAGTCATAGAAGTAATGACAGCGGAAGAAGAGTATGCTGCAATTTTATTCAGGATCTACAGAATATCAATAAGGAAGTAGCAATTCAGTATATCCCTTAGTACTGTGACTTAGCAAGTACGAGACAAGTAACCTCCTTGCCAGAAAGGGAGCTTCAGATCAAACCAAAATCAACACTAGAACAAAAATTTAAATTATGGTTTTTATTTAACGACGCTCGCAACTGCAGAAGTTATATCAACATCGCCGGTGGTGTGCCGGAATTTTGTTCCGCAGAAGTTCTTTTAATGCCAATAAATCTACTGACATGAGCTTGTCGCACTTAAGTACAACTAAATGTCATCGACCTGGGCCGGGATCGAACCCGCAACCTCGAGCAAGAAGGCCAGCGCTATACAGACTACGCTACCCAGGCCGACAACACTATATGAATCTGTCATAAGAATAATATATATAAAAGTCAGGCAAGCAAATGAAAACCACTGAAACAAGCATCTGAGAATAAATGGCAAAAATTAATATACAGAATGATTCATGAGGATTTACAGCCTTTACGGAGCTTATGTTCTAAGACATTCTGAGCAAAAAATGTCATATAAAAATGGGTCCTATTATCAATATTTACAAAATTACATTTCGTTATTGGAACGCATTGCTGTGAACGCGTGATCTTGGTCAGCGTGCAGTCAGCAGCCAGCGCGAGCGCTACGGAAATCAAAGATAGCCGTATGCAGTTACGTAGAGCGACGAGTGCCATTCACAAGCGTGCGGCCAAGTGTACTCACGCGGACGGCGACATTTTTTTAAATGTGTTGTAAACTTTCCAAGACTGTAAATTAAGATACACAATTTAACTGCAAATAATTAAGTCGGTGGAAGTGGTGTGATTTATAATAATTGTTGTGATAAGTGCGTAAGAATAATTTAATTTTCTAGTTAAAAATAGAAAAAGATGTCTGTACGAAGCAACTAAGGAGTTCACAGCACATTTTTAGCTTCATAATACTTGCCAATTAAAGAAATGATACTTCTGAGTGGTTCATTCTCTATTTGTATTATTCTTTTAGCTTCAAACTACAGAAAAAACGAATTTAGAAACAAATTTAAATTATTGTAACTCTGAAAATATTGAGAATAGGAACTATGTTAATATGACTTTTTTGCTCAAAACATCTTCAGAAATAAGCTCCGTAAAGGACGGTAAATCATCATGAATCACCCTGTATAGAGACCGCGACCTCATACCGCAAGCCCCAAGAAAATCATCAGTTGCCGCCTTTAGACTATTCACAGGTCATGAATGCCTTTGGAAACACATTCACAAAATTGGCATCTTGCCCTCAGCTATGCCTTATATGACAACGAAGTCGAAATGGATGCATTCCACCTGGAAGTATCCCCAGTAGTAGCGACTGAAACCTGCATTGCCGCCAAATAGTGGAGAATTAGACTGAAAATCAAGATTTCAGGTATAACTCCCTGTAAAGTTGACTTGAATAATTTCGAGGGAAAAATTGTTCCGGGGCTGGGCATCGAACCCGGGACCTTTGGTTTCACGTACCAACGCTCTACCAACTGAGCTATCCGGGAACTCTACCCGACACCGATCCAATTTTCCCTCTATATCCACAGACCTCAAAGTGGGCTGACAACCGTCAAGCACCCACTTCGAGTGCACACTAACTCCGTGTGACTTAAATTGTGGTTTAAACAACACGCCGACCGCATTACAAGTGCAAGTTACCGTAAGGCTCAACTCACACGGACCACAACTTTGCGATTATTTTACAGTTTTTGTGTGGTTTGCTATCGGCGGAACAGACCACACACGGACTTCTTTTTTGTGTTCGCTTGAAGTACATATCGACCACAGACAACCACACCGCAAGCTGCTATTTACCAAGAAAGCGTCTATCGTTTCCAAGGATACGGTGTAAAAGCGTCTGTCGTTTCCAAGGATACGGTGTCGGCGGCGAGTGGTTGGCATGTGGTCGGCGTGTCGCACATGTGAGTTGCACTCGACCACCGACAGCGACAATTCTGTGGTTGTGCTGTGGGTGATACCGACGTCTCATGACCACTGACGTCGACACTGACTTCAGTTTGTGGTCCGTGTAAGTTAGCATCATCTGTTTCCATATAATTCAATACTAATGCATGACCGCCCCCAGCACAACCATACAGAACTGCAAAATAATCGCAAAGTTGTGGTCCTTGTGAGTTGAGCCTTACGGCGATTATCAAGAGACGCTGTCTTCTTTAAAATTATCACAGATAATTATCACCATGAGTGGTATTCCGCTAGACCAGCTATGGGGACTATAAGCAAAGTAGGGAGGGAACGTTTCCTACTCACCCCACATTCGTTTGATTGGCAGGCGAGGGGAACGCAGCTGTTTTGCTAAGTCAAGTGCAGTGGTGGGTTCGACACACCTTGCGCGGCAGTAATTTCTCCGCTGTTATTTCTTGTTTCAAAATAATTATAGTCTCTTGTTTATATGAAGTACATGTGTCATACAATAATTATTACAACCACCTACTGTCATTAGGCAAATTATATATTCTTCAATTGTATAACCATTCCTTTACATGTGCACGAAAAATTCTTGAACTGTCTTTTGATCGACATAATAAATTGTTTCTTTTTAAAAACAATACAGAAAAAACAAAGCTCCATTGTCATTTAACTGTACAATATATTAAAAAATATAATGATCAATATAATACATTGTTTTTTTTAACCAATAAAAAAGTAACTAAGCTCCATTGTCATTTAACTTGAAAACATATTAAACACAATATAATGATCAACATTCAAATTCAAATTCAAATTTATTTACAATTTACATTTGAATTGAATACATATGAGTAGATACCCGAAATGAGCATATGCTCGTGCTCGGGTACAGTCAAGTAGTCTACATAAATTTTACAGGGTTCAAATAATGATACTGATAATATAAATAATAGTAACAATAATAATAATAATAATAATAATAACAACAATAGAATAATCGTGAGAGAAATGATACAAAGATTGTAATACAAAATAATTCATTAATAATAATAATAATAATAATAATAATAATAATAATAATAATAATAATAAAATACATACAATTGTTTCTTTGTAAAAACACTAAAAGTAACTGAACTCCATTGTCATTTAACTTTAAAACATATTAAACAAAATATATGATATATGAATGAAACGAAATACTACTGTAGCCCTATACTGCTAATTTTCATTTTTTTTTTTTGTGGCTCTTGGAGATTATTGTTATTAACTAAAACGGATATATTTGGCTCTAAAGTAGAACAACTCAACAGTAATACTGAAACTAAAATGCATGTCTGTGATCCTAGACCTGGAGATATTTTTTGTCATATTCATTTTGGGGGGGGGGGGGGAAACTGCTCACAACAGTAAGTTGAGCCAACATAGATACAATACGCTTTGCAAATGTGCGCAGATTAGGGAATTGCTCCTCTGGTAGGTATTTAAAAAGATCTAATCCATTTTTTCCTAAACACGTTACTGGCGTGCTCGTTTGCATCTCTATATGGCTCTGCTGCTTGGGTAACATCAAATACAAATGGATTATTGAAGAGACACATCCCCTTGTCCATTGCAGTTATTTCTGAAAATCTTTCTCTGAAAGAGGACGCATCAAGTAGGCCTAATATGCACTCAGAGTTATAAATAAGCAAGTTAAGTTCCAGATACTTAATAAAATAATAAGTAACTAAACCCCGAAAATACAATAAACATATCTTGTTTTGTATATTTTCACAAATATTACGAAAATAGCTTTTAAATTGTAAATAAATACTTGTAAGATCATCGAAGTCCGCTTTATGCTTCCGATCAAAGTGGCGTTTAATATTGAAGCATTTATATGCGCAATTTTAAACCCGCATATTAAGCAGCAGACTTTTTTCTTTTTGTAAGTAACAAAAAATTATTTCTGAAACTGATGTCCCGAGATCGAAGCCATACCCGCCACTGAATGAAGCGTGTCTTTACGGAGCACCAGGCGGAGATGGTCGGTGGAGTGAGGCAAGGAGGCTTTGAGTGCAGTGGCCCTTCGGAGCCATTTTTCCCCATGGTTGTGCTAGACAATTCCCAGGTGAAAAATTAATCTCATTGCGTGAGTGCATTATATTACTTTTCTGTGAAAACAGAGGTTATACCAAATGGTTATAATTAGGGGGCGGATGTTGATGACCTAAAAATCTACTTAAAATGATCATTAAAATGCCCTTAAACTAATGGAAAAATGACAAGATTAAAATAAAATGACATTTAAATATTATTCACTATACTCACACCACAACTTCTTAAAAATTAATCACCTTTTTTCAATGACTACGCTGCAAATCTCGTAGAGAGGAGGCAACTTTCTGGAATTTGGAAAGATAAAGGAAAAGAACATGCAACAAAATGAAAGTTTTAAGGGAAAACTATAGATTTTAATGAGGGTTTATAATGTGTTTATAATCAGGGGTCGTCCATTTCAGTGTCTTCATTCTCCGTCTCCTCCTCCTTCCGCGCTTCACTTTTGTTACCAAATCTTCCAGATGAGGGAGTGTGAATGACAAAACAAATTGTGTGCGCAGCGTGCATTCTTGCAATCTTTGTGTTAAAAATACTGTGTTTTAGAGTAGACATTCCTTCCGAACCATATTGAGCACACAACGTCCTGTCCAGGACATGGTGTAAGTTCCCCCTCCCCTTCCAAACATAAATTCTAAAGACATCCTCGTACCCGACAAAAGAACAGTGACGGTCAAAGTTTTCACTTAAACTAAGCTGCTGTCAAGCATTTTATATTTCTTCCGTTCTGTGAAATGAAGCCTTCATTGGAATTAAGGATGGACTTTAGAGTCTGTTCCAAAATTCAAACTTCACTGTTATTCACTTATTCAGCAGGTAATTACTACTGACCTATTTGGTTAGACAATGATTTAACAGACGTATTGATAAAAAGGAAAGTAAAATGCATTTCAAATGATCTAAAAGTTCTTCAAAGTATTAAAAATGACCAAAAAATGCCGAAAAAATATAAAAATGACCTATTAATTCAAAAACCTCCAAAATGCAAAACATCCAATATAAGAAATTACTTTTTTAAGTTGATATTAACATAGAAAGGATTTCTATATTAATAGGCATCGTCCTAATGAGAAAAATAAGAAGATGATTTTTCATCAACACCCGCCCCCTAGTTATAATTAAATTGATGGCGTTCAGCGTGGCACAGCACGGACTGTAATGATCGTAGGAGTGTGAAGCCTCATTGCTGATTAAGCAATGCGCTCGCGAATTATTAAAAAATAGTTCTACGTCTTGCCATCAGGTGAAAATATGGCGCTGTAAGCAGTCAGAACGTGGTATGGGCGTAGGAAAAAGGCAAGAAAGATCAAACACATGAACACCTCGCGAGCCTGTTAGGTGAACAGTGACATCTGCACGTTATAGGGACCTGCTTGTGCAACGCATGATTCCAACTTTGTAAGAATGCAACTGTGACCACACCATTATTTTCATGCAAGATGGGACAACACTACATGCCGTTCGCCAGGTGAAAGATTTGCTGCAAGACACTTTCAGTAACGACCACATCATCTCTAGGCAATTTCAGATGTGTGATCTTCAAGATCACCCGATCTAAATCTATGTGACTTTTGGTTGTGGGGATATTTCAAAGATTGTGCCTATCAGGGACATATCTGGACTATGCCTCATCTAAAGGCTAGCATAGAACGACATGTCGCTCTGATTTCACGAGATATGCTGCGAGCAACGTCGTGTTACGGATGCAACATGTTGCTGAGGTGGGAGGCCATGTGGAACAGTATTTTTAAGCATAGTTCTTAATAAACGTGCCAAAACCACCGTTATGTGTTTGATCTTCCCTGCCTTTTTCCTGCGCTCATACTACGTTCTGACTGCTTACAACACCATATTTTCACCTGGTGGCAAGACTTGGAACTAATTTTTTGACATAATTCGCGAGCGCATTGCTTAATTAGCATATTTACAAGGTTTCACACTCCTACGATCATTACAATTCGTGCTGTGCCACGCTGAACACCGTCAGTTTAATTACAACCACATCATAGATATATACAGTAGGCCTTCTGGCAGAGGCGGCTTTTCAGGTGAATCAGTGAAGCACAACTTCGCATAGAAATTTAAAAAATTAAAAAGTTCGCTTTAGGTTCACTGTACATCGCAATGCGACTTATGTTATGATATTTATGTTTATATATGTTCAAAAATCGCGCCACGCTGAAGAATTAACGAACGTAGCGCCGGTGAATCCACTTCTTGCGTTGCGACTTTCTATTTCGCTTGCTTCGTAGCAACAAGACTCCGATACGTTTAAGTTCTGCGCTGGTGAAGGGAGCTCCGTTCTTATCCTGTTAGTGTCTCACTCAGTTGTGGTTACCATGGAAACGAGCCTAACCCCCCCCCCACCGCGCCCCCCCAACAACAGTTAGGATCTTGGCTTCGTGCAGACGTGAAATAGTAAAAGAGACGAATTCACAACGTTCCGCCAATCAACGACAAGGGGACAAATCAGAGTAGCCAACTCTAATAATGAAAATTACAGAAATTTAAAAGCGTATAATTAATTTCGCCCATAGGAAGTATATAACAAATGAATATGTCTGTAATTTTTAAAACTGGTTTGCTAAAGAAGCAAGCACGAGTCTTGAGGAAAGTGAAAATATAATATAAGAGGAATTGAAAAAAAAAAAAAAAAACTTGGTTGTTAGCGTTGTACTACTGTAGCCTATATACAAAGTTAAATTTTACCGCGGTTACGTGAGCGAGTGTGCATAAAGATCGAATTGTGATTAACTCATTAGTTTCTCGACTGTTCTTATTAGGCCTACATTAGATATTTTTAATTTAAGAGTAATATTCATAGAATCAGTGTGCTTTAGGAATTTAGTGCTGTTTATATTATCAGTAAATAGGAACTGTGTAATACTTGTGACATGGAACCACACAAAGATATTGTGTGTAGTGTTTTAGAAACTCAGTTTTCCCATTGGACTGATGAAGATAAGAAGGATGTGTTGGTTAAAGGAAGACCGACTCCTGTACTGGAAATAAACAAAACTAAAGTAAATCCATTTACTGGAAAAAGTTACACTAAACACTTCAACAATGCTTGGTATAGTGATAATTCATGGCTGTGTGGGAGTGCATATTTAAATAAATTATTCTTCTGGCCGTGCCTTCTCCTTGGCGTCAATAAACACAATTGGAATAAGGTAGGATTCTCAGATTTTTTTCAATATATCCCGTAGCCTTCGCAAGCACACGGATTCGGCGTAACACCTAAAATGTGCGCTAGGACTCAAGCGGCTTGAAAAAAATCTTAACACAATTGCCGATGTTCTGCATGAAAGTTCTAGGCTTTACATCGCACAGTTCAATGAAACTGTCAGATTAAACAGACTCATAATGCATATTGTTATTGATACAGTTCTGTATCTGAGTCAACAAGAGCTGGCCTTTCGTGGCCACGATGAAAGCGCTACTTCTTTGAATCGCGGCAATTTTAAAGAACTCCTTAATGTATTAATTTCAAGAAGTTCCCAGGAAATTCAAGATCACTATTCAAAAATCAAACATGTTTTTAGTGGTGAATCTAAAACAATTCAAAATGAAGTTATAGAATGTATTTCTGAACTGATAGATGAGCATTTAAGAACTGAGATAAAAGAATCAGATTTTTTTCTGTACAGCTGTCAAAAAAAAAAGTGGCCGCACTCGTGAACAGCGAATATTTTCAAAGTCCACTTCGGGTCGCGGCGATGTTACACGATGCATGTGCTTGTACAAGCAGTTCCGGAACTATGAAAGTGTTCCATGTCTGCGCCTCGTAGGCCAGCGGTAAAGTGCTTGTTTAAGGATTCAAAGGTTGTGGGTTCGGGCCTTCTTCAAGTTTTCATTTTATTTTTTAATCGTTCTTTAGCGATGTAAATGCTATTCATATTATCATTTATATTCAGTTATCGTTCTTTATGGATATCACGTTATTTATATTTTGTTATCGTTCTTTAGAGATATGAATAAAATTCAAGTCATCATTTGTATTCTGTTATCGTTTTATAACGATATGAATAACAATTATTATTATTGTATCTCCAATGGTGGTTAGCCCTATTTTACATATGTATGTTAGGGCTATAGTTTCATATACAAAAAAGATAAGCATAAAGAGAAATGGAAAAGAAAATTAAATTAGCTTACGCGATGTAAACAAAACATAAACAAACCGTAAATTAGGCATTGCGATTGCAAAATAAATATCAGGTATCAATTTGAAACATACAAAAACATTAACAACACACATACGTAACACTTCTATAACACAAATACGCAGCTTTCCGTACCATACATCATAAATTAATACACAATAGTCACACAAACACAATCAAACTATAATTACAAAATTGCGACGACATCAAGCATCACATAACTGACTCACATACATAACAAATCTAGCATCCGTTACAACACATACACTTCAACATAGTAACCACACTTTTAAAAGTTGCAAATTTGGCTCCAAGAAGAATAAATAGGACACTGTTACTAATTACTATTCTTCTACAATTTCTTAAATACATCTATAATAAGTCTGTGAAATTCCGATATGAATAATATTCACGTTTTTTATATTGTTATCGTTCTTTAGCGCTATAGATAATATTCAAGTTATCATTTATATTCTGTTTTCCTTCATTAGCATTATAAAATAATATTCAAGTTATTTATATTGTTATTGTTCTTTCGCAATATAAATAATCTGTATTTCATGTAAGTAATTATTATAACACAAATAACCATCTTTCTTTGTAAAATAGGTTATTTTATTTAGATAATTAAATAAGTATTATAGAATATCTTATATTAATTAAACAAACCGATATTTATCATTTATATTCTGTCATCGTTCTTTAGTGATACTGTATAAATAATATTCAAGTTATTTATATTGTAATCGATCTTTAGCCATGTAAATAACATAAATTTAATATTAGGTTTGGAAAAATCCAGTTGCATAATACTGGTATTAGTTTTTCTTTTTGTATTATTACATTATATTATCTTGAACCACAATAAAATGAAAAGGAGTAACGAGGAATTGAACCTGAGACGTTGACATCTAAATTTCGACGTTCGTCCGCTGAGCTACGAGGGCAAAAGTGTGGAAACATTTTCGGAAAAATTGGCCCAATCACACTCTAAGATTTTCTGATGATTCGTAGAAGCTAGTCCAGGATGCGGGGGGCAAAGGCTAATTAAGATTTCCCGGTCTCTGATCGGGTCAAACATCCTGATAGAATTAATATTTAACCCTTGCCGTGACTTTCGGTGAAGTCCGGAGGGCCCATTTAGTCAAATCCACTCTCCTCATCTCCACGCTTGGGCCCCCTGGAATTTAATAAGATGCGAAATAGATAGTGGTGTGCGGAAAGCAACGGGATGTTACCGCATTTAGACCTATCCTTCCCAAGAAAAACTGCAAACATGAACAAAGGAAGCTTTTAATAGAAGAAGAAGGATCTTCTGCGGACCTCTGGAAAAAGAACCAAGGAAGAGACTAGTGAAGTGCTTTGTGTGGAGTATGGCATTGTATGGGGAAGGAACATGGACATTACGACGAAATGAAGAGAAACGAATTGAAGCATTTGAAATGTGGATGTGGAGAAGAACGGTGCGTGTGAAGTGGACAGACAGAATAAGAAATAAAATTGTGTTAGAAAAAGTGAGTGAAGAAAGAATGATGCTGAAACTGATTAGAAAGAGAAAAAGGAATTGGTTGGGTCTCTGGTTGAAAAGAATAATAGACGACATTAGGATATGTGGATCATATGCGGAGACTAAGAGGAAGGCAGAAAATAGGAAATATTGGAGATTGCTGGGTTTGCAATGAAAGATCTGCCCATGGACAGAACACTTATGTATGTATGTTCAGAATGCCTGGAATATCGTGTCTAAGAAAGTCGCTATTTGCAAAGACTAGTCAATTCCATGCCCACTCGACTGCAAGATGATTGAGATAAGAGGATGATAGACTAAATATTGAATTGTGGCTTTTTGTTTTGCTTTTTGAACGCTTAATTGTTTGAATGTTTTAAGGCCGACGCCAGTAAATTTGTTTTGTTTATGCCACGAAAGATACTTTTATTGAGAATAAAATCTTTTTTCTTTCCATTTGCAGCCACAATATCATAATGATAAAGTCATGGCATAATATATTAATGAACCTGGTGTTAATTACTAAAATAATCGTAAAAGAGAAAGGAGCCATTATGTATAGTTTGTCTCTCTCAAAAACATAACAAAAAAGAACGTAAAAAGCACGAAGTTGTAGTCGAACGCAGGACCTCATGAATAAGAGGCCTGAACGCTACCATTACGCTATCGAATCACAGAGAGAATACTTCAATTATAACTGTAGATATCAGGCAACGTGGTCCAACAACATGTAACATCGCCTGTCTCCGAATTACAGCGAAGATACCCGAAGGGAACTTTGTTTCAGGAGAGCGGCCACTTTTTCTTTTGACAGCTGTACAAATCGATGACACAACCGATATTGCTCAAAAGTCACAGTGCTGCATCATAATAAGATTGCTAAATTCAGATGCTGAACTAGTAGAACGATTCTTAGGATTTTACGATGTGAGTTCAAATCGGTCGTCAGAAACATTATTCCAGCTGGTTGACTCAGTTTTAGAGCAATATGACTACAAATCAAAACTTGTTGGCCAGTGCTATGATGGAGCTAGCGTAATGGCTGGCCATTTAAATGGCCTGCAGAAGAAAGTTAAAGACGTTGCCCCCCAAGCTATTTTTGTACACTGCTTAGCTCATCGCCTGAACCTTGTTCTGAAACACAGTTGCAAACAAATACAAAAGTGTCGGATATTTTTTTCTAACATAAGCGGAATACCATAATTCTTCCACCACTCCGATAAGAGAACTTACTTACTGGATACGACTGTAGGAAGACGTATACCGACAGTGGTAGATACACGTTGGTCCTCCAATTCCAGACTTCTCCGAGTAATTGTTGAAAACTGGGACAATCTGAAATCCGTATTTGAAGAAATAATGGAAGACCCAGAATCTGATGAGACTGCAGTGTGCAAATATAATTGCTTGACATTTACTATTAACCTTATTAGGAAATACAGGTCCATTTCTAAGTTATATAATATTAAGATTATTAATTACAACTCAAATTGCATTGTCTTTCAGAGGGATATTTAAATAACATGAATGATTTTGAATATGAATTTTTTGCTTTGTGTTTCATGAATTTTTTGAGCTTACTACTATCCTTTTTGGTATTCTGCAGAAGAAGTCCTTAGATATCGCGTATTGCGCTGCAGCAATACAAAACACATGCAGTGTTGTCAGCAGCAAAAGAAGTGAGGATTCTTTTGCAAAAATATTTGAATGGCGCATGAAAAAGGTGACATCTCTGCAAGAAAGTACAAGAATCTAACAAAGGAGCAATTGTATGATAGTTATAAGATATTATATTACGAAATAATTGATAACATTCTAATGCAGATGAATATCAGGTTTCAAGATATAAACAAACTCAAATTTGTTGCTTTGATTGATACTTCAAAATTCGAAATGTATTCAAAAAAATTTCCGAATAGTGAGCTAAACTCATTACATGAACATTATCCAGCATTGTTCCCAAGAATGTCGCGTCTTAAAGCTGAACTTGAGTTGCTTTACTCTGACAGTCAGTACAAAAATGTCCCCATTCAAAATGTTGTTAAACTATTGCGGGAAAATGAAGTTCATAAAGATGTCTTTAGTGAAACATACAAGCTACTTTCACTAATTATGACAGTGCCATCAACAAGTGTGTCCGCGGAGAGAAGTTTTTCTTCCTTGAATCGAATTAAAAACTATTTGCGTAGTTCCATGTCACAACAAAGACTCTCGTCACTCGCAAATATTTCCATGCAGAAGGAAATTGTGAACAAAATTATGAAGAATCAACCTTTCCACGATGATGTGACCGATAAATTCGCTGCCATGAAGGAGAGAAGGATTCAATTTGTCTTCAAAAAATAGGTATGATTACGTATCACTGTTAATTTTTTTTATTATTGTGTTATTACTAGGCCTATCTTCATCATCATCATCATCATCATCATCATCAATGTCGCGTATTTTTAATAAACCGGCACTTAATATACGTAGGCTTATACATGATTTTTGTTATAAAATTAAAAGTCGACCTAACACTGCTTCATGTACTTTTTACGTCACGAGCCGCCACTGCCTTCTGGATGAAATTAGTTGATAAATATCCAAGAAAATAAAGATCTTGGCCTCTTTGCAACGAAACAAGTGAACATGTGAGATTAATATTTAGAACGCTTTATTGTGAAATGCGTAAGATATCGTGTTTTTATTTTGAAAATTATTACAAATACATAACATAAAACGATTTATTTTGATTTATTTATTTGTATTTGAAAATTATACATGTACGTTTTATTGCGAACTCGCTTTAATAGTAATTAATAGTACAATTATTGTTAGAATAAAGTGACAGTTCCATATTGGCCCTGTGTACTTGATTAAGCGTCTGATTGCCAGCATTTCCTCTCAAACTTTCCTCCATGTTTTTTAGTGGGTTATTTTACGACACTGTATCAACATCTCAGGTTATTTAGTGTCTTAATGAAATGCAGGTAATAATGCCGGTGAAATGAGTCCGGGGTCTAGCACCGATAATTACCCAGTATTTGCTCTTATTGGGTTAAGGGAAAACCCCGGAAAAACCTCAACTAGGTAACTTGCCTCGATCGGGATTCGAACCCAGGCCACCTGGTTTCGCGGTCAGACGCGCTAACCGTTACTCCACAGGTGTGCACTCCACCATGTTGGAATACTAAAAGATAGATAGATAGATAGTGAAATTTGAAGGGCGCGTCAGCATCAATGGCTATTTGCACCCATGCCTATTGTTTTTCTTTTTGTGTGGTGAAATTACATTATTGTATAACTAAAATTCACACTGACTAAAACTTTGACATATTAAAACACACTAATATTGGACGGACAAGGTGATATAAAATAACATTAAAACGAACACATAGTAGTCCCAAGATAATGTGAGACAATCATAAAATATAAAACAAACACTGCTACAAGAAATATGTGGCAATGTTTTATAACAACAATCATTAAAAATCGGATGTATAAGGTCCGAGTAATAAGGTGTATTAAAAGAAATGTAACTAAAATAATCTCCAGATGTAAAGGGTCTGGAGAAGAGATAACAATGGGCTAAAAGGACATTAAAACTTAGATCACCTTGTCGAGTTCCGTGTTACGTAAATACCTCAACACTGCGTTGGCACAATTAAATTCATTGCCAAGAGCATCACGTAACGTTGGACGTATTACACACTGGCGTCGAGGCAAATCATATTTGCGACAGTGGAGTAAAAAATGTTCCACCGTAAGAAGGGCATGACAAGTGTCACATTCCGGTGGAGGTTCGCCAGACAATAGGTGACCATGTGTCAAACGACAGTGACCAATCCTCAAGCGAGTAAGTATAACTTCATCTCGCCGTGACGCTCTTGATGACGAATCCCATTCTCGAACTGTATTTTTAATTGGTCGTAGTTTGTTACCCGCTTGTGCAGACCATTTTTCTTCCCAATCTCTCCGAATACAGTTCCTTATGTAAGTCATTACATCTTGCCACCTCTCTCGCCAGTATACCAGTGTGCCATTAAGAGCAGCGTCTCTGGCTCCAGAGTCTGCTGTCTCATTACCAGGAATTCCAACATGGCCTGGGACCTACACCACTCCAACATCGGAGCCCGAAGATAGGAGTGAGTGGAAGAGAACCTGGGTTTGTACAATGAGAGAATCATCGCAATAATATGATTGCAGAGACTGGATTGCACTCAAAGAGTCGGAGCAGATTAGAAATCTACCCCGAGGTTGTCGAATTAAAAATAACAAAGCTCTGTAAATAGCATAAAGTTCGGCAGTAAAAACACTGGTATACAAACTCAGTTTATATTTATAAACCTGCCCGTCGACAACGAAGGAGCAACCCACACGATCATTCACCCGGGATCCGTCAGTATAAATGATACTATTATAAGGAAGCTGAGATAAAATTTCGTAAAAGCGTTGTCTATAAATAAAATTGGGTGTAAAATTCTTAAGAGACTGGCTCAAACTTAAGTCGAATTTTGGACGATTCATAATCCATGGTGGTGTAGGCGGGTATTCTATTACCATTATATTCGGCAGCCTAATGTCCAGCTCTGAGAGTCCCTCCCGGAAACGGACGCCAGCTGGACGAGGTCGCCGTGGATCCCGTCTGTATCGGAAATCTAAAGCCATGGAATGAAAATGTTTGTATGTGTTGTGCTCAGGATGGGCTCGGAGCTTTACCCCATAGGAACACAACAACATATTACGTCTCTGATACAGTGATGGTTCCCAAGACTCGCAGTAGAGACTCTCTATCCGACTCGTTCGGAAAGCCCCTGTTGCAAGCCTTAGACCCTGATGATGGATGGGATCTAACATTTTCAATTTCGACTTATTTGCCGAGCCATAAATAAAACTACCATAATCCAATTTTGAGCGTACAACAGCACGATAGATACGTAAAAGAGTTTTGCGGTCTGCACCCCAATGTACCCCTGACAGAATGCGTAAGATATTCAAAGATTTTTCACAGCGCCGCCTTAAATCCCGTATGTGTGCCTCCCAACTTAATTTAGAATCAAATATTAAGCCCAGAAATTTTGCAGTGTCTGTATAGTGTAACTCTACTCCGTTGAGACGTAACTCCGGGTGTGGGTGAAGTCCACGGGAGTTAACAAAGTGGATGCATTGCGTCTTTGCAGTAGAGAATTTGAACCCATTGCATATAGCCCATTCAGACAAAGTGTTGATGGCTAGCTGCAGTTGTCTCCCAATGGATGGGAGATATCGTGAGCTGTAATACAAACTAAAGTCGTCAACATAAAGAAGAGGTGTTACGTGAAGACTTATGTTAGCAGCTATAACATTAATCGCAATGGAGAACAAAAGAACACTCAGTACAGACCCCTGCGGAACGCCATTTTCCTGTAAATGTTCACTGGAAAGTGTGGTACCTATTCGTACACGAAAATACCTCTCTGCCAAAAAATTGGCCAGGAAAGTAGGTAGACTTCCCCTTAGACCCCAGTTGTGGATAGTGCGTAGGATCCCATAACGCCATGTTGTGTCGTAAGCTTTCTCAAGATCAAAGAAGATTGCTACCAAGTGCTCCTTCTTGAGGAAGGCGTCTCTAATGGCTCCTTCCAGCCGAACAAGGTGATCTGCGGTTGATCGGCGCTTACGAAAACCACACTGGATCTTAGACAAGAGGTTTTCTGATTCCAGGAACCACATTAGGCGATTAATAACCATTCTCTCCATAACTTTACACACGCAGCTGGTGAGACAGATAGGCCTGTAACTATTAGGTAGGGATGGGTCCTTTCCTGGTTTCTGCACAGGAACTACAATGGCTTTATGCCATTGAGATGGAAAGGATTTTTCTGTCCAGATTCTATTATATAAAGAGAGAAGATATATCTTCCCAGCTGGTGGTAAATTTCGGAGCATTTGATTATGAATATTATCTGGGCCAGGAGATGTGTCAGGGGATTTGTCTAGTGCTGACTGTAATTCCTGTAACGTGAACGGAGTATTATAGTTTTCTGTGTTATCAGATATAAACGAGATGTCATTTCGTTCTGCAGCCTCTTTAATTCTTAAAAATCTAGGTTCATAATGGACTGAGCTACTGATATGCGTGAATGATGTAACAAGGAGCTCAGCCATATCCAAATGATTGGTTATCATATTGCCATTATGTACTAGACCCGGAATAGCAGAATTACGTCTTCCCATTATCCTACGGACTTTTCCCCATACGGTTGTGGCTGGGACATTCTTTTTCAGTGAAGAGACATATTTCGTCCAGGACACCTTCTTAGCTTCGCAAATGGTGCGGCGAGCTTTGGCACGGAAGCGTTTGAATTGGATGAAGTTCTCTTCCGTTGGATGCCTTTGAAAGAGTCGTAGAGCTCCTTTACGGGCCAGGATAGCGTCTCTACACCCCTCTGTCCACCAAGGTACAGGGACACGTCTTGGTGTTGATGAGGAACGAGGTACATGTAGTTCTGCTGCCCGTATGATATTTGTACAGAAGTGCTCTATGATTAAGTCGACATCGTCATTTTCATTGTCATTAAACGAAAGGGACTCGGCAAATCCAGTCCAATCCGCCTTTTTTATAACCCAGTTAGGCCAGCGCGACTCCGTGGGACATGATACAGAGAGACGAAGTCGGATAGGAAAATGGTCACTTCCATGGAGATCATCGATGACTGACCACTCCATGTGCGCCGACAGAACTGGGCTACAAATGGACAGATCTATCATGGAGTAGGTGCCGTGGGCGAGAGAAAGATGTGTGGCTGCTCCTGTATTAAGAGTAATGAGATTAAGACGAGTACAAATCTCCATTATTACATGCCCTCTGTCATTGTCATTCATCGAACCCCAGCGGTGATGGGAGGCATTAAAATCTCCCACCAAGAGAAATGGGGCGGGGAGCTGATCTACAAAAAACTGTAATTCACGTATCGTTAATTCGAAGTCGGGTGGTAGATATACGCAAGCTATTGTAAATTCTATGGTAGGCAGGTGTATTCGGATTACTATATTCTGAATGGTGCTTTGAATGTTAATTGCAGAGGACATGATACTATTTTTCACCAAGATAGCACATCCTCCATTGGCCCTGACTCCAGCCAGGTGATCGTGCCGGTGAACCCTGTAACCACGAATGGATAGGGAACGTTCAGGCCGAAGGTGTGTCTCTTAGAGACATAGAATAGCGGGTTCTTCTTCATCATAGATTAGCTGCTGTAATTCTGCATATCGGCTGCGAACTCCGTTCACATTCCACTGAATTATGTCGTTACGCATCAAAAAATTTTAGATTATGGTGGTTTCACGGGAGATTTTCTCTTTTTCTTATCACCAGAGCTGCATTGTCTCGACTGCTTATTTCGCTGCTGTGGGGATTCACTTTCTGACCTTCGTTCTCCCGACCTGGAGCGAGAGCGGGGCGTCTCGTCTGATCGGGGACTTCGACGACGTGGTTTTCTCTCCGCCGTGGAACCGGTAGATTTTGTCGTCGATACACTGGTCTTTGGACTGTATGGTCTGATAGTAAGCCCACAGCTATCATCATCAGGCTCTGCTGTTTGAGTGGCAGCATCGACATAAGTTTTAGTAGATATCTCTACTCTTGACGGGTGTCGTCCAGAGGTGGCGTTTGCGTGGAGGCATCACATCCCTTAAGACCTTTATGGACTACTGACGCATATGTTGTGGTCGACTTTTTCTTCTGGTCGTCATAATACCGCTTACGTGCTTCGAAAAATGTTATGTTATCTCTGACACGAAGTTCTTGGATATCCTTCTCTTCTATGTATCTCGGACATTCTTTAGAACTAGAAGCGTGGTCCCCATTGCAATTTACACAGTGCACACTGTGAGGACACGGGGAATCCCCATGATCGCCCTCACCGCACTTTGCACATACGATATTATTTGTACATCTCTGTTGTGTATGACCGAATCGCTGGCACCGGAAGCACCGCATAGGATTCGGTACATATGCACGAACAGGGACACGCTCGTAGCCTATGAGAATGAACTCCGGGAGAGATGAGACTTCAAAGGTCAAGAATATGGTCCGAAGTGGAACAGTCTGTCCATCCCGCTTACCTAAAAGACGGTAGGCCTTGGAAACAGACTGCTCCGCCAGCTCCAGTTGGATTTCTTCATCGGACAGACCTTCTAAAGAGCTCGTAGTAATCACTCCTCTCGTGGTGTTGAGAGAAGAGTGACGCTCAACTTTAATGGGATAAGAACCAAGTAACTTCGCTTTCAGAAGGGTCTCACTTTGCTTAGGACTTAAAGTTTCAACTAGAAGACTTCCATTTCGAAGGCGAGTAGCATTTCTAACCTTACCAATCATTGCGTCGAGAGCGCGTTTGATATAGAAGGGACTCATATCTTTCATCGTCTTTTCATTCCCGTCAATAGTTAGACTCACAAATCTCGGAGGCGGCATTTTCACTGTAATTTTATCCGGGTCCAAATCCATGTTGTCATTCAATTGCACTTTTTGTTTCTTCGGTAATGAAGAGGGAGGAGGAGAGCGCGAAGACATTTTGAACTGGCCCCCCCTACGGAACCGTCGGCGTCAGCCTGCCACCGGGGGGGCGAAGGAAAAAGACACCAAGATATTCTTCGCGGTCTGTGCCGGCCGTGGGGACCCCCCCACAGCCCGATCCCAAGCAACCCACTTCACGCAAGTTACCCTTCAAACTGGTCATTACATACCTAACGGCAAGTTCTGCACCAGAGGCGTGTCGCAGTTTTATGCCCCTACCACGGGAATAACCGCCCGTGGCTCCCCACTCTACACTGAACACAACCGCCAGACTACTGCGGCTAACTCCGACCTACCCTCCCAAAGCCGGAGCAATCCGAGAGCGCACGCAGCTTCAGGGGACTTGTGGTTGATTACACTGCGACACCCATCAGTCAGCGGTAACACGTCGCAGCGACATATCCGTCCCGGCGAGCGGAGTCGGTCACCGGGACGTCTAAATCGCCCCGGGCCCCCTGGGGGGCTCTACGTGAGTGTACTTGACCTCTGGTCCGGGTTCGGCACCTAAACTTGCATATAGGGACAGTATGAAGGGTCCACTATTGCTTCGTTGCTGGGCGCCCTGTCGGGCCACACAAGTTGGAAGTCGCGCTCGAAACCGTGGGACAGGACCACGGAGATAGTAAAGATACCCGCTGGTGAGACGGGAGTTATAAACCTAAGAACCTTAACCTAATAATGAATATAATGAACTAGAAGAGGAAGAATAATGTAGCCTCACCAGGCATTAACAAATCCCGTCGTGGTGGCGGACGTGGCGAACACTAACAGCGGGGATGGAGAGGTGAATATGGCTGTGATGATGTGGTGGGCGTTCCGCATGCAATGGTGGCCGGCGGAGAGAAATAGAGTGATCAAAAAGACGAGAGAACGAAAAGGTTTGGTTGGTGATAACACGAAAAATGATCGAAAAGAAGAGCACGAGGGCCACCATTGCACCCCCCGTCACCAACTTGGAGGAACCCACCTCGACCGGTGGAATACTAAAACAACTGAACTCATTGGAAATAAAAAAACTATCATTTACTGTTTTCAGCAGCATAAAACCACACTCTAGTATATACAGTCACGAAGCTTGAGTTGTTGAGGGTACTAGGAACAATAGATTGTGCCGGTACTATTTCGCATTGTCTGTGCTGAGGCGATAGTGGCGATCCTAGTGGTTAGGAACTATCTCTGGTTGCATGTTCCCTACGTACTGAGCTTCGTGACTGTATATACTAGACCAGTGATGTCAAAGCAAGCGCATTTTTCTGACCTTGACGTCGTGCGCGGGCATCAAGCGCTAAGTATGGAAAGGGAAAGGGTTGTGTATATGAATAAGCAGCCTGTTGGATTAAGAAAACTGTGGTGCACAAACTTCAGACGGAACGTGAAATTTTATGTCGTTATTTTTATATGGCTTCTTTCTGTTTGATGTTATCTATATTGTCTGTAAAACAAAAGTACTAATATCAATTTCTTAAAATTGCAGTTGTGTTTTAAATGTTAACATAATAAAGAGTTAAGAAGGAATATTCACGTAAGTTTCATAACAGTACAACTATACTGTACTAAATGGATGAAACACATCATTCATAAAGAAAGTGATATCCCAAAAAAGATTGAGTATGACATGATAAGTTGGAATGTATATTGATGGTACCTTTAGCCTTATAAAAGTAATCAATAAACCAATCAAAACAATATTACAGTACAAAGCAAAGTTACCTACGTGCTGTATATGTTTTAAGTGTAACTAATATTCCATAACAAAACCCTTATCGAATTATGCTTTTAAGGTGATAATTGGTGAGCAACTTCCTGTCATCAGAATATTAAATTATTTTCTCGAAATGTGCTAAAGCTATAGAGCTGACATTTTTACAACACATGGGCACGTATTTTTTGCTTATTATGTAACAGTAGTTGCTTTGTTAATTCATTTCCTTACAAACAATTTCCATGCGAATATTTTCAAAATTTTCAATACACTATCTTCAGTAACACGTATTTACGGTATATTAGATTTACGAAAACATTCTGTAAGGCTACTAAATAAATAGGCCTATATCTGAAAATTTCACTTTTCTATAAAAAAGTTAACGACAGGGGGATCATCGTGCTAACCACACGATACCTCCATTCTAGTTGGATGATCGTCCACCTCTGCTTCGGCATGTGGGTGTGAGGCCAGCAGCCGGCTGGTCGGTCTAGGCCCTTCGCGGGCTGTAGCGCCACGGATTATTATTATTATTATTATTATTATTATTATTATTAGGGGTCTATTATTATTATTATTATTATTATTATTATTATTATTATTAAAAAAGTTGAGAAAGTATTTCTTTTGAATAAAAAAATCAAACTTGTGAAAAATGAACATTAAAATTAAAACTTACATTCTTATAATGCACTTATACTTCTCAGACAATCTAAAAATTAACATGGATACAGTTTTAATAAGTTCTCTTCCCTTTATCCATTGAATCAGTGCTGGCCATCCCTCAATATAGCTTGACCAAGCGGTATATACTACCTCTTTCGTCTGTCTCTTTCCTTTCCGCTGCCAAGCGCTCAGGCTCTCCTGGGCTCTAAAGCGCGCGCTTGCACCTGTGGGCATCAATTGACATGACTGTACTAGACTGTGATAAAACTATCAGTGTAGTTCGAATGTCATTGTTCAATTGAGCATCAGTAAACTTAGTGACTGGCTGAAAAATGTTAGCGTGAATTATCACTGGAAAATAAAGAAGCGCAATGCAAAAGAATCCCGAATCCTAGACTCCAACTTACACATGGTATTTGGGTGCTGGTTTCGTGATCAAGGAACTCACCTAGTTCATATCCACATGATGCGCTCAAGATGAGTCACGTACGGCCACGACGAGAGTGATGACCACCCCTGGGCGTTTATATTGTGGGTTTAGCGGGAGCTGCAGCGGCGCGGTATCAGCCACAATCATGTATACAGAGAATGAGCGTGATAATTACAGACCCCACAATCTGACAGGCGAGAAGAGGCTACTCAACAATACTGCTAGTAGTTTGCGTTAGACCACACACGATGATAAATGAAATACAAAAACAAGTAATGAACACAATAGAACCTTGCCCATCCAAATTAATTGGGACCCTAACCTGTTCGAAATGCTCGGATTGTGAGAAATTTTATTTCCCAATATATATTTCTCTGTATTGTAATTTTTAACATCTTATAATGCTTGTTATACGATGTTGTGACTAATTAGACATCTTGTTATTTATTCAAAACCATTTGTAAAAATTTCGACCGAAACCAAGGGGAAGAGTATTACCAGGATGAAAAAAAAAGTTCAAAAATAAAAAAGTAAGAATAGAAGATAAAGAAGGAAACATAAGGAAACAGAGAGAAAAATTATAAGAAAAATAAACTAGAAAATAAATGAGGCACTCAGAAGCAAAGTAGTACAAGTGACATTTTTTAAGAAGTGAGATAAGTGCATATTCTAAATCTTTAATGTCACTTCTGTTCAGAGAAAAAGTAATTATTTTTTATTATTTATTTATTTTATTGCTAGTAAGTTTGAAATGAATACAAATTAACAAAATGAAAGATAAACGAGCCCACTCCTGAATGAGTAAGACTCGTGCTCAGGAGGGGATTCAAATACAAACAAAAATAAAATGAAAATTGAGGGTGAATACAGATTAAAAAGTGTTTAATATGTTTAAACTCAAACTATAAGTCCAATACAAATATTTTTATTTTTGTATTAAATTTGGAGAGGATTCGTGGTTAAAAAAATATTACAATAAAATTTGTTTAATAATCTGGGACCTTGGCTCATGCCATGATAAAAAGTTTTACATTTGGGTTCAGACAAACGCAGAGAATTCTTTTTTTTAGTTCTATATTTATGTGTTCAAAGTTATTAAGATTTCTGTGAAAATATTTTAAGAAAATAAAATAATAAATTTGTTTAATGTTGAAAACTTTGAAATGTTTAAACAACAATTCATTTGGGTAATCTTTCTGCTTTTCTAAACAAATTTTTAATACTTTTTTGTGCAGTAAAATTAACGGATATAGGTTGGATTTATAACTTCCACCCCAACCTATAATACCATAGGATAAATATAGATTGAAATAATGCTAAATAAATTATACGTAAACAATTAATTGACAAAATATTTCTTAGAACAACAAAGTAATATAATGTTTACGTAATTTATTACAAATAAAATGAATATGATTATTCCATTTTAAATGATTATCAATAATAATTATTCTTTTAGTAGGTTATTTTACGACGCTTTATCAACATCTCTGGTTATTTAGCGTCTGAATGAGATGAAGGCGATAATGCCGGTGAAATGAATCTGGGGTCCAACACCGAAAGTTACCCAGCATTTGCTCATATTGGGTTGAGGGAAAACCTCGGAAAAAACCTCAACCAGGTAACTTGCCCCGACCGGGAATCGAACCCGGGCCACCTGGTTTCGTGGCCAGACGCGCTAACAGTTACTCCACAGGTGGACTCAATAATTATACCTAAGTATTTAACCTCATTAACTTCATTAATAACTGAACAATTGCAATTTATATCGGAACAATCAAAATTATGCATTTTAATTTTTAGTGTAGATGAATTAGGTTTATTTAAAGAAAATGGGATAGCTATGATTTTATTTGTATTAATTACAAGTGAATTTAAATCAAACAATTTTTTGATTAATTTTAAGCAGCAATTTGCATTATAATAAGCATCAGTCAAAGTTTTTCCACTAAAAAGTAAAACAGTATCATCAGTATACGAATATAAATAACCTTCATATTCTTTAAGGTCTATCACTGAAAGGTCATTACTATATATTAAAAATAAAATCCGTCCAAGGACTGTTCCTTGCGGAAATCCTATTTTAATTTTAATAAATTCACTTAATTCACTACCAATTTTAGTAGCATGAACTCTATATAAGTAATATAAGTGCACTTCCAGTCAGAGCTGTTCCCTGTTGGCCTAACACTTGTATTACAATGCATACAGAATTTTGATTGAGAAGCAAACTAATACAAGTGCGTTGCTTATATATTATTGTTGCGTTTCTCCTGTTTAAGACTAATTCATTTGCCATAATGGAGAGAGGTAATATAATACAGCGCTGACTTTTCGAAACATCTTCGTGGAAGTCCTGCACATATTGTGCTGGACCAACTATACAGTGATCCAATAAAGATAACTTTTGTTAAGTGGAACAACTTGCAAGAGCTGAAGAATTCATCCCCCCATACACCACTCTTTCTTTGATGACCTGAAGCATGAGGAGGGGCCTATAATAAGGACTGCAGGACGTGGACGTGGAAGAGGACATGGAAGAGAAAGTTCAAGGAATGCTCGCGGTAGAAGACCTACAGATGCACTTCATGACAGAAACACAGATGTTGCAGCAGAGAGAGATGTGACTTATTCAGATGAGGCTAGTGACGTAATGAATAGCGAC
Organism: Periplaneta americana; assembly: GCF_040183065.1. Lineage (NCBI taxonomy): Eukaryota > Metazoa > Arthropoda > Insecta > Blattodea > Blattidae > Periplaneta > Periplaneta americana. The sequence continues at coordinate 82,774,906 of NC_091130.1, read as the reverse complement.
TAGAGCTAAAGTTCATTGAAAATTAAAAATATTCTTAACCCACTTCTTTCAGTTATATAGACACATTTTGTGTCATAATATGCTGTTAAGACAGGAATGTTTAAATGTTGTAAGCAATATTCTTGTTCTTCTTTTAAATAATATACAAATAGTGAAAACCCTTGCATTTATATTACTTCTCCACAAAAATATTTCCGTGGTAAAATAATACGAGTGAGTTTAGGACCCAATTTTACCTCAACTGTTTTAGAATAGATAATTTCTATTTAGAAGTTTAAAAATATAGGTACCAACTTATACAAATGTAAATTTACAGCAAGATAGTCCTGTAACAGATTTTTTAATTTCCTTTTCAACTTACAAATCATTTGTCTCAAAACTTACTAAATGTCACTTGTGTCACTTTGCTTCTGAGTGGCTCAAGTAAAAAGAAGTAAAGTAACGAGAAAGGGGGCAGAATGAGAAGTAAGGAAGAGGAAAAGGTGAGAAAGGCAGCAAAATAAAAGAGACCAAGGACGCAAAGAAGAACAAAGAATAAAATAAAGAAAATAAGGGCGTTGAAAGGTAGAGAAAGCTCAAATAACACGAGGAGGATAGAGAGGAGGAAAATAACATGGTAGTTGGTTCCTAACGATCTGCTTATGACAGTGAAATCATTGGCAGTCTCACTTTCCAGTACTTGGAAGTGATGTTACTTTCTTAACTGTATAAAATCTGCGTAGATGTTCTCGGTCCATGGGAAATTCGTTATTGTAAAGAATGCAATTTGGTTAGGTGTAGATGTTCAGCCGATTAGGCCTAAATGCTTTGACAGTTAAGACCGTGGAAAATAATATGGAGTAATAATAATATTCATTTATTCATAGTGTTCTGCCCAAGGGCAGGTCTTTCACTGCAAACCCAGCATTCTCCAATATTTCATATTTTCTACTTTCCTCTTAGCCTCCGCATATGATCCATACATCTTAATAATAATAAAATGATAGACAATAAGGAAAATGAGAGATAGGATAACAATTTAGAGGCAGACTTTTGGGTATTCCACCGTGTCCTGCAATTTAACATTTTCAACAACGTTTCGGAACTACATACAAACAGTTTCCATCTTAAGGGCAGATAGGTATGAACATAAGGGTCATTGCCGAGAGTACTATAGTATCTTCTTTCTCAAAGACAACCGACACGTTTTTCTGAAATATACTGTTTTTCGAAGGTTTGGAGTTTTTAAAAATTCTAACCGTTTCTTGTCTAATTTCTTCCGGTTTCTTTTGGAATATATTCCATAGATAAGTAAAATAGCGTGTGGATCTAGTGGGGAATCGCTCAATTCAAAACCGTTCTTTTGACAGGGATTTTTTATTATTATAATATAATTTATGGAATTTTTATTTGTCTATCGCCGGTTATTTAACCACCCTTTGTACAATTTGCATGGATTATCCGATCAATAAGAGACCAGTCTTCTACAAACAAACGATTAGGGAGAGATGTATGAATTTAATTAAGATTACGTCAAATTGAATCTAAATTTCTACGTGCGAAATATATTCTCTTTCAATAAGGCAAAACTAGTACCCCAGTAGATTCTCTGTGAAGAAAACGATTTTATATTTTGATGTAATTATAAGAACTTTGATCTCGTGTTCGTATTAGGCGTACGGCATCTGGAAATGAAAGAGAACACGACAATTTCTCTTTTTGAAAGGGGAAGTTCAAATTTTATAATTTTACTGTGTATTTCCTCTCCATATAGACTGATATATATATAAATATATATATATATATATATATATATATATATATATATATATAGGCTTTTCACGATGGATGTGATCAGAAATAGATTCAGATATAACGAGCGCAACAGAGAAGGCGACCCTCTGGTCATTTCTATCTCCCCCGATGATAAAATTATGCATTTACGATACGTTGGAAATGTTAAGTTCCAGAACATCGTGAATTACCCAAAGTCCATTTCAGATCACATTCCCCGTGGAAGTCTAAAAATAGTGCTGTTGATCGATTCACATGCTCCGAACTAAGTGCCGTTCTACATCATTTAGTAACAATGTTTCCTGCATCACTAAACACGAAAAAAAAAAAAAATTTTCGGTCAAGCTGTTCTCCACGAGCGTTCAATTAAAATACATACGTTTCACTGAGTTTACCTCTCAAATTCTCATATGACAATGGAGTTTACACTTTTCACAAATCACAGAAATATGATTTTTTTTCTTTATCAAACTAAACACACAACCTTCATATACAAACTCAGTACAGAAACTGCAACAGCAAAACTAGAGTGGTCCAAACAGAAGACTGGCTCATATTGTAATCCAATTACCAGATTTTAGAAAAAGAAGAAGGTAGTTACGCTCTCACTTGCACACAGTGTAGACATGGCTATTTTATAAGGGAAAAGTATGTATTTCATATGCTAGGCAGACGAGCTGACAAGTTGGAAGTTTTCTTGGAAAACCATAAAACTTAATAAGGGTTTCGTATTGTGTTTCAACTTTCAATAGAGGTAGACTAGGTCACTGTCCTCATATATCCATCTCTTTCTGAAGTGTTTGTGCAAAGATTTTCCCTACGCTACTTCCTTTACAGTTAGAAAATAACAGTACTATTGTGCTTTTAAGTAAGGAATTTCCGAGAGAGATATATTTTCCAAATTTTCAGTATGAGTTTGTATTAACAAAATAATAATTAATATCAACTACAACCGATTAATTTTAATCGACTCGATTATTCGATTAAATATTTTGATCGATTAATCTTACAACAGAAATTGTCGAAAAAACGTATATAATAAAAATTCTTACTGTTAGTAAAACGCCATTCTTCAAATACAGAAGATATGCAGAGACTTGAAGAGTTTCTTTTTTTTTATTTTATATTTATACTGGTTGCAGTGCATTACAATGTTGAATGACAGTATTGACCTGTAGTCATTTAGCTGTCATTCATTTGTCAACATACAATTTTGTACACAGGTCTACTTATATTTCACTCACATATTTTAAAATGTATTTTGTATTTCTTTTATTTCCCTCATTCACTTTTCCCGTATTTTCCAAAATATGTTGCTAAGAACTGAAGAAAAAGTTGATGAGAGGGAGCAAAGTGGAAGTATGAGATTGTTTCAGACCGGAGACTGAGAAGTGAATAAAGAAGAGGTCAATAGGGAAGAGAAATAAGAGGAATAAATAGACCTATAGAAGTAGGTCTATGAGATACAAAAATGAGAAACAAGAAAGAAAAAAGTTATGAGCAAGGGACGAGGACGAATACAGTAGTGGAAGAGGACAGAAGAAATAAGGACAAAATATAGCAAGAATGAGACATACACTGAGACCTAGAAGAAGATAAATGAGTCGGTTTTTTTTTTATAAATCCCTTAAGTCACGAAATACAAAGATTTGGGGAAACAGAAAAAAACTGTTTAAAAGAAATGTATGACTTAAGAATTGGAATATTTGAAATGGGAAATGTTGGTAAAAACATAAGGAATATTTCTATATGCAAAATAATATTTTAAAATAGAATATGATTCAATATTCACATTTGAAAATGTTTGACTTATGAGGTTTCTGAAAATCTGGTAAAGATTTAACAAAACAACCTTCCCAGATTGCATGCGTACGCGCATGGGAAATTCAACAGTGTAGATGCAGCTTTATGGGCCTCCTCCACGAAACCTAATTTTCAAGCGCATGTCTCAACAGAAGTACCGTTTGTGATATTTTATACAAAATATATAGAGTGTTAAAAAGTACCTAATATTTTAGGAGGTGCTAGTATGCATCAAAACAAGACAATAATGTCTAATAAACATAGGTCCTACAACACATACCTTCTGACATCTGAATACTTCTTCATAGGAGGTGCTCAATGTGACGTCCATTCATGCAATGCATTCCTCTGTCCTTCGGCGTAAGGAATCATGCACTTTTTGAAATTTGTTTTAATATGTTAATAAGAAATTCCTGATAAGGATCCTCAGTTAATCTCTGTGGTAACACATATGGCCCTATTAATCTATCACCAAGAACGCCTGCCCATAAGTTGATTGAGAATCGGTGCTGATGCCTTGTTTCTTCAACTGCATTGGGAGTTTCATCAGCCTACACGTGCTGATTACGAAAATTCACAAGACCATCTATGCTGAACCCCGCTCATATCCTCAACCAGACTTTTGTTTTCAGTATTCCTTGCGACGTATCAGTATTCCATGCCAGGGGTGTCAACTACGGTATGATTATATGGTAGTCTGCTGTATTGTAGGGCAGAAAATGCATTGCCATGAATGGACGTCACATTGAGCACCTTCTATGAACAAGTGTTCAGATCTCAGAAAGTATGTGTCGTAGGATACAGGTTTATTAGATATTACTTTCTTGTTTTGATTCATAGTATCACCTCCTAAAATAATGGATACTTTTTTACACCCTGTATATATAGAAAAAAGAATTATCAATAATCTCAATTTTGTTAATTTCACTTATGGGGTTTCTCAAAAAAACTGATTCAAATGTAAGTAGGCCTAAAACAAGACGAAACCGCAGATGAAGGCACAGAAAGAGCAGGCACTACAAGGAAAAAGGAAAAGAGTAAGAAATGAAAGGATAAAGAGACACAGAATATAAAAGGGAAAAACAAAGAAGAAGAAAGAACGAAAACAAAGAACTAAGGAAGACAGACCATAAAAATTAAGTGGCTGAACTAATATGAAAGAAAGCACAAAATACAAAACAATGAGGTAGAATAGAATTAGATGAAGAATGAAGAGTACGCGGAGGGAAAAACAAGATATTCCACGCAAATGACGGACACTGGGTGACAACCCGGATGCTCTGAAATGTAGCGAGCGAGGCCTTCCAACTGCAAGGCCGCGCCGCGGGCCAGGCCTGACCTCACTGGCTGCTACACTTTCAACGGAGAGCATAGGCTAAAAATATTTCAACACACATACTTTTTAGAACAGTAGAAATCTTCATTACAGCTAGAGTGACCAGACGTCCTCTTTTGTCTGGACATATCCTCCCTTTTAGGCCTTTGTCCGGGGTCAGGGCGGATTTTTAAAAAATTCAAGAAATGTCCTTTTCGTAACTTGTATGCCTGATATTTTTAAATTATCTCATTTGACGCTATTTTCTAGTAATTTGCCTCTAGGTGGCAGCAGCATCAACGAAATATACCCTTTGCCAATGATCATAACTCTGTTTGCTCCTCCTTGTTATTGTAATTGCCAACGAGCTAGAAGAGAACTCTTGATAGTTGCTCACAGATAGCTAGAAAACGACGAGAGATCGAGATGCGAATGTGTCATTTTACAAATACCTCCTGAGCAAACCCAAGTTATTGCAACAAATTGAAACTTCAGAAGAGTATCTGCAACAGGATTAAATATGGAGGGTATGGGGAAATATAACAATAATCCTCTTTTCATGTCTTATTTTATCTACCGTACTTTAAATTTATACATCCGAAACAAAGTAATATTAAATTCATATTTTGTGCTGCCTTTTTATGTATTTTGATAATAATTAGAGTTCCCCTTGGCTTTCATATGTGGCTAACTGTAAAATGATTTTATATTACTAAGTTTTAACATAAGTATGCTGTAATAAAATAGATATTGGCATAATTTTAAGTATGATATAGGTCTAAATCTAAATAGATATTTTCTGTCCTCTTTACTAATTAGGGCCTATAGTTCCCTTGACTTTCATATGTAGCTTATTGTAAAATTATTATTATGTTTTATCTTAATTATTTTGCAATAAACTAGATATTAACGTAATTTAAAGTATAATATAGGCCTAAATCTCAGTACATATTTTCTGTCCTCTTTTTTCGAACAATGTCCTCCTTTTTGAAGCTTCGTGCCCTCTTTTTTATCGATGTGAATCTGGTTACCCTAATTACAGCTCATGTTACAAGAAAACCATAGGCACGTAATAAGTGGGTAAGGTTAAGGCATCGCGGAGGCCATTTCATGAAAGAACTGTCCATGTTTTCCACTTGTCCTACCCAACCATCAAGAAGCGCGTGATTGAGATGGTGACGAACTTTACAGTCATAGTAGGGAAGTGCTCCACATTGTCGTTAGGGGTAATCATTAGAATCTTCATTCAATTGCGGCATTAACCATGATTGGAGCATGTCAATACAGGAATAACTATGCTATTATGAAGAAGTGAGGAAGTCTGTCATAGTTTTTTGCAGGCAGCCTCTGTGTGCACTCCCTGACGCCCCAACAGCAGCGCTACCACGTGGTCGTGCCCATCCCAGCCAATGAAGAAGCACACTTCAAGATCCTCAACGCCCTGGACGGATCCTACCACTTCGGATACGACACCGGTGAGACTTGATTTTATTTTCCGTCGAATATTAGATCTTTCAATGAGAAATATGAATATTGTAGTCTAAAAACTGTGCATTCGAAAACTTAAGAAACTTTATCGTTCCTTGTTAGCCTATTGGTCCTAACACAATGCAACAAGTGTTTCCGAATTACATATGATTAATACATTTTTTGTCAGCTGCTTCTTTTCATTCGTACCAGTTGTTCGTTCGCCATATGTTGCAGAAAATTTATACACGAGGAAATTGTTGTGTGTTGACATCGCTCTCGTTACTAACGTTTCCTAGTTTCGCGCTTCATTTTTTGGAAGTATCCAAAAGCAATATCCCCATAAATTTCTCTACCAAAACATTGAGTACTATATTATATTAATAACCAAAATTAATTCTTCAAGAAAAAACATATCACTGACCAATATTGTTTATCATGTGATTTTTGCATCTCGAACTTCGGTGAATATGAAGTTCACGTTCTCTTCTATGAAAGTAGTTACCGTTACTATTTATACATATTTACATAGATGTACAGTTTGGTCACAAAGTGGCACAGCTTCATTCTGTCCCATGTCCTGGCAGATGTTTTGCGGAGATAATCAAGGGTCACTTCGTTTAAGGCATCTTCCACAGCTGCTCGTAATTGTGCCGTTGTGTTATAGCGGTGATTTCGCACTTTGTTCTTGTTGTAAAGTTGGGACTTCGTGGAGGCCAGACGAAAGGAGCTTGGATCATCTGCATATCCTCTTCCAATCCAGCGGTCGGGAAAGGTCATTATTCAGGTATCGGCGCACTTGCAATCCGAACTATGCTGGCGCTCCGTCCTGTTGCAGGACAACAGTGTCTTCGATACCAGCTTGTTGCAATTGTGGCACCAACCATTCACTAAGCATGTCCTGGTAGGCTGGCTCATTAACGGAACTTGGAAGAACAAAGGGCCGAAAATGTGTGCTGCACTCAATCAGCCCACACCATGACGTGGGGTGGATTTCACTTCTTTATAAAAGAATGGGTTTTCTTTACCTCAAAAGACGATGTTTCGTGAATGCATGTTTCAATAGGTAGCACATTCGTCTGTGAAGAGGACATTATTACGGGAACTTTGCATACGGAACGTTTTAAGAAGCGTCCCACATACCGTTTTACGTGCATCCATATCAGCATCGCTTAATTCATTGACGTGGAATGGACGGAAATGCTTGAGCTTTAAATCAACTTTCATGAGTTTCATCATGGTCGAACGAAGAATGTCAAGCTCTGCAGATTTTTTCGAACGAATTTCAGGGGAGTGATCTTTCCACTGATGTCTCAATAGCGTGGCATGTTTCCCTTCTTGTTATCGGACTTCCACTTCTGGAACGGAATTTCATAGGCCTACTACCTGTTGCGAATGCATATTTTTCCTCGTCCCAACATTGTTGCCTTCCTTGGCGATTTCACACCAAAGCGGTCACGAAATTTCATCTTCAGGTGTCGCCGGTATGACGTCTTTCATGAAGCCAAACCGCTGTCAATAACAGCGTATTCCGAATCTCACCGGACCGGTGGACAACAATGGCGTCACGCTGCAGCGAAATAGGAACAAAACTGCTGGAATGTTCAATGGCTGTCATGGCGGCTGTACAAGTTGTCTGTGCTACGCTAGCAAGATTTTGCGAAAGTTCCGTACTGTCATCTCGTTCAAAGAAAAGAGAGCATAAACAATTTATTTCTTGAACCGGTAGTAATAACTGGTCTGTTGACACGTTCGCTCATAATCCATTAACATATTTTTTTTTTTTACGTTGTGCTCATTACAAACACAGCAGAACACACCACCATGACATAACAGTGCACGATGTCATTCGTCTGCTAATTCCCGCCCTACAAGAACCAATCAGATTCACTGATGGCGGCTGATGGAGATTGCCACCACCTCTGCAAGCTGATGGAACCAGTGCGACACCGGTAGAGCATCAGTGACGTCATCGTTGAAATTCGGAATACCGTGATGCCATCAGATTGCTCAGCGCTGAGATTCGGAATACGGTCTAATCTTTGTTCGATGGTAAAAGGACTCTGGTAGGCCAAGTTTGTTTACAACTGCACGGTTACCATGGTAGCATGGTACCAACGTAAACATGGGGTTACCAACATTCACATTCAACATTCACAAATCAGTGAAATAAGAATATCCGGGGGCATGAGGGTACCAAAGACGTTATATAGTATACTAGACTCACACGGAGCGCTGGTGTGCTGTCCAATATTGAAACCAGTCTGCGCATGTTTACGCCGCCATTAAATAGGTAGAAACAGCGGTAAACACGAAGCCCGAGCTACTTGCAACGTGGCTTGTTGCTATTAAAAGAGATAAATTTGTGCCTTCACCTAACTTAAAATTGTGTTAGACTCATTTTAAAGATATAGATTTTTTTTTTAAAGTAATAGCAATAGAATTTTGAAAGATGATGCTGTACCATCCCTGTTTAATTTTCCAAGTCATTTGCAAGAGGTACGATGTATTATCTCTGTTATTACACTATCAATATCATTAAAAATCAATCAGTAGTTTACGACAATAAAAAATACTTCATTGTTAGTACAGGTATATCAGACTGTAGAGAAATCCCACTGAGTGAATTATTTAGACTTACACATCAGTTATTAAACACAATTAGTGGAAAGATAACATTTTGTTTTTATTATGTAAATTAATTTATCTGCAAGATAATAAAAATCGATTCAAAATCTATAGGTAAATAAATAAATAAATAAATGGCTATAATAGCTAAGCCTACTTTGTGGACTTATGATTCAGGGTTCATGATCAATATGTATAGGCCTAACTAGACTAATAAATTAGCCAGCCGTGGGTTTGATCTTGTTGGAGAACATGCTATGTTTCAGATGTAAAGAAATGAATACATAATTTCCTGTGGGAACTAAATATCACTAATGGGATTCTAGGAGGGGGAAGGGAGAGAAAAGTTATTATTTTCTGTTCAACCATCTTTTGGCGTTTAACAGCAAATAAATATGATCTACCTAATTAAGTGTATAAATATTTAAACATTTAATATTATATTGTAGCAAATTTTGTAACTTAATAGAGGTTGTTTTTTGCAGGTTGAGACACCACCCCGTAGACCATTACAATTACTTTATATTTGTGAGTGGTCTATGCTGTCATTTTTGTTGTTGTTTTGTTTTTGCAGATATTCCTAGTTCATTATTTTTCACTGGGGGGGTTATAAATGCATATAGTTCACATACAAATAACCCGTTTATATTTTGCCGGATATATATTATTAAAAAAGCAAGGAATGTCATCTTATTGATATAACATATGTGCATAAAATTACGTGCTATCATTCCGCAAGCAATGATTGCTATCATTCCGCAAGCAATGATATATATATATATATATATATATATATATATATTTATTTAAAATAACTACATTATATAAAGAAATCCACTCATAAAAAGTATGTTTTTTATTTTGCATAATGTGATTATGTTTAGTTTTTAAGTCTTCGTGTTACCTATTATTTGCAATGTATTAGGTACCGGTAGGCTACTTTTTATAATTGATAGCATTCCCTTTATTAATTGAAGAATGACTTATAAATGCAATGTAATTTTGCTACCTTTGCGCATTATATTTTGCGTGGTTACTTATGTCCTGTGGTCTAAAAGTACCGGTAATATACTTTTCGATTCTCTAAAACTTAACAACAGGTCTATACTGATTATCACATATTTATTTCACTTAAGAATTTGATTAAAATAAGAACTTGTGTAATCAAGATGCATATATTTATGTCTTTGATCTAAGAGTAATGTATGTTAATATAATTTTAGATTCTCTGAAACCTAACAATATGCTGATTAACGTAAAATTATACGTTCTATAATGTGTATTGTGTAGGCCTATTTATGGATGTATGAGCAGGGGCGCCTTTCGAAGAGGGGTTGCGGAGCTGCAGCACCCCCAGACATTTGTGGCTCTTGTCTCGTTTTATGTTGTGAAAAACATTTATTATACAGTCTCTATTTAGCGGCTCGATTTTTTAAAAACATTTCGCTCTCAATGACATGCACGCAATCGTTACTGAAGTCACTTCCTCCCCTGGTGCTGCCAGAGCGAAACCAGAGACAAGGACTATAGGGTGAAGTCACTTCCTCCCCTGGAGCTGCCAATCTCGTCTCGGATGCTTTGCGCGTTAGTTTTACCCCTCCTCCCTGCTACCCCTCGCCGTGAATCCAGAGTTTCCAGGCGCTGCAAAATTTGCAGCAGTTTGTCAGTAGCGTGCAGTTTTAAATACATTTTCTTTAATGTTGCGAGTATAAGTGCAACAATGTTTAATTCTGTACAATATTTACAGTCTATTCAGTTCAGTACCTTAACAATTCAGGAGAAATGTGAAATTAAGTGCCCATCAGTTGAATCTCATAATGGTAAGAGCCGCTAAACAAAATACAAAGAGTCGCATATTTTTTGATAATTTATCCAGTATCCCCGCTTTCTTCTCTCGATCTCCATACCGTCTGTATTAGATTAATGTGTTTCAAAGACAATTCCATCAGCTGGGGCAACAAGATGGATTTAAAATAAGAACAGTAAATGTTGTTCATGAGAAGGAGCCATTGCTAGAATGTTTTCAAACCATAATAGAATCTAAAACATCTAACATCACAATAAATGAGAGAAGCGCCCTGGTGCGTACTCTTGAATATCCTGAATTCAATTTCTGGCTCAGTTATTTTTTTCATTTATTGATATACACAACCAACTACAACATCGCCAGTTAGATATTTCTAAGGTTCAAATCTGCATATAAAAAATTAAATTATGGTTTATTTAACGACACTCGCAACAGCAGGGGTTATATCAGCGTCGCCCGGAATTTTGTCCGCAGGATTCTTTTAAATGCCAGTAAATCTACTAACATGAGCCTGTCTCATTTAAACACAATTTACAAGATAAGGCGCATGGAACTAATCTTTAAATAAAGTAAGTTGCTTGGTTTATTTTTGTATGCAGCCCCCCTTAATTCAATACCCACGAGCCGCCACTGTGTATGAGCATGTTTTCTATCAATTGCTGCGTACGTATTTTCTTTCCTTTAATGCTCTGCTATATCAATGAAACTTTGAATATATTTATTTCGTCCTAATTTTACGTTAATCGTCGAAAATGGACACAATCTGTCAATTTTAGATCATCACAGCGTTAAATTGTGTGATTTACGAACTGCTATTATGCGTTTGCTCTCCTACATCATGGCGGCAAGCGCAGCGTTCAATTTGCCCCGGTTTCCTCGTTCCGCGCAGCCGAGACTGTAGGGGCTTGGAGGGTACGCCCATTTTGTGACCTCCCAGTAGATTATCGGACTGCTCCTTCTTATCATCTTCCCCTTTATAGTCGGATGTGAAAAAATTAACTATGTTATTGTTATAGGGCCAATAATGCAACCAAAGCCAGCAAAATCTGAACTACGGCCAACTAGACGACTATGACTGACTGACTGACTGACTGCACAATAAACAGAGTGGAAATAATTTATAAACAGATTTTAACACATTCATTAGATAGAGTACAACAAACAATTTCATACCATATTAGTCCCAAATGAATACTTTTCTCAGAAAAAAAAAGTTTCCCCTAAATGTTAACACTGTTTTACTCGGTACGTTACGTGTTATCCGTACGATTGTTACTCTTATCATTAGAGAAACTGATAAGGAATGATTTATCCCTTTTGCAGTTTTAAATAAAATGGATTATTTTCTTACAAATTAAATAAAAACATTAACACGTATCGTTATTTCCTGGCATTAGGAAGTTTGGCAATCCTACTGCAATGATTAAAGAACGGAATACTATTCCGACCTGAGTTCGTGTGTGTATTCATAAGTGAGCCGGTAATGCATTGTTGCCAAACTATGCACACCTTCAGCCTAATTTTCTAAATAACCATGTGCTTAATAAAAAACGCATAATAGCTATTTCACTTATGTTAGTGTAGTACGAGTATATTGCCCTCTTCAATCTGCACAGTTGTATAATTACCACTCTGTATAGAGATCTTATGCTCTCACGTCACATGCCTTTTCAAATGTGTAACAAAAAGAACAATTAAAATATAAGGTTATTTAAAAGTCACTTCAAAGCGTTATAAAGATTATAATATTTGAGATAGAAAATAAAACAAAGTTTTTTAATTTGTAAATTTTTCCATCTCCATAGTTACATTTTCGTGATTAAAATATTAATGATTTTATTAGTACTGCTACAATGATTTTTAAGTTTCTTTTTAAGGTTCTTTTTTTTTACTTAGTTATTTAACAACGCTATATCAACTAGCGGTACTAGGTTATTTATCTTCGATGGAATTGGTGATAGCGACATGGTATTTTTTCCAAACTTAAAACATTAACATGGTTAACGGGTGAACACTAAAACCCATTCTTGGCAAGCATTACTTTCTATAAAGACTGCATATTTCAATACATCTCTTAAACAACAAAACTCATCATTCACGGAAAAATCACGTGTTTAGAATAATGATTTTTACATTATGCAAAAATAAGGGAGACAAATGCTCGAAGAGAAGAAAAATACAGGAGCCGGGAGACTGGTGAAAATTATGGGTAAATACGGAAGATTCCGGGAAATAAGGAAGGTTTTGCAACCCTAGTTCACTTCGCTATTTATTTTTTCGGTTTCCATTGCTGCAATATCCATTATTTGTGATATTTTTACAGGTTTATTTATTTTTACGTCTCCCTTTATTTTGTCTTGCAGTTTATATATTTCACTTGACATTTCTTTCTGATGCCATTACGTCTTCTTTTACATCTGTGTTCACTTTAAGGCTGTCAACTTTTTTTTTTTTCAAGAAAATATGGGAGATTAAGGAATCGACACAAAATATAAAATTGACAAATTATTCCGTTCAGGTACTAGAAAACAACTTTATTCTACACTTCGGCAGCTAAGCTTAAATTAAGAGTATTTTGAGATTCTGTCTCACGTAGCCTAATAGTTGAAGTCGACTGCACTTTTCAGCTTTGATTTGATTAGATGTGTCATGCTTCTGTTTCGAACATCTGTCCAACTAGCCAGTTTTCTCTGTTTGTAACATTCTTTTGCCCTAAAAATTAAAGAAAAAGGTATTTTTTAACAACTTCAAATTAGTGTAACTCTGAAAATATTGAGAAAAGGACATATGTTTATGCAGTAGTTTTTGGTCTTCAGAAATAAGTTCCGTAAGTGGCGGTAACTCCTCGTGAATAACCTGTATAAATTTTACGGACAAAAAGGCCTACTGAGAAAGACGAGGATGATGATAAAGTTATTACAGTAATAAGTATATACCAAAATAGAGACGCAAAGTAGCTATATGCACAGTATCAGTACTACAGCTCTGTTTACGTTCACGCGCCCGGCCCTATCTTAAGTTGAGTCCATGCAAGGGACATGAAACAGTCAAGAGACTAGTAACCACCCCCTTCGTATTCGTTCGCGCCTTGGGAGCTAGAGTTTGACAGCCATGGTCTACGTCTACACTGTAGCCAACCTTACAAGGCATGTGTGACATAGGGGTAAGATGTCTGTTTTCCATATCATAGGTTGTGAGTTTGCTTCTCGGTACAGTAAAATTATTTTATTTTACTCGTTAATTGATTTAATCGCTTAATGACATTTGTTAATAAACTTCGTTATGCCTCTTTTGTAAAAATAATATTACCCACCATCCGTGGGCTATTAATAAACGAGACCTGGTCTGTTGTTGTTTAGTCAACTATCCGAAGACAGGTCTGAACTTCAAAAGTGATACCAAGAAGGCACCACTTATGAGACAACTAGGCCAGGCGATAATGGGGTAGGGTGGCCAGCTTCTTTCCCCCTCCATTGCATACATCGCCGACTAGTTACATATTACACTAGTCAGACTTCAGATGCATACAAACAATTGTTCTTCCTTTGACACATATCGTGAAGTGAGATCTACTGGCTCATAATATACTGTATGTACATATCAACCAGAACTTCAATCAGAGGATACCTGGTCTGTATAAACAAAATTAATGGTTATTTCACTTCCTAACAGCACATCAAATATAAACAAATACAGAGTGATTCACGAGGATGCTTATTTCCGGAGACATTCTGAGCAAAAATGTCATATAAACATTTGTCCTAATCTCAATATTTTCAGAATTACATTAATTTGAAATTGTTTGTAAAATACCATTATTCTTGAGTTTTAAGGGTAAAAGAATATTACAGATAAAGAATGGACTGTTCAAGAGCATCATTTCTTTAATTAGCTAGTATTCTGAAGTTAAAAATGTGTTGTGAATTCCATAGTTACTTCGTACAGATTTTTTTTTTTCGATTTTTAACTACAAAATTACATTTTCTTACGCATTTATCACAACTGTTTCAAATCACGCCACTCTTGTAAATTCTTTAACATTGTACATTAGGATGCATAATTAAACTGTAAAGAATCAAGTTCCTAAAGTCGTTTAATTTGTAACAATTTTTGTGGTAAGTGCGTAAGAATGACGTAATTTTAGTAAAAATTAAAATATAAAATCTGTACAAAGCAACTAACAACACAGTTTTAGCTTCAGAACACTAGCCAACTAAAGAGATGATACTTCTGAGTACTTCATTCTTTATTTGTAACATTTTTACTCTTAAAACTAAATAAAAAAAAGGTATTTTACTAAGAACTTCAAATTAATGTAATTTTGAAAATATTGACATTAGGACAAATGTTTATATATGACTTTTTTGCTCAAAATGTCTTTGGAAATAGCTCCGTAAGTGACGGTAAATCCTCGTGAAACACTCTGTACAAAAAAAGGCGTCAAAGGGACTAGTATCTCGTCCACAAACCACTTGGGTCTACAATTGCCCTCATTATTCGTGGCATGGACTCCAGTCACTCTGGCTACAACGATTTGTTGACGGAACTGTTGCGAGTTTGTCAGTCAAGAGTACGAGACAGACCATTTTATTTACAGACTGAAGTATTGCTTGGGAGAGAGGAGTTTGTTATTTGTTACAGTTCGGGCATGTAATATAAGACACATCGCCACTTAAATGTAGCTTTGCGAGACATATGGTGGTGAAATTTGTAATTTGAAAAATTAAGATTGTCGTAAACTCGAACCTTGAGCTAGTACTATTCACTCGTTTTGTAGATCCGTGTCATAACGATCCACGCTCTTGTAACTGAAGTACCAGACCGCTTAATACGTGCTTTTCCTGTTCATATTCGCTTCGATTTTGTATTTATGAATTGTAGTTTATTCCTATTTCTCTCTTCAAAGGCCCTGATGTATTAAAATCAACTCTCCTTTCCATTTATAACATATTTCAGACAAGCAAAATACAGAAAATTTAAATGGTTTAATTATGTGTTATCTGGTGAATGGCAACTTTGACGAGACGAGCATGCGCAGTATTATGTACATAAATACTATTTGGAAGTCACAAATTGTCGGCGGCCCATTCTTTTTGCCGCGAAGTGTACATATATTTTAAGTGAGTTTGTGATGACTTAAGGGGTTGGGTACAGCTTACAGCAGTAAAATTTTGGAAATATTCAACTTTTTTTTTCTCCATTACTGTACCTTGTGCAATAATGAAAATTGGTATGTCTGAAATACTGTCCTTCTGCTATATGAAAAAAATATTTTTACGATTTAAGAGAAATTATTCACTTTTTTTTTTTTTTTTCAAAATTCAGTTCACCGTGCAGTGATGAAGCGTTTCCCACATAACTAAAAAACTATCCAACATTCTGTGATGAAATTTTTTGTGTGTATTTATGCATGTCATATCTACAATATGATACAAGATCACTTCTCTACCTTTAATAGATTGTCTGTTAAAAAATAAATTCATTTTTAAAAATGGTCAAATATCAGTATTTTCTTCTAACACAAAATAGAAAAATATTATTTAAGAAATGTAGTTGAAAGAGCATGATATTGTAAATATGAGTTTCAGCAATTTTTTTTTAACAATTTATTGATCGATCAGCGCATTTAGCGCTATACAGATCATTTCTAAAAATTATAAATACAATATATGACACTGAATTGAGGGCAGCCTAGATTGGGCTCCTCAATGAACAAAAATAATTGTTAATAAGTAATTGTTTATATAGGTTGATGTGATGATAAATTTTGATTATAATATGAGGTCCATTGGAAGTCGGCTCTTGATTCTGGTGGGAAATGTAGACTTCTTTCCGAGAGAGTAATGGACGGCGCCTGGAGCATTTTCTAGGTTGTCATAGAACTTCTTAGCTTGTGAATGAATAAACTGCTTGACTGTATCATACCAGTTTCTCTGTGTAGTTGGCTGTTACGGACAAACCAAGGAGAATTGAGTGAAATTCGTAGGACTTTATTTTGAAATGACTGGATGTGTTTAATTTCACTTATTGCAGCTCCTCCCCAGACAGGACAGGCATAAAGCAGTAGAAATCGTAATAGAGATGTGTAAAGCAGCATGCAATTTTGTAGCTTTAGAGATGATTTCTTGTTGAGGAGCGGATATAATTTAGCGAGTCTTAAGTAGGCCAATTTAAGTTTGTTGTTGATGTGATGTTTCCATGACAGACGGCGATCTAAGTGCACTCCAAGATATTTTACAGCTTCATCCTTTGGTTTCCACGGTATCACGTTGGTTGAAAGATTTATGCATGGAGGATTAGCAGGACGACACAAAGTAAATATCATTGCTTCGCATTTATTGTAGTTCAGTGCGATGCGCCAATTTTCAATCCAAGGGCATATGATGTTTAAGGCTTCCTGAAGATGATTTGAGGCTATGTTAATGTTGCGATGGGTTGCATAAATAGCTGAATCGTCTGCATACATAGCAATTTGTGCAGTTGGTGTTGCAGGAATGTCCGAGGTATATACATTGAATGAATCGGACCTAAGATAGAGACTTGTGGAACGCCAGCACTAATGGGTCTAACAGAGGAGTGACTACAACCCACTCTGACTGAGAATGTGCGATTTGACAAGAAACTAGTCATTGTGTTGCATAGGTAGTCTGGAACGCCGGACTTGTGTAATTTGTACCGAAGACCTTTATGCCAAACTCGATCAAATGCTTGAGTGAAGTCAAGAAATGCGACTGCAGTCTGTTCTTTGTTTTCAAAGCCCTGTGCAATTTGTTCAGTGATACGAAGCACTTGATGGTTGGTAGAATGATTTCGACGAAAGTCAAACTGATATGGAGGTAGGATGGATGCTTGAAGTAGAAACGTATCCAAGCGTTTCAGCAAAACCTTTTCAAAGACTTTGGATATAGTTGATAAAAGACTTATGGGACGGTAACTTGTTGGATTTGAAGCAGGTTTTCCAGGTTTATGAATTACAATTATTACTGCATGTTTCCAAGTATCAGGGAAATATTCCAGACGAAGTAGAGCATTGAATAATGAAGCTAAGTTTGCTAGAGCTTTACGAGTAAGATACTTCAATACAAAGTTTGGGATGAGATCGTATCCAGGAGATTTCTTTGTTGGAAGTTTCTGAATTATTGAGTGGATCTCATTTGGCGAGGTAAAGTTTACGAGCAATAGTGCTGAAGGATAATTATTCGGAAAAACTTCTATTTCTTCGTTGAATTCTTTATTATTGATTGGGTTTGGCATGAAAGAGGCTTGAAAGGTGTCTGCGAAAATTTCACACTTTTCATTGTCACTTCCATATTGACAACCGTCTTCTTGTAAAGGTGGAATTACAGTCACGCTCAAGCCTCCTGACGTTTCGCGAAAGCCAGTAACATGCCAGCGCGACGTTGTCACAACTACTCTCCCCGTCTCTGTCTCTCAGCGGCAGTACTTCAAAAAATGTGGTGCGCGACCCTTTACCTAAGGTTAATTTGATAGGGAGATGCAGCAGACTTTATTATTATTATTATTATTATTATTATTATTATTATCATTATCATTATCTCCAGACTGCATCGAATGAAATTAAAAATCACAAAATATAGAAAAATTAGTTGAGTCAGACGTAACTCGCTGAATTTATATCAGTTTTGTAAGTTTTACTTTTATTGGGGTTAATAAAGTTGTCGAATAACACAAAGGCGCAGTTTGGTCAAATAAATTGAATGATAGAATTAATTTTAAATAGTAATTTTCTGTACAAATGAATCGAGTGAATTGACATGGCCCTAAATAACATTATGTCCATGCTGTCAGAGCACATTCTTTAAAAAATAGCGGTTATTATATGCCTTTGTTTCGTTTAAGGAAAATGATGAATTAATAAAACGTACCTTTTGTGCTGCAAATTTCTACTCCAGTGGCAGAGCTAATGATGAGCCAACATCGTCGTCGTCAGCCCCATCACCAAATTGCCAACATACGAAAATATATTACATTACACTTTCATATACCGTACTTTAAACAGAGCCAACTGCACACAACACCATCAGGAATCGAACTGACATTTCAATTTAGTAGTCTCTCTTCTCTCCTCTCACAAAGAGATAACTTGGTTTATATTCTGAAGAGACCCTTTGTTTGAAGCTGTAAGATTATGGTTCTCAAAATTCTTCCATATGATAAACATTCCTTATCACATCGCAGCTGTATAAACATCGTCCACTACTTCATTGCTGGAAGTCAGCACAAAAGCAATGAGACAGAGGCAACTGTGAAGGAAAAAAATGGAAATCTTACGAAATTACGATGAAAACAGTACTCTTAATCAGAAACAACTGTCTGATTCATTAGAAATCTCATCATCCACACTAAGGACAATAATAAAAAATCGCGATTTAATCTATGCAGCTGCGACATCGGAAGGATGTAAGCGTAGGGAAGTAAAGGTGATAAACATGACGACTTGGAAACACGCACGCGACAAATGACTATAAATTACTTTTTTCGAAAGAATTGAGTACAGTATATATTGTAAATGTCTTTGACATACAGTATAGTAATTACATAATGAATAATACTGTATTACCGTTCATGAATCATGTATTTCAATAAAGAAAAATGCTAATAGATATTGTATATAACTCAAAATTAGTATTCTCGTCCAATACGTGGTCCCGATTAATACGAGGTTTACACGCGGTACCTTGAACAGCGTCTTATGGGGGGTTTACCGTATTAACCCATAAAATTGGAACCACTGGGAGCAGAAATGTGATTTTTGTTTCTATGTGTTCAGAAAACATTAAACATTCATCATATATACATGCAGGGTCCCAACAACATACCAATTTTCCCAGCGCACTTGTTATTTAATTTTGAGATTTCTAAGCGGCGACTATGCGGCGGGTCTGCGTAGCCCGTTTGTTGCAACGCAGCATTGCCTGTATTGGCTATCGCCGATAAGCAGATACACTGCAAACGTCAGGAGGTTTGAGCGCGACTGTATACATGGCTCTTTCAATACTCTCTTTGTCTCTTTCCAAAGGGAGGAATCTTCTGGAGATAAAGTGGCTAGATGGCGTTGATAAGATATGAATCGGTGTTCGTCCAACAATTTTTTTACCTCTCTGGTTAGTTGATTTAGGCGGTGATGCTGCCATGGTTCTCTATGTTTTTGCCACACTCGACGGGCTTGATGTTTTTCCTTTATAAGCCGTTTTATTTTTGAGGGAAGAGTTTCGTGATAAGATTTTCTATGTACCCGTCTTGTCGGAACCGTTGCTGCTCGAATAGATGAAGTAATAGCATCAGTGAAAGTACGAACTGCTGCATCAGCATCGGTGATTGTTTTCAAGTTATTGGTGGGCTGCAAAATATCATCTAGGTTTAGTTGAAAGTTGTTCCAGTTTATAGTACCCTCGATAAGTCGATTGGGAGGAGGGCGAAGCATAGGGTTGTCGTCAAATGAAATCAGAACAGGACAATGATCGGAGTCCAATTCATGTAATACACGCATGTTTGAGGTGTTCTGAATATATTTGTGCAAAGCTATGTCCAGTATATCAGGTAATATGTTAGGTCGATAGAACGTGGGTTCCAAAGGTGCATCGATATTAATAGAGTTTTCCTCTGAGATAGTTAGTAATCGTCTTCCGTTAGGTGTGGTTACACGACATCCCCATATTTGATGTTTACTATTTAAGTCTCCTAAAAGTATTGTTGGTGTAGTATTAGAAAAAAGATTAACAACATCTTGAGAATTCAAACGTGCTTTTGGTGGTATATATGCTGAAATTATAGTAAACTGTGGAAGGTTATGTGAAGTTATCTTAATAGCACAGGCTTCTAAACAGTTCAGTTCTGGCAGAAGTATTGAGTGATGCTGCATATTTTTCCTAATTATAATTGCCACACCACCAGAGGCTTCGGGAGCAACACGATCAGTTCTATAAATATTGTAACCAGGAAATGTAAACTTCTCTGGGTGAATAAGATGAGTCTCAGTAACACACGCTACAGCTATATTGTGTCGAGACAGAAATTCTAAGAAAGCTCCTCGCTTAGGTTTGATTCCATTTGCGTTCCAGTTTAAAATAATCAGTTCAGAGAACGTTTTATTGACATTAATGTTCATTATTGAGAAGGCCTGTGATAAGTTGGAGGAGGAAAGTTTTAATCACAGGTAGGTGTGGTTTCAGGGAAGTTATCACTAATTGAATTAAGTTTCCAATAACATCTGTAGCAGGAGAGGTATCTTGAATTGAAGTATTGGTAACATTTGTTTTAATAGGTACTGAGTGTGGCCAAGAAGGTGTAGATGGCGAGGCAGAAGGAGAATTTGCTGTAAGATTAGGAAAATTTTGCAAATTTAAGGTTGGCGGTGATGTTGAGAGATTTTGCTGTGGAGGATTTGAATTAGACTTTCTCTTTAAGCCAAGATAATAACTACAACCCTTAAAATATGCTGAGTGTGCTCCTCCACAGTTTATACATGTTGGTTCGGCTTCTTTAGGTTTAGTGTATTCAGAAAAGTGATGATTTTGAGGACACTTCACACAGCGTGGTGTGAGATGGCAAAAGTTTTTAGTGTGACCATAACGCTGACATCTTGTACACTGGGGAATTTTTCGGGGTTTTCGGCGATATTCTACTCTAATGAGAGCATGTTGAATTTGTTTTATATCAAAAATCTTCTTAACCTGTTCATTGTTGTCTAATTCCATTGCGCAGAGCGGAATAGGTTGTCTGTCTCTATAGAAAAGCCTAGTAACTTTAATAACAGGCAGGTTGAGGGATTTAAGCTCCAAGATAACATCATTATCTGTTAGAGAATGAGGAACATTACGTAAAACGACTTCCAGTCACTTGGCGGGCGATACTGAAGACCGTTTGTGCAGTGCTCTACAATGTCTGGAAAATGTGGCGGAAACAGGTGGTTACTTGAAGAAAGAAACAAGGGAAGACATCCGAAACTCGGTGAGTGTCATTAGAAGTTGTTTTAATGAACTAAAAACCGCACTAGAAAGTAATATGAAAGGAAAACACAGCCTCGCTAGCGATGACAAAAGCGATAAAACACCAGACATAGATTGCGAAGGTGGAGAGAGTCGTCCACCAGGACAAGTGGCGCCATCTGCCGGCCACTCACTGGAAACAACCACAGGCGCTGGACGACTGTGGACATCTAGCGGCTAAAGGGACAACTATGACAGCGCTGCCGGAGGAAATGAGAGCAGAAAGAACCAAAGCCGGAAGACATTTAGCGACAAGCTAGCGGACAGCGACGGCGACCAGCAGAGCGGCATCGGCAACCAACGACAGGACACACCTAGCGGCCGAACGGACATCCAAGCTGCAGGAGGTCCGCCCAGCAGAGCAGGAGGTGATATAGAAGAGATTGTAACCAGAAAAATAACCCAAAGAATCGAATCCATGATGGAAAACATATTAGGGAATATTAAGAGGATGGTGCAAGAGGAAATATCCAACTCGGCGAAACAGAACACAGATCCTGGGCGCGGGACCGCTACCAAACAACTAGAAGCAAACCGCCTACAACAACCAGCCGCCGCCGGGCAGGACGCAGAGGCCCTGCGAACACAACATGTACAGAGGGACACCGTGGACGTTCGAGGACGCGAAGAGCACACCACATGGACTACAGTGGTAAGTAGAAAGCACAATTCAGGCGAACAGCACCCGGAGCATATACGACCAAGGCCTAACAGAGTACCGCAAAGAGGCATCGCAGCATCTAACCGGCTGAAAGCAGCAGAAAGAAACGTATGGATCTATGTAGGGCGACTCAGCAGCGAAACAACGGCGGATGACATAACTCGCTACCTAAAAGGAAACGGAATAGAACACGTCTCAGAATGCGAGATGCTGGACACAAGGGGCACGAACAGGGCGTTCAAACTAGCAGTCCCATTCAGATATCATGACATTATATTCAGTCCGGACTTCTGGCCGGAGGATGTTACCTTTCGCTCCTTTCGGCTACGATAAAAGAGAGCTAACCTGCCTTCTGTGGAACGTGGAAGGATTCATTTCCTTAATGAAAACACCGGAAATATGCCTACTGGAGCAAGACATGTTAATACTAACCGAGACTTTTCTCCGAGAACCAGCCACTCTACCCGGATATTATGCAGCGCACAGTCTAGCAGCGGTGGGACCAGAAGGGAGGCCTTCGGGAGGAGTATCCTGCCTATTCAGGCCATCAATGGGACAAGTCGTCGACGAATACGCAGAAAGGGACGTGGTGATAGTCACATTCGAACATCTCATTGTCATCGGGATGTACATTAGACCCACTGCCACAACTGAGTTCGCCATAGAAACTATCCTGCACGCGCTAGAGCGCGCTGGCGGAAGGAAACCTATACTATTGGGCGGCGACTTCAACTGTCGCAAGGACAAACCAGACAGGAAAGCCGTAACGGTATTCGGAACCCTAGAAGAAGAAGGGTTCTCACTAGTCAACGAGGGAACCATCCCAACCTACGTAGCACACAATGGATCAAGTGTGATAGACCTTGTATTCTACAGAGGAAAAAAAAATACGCATCAGTCGCCAGGATCACCTGTGGACACCTATAAGAAAACACATCCCAGTCCAGACTGGATTCACACTAAAGGGCCGGAAAACCACCGTTAATGAACAACAAGCAGCTCCAAGACATATGGACCCCACCTTGCTTAGCGGACTTCTAGACGAAGCAGCTATAACTCAACACTTAACAGAGGGAAATACTGACAGTGCACTCTCTCTACTTGAGACTGCACTACTCAACTCGACGCTGAAAACGAAGGCAAAAAGAAAAAGTAAGCCCTGGTTCGACGAAGAGTGTTATATCCTTCGGAAGGAAACGCTAGGAGAATTGCACAGATGGAGAGAACACAAATCGGATATAAATCTAGCCAGATACACAAGAAAAAGGAGAGAGTACCAAAATTTACTGAACAAGAAACGCACACAGTTTGCTGAGAAGAAAGAGCTAGAATTAATAGCGGACGCCGAAGCAGCTCCATACAGAATACTGCAACCCCGAAGAGCAAAAGTCCACCCGCAAATACCCATGTCAGTATGGGAAGACCACTTTTCAGCGATGTACCAGAGGACTCAAATGAGCAGCAGGCAGCCCACGACAGCAAGTAATGAGGGAACCACACAACTCACGACGGAGGAAGTTTGGGCCGCGTTCCAAAGATGTAAACCGAACAAAGCACCGGGACCGGACCACCTTACCAATGAGATTTTACAAGAATCATTGCCAGCAACCATTGTAATATGGACATCACTATTTAACGAATGCTTCAGACAAGGGAAAATACCAGACAGATGGAGAGAATCTAGCATACATATGCTGTACAAAGGGAAAGGCCCTAAAGACTCGCCGGACTCTTACCGTGGTATTGCCCTCGAATGCAATCCTTTCAAAGTGCTCTCCAGGATATTATTGAACCGGATTACGCCACAAGCCATGCCGTACATACCAGAACAGCAATTTGGATTTATAGCCGGCAGATCCACAACTCAGTCAATTGAGAGAGTGCTCGACACCATATGGGAAGCTACCGCCACGGCCGGAGGCTACATATACGCCATTTTCATAGATTACGTGAAAGCGTTCGACGGAGTGGACAGGACTATCATGGTAGATAAACTACGCCGCATTCTGGGAGAGGAAAACCCGAACCTGCCACTCATAGAGAACATCCTGCGTGTCAACCTACTAACGGTTAGCGACAAAGTGAGCCGCTCCAGACCTATTACCCAGACGAATGGCGTTCTCCAGGGGGACCCTCTTAGCCCGATGATGTTTAATCTGCTAACACACGATGCCATACAAGAGGTAGCAGTAAACCTACCTATATTCCTGTATGCAGACGACATGGTTATGATGTCGAGCAACAGAGAGGCATTACAGGAAGGGCTTAACAGACTCCATGTATGGTCAAGAAGGAATGGCCTAGATATAAATACAGGGAAAACAAAGGTCATGAAGTTCAGAAAAGGCGGAAACGTCTCCAGATCGGACATCTTCACATATGGTAATGAGAAACTGGAAATTGTTAACTCATACAAATATCTGGGCTTAACACTGCAAGTGACAGGCAAGTCATTTACTAAGCACATAGAAGAAAGATGCTCGGCGGCGATCAAGGCTACGTACGATATAAAGAAGCTCGAAAAGCTCTCCACGACCACAGCCCTGCGCCTCTTCTACATCAAGATCGCTCCAATAGTTAGCTACGCGCTGAAAAAGATATGGGTTCACTTAACCTCAGCGAACCTGAAGAAGCTAGAAGCCGTGAAAGCGTCATACCTAAAAAGAGCTCTTCAAGTGTCAAGAACAACGCAAACGAGGCTGGTATACCTATTACTGGACACGGATTTCTTCGTAAGATAGCTGATGACGAGCAACGGCCTTCAACCTACACCAGCATATGAGGCCCACGTTAGGGACAGAGAAGAAAAAGCAGCAGACGTGGACCAGGAATTCCTTCAGACGCCAGCCATGAACACGGAAGAATGGAAGAAGCCTAACTTCGAGCTACGTCACGTCTTCACGAGGACGGCGGCCCACGAGTTCCACCATAGGATCTGTGCCAAACGAGGATACCACTCGGCCTCAGAGCAGTGCATCTGCACCCTCTGTGGGCACAGCTGCAGTCAGTATCATATACTAACCTGCCAAGCAAGGACTGAGACACTAACGTTCTACGCAAAAGAAGGCAACTTTTGAGTAAAATGTAACAATGTACACATTGTGTTTAATAAATCTTATTATTATTATTATTATTATTATTATTATTATTATTATCTGGATTACGAAAAGTATGAGCTGTGATTCTTCTAAGAATTTTGTAACTAAACGAAAGTCAGCAGCAGTAGTAGTGTTAATTTTAAGACTGGAAACAATGGAATCTATGTCGCATATTATCTGCTGGTAATTATTTACTTCGTGAAGAAATATTGGTGGTACTCTGATTTTGGGAGTAGGCCTAGTAGAGGTTGATTCTTGTGTTGATGCTGGAGTCACATTATCAATTTCATCATCCATCTCCTCGAGAGGGGAGAACTTGTTGTAGACGGTAGTTAGATCGACTACATATTTAGAATTTATTTTAGAAGCTGAACTTGTTTGTTTTTTAGTTGGTGTGAAAAAACTTTCATCAGAATTAGAAGAATTATTTTCAGTTATTTCTTCATATTGTCGTTTTGTGACAAATTTTGAAGGCTGTAACAAGGAACGTGATGTAGAAGAGTTAACTGGAGGGCCTTGATTTCGTCTTGTTGATGTGACTGCATATTGAAGATTATGCAACAACGCCTTCTTTTGTTTTATGATAAAAACAAAACACTATCTGTTTCAAATAACCAAATTGTTCGTATTTAACTTATTAAATATTATATTATTTGAGTAAAACAAATGTTCTTAATATTTCCACACTTTCTTCAGCTGTCAATAATACAAATAAAGTTTAAATTCACTTACGAACTTTGCTGGATGTAGTTATAAGCAGTTAAATAATAATATCACCATTGAACACAAACTTACTAGTTTCATGACCCACTCTGAACTCCGAGTTTCAGCAATAAAATAAAAAAGAGAGAACATGAAAAAGTTAACAAGTTTATGAGTTATGAGGGAAACGCTTCATCACTGCGCAGTGAACTGCCACCATTTTTAATTTTGAAAAAAAAATATATATATATAAAATTAATTCTTTTTAAATCGTAAAAAAATATATATATTTTTTTTCATATAGCAGAAGGACAGTGTTTCACACATATCAATTTTCATTATTATACAAGATACAGTAATGGAGGAAAAAGATGTTGAATATTTCCAAAAATTTGACTGCTGCTAGCTGTACCTAACCTCTTAAGCCCAGTACCCACGGTGCTTGTTTCCTTGGTGGCCACCAAGCTTGGTGCTGTGATGGGTAGGCTGCTGAATCTCGTTTTTGTTACTATGTTGGTTACTGTTCATATGCAGCTGGCTCTTTTCACAGTTCAAATTTAAAAATCATTTGCTGCTTCATCTGTTGCCAACACTCATGATGGAAAAAAAAAAAACTAGGTACATCATGAGTGGGAAACAACTAAAGTACTACATCAACAACAATAAATGTTGTAATAAAGCAATATTAAACCAAAAGTGTAAAACTGCTAATGTACGATATTTAATTGGTGTTTCTTAGAAACTAAGGAATACAGAAAAAACAGATTTAGTTGGAGAAAACGAACAAGGCAACACGGTTCCAGCGGTGATACTATATATATTAACTTTGGTTCCAGCTTGGATTTTTTTTATTTTAGTAGGTTATTTTACGACGCTCTATAAACATCTTAGGTTATTTAGCGTCTGAATGAGATGAAGATAATGCCGGTGAAATGAGTCCGGGGTCCAGCACCGAAAGTTACCCAGCATTTACTCATAATGGATTGAGGGAAAATTCCGGAAAAAATCTCAACCAGATAACTTGCACCCACCCGGGAATCGAACCCGGGCCACATGGTTTCACGGCCAGACGCGCTAACCGTTATTCCACAAGTGTGGACTCCAGTTTGGAAGCCAACACGAAAAATAGCAAGCAACCAGATCTTGAAATCCAGCATGATACCTAACAAAGCAGCCAACAGGGGGCAGAATTTCCAGCAAGCACGCAGAACTAAATTATCAGCGCTCCCAGCATGCAATCCATCACAGAAACACGCACCGTGGGAATCAGACTTTAATTACACTTACCTACTTAAGCCGTATAATGTATAGCTAAATAAAATGAGATAGGTCTCGTTTTTTCGATTATAGAGGATGAATGTAGTATGTAATACAGAAAAATAAATGCTTATTGTCCTATCTGGATGCAAATTAAACCATCCAAATTGTGTATTTTAAAAGCAGTAGTAGTAACAAAAATAAAACTTAACTCTTAATTAAAAGACAGCCATTTTGCCCTTCAGTACTTGAAATCCGCTTGCTGTTTAGTCAACTGACAGAAGACAAGTTTGAGTCTCACAAGTGATAACAAGACACCACTTACGAGGGGATTAGGCCAAGGGATAATGGAGTAGGGTGGCTCTCCATTGCATACATCGCCGATTAGCTACATATTACACTAGTCAGATTTCAGATGCATACAAACAACAATTGTTCCCCTTTTTACACATATCGTCAAGTGAGATGTACTGCCTGATATAATAGATAGACAAATCAGCCAGAACCTCAATCATAGGCATGAAACACTCTGGCAGCATAAATTGCCGTACAGTGAAACATCTTGGGTTTTTAAGTTGTAAGTAACCTCAATTATCATGACAATAAAATGAAATGACTAGTTTTTGTGGTTTTCTAACATGTTTGTCTTCTTTCAAACGGTGTTACTGAATTTATCTCATTTACATTAACTGAAGCCAATTGCTGCAGCAAGAGAGAATCTAGGCGATGTATTTCTGAGTTTTTACATGAACTACAGTTGCTTTAGATGAGGTATCAAGAAGTCTAAATTTTGAGCTACAATATATTTTTATTCAAATTACTTTTCAAGTTTATAATTACATTTATATTTTATCTTTAAATATTCCTATTTTGTTATCTGTATCAGGGATAGGTTATTTTTCGAAAACGCATTTCTTAAATAAGTCGAAGTGAACATGTCTTTGTTTCTGGAGTTATATTTTCACTGTAACGAATTACTTTCACTTCAGAGATAGATATTTTCGTAATATATTTTGAAATATTTTATTTAGTTTGTATTCTGATGTTTCCTGTTTTTACATAAATTTGGTCATCTGCATATACATACAGTCAACTCCGGTTATAGTGAACTCAGCTATAGTGAACCTAAGTCGTTGGTCCCGACCCGCATACATTAAAAAGTACATTAATATTTCCGTTTATATTGAACCTTCGCTTCGGTTATAGTGAACCGTGTATCCTGACAAATTCTTATTTGAAGTTAGACCTTCTTCTATAAAATTGAAAGAATGTGTTGAGACCAACATTCTAAGTTTCTTACTCCTTTAGTCAAAGGTCAAAGGTAGGATTAGTGATTCCTAGACAATGAGCTGTACTGTAAATTCAGGCAACGCGTGACGACCTTGCCTCATTCCACCGTCGAAAGGTTGTCATTCTATTCTCAAGCAGTCTACCCTACTGTTATTTCTAATCCTCCACCGTCAAAGGGTTGTCTTTTGTTCTCAGAAACATTTCCATTATGACGGATAGCATAGAAACAGCGGAAAATGTAATTGCCTTCTTTTATTAAAAGGAGATGGACATTATGTCCAGAGCATAAATGAAGGTAAGATTTCGATGGCTTTCAAACTCCATCAACCCTCTCCCAGTTTCCGGGAAATTCCAAGGCTGAGTACGCAGTCACACCATAACAGCATTTGTCATTTCTACCCTATCTAGTGTTCCAAAGGGAATGTACACTCTTAGACAAAAAAAAAATGACCGGACTCTTGAAGCGTAAATTTGTCTTATGTTCCGTTCGGCTGTGCGCCTGATACACAAGACTAAAATCAGAGTAGTAAGGACGAAACCAGCGAGATCCAAGAACATACTCTTATATCGGGAAACAACGGTTTGAACTGTGTGTGTGTGTCTTAGCTCCGTGGTAAAACTCTAACTTCACACGCAGAAAACCCGGGTTCGTATCCGCCTTCGTATAAGTATATGTATTTGTTTCGTTTTATTTTTTCTCTAGCTAGAAACAAATGATACATTTATTAACGTGCACAGGAGTTTATATTAGTTCAAAAATTAAACACAAACATTCAGTAATATCGGAGACTTCTTCCTAATTACCCTTGAATTAAAATAGATGCTCAGTTCTTGGATCTTCTCCCTTCTCCATAAGGAGTATTGATCAGTTACTATAATTTGTATTAGTAGTAGTAGTAGTAGTAGTAGTAGTAGTAGTAGTAGTAGTAGTAGTAGTAGTAGTAGTAGTAGTAGTAGTAGCTGTAATAATAATAATAATAATAATAATAATAATAATTATTATTATTATTATTATTTATTTATTTATTGATATTTATGTGCTGGATAACAGCCATAGGCCAATAAAAGTCCAGCACAGTGATACAAATAATGCAATAAAATGAACAACTATCGTACACATTACATAATAGAGATAACAAGAAAAAAGAACATAGTTTACAATGATTAGTTTACAAGAATTAATACTATTATATTTTAAGGAAAAGAGTTGATTCATACAAAAGTATTACCAAAATGTGTAGAAAGATAATGCAATTAATATTAGCAAAGACATTGCCATGTCCTAATACTTCTATACATTGAATGGATCGAAATCGCTTACATGTAAGTTAGCATGTTTAATACATCTGGAGACCGGCGAGGAAGATTTAGAATTTCTAATATAGAAGAGTTTGTGATATCTCATGTCCTTCATAGGAATACGAAGGCTGACACTGTTTAAGAAAGATTGACAATTAATGTCACCTTTAAGGACCTTGCATAAGAATAAGTAATCGAGATCATGACGTCTCGCATACAGGCTTCGACATTTAAAGTGCTCGCATTTTTTATCATAGTTATACTCAGAGCTATTAGGCAGGAATCGGTAAGAACATAATGAAATAAATTTCCTTTGAATATTTTCAAGTTTTGCAGAATCAGAACTAGTAATAGAGTTCCAAACTACAGATGCATATTCGTGTTTCGATCTGACTAATGTATAGTATAGTATTAAAAGAGAGTCAGGTGTTGAAAAAGAATAAGTAATTGACCGAATTATTCCTAACATTCTTATTGCATGGTTATAAATATAATCAATGTGATTGTGAAAATATAATGTATTGTCAATTAATACACCAAGGTCTCTAATACAATCTTTTCTGTTAATTAATAAATTTTTTTAGGTGATAGTTATATTTTAGTGTAGAGGGTTTCCTTGAAAATGATATTACGTAAGTTTTGGATTCATTAATTATCATCCCGTTATCAACTGACCAATTGGTAATTGAATTAATGTCACCCTGAAGAAATTGACAGTCGGCAGTACTATTGATTTTTCGAAAAATTTTAAGATCATCAGCGAATAATAGATAGTCAGAACTTATTCTTTTGCAAATGTCGTCAATGAAGATTAAAAATAGAAGAGGTCCTGAAGTTGATCAGAGAGAGTATTCGAAATTCGTACACAAGATTGTCTATCGTGTAAATAATTTTCAAACCAGTTTACGTAGCTTACCGATAATCCTATATTATTTAATTTAGACAATAGTACAGAGTGTGGAACTATATCAAACGCCTTACTGAAATCAAAATATATTGCATCTGTTTGGCCCTGGGATTCAACAACTGGTACAATCTGATTCAAATAAGAGACTAAGTTAGTTGTAGTAGATTTGGATTTTGTAAATCCGTGTTGTGCAGAATTTAATTTATTTTTAACAAAAAATGAAATATGTTTGTGAATTATAGTTTCAAAAATTTTAGAGAAATTATTTAAAATAGAGATAGATCTGTAGTTACTAACTACATTCCTTTTGCCATTTTTAAAGACCGGAATAACTGCTGCTTGTTTCCAGTATGATGGAAATACCCCAGATTTCAAACTTAAGTTAAATATGTGAACTAATAAAGGTGTAAGAATTTCTGAACACGCTTTAATTATAAAATTGAATAATAATAATAATAATAATAATAATAATAATAATAATAATAATAATAATAATGCAACAACCAGAATAATAATAATAATAATATTCATAGTATTACAAACACAATAATAATAATAATAATAATAATAATAATAATAATAATAATAATCATCATCATCATCATATTAATAGTATTGCAAAAATGAGATGAATAATGTTAAAGACAAAACCAATGTGTTCCAGATATTGGCTACACTCGTAAATAGTGCCGTTACAT
This sequence comes from Periplaneta americana, assembly GCF_040183065.1. Taxonomy (NCBI): domain Eukaryota; kingdom Metazoa; phylum Arthropoda; class Insecta; order Blattodea; family Blattidae; genus Periplaneta; species Periplaneta americana. The sequence continues at coordinate 82,743,192 of NC_091130.1, read as the reverse complement.
ATCTGCTTTGTAATAGCTCCATGGTAACAGTCTAGCTTCTTGTGTAGGCGATTCAAGGTCGTGTACCCCGTAGGATGCAGGCGGTTATAGATGCGAAGGGATTACATACCCGGTATTGAATTTTTTTTGTCTATTTTGATTTTTGTTTATTGGTCTCCGAGATCTATTTCTTTATTTTGTTTAATACAAAGAAAAGGATTATGTTTGTTTATTCCTAACCGAGAAGAATTTCTTTTACTTAAGGTTTATTTTTGTTTATTTCTATCCGAGAAGATTTCGTTTAGTCTCTTTAAATACAAGATACAAGGGAAAGGATTGCTATTATGTATCTAACTTGCCCTTTGTAAATATTAACTTTCTGTTAAATATTTCACAATACTGGTTATTATCAGTATACAAGAAGTAAAAAATGAGAATGAAAAACAAAGTATACACTGAGATTCGAACTGGAAACCTTTCGGATACAAGACCGCAATGCTACCGACTACGCTATGCGAGAGAAACGATGATTCTTTAGGAAGCATGTTATGTAATTATCATATAGTGGCGGCAGTGGAGTGTTGGAAACATTTACGACAGAAGAAATTCGTCCGCGTGTGTATCATGCTCTGACGAATGCACCCGAAGTCTTCCGAATCGGACATAGAATCTGGAGCCCGGTCATTTCTTTTGTCTAAGAGTGTACTGTATAAAAATGACGAAGCGTGAAGTGTTTTCTTTGGAAGATAAGGCGAATATTATAAGTGACATTGAACATGGTCTTTCGCAAGCGGACGTGAGTCGGCAGCATAGTTTAAGTAGATAAACTGTGAGTAACAATATACAGTGTAATCCGTTCCACAAAAATGAAATATTTTATTTTCTTGTTCACAATTTCATTCATTTCTGTCATTTAAGGTTAGGGGAGAGACACTTCGGATATAGTGAACGAAATATGCAAGTCCGCAGAGGTTTACTATATTCGGAGTTGACTGTATTTCAACAATTTTGTTTTTAGCTATGATGATTCCATTCGTTTGTATGCTTAGGTATCGAATTTTTTTCTTACGAATATATGTAACTTCTGTTCTTATCTAATAAAAACCTGTATTTAAGATTTTATTTAAAGTGAGAAAATTAAGATTTTACAAGTTAATAAGTCACCTTTCCATTGCCGTGTTACAGGGCTGATGAAGTACCAGTCCTTTCGTGAAGAGATCCGAGATGCCGACGGACATGTCAGAGGAAAATTTGGTTTCATAGATCCTCAGGGAGTTCTAAGGATCACAGAGTATGTAGCCGATACGCTCGGTTACAGGTAAGTTCTCGCTGGGGATGGGAGCTTATTGTAAAATAACCAGTTATCGGTTAACCGATTAATTAAAAATTAATTTAACCTGAAGCCCAGATCACATATATAACAGACAGCTGATCCCTATGTTAAAATCGATAGCACTTTGAAGAGAACAACCGCCCGGATCGCCACCCGTCCACTGTAAACGAACACGAGATGGCAGTACAGTCGCTAATGCAATTCAAATGGAAGTTATGACGTGACTTCTTATGTAACAATTAGATGGCACCATAGTAAACTTGACAAAAGTTGTTACCGTCAAAGCCTATAAGGCCGAGCAATCTGGGTATGTATGATCTAGGCCTGAAGGCAGTTAACCGAACAAATATAACCGGTTAACCTGATATTTTCCGGTTATTATTTTTTAACATTTTAAAGTCAGCAAATTAGTCAGGAAAACAAAACGAGAAGTTACTTACAATAGAAATCAAAGAACAATTTGCAATCGACTGTAAGCCAACGAGAAGATATTTATAAAAACGTCATTAGATGCTGAAGATCATCAATGATATCCCAAAATACACAAAATAATAATAGGTTATCAAATTGCATTTAGTTAACTACTTCATTCACATTTGGGATTATAGTTGAGATAAATTTAATAAAAACCAACACAAATTGCATAATTTTTACAATAATAATCTCGATTATGATTCATTTCGACGACCAATCTATTCTCCTATAAGCAATAAATACTTAAGTCAAAGTTTCTCGCCGTATGGACAGAGAACATCTAGAACAATACCAATTCTTGAAGTCCACCTGTGAAACTGATCGCTATTAGAAAGCTAGAGACTTATGGGGCAATGATAGAAAAATTAAATAACCTTTGCCATTTAAAAACATTTCTCGCTGTTTGAAATGCTCCAATACCCGCAGATATATATTATAAGCAATCAGAGAAAGTCTGCAATTAAGATAGGCATATATTATTAACATTGATTCGAAGTCGAATTTCATTTTGCCATCTATGGACAAATGAAGTAAGTAAAGCAGCAGTCCATACTTCATCTAGGAATAGCGAACGAGACAATTTGTATACGGGTTTGATTACATTAGAGCGCAAAATAATAAAAGGACAAGATGTCTGACTGATATAAAGTTTGAGATAAACTTAAAATGCATTTCATTCGGTTTACATTAAAAAAATAACCGGCCATTCGCTTATTGAGGAAAATAACCGGTTATCAGGTTAAACCGGCAAGCAAAAATAACCGGTAATTAACCGGTTAACCGCATGAAAATAACCGGTTACTTTTGCCCATCCCTAGACACATCTATCTATAAAATATATAATTGTTTATAACCACGAACAGAATGGAATAAGAACATCGCAAGGGAGCATCAAATGATAAATCAGATAATCAGTGTCGTTTTCAAAGAGCTAGTATTCGTAGTTTCACAGTATAAAGAATACTGTGGTAGTTTAATACAAACGGTCTGACAAGTAACAACACGATAAAATAATACAAATCTTTCCTGAACATAATACGAGTATAAAAATTAAACTACAATAATCCATAACAACAGAAATGTAAAAATTAACAAAGTAATATTCTAAGCATGGTGAACAATTTATAATTTTCCATAATGCCAAAGAAAGTACGCATCAAAATTAGATGTACACAAATAGATATTAAAACCCGGCATATAGCCTATATAACAATAGGCAGCCAGGAAAATCTCAGTATGTACCAAATCTATACTAATAATAAATCTATAGCCGAATTTTTTCTGGTAATTTTCGATTTTCCAAAAATAATTGGTCCTAACATATACAATTAACCACCCTGAAACCGAAAATCGCTTTTTTGAAATTTTTGTTTGTATGTCTGTCTGTCTGTATGTTTGTTACCTTTTCACGCGATAATGGCTGAACGGATTTCGATGAAAATTGGAATATAAATTAAGTTCGTTATAACTTAGATTTTAGGCTATATGGCATTCAAAATACTTTATTTAAAAGGGGGGTTATAAGGGGACCCGAATTAAATAAATCGAAATATCTCGCTTATTATTGATTTTTGTGAAAAATGTTACATAACAAAAGTTTCTTTAAAAATAATTTCCGATAAGTTTTATTCCCTGAAAAAGTTGGATAGGACTGATATTTAATGAGATAAATGAGTTTTAAAATTAAAATAACTGCCATCTAAGGCCGTGTAATGAATTAAAAAACAAATGACTTCGTCTATAAGGGGCCTTGGACAGCAACAATCGAAAGCTATGAAAGATAGTCTACAGATAATGTTTCTGTGTTTCTATGAAGTAATATCAGAAGCTAAATTAACCCATTTGTATAATTAATTATTAATTCACCATTGGAAAGTGTAGTTTCTCTAGATGGACATAATGCTATAATGTTATTACAGTAACTTCTGAGTGAATCGAGGACAGGTAAGATTAAAATAGCTTCTTATGCACAGAAAACTTGATAGGCTATTCTGTACATTCGTTTCCTGTATTTCCTAAAATAATTTTTATGACCAAATGAGTGGTCCCTGGACCAAAATGATCGCATTTTAATTATGCAAATACAATTTAAATTAAGTAATATAATAAACGATTTATCCTTATATCAAACACGAATGTTCCCTGGATCAAATGTCCTAGTTTAATTATGAAATTACTTTATATTTATTTCTAACGGGTGCAGCGGAGCGCACGGGTACGGCTAGTAACAAATAATCAAAAAGAGTAAGTTACTTACATGTTGAGAAGTCTGGAGGGAGCAAGAAATATCGACCAGTCGGACTCTAAAAGATAAAAACAAAATTAGCTCGAAGCCAAATAATAAATTAACATAAGATACACAACATAATTGTTTTAGATAAGCCACCTATATGTTGTGGCAGGAAGCAAATAGTAGCGACATCATACTTACAAATGGCTTTAAAGGAATCCGGAGGTTCATTGCCGCCCTCACATAAGCCCGCCATCGGTTTGGGACATCATAGTTCGATAAATCAAAGCATTTAGGGCCTTTTCACACTAGACGACCGTTCTAAACACGTTTCAACAAAGAATTGTCCACTTAACTTTTTATAAGAGGCAACTACAGTTGACGAGCTGATGAACAGTCGCTTGCAGTCAGTGTTGCCAACTTGGGACGCGGTTTCCCCCCAAATTTGGGGGAGAAAACACTTTTCCAGGGGGACGTTTGGGGGGATAAAAATGTTAGGGGGATTTTTCAGGGGAAACACAAATTTTAGAGGGTTTTATGGGATGTTTTTCTAAATTACGCCATTAGGGTTATTTTTTAAATTAATTATAGTGAAATTACTGTGTTGTGTAAGTGAAATTACTGTGTTGTGTAATTAAACAATGAATACCATAATCAAGAATCCTCTCTTCGGCTGGTATCGCATCTTGCAAGCATATTTTCTCACTTGCTTTCTGTATTACTCGTATATTATGACGCTCTCTCCCAGGGGGGTTTAACTCAAATGATAGATGTTGGATGCTCATAGATGTTCCATAGTTTGCCGCATGTGGTCAGGACAGCGCTGGCTGTATTTCGATCACAGAGTTTGTAAAATTAGCAGTACAAAACTCTTTGGTTTCGAAAATTCTTTGGTTATAAGTTTTACCAATATGACAGTTTTAAACAGATATTATTAATATCCATTATTTACAGAATGTGTCAGTTTTATAATATTCGGATTATTATTACTATTACTATATAGCTAATTTGCATTTTTCATTCGAGGACAAAGTAGCCATATTAGTGTACTGTGTATGACCTATTAACCTCATTTGTTCAGTTGATCAATTGTTTGATGTTGGCATTCCTATTCTGTTTAAATCTTGTATAAATTATGGAAGGGACGAACATGGCTGCTTAAGGAAGAAATTTGAACAGATCGAGTTAATTGAGAAGTTACTGGTGCTTTCCTGCAACAAGAAATAATTCGCAACGTTGAAGGTAAGAAAGAAATATGTTTGAGATTACATCTACACGGTTCAACTTTTCTTTCAACTTCACACATTCAAGCAATGCCTGCAAGATTGGTATTTAATAATAACGGAAGTGCACACAATGTGCAGGATAATATATTATTTTAGCTTTCGCTGCTGCAGAACTTGGTCAGTGAAACTATAATCGGTTTTTACACTCCATCACATGGTATTTTGGTATTTTAATATTAATATGGCGTACCTTGTAGATAGAAAATCTTAATGTATCTTAATTCAACATGCGCTTTAAACTTGATTCTTTCAATATTCTTCTCAGACTGCGTGCGTACGAGCATGAAAAACTGAACCGTGTAGATGCAGCTTAACTGCACCGTCATGTTTTCTAATTTAAACTGAATTCTTCTGTCATATCTTAAACGTTTATTAAACTGAGATCTGTAATTGTTTTCAGGGATAAACTTCAGAACGCGATTACCTTCCTTCTACCACTACCATATGATGAACTGACTTCTGTGTTGAATTACAACAGTGTATTAGGCCTAACTGCAATTACGCCAAGAGCTTTAAAGGTAAGCTAACAGTTAATATATACTTTGGGATGAACGAACATATTATTTTTGTATATAGCTAAGTTAAGTTGGTCAGACATCTTAAAATTCGTGGGACAAAATCTGATATGACTAAATATGTTGTTCCCGGTGTAATTCTTTACAGTTGCGTTACCAAAGGATGGCGGGGTACCTTAGCTTGATAAAGCAATAGTAAAGAAGTGTTGTTCCCGAAAAAAGATATGTTAGAAATTTGACTTTACAGTTAACAGTAGTACCTTTACTGGAATAATTTTGATAAAATGAAAGGAGTTAAATTGCCGGAGATATTTATTATTTTTATAGACTCGTGGATAGAATTCTTCCAGGAATATTTCACAAACGTTGATTATACTGCAATCCTTCAATTGTTCTGTGAAATGTAGTGTTATTAATGCATTATATGACACTAGGTTACTGCTGGTTTGTTTCAGTTAATAGAAAGACAAATGGCGGAGTTTTACACTGTGAATGTGCTGCAGTGTACTGTCAGAAATCGGATAGTAATGAGAAGACCTGGTTATTCCTGTTTCCTGCGCCAAGTAATGCAGCACAGCTTAAAAGGTAAGCAATGGCATTGGCATAAGCTCAATACAAAGATATCCTTATATATCATCAGTAAATAGTCAGGGTTGGTAAACTGTAGTGATTTTTAAATTTAAGTGAGAATTATTTGTCAAATTCATATTTGTTTATTAAAATGAGTTTTTGCCTTCTTTTGTAATTCATTTAAACTTAATTTGTGCATTAGTTCCTACATAATTGTGTATTTTGTTAATGTGTTATTTTAAGTAATTAACAACATCGCTTCAAAAATAATTTACTATGTTTACACATAGGCCTCATTATTAATACATGAAGAGTTACAGCACTAACAACCTGCACTTAATGATAATAATAATTAGCTTAGACTTAGGCAAGATATTATGCTCAGTTTGTTATTCATTAGAAAAGAATTCAACTATTTAGGGAGATTAATATTTACAAATAAATTTATCAGAAGAGCTTAGCATTGTGTGTTTTCAGAATAAATACATAGTCCATTTGGCATTGTGCAACTTTTACTTTGAATATTGTTATGAGCTACAACTATTCATTTCAATCCTCAGCATCATACTGTGCTTTAGTTAGGTGGTGATTCCGAAAGTAGGCTCTACTTGACTACCTGTACCATGTGTTCTGTTGCTCCTTAATTAGGAGTTGGGAAAAGACATATGAGAAGCAAACTTTCAAAACCTGTCCATTTCTTCAGAAAATGCTAGAATTATATGTCTGTAATAAACAAAGATTTTTCTGTGGTGAAATTTTATATGAATTCATAGGAAGAAAAATACATTTCACCATAGAAAATATTTTGTTCATTGCAGAGATGCAAGTTTGCTACTCGTATATATTGCTAATAGTTTTAAGAAGCAGCAGAACAGCCATATGTAAAAACGTTTATTTTATTTTTTTTTCAGGAAGTTAATTTCTCATCTTAATCATGTTAGGTGCATATAATTTTAATCTGTGATTTAAGTACTAACAATTATTTGATGTAAATAAAATGAACATTATTTTATTTACATCATGATTAAATCATTAATTTAAATTAATACCAACCCTGGTTTGTGTATTTTTTTAAAAATAATAATAGAATTTTGATTGTAACAGGTACCACATGTGGGCAGCTGTGGCACAAAATCCTCATCCTTACAGAAGGGCCTATATATGTGCAAGCCATTTTCGCAGTAATCAGTATAACAGTGACTTCAGATATAACTTACTAAGAGGGGCCATTCCATCAAGGGATGCTTGGTATCCCACTCAAGAACTACGACCCACTTCATCACCAGCCTACTTACATTAACCTTTTTCACCACCTAACATAATTGCTTCATTCATTGCACTTCACTGTGGCATCAATTTGAACCTGTATTCTCTTTCATTGAGTGATTCATTCATTGTCTTTATGTTTTAACAAAATTGTGTTTAATTTTGTTGACAAGTGTATGGTAATGGACTTCATTCATTATTATTATTATTATTATTATTATTATTATTAAAGGTAAAAGGTAAAGGTATCCTCGTAACATGTCAAGAAGGCATTTGGGGGGCATGGAGGTAGAGCCCCATGCTTTCCATGACCTCGGTACTAGAATGAATTATTATTATTATTATTATTATTATTATTATTATTATTATTATTATCATTGTTATCTCATTTCGTTTAATGTATTGATTTCTTCAGTTAATTGAAGGAAAATAAAGGGAATTCATTCATTCATCTGAAAAAAAAGTAGAGTACTTTACTTCTACATTATGAGCAATATAATTTTTGTAATATATAGGGAAATGATAAATCTAACGATCTTTAAGACCCTAAGTTAACATTACATAGTAATATAAATACAAATAATAATTACTAGTACAATGAGCATTTCAGTTGTGTCATCTATAGGGCATAGGAGGGAGTCCAGTGGCAGCGATACGAATCCGCAGCTTCTGCAACTGGTGAGATTTGGGTGCATTAATTAGAATGTTTAGAGAGTAAATATGTTGTTGTTTTCTAATGTCAGGCGTTTGACAATAAAGTCATTTGACCTCTTGCACTCCAATATTTTTCAAAGATATTATCATGACCAGAGTAAATATGTTGATGTTTTCTGATGCCAGGCATTTGACAATAAAGTTATTTGACCTCTTGCACTCCAGTATTTTTCAAAATTATTGTCATGGTCAGCCACTGAAGCACAGATTTTGAGGTGTTCCGAATCCATTTCTTGGTTTGAGTAGCACAATGGACAGTTAGGAGACTGATATATTCCAATTCTATGCAGCAAAATAGTCCCCCAATCGGATTTCTGGGCGGGACTACTTTAATGGTACAGAAGCAACTAAATTTTTTATAATGGAATGCTTGTATAACATCAGCTAAGAAGAGAGTAAATATGGTACAATATTTTGTCTCTTCTCACTTTATATATCTCTTGGATATGGAACAACAAGTTTTGACGGAGAAATCATTGTAATAAGTGAAAGTCTCAGGAATCTTCTATGCCACATCAATAAATTTAAGAATGCAGTTATATTGTCAGACTCCAAAGCAGCTATTCTATCAATAGTCTCTAAATACATACTTTCATCTCAAACAGCAGAAATAACTTAAATGCTCTCTCAATTAATATCACTCAATAAAAGAATTGTATTCCAGTGGATACCATGCCATTGTGGAATCCTGGGAAACAAGAATGCTGATGCTTTAGCAAAGAAGGGCAGCACTGCTACTTACAGACTTGTTACTAAATCTACGTATTACTCTGTGAAAAGATTTATTAAATCTACATACTTAGACTTCAACAAACAAAATTTGATAACACAAATCTCAAGGGAAAAAATGGAACTCTCTGCATCATAATCCACAGTTAGTTACCGATTTACCACGAAAATCGTCTGTAGCTGCATTTAGATTGGCAACAGGCCATGACTGTCTGGCCAAACAAACACCTGCATAGAATTGGAATATATCAGTCCCCTAACTACCCACTGTGCAACTCAAACCAAGAAATGGATTCGGAACACCTCAAAATCTGTGCTTCAGTGGCTGGCCATAATAATATCTTCGAAAAATATTGGAGTGCAAGAGGTCAAATGACTTTGTCAAACCCCTGGCATTAGAATACAACAACAACAACATATTTTGAGCAATGGGGCCACAACCAAATCAAACACTCAGTATCAAAGCTCAAAATTAGGAAATGTTGCAAAGTATAGACTTATCTCTAATAAATTGTATTGCACTTTTTCTAATATGTTCAGTGTTTTGAATCAACTATACATCAGAGGATGAAAAATATTTTTTTTACTTGTATTTCTTAATGGTGTTTTTATTAAAAGTCTAAGTTAATTTTATGTCTGTTGTAGACAAATAGTTTTCTTTGTATTCTTTATCAGTGGTGATTATTAATTACTTAGATTTTTAATATCCATATATTAAACTAATGGCAGTTACTTTTAAAAATATATGTTCAGCTCTGACGGTGTAAAACAAATAAAGTGGTGTTTTATAAATGTTTATGAACGTGCGTTGTACTATGTCACAGCAAAACATCTTATGACTATTTTCAAGCTAATGTTTGACATAAAAAAATTAAGAGCGAATTATAATTATATAACTGACCAATAATAACTTCGAAGTCAATATTCCAAAGTCAATCTTTGTTTTTATCTTCCAATACATGATACATAACATTATTTTAAAATAGTGCTTAAGGTGTTTTGGAGAGAAGTATCCTATCCTATTCGCATCCTGTATCTCAATTACATATTTGATCTAGAAGATGCAAAAACTTTTATTAGTCAAATTTGATAAATTAATTTAATAAAAGGGTTAAATGACGGTGTTAAAAGAGGGAGTGTGTTAATGGTTTTCAGTTTCATGTTCAACCATTATATTTATATTCACATGTTAAAACAAAAATGTGATATAAATATTGTGGTTAAACATGTTATTTAAACTGATAAACCATTACACACTCCTTTGGCGATATGAAAAATACCAGTATGTGTTGGTATAATAGGTATCTGCAGTACCGATCGTGCTCTAATGCTGGCATAACGGATACCTGTAATACCGATCGGGCCGTGTAACAAGGGATGTAGTTCCGCATTCTGCCGCTATGTGTAACGAGATGTAGTTCCGATGTTTTGCCGTCAAGTGTCTCGACGTCGCGTCAATAGCGTGTCGAAGGTAATGCATTGAGTTGGGGGTCTTTCTATTTATTTGTCTATGCTCTCTCCAGCCCGTCGTCGCGTTGCACACGTGTTCTCCTTGTCTTGCTTAAGTCATGGCCTACAAAACAATAGTGTCTGCAGTAAAATGCAGATAAAGAATTTCCCCAATCTAAATTTATGGTTTTGATACAACTGATTTTCATTTCTTTTATATTATACATCTTTGTTTTCTTAATTAGATTTCATTTAATGTTAAATATTGTTCGCAACAATTTCCAGTCACGTGACACGTGAGCTATCAATAACTTAGCATTTTTAGTTTGAAATTTAATTGTCTGGTTGCCCGAGTAAAAGTTGGCACTCAGCAAGGTGCAAGCGTTACAGACCACAGTATAAGAAGAATCAGTAGGGACAACTCCAGTCGGCACCTCTGATGTTGTTGGTACTAAATTCAAGCTCAATAAGGTTTAGTTCTCAATGAATCCAACTATGTCGCTAGTATCAAACCACTATCAAAATATTAGTAAAATATTTATTTATTTTATTGGTCAGTAATACGAATAATCTTGTATGTATATTATCTATCATTAATATTATGTCGCTAGAAAGTCAAAATACTTATATCCATTGTTGACGTTCATGTTCACACTTCACCGCAACGGACGCCATGATGTATTATGCTGTACTTGGATCAATTTTACCAACATAAGCCTCAAACAGTGACTTGAACGTTAGCGTCAATTAGTGAATATTTTCATGATGATTGCATACGGAAGTAATCATTATTATGGTTATATTGCCATTCCTTTGCCTCATGTCTTTAAAATTATTAAAAGATGAGTAATGAATGTTTTCAGTTAATATTAAATTATGCCAGACCTGTCGTAGATGGAGATCCATCTGGTGGAGGTTCCAGATAATACACCCGGTTTCGTGACATGCGCACTCAGAATTTGTTCCCACGAAATGGCTTAGGTGTCTTTACTGTATGTTCTCTATACTGTGTACAGACTTTCAGCGTACTGTAGCAATACCTGCAAAATGCAACAAACTGTTGTCCCGATGGACAAGGAGCCAACCAGTTCGTAATGCGACGACGAATTATGAGAAATCCAAAAAATTAAATCATTAATTTAAAATAATGTTTTTATATTACTATTTTTAGGCCTATCAACTTATTTATAAATCAATTTCTAGGATATACAGTATGTATCTTTGGAATAAAGATCTTATTTTAATAAGTAAAAATTCTTGCATATCCTATAAGAAATTAAATATCTTAAGCAATGAAAATATTTTGAAAACACATTTGAAATCAGAGCAATGATTTCTACGAGAATCCGCAGTTCTAACAGACACAAGTTGTCACTCTGCATACGAAAGTCCGCCAGGAAAAGAAAAAAAAATCTTTAACTTGACGTAACTAAAAAATCAGTAAAGATTTTGAATAGTAATCACTTTTAAAAGTAATTTCCATTCTTTGTAAACATCTCTCGCTTTGCCCCCTATCTAACGTGAAAAATAAAAAAGTTTGTCGCTTATCATGTCAATGTCTATTTTGGACGGCTCACTTCGAAGTCAATAATTTTTTTCTCACTTTCCAAAAAATATTTTGATTTAGAATTTTTTTATATGCTTTCGTTAGACATTTATCTATGGATCCTAAAAGTTACGGCACAATTGACTCTCATAGGAGCTATGACATGATAATGTTTAACGCTGCGGCAAATAGAGTCCTTGTGTGTTTTCTGCGAACGCAAATGAGAGAACCAAAATTGCGGGCGATTATATTCAATATTTATCCAGCCTTAGGAAGTGCATAACGTCATCAGCAGCGAATGACAAGACGCACACGTCTAAATGCAGCCGACCTGCGACGTGATTGGTTGCCGGAATTAAGAGCGACGATACTATAATCGCTGTGATCAATATTGTTGTGGTCGATCGTCTAATTCTAAAAAAAAAAGGCCCTTAGTGTCAGACTACTACTACTGCTACTGCTACTGCTACTATTTTTATTCACGTGATAATTCAAAATGTTCTCGGGCTTTCACCAGGGAAGCTTCAGTAGTTACATTATTCACATAGTCTTTCATTTTTCGTGACTTTTCATTTTTTCACTAATTGTAAGATGCATCATATCCGTTAATACAGACATTTGACCACAAAGAGTCTCCTCGAAAAAGCACACATGGAAAACATGAAAACGCATTTTTCTCGCCACAACCACATAGCCAACTTATTCTTCTTCTTATACACTTCCGGCATAAATTTTCGCCACCTATTAACTTTGAAGCTTTTTTTTTTTGTTTATAAACAATGTTTAATTCTGGGATGGGTCTGCTTAAATGCTTCATTTTCACTTTATCATCATTCATACGATAGCCTACAGTTGAAAAGGGAGTCTTGAAAAAAGCACCTAACGAATTGATTACAATAGTACAGCAAACACTCGAACACGCGCATCTCTATGACATTAGAATGTCACGAAGCTCTGTCGCCAAATCCTAACATCATCAGGATCTGAATTCTCTCATTTTCTGTTAAAAATATCTTATTTTATGTTGATTTCATCAATGAAACTGCTTTCGTAACACAAGAACCAATGACGGCTGGTGGTTGAAAAATCAGAAGGCCTATATTACATTATAGAAAAAAAAACAGTACATTATAATATAGATCCGGTCCGGCCAGAATTATACCATTACTGCATGAATATGTCATGCGTACAACACAACATAGAATGTTCGGAAGTAAAAATACACAGATTGTAACTTTAATAATGGCAACTATTTATTTATTACGAATATACAAGTTATACATCTGTGAAACTTCTATAGTCCATTAATGTAGTAACCAGCATTGTCTACAACTCGTTGCCAACGATGTGGAAGTCGTAGTTATTCCTGTAGCAGTGCCTGTTCTGTTTATGTTTCTGATGAACCGCCCTACTACCTGCAGAATATCGGGAACAGTCCGGAATCGAAGGTCACGAAATGGTTCCTTCATCTTTGGGATTAAGTAATAATCACAGGGGCTTAAGTCCGGTGAATGTGGTGGATGAAAAAGCACTTCCCACCCACCCCCCCCCCCCCCAGCGACGGTGCAAATCAGCTACAGAGTGTGCCGTGTGCGCTCTTGCGTTAACCTGCAAAATAATGGGAGGGTTCTGCAAAAAGTGTGGGCGCTTACTTTGCAATGCTAGTCTCAGATTATGCTCCAAAAAATGACGGAACTACTGTGCATTAACAGAACAGTATGTGTTAGGATGACGTCGCCACAGTCGTACACAACAATCAGCATAACTTTCACATTCGTGGGGGTACGACGCACCACTGTTTTGCGTGGTGACCCGTAATGACGTCACTCATTTGACGCTTAAGTAAAGATTCGTATGACCTGGCCCATGTCTCATCAAGCGCAACAATACGCCGTAAGAAGGTGCCTCCTTCACGATTATAACGCTCCAAGCAGTGGCGGCTCGTAGTCAAATGTCCAGGGTAGGCAAAATTTACATAACATTTTTATGTAATTTCCGCGATTCAATGACAGCTCGCTTTCATCATGCCCCCCGAAAATTTAACTCTTGCTTACATAACAATACTGTTTTTTTTAGTAGGTTATTTTACGACGCTTTATCAACAGCTTAGGTTATTTAGCGTCTGAACGAGATGAAGGTGATAATGCCGGTGAAATGAGTCCGGGGTCCAACACCGAAAGTTACCCAGCATTTGCTCATATTGGGTTGAGGGAAAACCCCGGAAAAAACCTCAACCAGGTAACTTGCCCCGACCGGGAATCGAACCCGGGCCACCTGGTTTCGCAGCCAGACGCGCTGACCGTTACTCCACAGATGCGGACAACAATACTGTTACATCAATGAGCCGTCTCATAATTTGTCGGTTTTCTTCTAGTTTATTGTAATACTGTTGTCTTGCAACCCTTGTTGTTCAGACAACATTTCCGAAATTGGATTCAAATTCTTTTCAAGTCTCTTTAGACTTACCGAGTTACAAATATGATCTGATTCCAAGTACCTTCTTTAGATTACAATAACAAACGTGACCACCTACAGCTTAGCTTTAACTTCACTTCCTGTTAGCCATTTATGTGTTTCATACCATACTTACTTACTTACTTACAAATGGCTTTTAAAGAATCCGCAGGTTCATTGCCGCCCTCACGTAAGCCCGCCATCGGTCCCTACACTGTGCAAGATTAATCCAGTCTCTATCATCATATCCCACCTCCCTCAAATCCATTTTAATATTATCCTCCCATCTACGTCTTGGCCTCCCTAAAGGTCTTTTTCCCTCCGGTCTCCCAACTAACACTCTATATGCATTTCTGGATTCTCCCATACGTGCTACATGCCCTGCCCATTTCAAACGTCTGGATTTAATGTTCCTAATTATGTCAGGTGAAGAATACAATGCGTGCAGTTCTGCGTTATGTAACTTTCTCCATTCTCCTGTAACTTCATCCCTCTTAGCCCCAAATATTTTCCTAAGAACCTTATTCTCAAACACCCTTAACCTATGTTCCTCTCTCAAAGTGAGAGTCCAAGTTTCACTATCATACAGAACAACCGGTAATATAACTGTTTTATAAATTCTAACTTTCAGATTTTTTGACAGCCGACTGGATGACAAAAGCTTCTCAATCGAATAATAACAGGCATTTCCCATATTTATTCTGTGTTTAATTTCCTCCCGAGTATCATTTATATTTGTTACTGTTGCTCCAAGATATTTGAATTTTTCCACCTTATCGAAAGATAAACCTCCAATTTTTATATTTCCATTTCATAGTGTTTCATACCATGAAGGATTAAATTTTCTTGCACCTTTAGCACTGACTTTATGAACAATAGAGCTTAATGCAGGAGTGGGTCGTCCATTGTCCAAAATACTTCTCTTTTCAATGTCATTACGACGCGAAAACGGACAACGTAACAGTTTACTTATTATATCAGTCATAATATAATATTATTGTTATCACTTACATTAACTATAAATCACCAAATATACGTAACATTAATATACAGTACGTACTTGCAAAAATCACATTTTCTAAAATACACTGTTAAAAAAACATCTTTTAAAACACACTGTTTAAAAACTGTTATACTACTCGTAACAATCTACGTTCCAACTCGTGAAACGTTCAAACAGAAATTTCGCAAATCGTAGGTGTTCGATAATGCTCGTGGGTTCTAGTTAGGGCAGGCAGAATTCTAGCGCGCTGGCTTCAGCATAGAACGCATGCGCTAAGAAAGCATTTAGAATAGCGATCTCTTTTAATGCTTACTCCAGGGCCAGCTTTGAAGTTACGTGGAAGATCGGCTAACTTCGCTTGTGCCTACCTTCTGACGCATCGTGATCTGTCCAGTGTATTCTTGTCGCATAAATCGAACTGCCAGTAGTAAGCAACGTCCAACTAACTCTCAAAAAATCCCATTCATAGTTAATTGAAGAATTTCTAAGCACCTAGACAAGAATATATAATTATATAAGGTTTTCCAAATGTGTTGGGGTAGTTAATAAATATCCACTTTTAGGTTTTTCTAAATGTGTTGAGGTAGGCTTAGCCTACCCTGCCTGCCCTGAGGAGCCGCCTCTGGCTCCAAGTGAGTTTGTGCGGTGTCGTATCGTATCCATCGCTGTGCAGGGAACTCACTGAGATGCAATTTTTCTCAATTTTAGGCGATTCTTTACAATATGAAACACAGTCATATGCTATATTCCTATCTCCTGGGCTAACTCACGTACCGTCTGTCGTCGATCGTTGTTTAATAGCGCGGAAACAGCTTGCAATACCTCTTCACTAACACTAGGACGACCCGTCCGAGCCATGTTTTCCACGCGGTCACGCCCCTCGTTGAAGGCTCGAACCCACTTCGTCACAGTCATGTATGGTAACGCCGTCTCTCCACATGCCTCAACAAGACCGTCATGACATTGTCGTGCTGTACGACCACGGACAGATTGAATTTTCCTGCTTTGTAAACATGGCGAAACACAGCCGCTTAGAACTGTAACTAACAGGAGACTAACTTCAACTCTCCACAGTGCATGCGCTGTGAGTCGGACGGAAGAGTCCTTTTATGGGGGGAGGAGAGCAGACATAGACTAACATGTGGTAGAAGTGACAACAATTAACTCTGTCTCGTTTCGCTTTTCTAAGATGTGTTGCCACTATTAAAGTTACACCCCACGTACAATTTTATAAGAACAATGCCCATGCTACTTAAATCCAACTATTCCTAAAACGAGAAAATAATTAAAAGAACGTAACAGAAAAATATTGCAATCTACCTTTAAAAAGCACAATAACTCACTTATTTATAGACAAAATCTGGATTTCTGTCCTTGCTTCTTGTGAACAGACAAAACACAGATTTGCTTCTTTCACATCCGCATAATAACTGAAATATTTTGTACAGAGTGGAAGTGAATTAACCCTGCAGATTTTTGGAGCAAATAGCTCATGTTGTATATAACAGAAAACTGTAGCACCAGACTGGTAGAAAGTTCATAGTTTTCTCAGAAAAAAAGTTTTTTCCCAAATGTTTTTAACACCCTCATATTTGGTAACTATTGCGAATGGGATCGTGATTTTTGTCCACATTGATAGAAAATCTAATAAAGAATCATTTATTCTTCTGTCGTATTTCAGTAATGTGGGCGGTTTTCTTGTAAATTTAATTTAAAAACCACTAATTTCAAATTACTGAATGATTGAATCCACATCACAATGTTGCAGCTAGAGAAGGGAGCACGAGGCAGTACACGTACACTGTGTTCGTTGACCTCTTACATCTGAAGGGTACACGGGAAAAACGATCAAGGTCCATCAAAAATCGAAATTGAGTTAATAATGCTATCTTATAGTGGAAAGAAAGTACTATCATGTGGTCTACCTAGTAATAAGAAATCATCATTCTTGACATTCCACTACGTCAATTTCTATTAAATACACACATAACTAAGTATTAAGTGCTTAAACTTTAAAATTCGTTTTTCTCGAAACTTTCTAAAATGGACCTTGATCGTTATTCCCGTGTACCCTTCATCTGTATTGCGACACAAAAAGAGACTTTTAGCGGCGAGGTTGCCAGACTGCTGGAACTTCCAACTTCATTTTCTAATTAACTATGCATTTAATCACAAAACATGAGTCATTCCACGTCAAATCGCACAAAATTATACAAATTTTGACCTTCATATTTCTGATTGCGTTTATATTTTTTTTACCAACTCTATGGGTCTAATAAACCAACACGTGTACTTTTATTTTCTCCTAAGTCCACATGTTTTTAAAATATTGCATGTTAAAATTCGTTAAAAATGTCGCACAATGCAACATTTAAAGCGTCATATTTCCGAGGATATTTATGTTACAATTTTTTTGAAAAAATGCATTTAAAAGCTTAAAGTACTATCTCTTATTAAATACTTACTAACTAATTTTAATATAATTATTACAAATATTTTTTTATGATTCAATTTTTAAAAGTTAGATATCAATGTGAAATAGCTGTATTAAAAATCTAAAAAAAATGCCTACTAGGTGCACTGAAGTATTCTTAATAATTCCAGAAAAAATCACAATGGGATCTCCAATAGTTTAATGGAAATTGAATTACTTACGACGCAATGTGTAGCGGTCGGTGCAGCAGCAGTGGACGGGAAGCGTTGAAGCGCTCTGGGAGGTTTATCGGCGCTGGATGATCGACTGAACGTTGCAAGATTACACACAATAGGGATCAAGTCACTCGAGAAAACACTGCTAATTTACTTATTATGATATCCTCAAATATTTGTACATTATGCTTTTTAAACGTTTGTTTTCATTCACACTACACTTTAAATTTTCATTCCCCTACCTTCTTTCTTGAAAGAAAATTGTTTTACTAAATCTTCAGTTTTTGACAACGGAATGAAAGAATGTAATTTTAATGTACCAGTTATTGCTTTTAGATTGTGGTATCTGCAAATTTTAAGTGTGGTTTTTGTGCTTATTCAATGGACAGAATATAAATGACACTTTAGAAATGTTTTTTGTGACCAATCAAACAGTTTTTTTTTTTTTTTGTTGAGTTGTTTTATAGTATCTTATACAGGCTGCTCTCGTGGCAAGTCTTTTAACATTTCCTCCAATGCCACCACATGGACCTTTACCATGCGACGTTGCAAAGAAGTGTCTTTCAGCACTAATTCCATAATCGTCTTCATGTAAGCAATTATTTTTAAAATTATTTTTGTTTTTGTATTGTTAACTTGATCCATCGGAAAAGTAAATGATTTTTTTCATATCTTTGAATTCTTGCTTTAAGAAATTGATTGCTTCGGATTGAAAACAATGAAAGGAATCGGTGTCATGTTTCATGCTTTCTGTGTTGACGACAATATTTTTGTGACGAATTTCTGTATCTTCTTTGAAATATACTACGAAAGGATGTATTGTGTCTTAGCATTTGTTCCAATGCACACCTTGTACTCAATCTTGTATTACAAATGAATAATTTTCAGAAAAGTCTGCAATAGGCCTAACTATGTAATTTTCAGGTTGTACATTTTCTTTGCATTCTGTCAAAAATAAAATATGGCGACTTTTGAAGGGATGACGATGCATCTTCTACATGAAAAACTTTACTTGCTTGGAAGCCTTTTATTTTTTTTAACTTTTCACGGGGGTATCTTTTTCGTTGTAGTTTTCTTTTCTTGATAGGGGATTCTATTGACATCAAACTCTTGTTTAATTCCTCAATATTGGTGATTTCTAGCGCTGTATCCATAGATCTGCTAGAATAAGAACTGGGATAATCACTCTCTCTGCCCGCACTTTTATTTGATTCATGTTTACTAATATCACAAGAACTACCGACTTCACATATAATTTCATCTGACCTATCTGGAAGTTGATAGATTTTTTACGGAACGAATCACATATTCGCACATTCAAAGACTCCTTTAAATTGAGCTTTATCAATAAATAGCGACTTATGCGTCTTAGTGTTCTTTTCTTTTTAAAAGCGTGATTAGAAAGGTCAAATGGATTTAAACATTTGTTATATATTACGCGTTCTTTACCGTCACTGATGTTGTATAGAAATCCGTGAAATTCAAACCCAAACTGATTATTTTTCTCTTCTATATTTTGTCTCCTGCCATCTGTTTACTGCCATAAAGTTTACTGCCTTACCCAGCCTTGCTATCTTTAAGCACTTCGCTATATTACAGTATAAACATACAGCATTGTGAAGGGCTCCCCCTCTTAGCTGTTCTAACAATAATAAGCTAACTTTAGATATTTACTGTTCCTTAAGGTATTGATCATTTGATGAATGAATGCATTTCTTTCGTAGTGTTGCGAGATCAGATATTACATGCAACGGGGGATTTCGTAAAAATTGCCGTGGACAGCCTTCTAGTCTATCTATGGCTGCAAGTAGTACATTAGCTGGGAATCGCGAGCGCGTGCATGCCTCCGGAAAATAAATTGTTACAAATGTATGTGTGGAGATCCCACATTTCTAAATGCAGTAGTTTACAGATAATGCATCAGGGAACAAGTCTATAATTTTTTCAGATTTTTAACTTGGCTATTTAATGTAGTAATTATGCTTTGAAAAAGAAATGATTAAAAAAATACGCCAAATTTTAAATTTATTAGTGATAGGCCTAAAGTAATAAAAAGTGTTGTATTTAGTCTTTAAAATGCGCCAAACCGCAAATCTCAATTATTTGTAGACACAGAGTTCCAAGTCAGTTTATGTAACAGTGCGCGCATAATTTGCGTAATTTCAGATAGTCATAACTACACAAATAATTAATAATTGTGAAAATAAAACAATACGGGTCTCTTTATTTTATGTCTGGAATTCATGAAAAAAAATTCGACCATTTCCGAGAAGGTCGTGTTTTATTGCTGTGCGATTTGACGTGGAATGACTCATATAGGTTTTCTACTCATTTAAGCGTATCCTATCGTCCCTTTCAATCTGCAAGGTTATTTCACTTCCACTCTGTATATTGTACATCTGGATAAAAATAAAATTTGTATTAAACAACAAAGTCTTTATTTTAACACACTGAAATTTCAAAGAATGAAGTTGGTCTGTCAATTCGCTTAATCTCAGGTTTTTATTCCAAAGTGTTCGCCGAAAAGGGCTATTCTAATAACACTGTATATTATTCATCTTTAACTAAAATACTAAAGACACTTTCGAACATTTATCTCATACAACACAATAGTTAGCACTAATTAAATATTGACACCTGTTAGATGTAATGAATACTCAAGATGTTATGTTAAAAATGTACTGTAATTATTACAGATGGGTGGATTTTACCTACGGAAATAGACACAGTATATTGTACTTTGACATTCTTTTATCCCCATATCCAAAAAATTATGCAATCTGACTCTTTATATAATGTGTACACCTATTTTAATTCCGCAGATTGTACAAAAATGAAACAGAATTAAGCATACGCTGTAATGTTTGTTTACATTTTACGTTCAAGGTGAGGATAGGGGATTTGAATCAGGTCTGTTACTGCAGCCTTGTCATTACTCTGGGAGTGCTGTGATAGTACAGATGGAAAAATGAGTGGACGCAAACAAACGACTATAGCAGAACGAAATTTAATAGTGAAGTTAGCTCTAGAAGGTAAATCTTTGAGAAATATCGGACAGACTGTAGGGAGAACACATTCTACGATTAAAAAAAATTGTGGCTAAATTCAAATATGAGGGTACTGTAGAAAATAAAGAAGGGAGAAGGCGAAAACCCATCCTTTCTTAGACAGACGAACGAAATGTGCTGCAAGTGAGAAGACAGCCACGACAAAGCTGCAAAAGTTGCGTCCAATCCCGGAAAGCCTGTCTTCAGCAAGAGTATTCGTAGAACATTGCAAAAAGCAGGTTTGAATGGACGAAGATGTACGAAGAAGCCCTATATAAGCAAAGTGAACAAATGTGACAGACTGAGATTTGCTAAACAATAAATATAAACTGTGCTCCTGAATTCTGGGATCGTTTATGTTCACCGACGACAGTATGTTCAATATCTTCGAGTCATATGGCCAATTTTATGTGTGATGGAAATCCAATACAGCCCTAGAGGAAAAACATATTCTACCTACTGTCAAACATGGAGGGGGATCCGTCATGTTGTGGGGCTCTATGTCTGCTGCAGGCGTGGGTAATCTGCATTTATTGATACCACAGTGGACAAATATGCTTATTTATCAATTCTAAAGAATAATGTGAAAGTGCAGTGAAACTAGGCATGGGGCTATTCTATTATTTCCAGCAAGATAATGACCCCAAGTACACCGCCCACATTGTGCAGATATGGTTGTTATATAACACACCAAGACGACTCCAGACCCCACCACAGTCACCGGACTTAAACTCCATTGAGACTCTGTGGTGGGATTTGGAGAAGAAATACAGAAACACAAAGTTACCAGCAAGTCAGAATTGAAACGATTTCTACAGGAAGAGTGGCTACAGATGGATACTTTAGTGACCAGAAAATATACACAATCCATTTCCAGACGATTGGCTGCTGTGATAAAAGCAAAAGAAGGCGCCACCGGATATTTAACATGAAAATATGCTGCAACAGATAAGAGTGTACGATGAATTTTGTGACTGCCTAAAGTGACACCTTTTGTTTCTTAATTTTGTTTATATGTATATAGCGTCATACACAAATAAATTAATTATGTTATGTTAATAATATACACATGGAATTATATTTTAAGTTTATTATTAATGTAATGAAATTACATAAACATATATGTATATATTTGCACTAATAAACGAGGTGTACGCTCAATTGTGAGAGCCACTGTAGTTTCCAGTCTCTCACTCTTCATCACACCTCATCCCTAATCTGGCTGATAGCTACTACCTCCTGACCTACAGATGTGTGCAAATTATTAGACTCAGCACCATATTTTTTACATTTTCATAATATCATGAATTACTGGCCACAAAATAATTCTGTAGGACTCTATGCGACAGGATCACTACAAAAAAGTTCTAGAAACACGAATTTTTCCACAAATGAGGGACTGGTTCCCTGATGGTGAATGTGTCTTCGTGTAGGATGGAACACCCTGCCACAAAACCAGATCAGTAACTAATTTTCTGACTGAAAATAATGTAGACGTTCAGCCCAGGCGCAAATTCAATTGAAAATCTTTGGTCTATCATAAAAAAAACGACCATTACCACCAAGGTAGACCTCATAGAAGCACTTATCCAAATATGGCACAGGGATAAAGACATCAATAAACCATGTGAAAATCTCATGAACAGCATGCCAAATCTCATAAAATTGATGATGAAGAACAAAGGGTTTCATACTAAATATTAATTGTTGCAAACAGTGTGTAAGAAATGAGTTTTGTAGAATAAATCCTACTTAAATCATATATATTATCGTTTGAGTCTAATAATTTGCACACATCTGTAGTGTTGAGAGCTTAGAATTTCGTTTACCATTAAGTCTTAAGCTCTTCTAAAAAACTCCTCATTCATCTTTTCGCACTGAGAAGAGTCCTAAGATCCACCCTGTTTCTATAAGACTTACGTTTACTCTGCCAAGTGAATGCTGAGGCTCCTGCAAACGATTCGCGCGATTCTCTGAAGCAAACTATTCATGATCCTATGATCTAGTTTCTAATGCCTATACAAGAGAAGCACAGTACTAGACCAAAACAATATGACGTCACTGACTGATCTGCGATTGGTTGAAAGCCAAAGTCAATATATGCTATAAAATATAGTCTCATAAATGTTACAATATAAGTAATGCTTTTACACTTACTTACTTACAAATGGCTTTTAAGGAACCCGAAGGTTCATTGCTGCCCTCACACAAGAATGCCATCAGTCTCTATCCTGTGCAAGATTAATCCAGTCTCTATCATCATATCCCACCTCCCTCAAATCCATTTTAATATTATCCTCTCATCTACGTCTCGGCCTCCCTAAAGGTCTTTTTCCCTCCGGTCTCCCAACTAACACTCTATATGCATTTCTGCATTCACCCATACGTGCTACATGCCCTGCCCATCTCAAATGTCTGGATTTAATGTTCCTAATTATGTCAGGTGAAGAATACAATGCGTGCAGTTCTGCGTTGTGTAACTTTCTCCATTCTCCTGTAACTTAATCCCGCTTAGCCCAAATATTTTCCTAAGCACCTTATTCTCAAACACCCTTAACCTATGTTCCTCTCTCAGAGTGAGAGTCCAAGTTTCACAACCATACAGAACAACCAGTAATATAACTGTTTTATAAATTCTAACTTTCAGATTTTTTGACAGCAGACTAGATGATAAAAGCTTCTCAACCGAATAATAACACGCATTTCCCATATTTATTCTGCGTTTCAAATCTCAAAACCTCATTCCTTTGCTGTGGTCGTGCCAGAGAATCAGTCCTATTCCGAGGCTTATTGTAGGGATTCGTAACAAGCTGTTTTTTACAGTGATGGGTTGTTAGCCCTTCGCCCAACCCCCAAGCTGGAGGACCACCCCTTATCGGCTGTCCACGACTGCTTATTCAATATATTCGCAGCTACCCTCCATATCTGGAGGCCGTCTCCTCTATCCGCAACCTGAGGACGCGCCATGCCGTGGTGATAGGGACCCACAATACATGGAATGCTTTTACACATATTATATAATTTCAAATTAGTGCAGTGTAATTAACCATTATGCTAGATTAAGAGAAAACGAATGTATCTAATAGTTAATAATTCTACTTGAGTTTTTTTGTTTACCATGGCGTAATGATACATTAGTATGATTCTTGACTTGGATATATAAGTAATAACAGGCAGAACTAAATTACTTCAACTCTTATTTTAAACAATTTATGGCTCTAAAATATTTTTGCTTGTAGCAACCTTAAGGAGCTGCTCCTGACAAGGACTAGCAAAATGTATAACAATATACTGTTGTCCACTGCTGTGGAGTAATGGTTAGCATGCCTGACTGTGAAATGAGCGGGCCCGGGTTCAAATCCTGGTTGGGACAAGTTACCTGATCGAGGTTTTTTTTCTGGGGTTTTCCCTCAACCCACTAAAGGCAAATGCTGGTAAAATTTGGCACTGCACCCTGGACTCATTTCACCATCATTATCACCTTCTTCTCATTTCAAATGCTAGATAATCATAGCTGTTGATAAAGTGTTGTAAAATAACCAATTAAAAAATTAAACTGTTACCATAATAACCATAACCACAGTGCTTCTGTATAAAACAATTGAAGTACTACATAGTGAAAAAAAAAAAAAAATTCTGATGATATTCAATAAACTATAACTTGTCATTTTAAAATGTACTCGGCATGATAACTCCCACAATAATCGCAAAAATAGTTTGTTTTTATAGATATAAGAGTTGACATGTCTTCAGCTTTTTATCCAAAATGCTCTCACTCAATTTTAACTCCTAACAAGCACCACCTCTGGAAAGCCCTGTATTGCAATTTGTGGAAAACTTATTTTACATATCTATATAAACAATCGTTTATAATTGAAGCTACATAATATTATCTTACTACTTCCTTACAAACGGCTTTTAGAGAACCCGGAGGTTCATTGCCGCCTTCACATAAGCCCACCATCGGTCCCTACCCTGAGCAAGATTAATCCAATTCCTACCATCATATCCCATCTCCCTGAAATCCATTTTAATATTGCCTTCCCATCTACGTCTCGGACTCCCCAAAGGTCTTTTTTCCCCCTCTGGCCTCCCAATTAACACTCTATATGCAGTTCTGGATTCGCCCATACGTGCTACATGCCCTGCCCATCTCAAACGCCTAGATTTAATGTTCCTAATTATGTCATCTGAAGAATGCAATGCGTGCAGCTCTGCGTTATGTAACTTTCTTCATTCTCCTGTAACTTCATCCCATTAGCTCCAAATATTTTCCTAAGCACCTTATTCTTAAACAACCTTAATCTCTGTTCCTCTCTCAAAGTGCCAGTCCAAGTTTCACAACCATACAGAACAACCTGTAATATAATTATTTTATAAATTCAGCTTTTTTGAGAGCAGACTGGATGACAACAGCTTCTCAATGGAATAATAGCAGACTTTTTCATATTTATTTATTTATTTATTTATTTATTTATTTATTTTCCAATGGCTAGAATTGACAATCAAGTCATTTTCTCTCTAGCTTCCCAGTACAAGCTAACAAGATCCTCAGTGTGTTGTGCAGTTGGGTTTAAGGCTGGGTAGAATAGAAGGTGTTGTTTGTCCATGATATGGCCAGGGTTGTTGTACAAAACACATCTGTTGGAGTTGTATATGCCTATCCTGTATAGATGGTGAGCCAAGCAGTCATCAACCTGACATCAACCTAAATTTTGCTACAGCTTCCTTGCAGCCTTTATATTTTACTTCTGTTGATAGTTCATCAATTTTCTCCCATAACTTCCCTCTGGCAGTTGTAATATTTTCTTGTGTGTTTTCCATTTTAAATGTTTTCTTGATTTCTTCAATCTTCCTACAGAGATTTGATTTGAAGTGGATTATTGTTTGGGGTTTAGTGCCTTTTTTGGCAAATTGATCTGCCATTTCATTGCCAAATAGTCCAACATGTGAAGGAATCCACTGGAAAGATATTGACTTGTTTTGATGTCCTAGGTGTTTTAGGAGTTTACTGCATTTCAAAATGGTTTCATTTTCTGGTGTTTGGTTGGAAGTTATTGCCTGGATTGTAGTTTTTGAGTCTGCTACGATAACAGCTTTTGTGAACATTTTCAAGCGGAACAGAAGGTTCTGAAGTGCCACTTCTATAGCTTTTACCTCTCCATCAAAGGCTGTGTTGTTTGCACCTAAACAAGACCAAGTAAATGCCAAATCCTGCATTTTCGCTCTTCATTTTGGAGTCATCTGTGAAGATTCTTAGCCACTCTGGTTCTGGGAACTTCTTATTTATTTCTTCCAATGTTAGTTGCTTGGTTACTAATGGAGTTGTGTCATTTTTCTTTATTATTTCTTTTACTGAGAGGTTAGCATTATACAGTTGGTAATCTAGTGGGTTCTGCATTTGAGGTTTTTGTTCAGTTTTGGCTTCCAAGTTGTGTTTTTGAAAAAGATCAGTTTTATGGAAGAATGTTGATTGTGTGCTTAAGTTCTGTGGTGATGTACTTTTTGGTTGAAGTGCTATTGGTAAAGCAGCTAATTTTGTGCGCATAATGCAAGATTTCTTTTCTATCTCCTTCTGAATCGAGAGGTTGCCTATGTACAGTAGTAGCAAAAAAAAAACTGGATCGACCCTTGTAGCTGATTTCAGAGCCTTATCCACTCCAGAGCATGATAGACTGGTAACTAAGACTTTCGTGGTTCGAATCCTGCCTGGGAAGGAAACTTTTTTTTGTTCCTTATTCAAATTTATTCCCAATACTTTTCGATTGCTGGTAAAATTCATGTTCTGGGAATAATAAGTTAATTTAGTAAAATATCACTGCAATCGAAAAGGATTCGAACCACGAAAGTCTTAGTTACCAGTCTATTGTGCTCTGAGTGAACAAGGCTCTGAAATCAGCTACAAGGGTCGGTCCGGTTTTTTTTTTTTTTGTGACTACTGTACATTCTCATACCTTTAGTGTTAGTTTTCCATATTTATTCCGCATTTAATTTCCTCCCAAGTGTCATTTATATTTGTTACTGTTACTAAAGATATTTTAATTTTTCCATCTTTGAAAGGACAATTTTATTATTTTTATATTTCCATTTCGTGACCAGCCTCATGGTCTAGTGGTCAGAGCTTCTGGCTACAGTTCATGAGGTCCTGGGTTCGATTCCCGGTTAGAGCACAGGAATTTTTCCTTAAAGGGGATTATTCCTGTGTTCGTCCATGGTCTGGAATTTAGGTTAAGTTTAGATTTAAGACCTCTCCTGGCACCACATTATCATAATCATCCTATCACATCATCGGGGTAATGTAACTCCGCCTTCCAAGCGCCCCAACCTCAGAAATGGGTTACAACTAAGCCACGGCCAGGAGAGAAGACCAGAAATGTCGAAAAGACAACCTGGTGGCATTGGGTAAAAAAAAAAAATTTCCATTTCGTGCTTTGTTCTGGTCACGAGACATAATCATATACTTTGTCTTTTCAGGATTTACTTCCAAACTTATCTCTTTACTTGCTTTTAACCTTCTTTTCTTTTCTATATTTGTTAATCATACTGCATAAAACACTTTCCATGTGTACTAATCCACTTGAATTGACACTGCTGATGTAATACAACAGGAGCATTTTTGACATGAAAACAACAGATGCAGAACTCAGATCATTTCATTTCAGATACATTAATACAAGCAAGTTACGTGTTATGCGTCTGTTTGCAGGACGAGACAAACAACTCACTACTTGGTGAAGAAAGAAAAACCACTGCCCATCATCGGTCCAATCCCATCACCTCTGAACACTGACAGCATTCCAGAGCGATGAACATCTCATGACCCACCACCAGTTAGCTGCAGTAACTAGTCAGCAGTAAGACAGTGCTCAAGACGATTCAAACCACGCATGTCATCAAGTATTTATGTTGGTAGTACTGATTCACATATCAGTTCAAGTAGTAAATAAGTGTCTGATAGACCTTAAAGTTTTCACATCATTAAGTATGTATGTACTACGTCTTTTAATTTATGTAAATTGATTATACATATTTATTCTGTCAATATTCTAGATTTAAATCTTAAAATTATATATGAGTTCTAACAATCAATAAAATACTTTAATATAAAATTTTCGACTTTCACGGTAAATGGATGTATTTTCATGAAGATATATATTGTCATTATTTGATTTCGTGATATACCATCAAATTTGAAAATTCAATTTGTTTTAAGATTTAAGAAGTTACAGGGTACGAATTAATGGGGGGGGGGGAGGGGAAGGAGGAGATCCCCCCTGTTGGAAACTTATCCCCCTCTCATAAATTCATATTAACACCCCTGCCAGGGATAACTTCTATCCCCCCTCTTAAAATATAATCGTTTTAATACGAGTATACTTTATAAAGTACAGTATAAAGTCAGCAAATAAAATATCATTGATGTATTATCATTACCAGCAAGCTGACAACAATCAATAACTTAGGAATTACACATCTCATCTTAAGCCCGCTCATGGATATAATTATTAAAATAATCAAGATGAAAGACAAGCAACTCAGTGCGACCAAGCGTTGAGCAATATCGAATGAGAATAATAATAATAATTTTATGATGGCATTCTCTATCTAGAATTCTATCCGCCCTTCTATGCTGACCAGATTTTTTATGGTCCAGCAGGGGACATCAGCAATTTCAAGAAAAACCACAAACGCTTACCTAATCACTCTCCATTGAAATGTTAAAGAAAATACATGTAACAGTGGATACGATAGAACTTTGCACATTAAATTTATAGAGTATCTTAAAGGTTTGAATTAAGTGCATAAACATACGTAACACCTGTATATAGATAATTATAGTTACTAAGAATTCAATTTCAGTACTGAACCATATATGGAAGTCTTCCACATGATAGGCCTACTGTACACACTGAATTCTAACACACACATTTTACAAGTACTTGTCTGAAGAATGTATCTTTTTAAGGATCTCTTCATTCCTATACAGCTTCGCACTAAGTTCTTCAAATGAGGAATGAAAGTTTGTAGACCAGAGCTCGAACTGTTTCAACTTTTTTTTTTTTTTTTTTTTTTTTTTTATCAGTCCCGATTGAGTTCACTGTGGAAAAAAGTCTTTCAAATGAGAAAAATCAAAGCTTCTGGGGACAAAATTAAATTTCAGGGACAAAACTGGGACATTCGCTCCCTGAGGACAGCAACTCAAAACTGGGGACGTCTGGTCAGCCTACCCCCGCCATTAGAAATCTTAATTCGTACCCTGAGAAAGTATATAATCTCAGGATAGCAGTGATACAGATTTGAAACGTTCGATTATACTAGTTGATTAGTTATGCTTTGTTAATCCAAACACTTTTCAGATCTTGAACTATGCTACCAAGAGAATGGAATCTGCAAATAAAGGGTTTTCAAAAATAAGCTGTAAATTATATAGGCTATGCAATCTTAAATATTTGGACATTCTTCCTTTACAAAAAATAATTGGATATCCTAATGGGTATATGACAGTACAATATTCAGTTTAATACAGCAATACGTATTAAAAACATGAGAATAGAGATAGTGCCTTAACAACATGTTTACAAAGCTGAAACAAAGTTCATGGATTAAAATTGAAGTTGCACGAGGTCGTAGTACACAAGACTGTTATTAGTAGGAGACAGATGTTGATGACCTAAAAATCTACTTAAAATGATCATTAAAATGCCCTTAAACGAATGGAAAAATTACGTGAAATTAAAAGAAATGACATTTAAATATTATTCAAAGTACTCGTACCACAACTTGTTAAAAATTAGTCACCTTGTTTCAATGACTGCCCTGCAAATCTCGTAAAGAGAAGGAAACTTCCCGGAATTTGACTAAGATAGAAGAAAAGGGCATGCAACAAAATGAAAGTTTTAAGGGAAAACTATAGATTTTAATGAGAGTTTACAATGTGTTTCAATGAGGGGTGGTCCATGTCAGTGCCTTCATTCTCTGTCTCTTTCTCCTTCCACTCTTCACTTTTGTTACCAGATCTTCGAGGGAGTGTGAATGACAAAAACAAATTGTGGGCACAGCATGTATTCTTGTAATCTTTGTGTTACAAATACTGACTAGTACAGTATATCCCTTCCGAACCATGTTGGGGTCACAATGTCCTGTCCAGGAAATGGTGAAAGTTTCCCCTCTTCCAAACATAAATTCTAAAGATACACACTTTTACCAACAAAAGAACAGTAGTGGTCAAAGCCCTCATTTAAACTAAGCTGTTGTCAAGCATTTTATATTACTTTTGTTGTGTGCAATGAAGCCTTCATTGGAATGAGGGATGAACTTTAGAGTTTGTTCCAAACTTCACTTTATTCACTTATTCATTAGGTAATTACTACTGACCTATTTGCTTAGTAAAAGATTTAACAAGTCTATCTGTAAGGAAGAAAGTAAAATGCACTCCAAATGATCTAAAAGTTCTTCAAAGTATTAAAAATTACCAAAAAATGCCGAAAAAATATAAAAATGATCTATTAGTTCAAAAACGCCAAAAAATGCAATATAAGAAATTAATTTTTTTACATTCCTATTGACACAGAAAGGATTTCTATATTAATAGGCATCGTCCTAATGTAAAAATAAGAAGATGATTTTTCCTCAACATCCGCCCCCTAGTTATTAGTGACCGCATGAAGCATGTAGTGATGCAGTGTTGTCATATTCTAAAGTGGCGCAATGGGTGAAAGTGTATCGTGAAGGCAGGGAAGCTGTTCAGGACAGGCCCCATTCAGTCACATTATTTAGCTTCTTGCTTCCCTGCTGAATGTTGATTACCGATGGACTGCATCTGAATTATCCGCAGAGATAGGTGTATGCCACATATCCAAGCTTACATTATGCAAAATTGCAGGGCATTAGATACTTCATCAAATCACAGAGATGCAACAATGGCAACGCTATGCAATTGCACAGGAATTACTGAACACTATCAGAGGGAAGGTGATGACTTCCTTGGACAGATCCTTACTATGAACGAAATATGGGCTTGCTCAGAAAAACCACACTTGATGTGACAAACAAATGAATCCTGGCTCTCCTCGTCCAAAGATAGTGTGCTCTGCACATGGTGGTGTGAAGGTGATGTTCATTGTGGCAAATAACATCTAAGAGATAATACTACGTATCTGTTGTATCACCAAGGCAGACAGTAGAAGCAGCCTACTATTTGGGAAATGACCCCTATCATATTTCATGACAATGTGAGGAGTCACTCTGCTAATGCCATGACGAATCTTCGACAGCTTCCACAAGTGTGGTAGAAGATGGTAAACATTACACTGAAGGAACGTAAATGATGTTCCTCTGATAATAAAGCCATTTCAAAATTATAGCAATGCTGCCATTACTTTTTATCCAACCCTCGTAGATTGAAAAATTGGTCGGCCATGTAACAGATAAGAAGCCAGGTCTCTAATCCTAAACAAGGATGTATGCTCTCAGGAGTTAACTGGATTAAAACTTTGGTATATATGAAATAACATAATTCGGTGCTCACTCTGCTCAAAGAAAATGTCCATTTTCTCTTACACATAGTTCAGATCTTCTCAAGAAACTGTCATTCACACACTTCAGTTCTCCCATTGTAATGGACCTAATTGATTTCTGTATATTTTCCTTCAGTTCATCTAGCTTATGAGGATTAGTTTTATATCCTTTGTTTGTTAATATTCCTCAGAGATGTATATATCTAATGTTCTCCATTTAACAACAAAGTTATTCTCTTTCTTGCTTCCCATATTTTGATATCAGATCATGATGTGTCTCAATAACTTAGTTTCCTATGTGATACAAATCTCTCCGCAGTGCATATGAAGAGAAGGCATATGTCACTGTTGATAGTGATTCATCGATCGGACTGGGACGTTAAGCCTGGTGGCCCCCTTGGTGCTATTCGACAGGAGTAGGATACATGCACTGGGTTTCCCTTTCTCCCATCCTCATCTTCATCATCACTCATTCCAGACACTACACTTACACGAACACTTACACATACACTCACCCTAGTACGCAACATAACTCTCCACAAATACACATCATGTACAGTGTGGCCCACCAAAGTGATGTACAACTAGAAAAATAGGTCACAGTCCTGCCATCTATCCGCAATATGCGAAACCCGAATCAAGTAAAGTGAAGTGAGTAGGCATTGGATACATACATACATACATACATACATATTCATCTCTACTGCCTGATAGCGTAGGAGACAATTTATTATGAGCATAGATAAAAATCTTGAGAGGTGCGGTATGGGAACGAGCAGTCCTGCTTATAATTTTGTCTCCAAATATCCAGTGCACTTCAATCATGGATTCGTTTGCAATAAGAGCAGTGCCATTGTCTTATTCAAAATGCACGAGAAACATTCCGGATATTTACATTAACTAATCATTCCAAAATATAAGTGATGTACCTTGCACTGTTGATTGCTTCTTCATACAAAAACAGTCCAATAATTCTATGACCATTGATGGCACACTATACTTCTATTTTTTCATCGCACAATAAAGCTTATTCACAGCACGTAGATTCTCTAATAATCAATATCTGTTATTCTGTGATATTGCGTGGCCATGCAGATGAAACCAGTTTCATCAGAAAATAAAATCAATTTGGGATCAATTTCATCATTTACTTTTCATAACACCCAATCACAAAAGTTAAGCCTACGATTGTAATCTTGTGACTGTAATTAATTAAATTCTGTCGGTTTTAGTTTCAGTAATTTTGTTGCCACTCCTGCAGAT
This sequence comes from Periplaneta americana, assembly GCF_040183065.1. NCBI lineage: Eukaryota > Metazoa > Arthropoda > Insecta > Blattodea > Blattidae > Periplaneta > Periplaneta americana. The sequence continues at coordinate 82,710,168 of NC_091130.1, read as the reverse complement.
GTTTTACAAATTCCTGTCACCTGTATTAAACATCTCACAGACTTGAGAGGATACATTTCAAGGCCATTCCAATTTCACTGATTTTTTCCCCCTATAAGAACATGGCACTTTTGTGTTCTTTTTCAGTCACATTACACATCAAATTAAACTCCATCAAAAAGCTTTGAAATGAGATACTGCTTAGGTCTGTATCTCATCTGATTCCGAAGAAAATGGTAATTAACTGTTTCAGAACGCAGCAATTTTTTATAAAAAATGTAAAAATTAGTACTTAATAACTTTTGAAAGGAAGACAAAAAAATGTTTCCTTATGATTTCCATTCATATCTATGTAAGATTGCTCTTGATGTGGCAAGTTTCATAAAAATTCCAGAACTTCAGTCAGAGCCAGTGTGTTGATTTGACATGAAATTACTCGCGCAAAAATATAATCTCTTTTTTATTTGCACTCCTACAATGGCATTTCTTTGTATAGTTGGTATCATTTAGTGCGTGTTAATACAACCTTTCTTCTTTATTTTGCTATTAACAAATTGGGGACGAGGGGAATGGGTGCATGTTATATCCGATGGTGTGTTATAATCGAATAAATACGGTATTTGCATTCTTTACATAACTTACATCCTATGTTCCTTTATTGGGAGGGAAAAGTACATGGTTTGATAATATAGTTGCAGATAATATACCGGTATTTTAATTATTCTCTTCTGAGGTATCTGGAAACGAATGTGATGTTATAGCACAAGATGTCTATATTATTATATTATTCAGTCAGTCAGTCAGTCACTCAGTCAGCCACAGTCAATTAGTTGGCCGTGGTTCAGATTATGTTCACTTTGTAACTGCATTGTTAATTGCATGGCATCTGTTCATTTTCCTCATGTTCAACTCTAAAGTGATAGTTGATGAAGAATTCATAAAGAAGCAATCCAATAATCTGCCATTTGTAAATTTATCATGGTAACTAATTTCATAAAAGCTAATTACTGCTTTATGTCTTCCAAAATTCGAGGTGCTAAGGTCACAAGGTAAGCAGCACTGTTATGAGCATTTCTTAAATCATTCATTTTAGTTATAGATATGGTACTGTATGATATTTAAATATTTATTTCCTTATAATAAAAAAGAGTATTGAAGTATTGGTAGAGAAACTTAAGGTGATAATGCTGTTAGAACGTCCAAATCAAACATGATAATGACAAGTGCATTGTGAAGTGGAAAATGTATCCTAAGTTTAGATGATGAGAGAAATGTGTTATTGCACCTTGGCACAATACACCACACACAAGATTTGTGTGCAAATTTTCAGCAAAAATAGATGTCTTGGTAAATTTCTATAATGGATAAGAAACAAGAAACATTTGATGGGAATGAAAGTTATCAAGTACAGAAAAAAGCCTATATATATTCACCACAACTAACTCAAAAAGAGCTGTTGTTCTGTGCTATTACATCGCACCAAAGACATGGCGTTTTCGAGTTACATGATATTTATTAAAATTATATTGCTTTTTCTTTCTTTCTTTTCTTTTTTTTATTTTTATTTTTATCAGGTAAGATAAAGTCTCTTATTGTGGTCGCAAGGAAAGAAGCAACTTTTGACAGCTCTGTATTTTTCTCTTCTATATTTTGTCTCCTGCCATCTGTTTACCCAGCCTTGCTATCTTTAAGCACTTCGGTATATTACAGTATAAACATACAGCATTGTGAAGGGCTCCCCATCTTAGCTGTTCTAACAATAATAAGATAACTTTAGATATTTACTGTTCCTTAAGGTATTGATCATTTGATGAATGAATGCATTTCTTTCGTAGTGTTGCGAGATCAGATATTACATGCAACGGGGGATTTCGTAAAAATTGCCGCGGACAGCCTTCTAGTCTATGGCTGCAAGCAATTCATTAGCTGGGAATCGCGAGTGCGTGCATGCCTCCAGAAAATAAATTGTTACAAATGTATGTGTGCAGATCCCACATTTCTAAATGCAGATTTTTAACTTGCCTATTTAATGTAGTAATTTTGCTTTGATAAAGAAATGATTACAAAAACAGGCCAAATTTTTAATTTATTTATGATAGGCCTAAAGTAATAAAAAGTGTTGTATTTAGTCTTTAAAATGCGCCAAACTGCAAATCTCAATTATTTATAGACACAGAGTTCCATGTGAGTTTATGTAACAGTGCGCGCATAACTTGTGTAATTTCAGATAGTCCTAATTACACAAATAATTAATAATTGTGAAAATAAAACAATACGGATCTCCTTATTTGATGTCTGGAATTGATGAAAAAAAAATTCGACCATTTCCGAGAAGGTCGTGTGTGATTTGACGTGGAATGACTCCTATCTGACCTTCCAAGCCTTGGCTACAGAAACAGGATAACACACAATTTACATTAATGGTTGTACATGAATGGCGACATGAAAAAAATATGTAGATAAAAATAGAGATTTTCAATAACAAATATATAATTGAACAATTATGTGGAGTGTTTACCATATAGGTGATTTTTTAAGATGGCAACTGAGTATTTAATTATGTTTTGGACAATTTCGTCTTGAATATCTTTGCTTAGTTTATATTTCCCTTTCCACATCGCAAAAAATTCAGGGACTGTTCCTCGGGACCCCAATAGCAGACCTGTCACTATGATACTCTGGACGTTGTAGTTGTTACAGAAGTAAGGTATTGTTGACTCGTATTTCTTTTTTCTCTTTATCAACATCCACAGGTTGTGCTTTGGACTGTTCTAAGCGTATTGTAGGGTAAATGATCTCTGCTACAGATTTTTTCCGATTGATGGCGATGATGTCAATCCTCCGTACGCTATCTTGATCAGCCAAACAATGAACTTCTTTGTAAACTTCCAAACCTTTGTTTTAGAGAGCAGCAGCAGCAATAAAGGAACGAATGATGTTATGTAGTTTTATTCTTAAGATCTCTCCCTGAGGACACCTCCCAAGCACATGAGGCAGGGAGTCAAACTCACTACAATGTCTGCAGTGGGATGTCCTTGAAGAGCTCGAACTGGCACTACCATGGCTGTCATTTTTATCATATCTCTCCACTCTGAACTGGAAAGGCCTTGCTTTTTAATAATCCAAGCATTGGCAGATGGTACTTCTGAAAATAATTCAACATCTTTTCCTTTATGAACACCACTCATTATATTCCTTCTCCTTCAGATGTTGTCTTATTTGACGAACATTCATATTCTTCATGGACTGGTCTAATTTCAATTCATTAAGACAGCGATTTTCGATGTTTCTAATATCTCTAATTACATTGACATGAATATCATACGAATATTCTAATGATTTGTTGATATTCAGCTGTTGTAGATAGGCCTCCCAGGAAACTCGTAAAACTGATAAACCTCTATACTTGTGGCTGGTGTAAAGCATACTGTTAGGTGTGTCGCTAGGAAGCTGCAGAATTTGTTTTACAGCACTTCAAATCATATTATCGGTCTTGATAAATTGATTTATTACAACTTACTAGTTTCTGATGAGGCTGAAGCAAATGAGTTGTAGATAGAGTACCCAAGTTATTTCGGAGTTTGTCTAATATTTTTTGTTCGTTAAATACTAAGGCTTGGTTAAATGTAACACCTAAATATTTAATTTCTTGATCTGAAGTAATACTATCAATGCTACCAAATGTCGTATGAATGATGTCTTAATAACGATTGCCTTAGATTTCATTGGATTTATTTTCAAACCTATTTCTTGCAAATTTTTGATAACCATAGTCATTAAAACATTAGTGGCAGCACTATCTTTACCAATAATGACAAGATCATCAGCGAATCCTAATATCGTTACAGGATCCATATCGGAAGTTAATCAATAACCAAAAGTATCTGCTACATCTCTTTCAGTTAGATCATTTAGAATATGGTCAATAATCATATTAAACAAGAATGGTGAAACAGGATCACCTTGCATCACTCTTCTTCTTAATTGAATTGTTGCAGTCTGTTTACCCCAAGCTTGAATGAGGTAAGATTATTTACAAGCATGTTAATTAATCATTTCTGTATCCGGAGAGATAATGCAGAACTTTGAATTGTAGATATCAGATGGTCATGCCCTACGCTATCAAATGCCTTGCTAATATCAAGAAAAATTAGGCATGCCAAGGTCTTATCAGAAGTCGTTGATCACAGAATTCCATCTAATATTAATGAAGGTTCCAGGAGTCATAAGAAAACCTCTCTGGTATGGATTAAGATTTACAGTCTAAAGTCTTGGATATAACTGTGCAAAACAGATGAAATGTTAATTGGACACTACTTGTCCAAGTCTAGAATATCGCCACCTTTATGAATCAAAATTGTTCTAGCTTCTTTAAACAACTTAGGAACGAATTCTGTCTTCAACATTCTATTCATTATCTTGGCTATTATCGATGCTGCAACTGTGTCTTTTATGGTCTTCATAAGTACTTTATCAGGACTGGGGGCTTGTATCCACTGCGATTTTGTTAATAGTGCCATTATTAATTCTTGTGATATTTCTAAAAGTATTAATGATTCATCAGTATGTATGGAATTATATGGTTCTCTTTTATGGGGATTGGTAATTTCAAATATACTACGAAAATAATCTTCAATTTCTGTAATATTATTTTTTATGCAATTTTCAGCATTACGATTTAGAATTTTTCTAACAGAAACATTCTCAAATGCACAGACTTGCAATACTGCGGACACAAGAATGATGTTTCTGCCTTCACCAGTACTACAAAGATCCAGGTAACTATGTTTTTTGCAGTCACAATATAAATAGATATAATGTTCAAATATAAGCCAATGACAACCACTCCTCACTCTCAATAAGTTAACACAAATACATATGATCATAATTACATGATATTTAATATGAGAAATATGACAGTCTTTATATTACACACAGATTCAGACCTCAATGGAAAACAGGTAAATGGAAACCAGTGAAAAAATTGTAACACTTATGAACACCAACTATACACTTACTCATTCTAAGTCATTTCACATACCCACAACCAATTTTCTTAAATTCCAGTTTTAGTATTACAAAGTATACAAATGCACATATGATCTTTCTTACAATATATATACCAACTACTGCAGGTCATACCCACACTACAGATCTAATGTCAAACACTCACTGAAGAATATAATACACTACACCTCTGTACATACTGTAAATACAAATGTCTTTAGTACCTTGTGGGTACATCTATCTCTTCTCGAGGTGCCTGAACTTCGCTTCCAGGCGCTTGGAGTAAGCATCCAGTTTGTAGGCTGCTTGCTCCAGCTTCGTCACACTGTCTTCAATTTGGTCTATCTGTTCTAAATATGGCTGCAGACTTTTATCTGTAATAAAAGGAGAAAAGACTTCAAATATAAATATTTTCTTTGGTAACACACCATTATCTTTTCCAAATGCTTAGAACTGATCTCACAACATTTTATTCATCTGACTCCCTCCCTCCTTGCAGGTCGTTTTTTGCAGATCTAGTAGTTGTCACGCATTCAGCATGCCCTTTCCAATTTGTTCAATACAGTTATAGTTTTCCTTGATAGTTGTGACATTTCGTTCTTCCCTTATATCCTTGATACCTTTCCTTCCAGCAATGGATGAGGGGAGGAGAGTTGTTTTAACCCAACATAGATGTTAATGGACTTCATGACCAATTGTCTTTTATATCTCTTCATATTGTTAACAGAAATTTCCAAGTTAGTAGCAATATTTTTCTATGTTAGGTCGATCCCTAAACCACTGAATGCTGACTGGAAAGGGTGAAGGATTACCCTGAGGTTGTACAGCATTTTTAAAAATTTAAATATGCTCATGTGACATCAGTAGACAAGCTTGTGCTAACAGTTAAAAAGTGTATATTTTACTGTCTCTCGAAGATTTAGAAAAGTTACTGGTTGTGTATTGCAGATGCAAATACATGTGGTTAAAATCATCAATCTTACTGTAAATTTAGAGAACAAAATAATGCTTCAGCTTTCATCATCATTGCGTACTTCCCTTCCATTTTAGTATACCCTAAGCAGACAGCTAGGGAATACACCACTGTTTAAGACAATTTCTAAAGGACTAGATTTTTATAACACACTTAAGAGATATTTATTAATTTCGAGTAATATGTGATGGAAGGTCAATTCAGGCATTTTTAGAGCCTATTTTATTGCTTTATTAAGGATATTTTAAGCACTTAAAACCTAATTTTTAAAGCAGACATGGGTGTAAGGGAAGGAAGGTATAGATGATGCAGTTCATTCCTTCCACAATATTTCGGATGTGTTTACATAACATAAATTTGGCTTCTCTTCTGCTTAGGAATATACAAAACTAATGCAGCAGTCATTACATTAAACATTTGAGACATTCCGTAAGAGAAGGACAAGCCAACTAAGGGTTGAATTTTGTGTTTTTTACTCCTCTAAATATTTAAGAGACACATATCTGCAACTTAAGCCTGACAGACGTTGGCAGGCTCTCCCTTACTACATCGAAATTATCATTGTTTGTAAGGTTGGAGAAACTGCATAGTCATAATATTCATATTACTCCGTATGAAAAGAGCAAATACGCCACTCTGCTTGAAGCCATGCGCCATTCATTGTCTCAGTATTGTTGTAACCATATAGACAAGTACAACCATAGTGAGGAATTACGTGTATTTATGGACATTGTAATAGCTTAGTATGAGTAATTGTGACAGTGATAATCAACCAGGCATATCTTGTTATTGTGGGAAACGTCAGAGGCATGTCGAAAAATGGATAAACGTACAGAGATTAAAAGAAACAAAGGTGAATCGTACATTAGTACGAAAACATCTCGACATGTGCAAGCTCGTGGTATAGGCCCGCCATGTACTTGTGGGTGCTTCAGTGCATTAGGTATGAAGAAAATACAACCTGTATTTCGTAATTTCTGGGAGTTGGGTGATTATGACCTCCAGAATGCCAATATTTCTAAGCTCGTAACCAGTGCTGATGTGAACAGATGTCGCATTAAGAACAGGCCGACCTCTGTCAGCTGGTTTTGCCAAAGAAGTATGTCATAACAATAAAGCTCACTTCTGATAAAGTAAAGGATCTGAAAGCTCTCCTTATCTATGTGCCACAGAACGTTTCTGGATGACGTGATCAGCAAACAAAATGTGCAACTAGCAGTGACCGACTCAGAGGAACATCATGAAGATGATGTAATGGATTATTAACACCTCTGTTTCTAGAACAAGTGAGACCACTTTTGATAGCAAGGGTAATAACATGACAGGCATCTGCTTATTTTTGTTTATTAATAATTTCAGACACTTTGTAAATGTCACATCACAGTGGGATTAAATGTTTTTATTTATTTTTATTATTATTATTACTATTATTATTATTATTATTATTATTATACTGTTATTAATGCCTGCTACTATTGAGTTCATTCTACGGCCTTTGCTTTTTCTAATATACTGTTCTCAAATTATTCCCATAATATTGATGAATTCATAATGTCATCTATGATCACTAGTAAGTTGGAATATTAAATTGGACATTTAATTGCAATTTTCAATAAAGGTATTCGTTTTTCAGTGTACAAAGTAATTATCATTATTTACAGACGTGTCCTTGGCGACTTCGCCCATATCTAGTTTACAGGTAAAATAAACTGAACATCGACTATCTCTACAGGTACATTTGGCGGGTTCGCCCTTCTCTTACGAAACACCTCATTTCAAATAAAGTCAAATACGTAAAATATATATTCATGTAATATGATCACTATGGTTTAGTACTCATTATAAAATAATAATCACTTATAAGCTTTAGATTGTCTATACTGTTTGGTCAGGACGAATCTATATTAGGATGAATACTATTACTATATACATAAACATAAAGCAGTTACGAAATGATAGGCTGTTAGAGGTTAGACGTGTACATGCAATAATTTTTATCAAGTTCATTTTAGAAAAAAAAAATGTTCACAAACACATATGAATTCAAAGATTACCAGCACCTTAGCTCCGAAATTACGTAAGTTCGGAGACTTGTTATTGAGTAAGAATTCATACAATTCCTTGCTAGTTTAACCTGACATTTGACAAAGGGTACTGTTCTCTATGAATGGATTCGGAACACCTCAAAATCTGTGCTTCATTGGCTGGTCATGATAATATCTTTGAAAAATATTGGAGTGAAAGAGGTCAAATGACTTTATTGTCAAACGCCTGGCATTAGAAAACAACAACAACAACTGTTCTCTATGACTCGCCTATATGTTTGAAATGTGATAAATTGATCAGACTGCATTTTCACCTAGTAGTGACTGTGTGTTAGCTTTTCCATTATTAAATTATTATTGTAGATTCTTGAAAATGTTCTGACTATTTCAATCAGCACAACAAATTACATTAAAATAACACATTGCTTTATCGCATATAACAACCAGTTTATTAATATAAACCATTTTTAACAATGCTATTTTAAACTATTTTAAAGTTTATGTTCGCCAAAATCCTCCTTATGTTCAAGATCAAAGTGTTGTCTAATATTATAATGTTTTATTTAAATCTCAACTGAATAGTTGAGGCATTGAACTTTACCTTTATTCATAGTAACAAAACAGTCTTGTTTCTTGGAAATTAAAATGAAACCTAATTACAATTAATTCCCCATATTCCATCACTTTACACACTCCTGGTTAGAACACTATGGTACCGAGTTCAAGTGCCCTTGTGGGGAAAAAAATGCCCATGCCTGTTTTTGAGCCTAAAAATCCGAAGTTTAGTGATCACTAATTTCTTAAAAGATGTAAAAATGTTCTGAAAACAAAGGTTGGCAGTCTCAACATTTTTCTTAATATAAGTAAATAATATTTTAACTACGTATCTTCAGTCATATGTCTGCCGAGTTAACTCTGTGGTAGCGTGTCTGCCTCCAAACTAGCTGGCCCGAGTTAGATTCCCGGTGGGTTCAGAAATTTTCATGTAAAATTTCTACCTTGGGACTAGGAGAGACAGTGGTGTACAACTTCTAATCACTAAAGTGTACACCAATATGCATGGGTTAAATCCCAAATTTCTCTGCAGTGCATATGACAAGAAAGCATATGTCGCTGTTCATAGTGATTTGTCCATCGGATGGGGACATTAAGCCTGGCAGTCCCCTTGGTGCTATTCGACAGGAGTAGGCTATGTGCAGGTATTGAGTTCCCCCTTCTCCCTTCTTAACCATCATCATCCTCACCCATACCCTACCTAAACTACACTTACACATACACTCATCCTAGTACACGACATAACTCTCTTTACAGATACACATTATGCATAACATGGCCCACCGAAGTGCTGTGCAACTTGAAAATGGATTACAGTCCTGTCATCTATCCACAATATGTGGAACCCGAATCACACAAGTGAAGTGGGTAGACATTAGATACACACAAACACACATCTTCAGTAATATTTTACATTAACAGGTTGTAGTATGTTGAATTACTGATTCTGATCATTAACAAGCTGTCCAGAGTTGCAAGTGGGTTGGGCAAGAGTTATGTCACCACACAATGGTTCTCTAAAATCTATTCATCTGTGTGTGAAATTATGATTATGAAACTTACATTTTTCATTTAGGTCAGTCATGGTACGTGCCACATTTCCGGCAATCTGCTTCATGTCTGAATATTTGGTAATTGTCGCTCGATTCATCGATTCCAACAATCGATAATCCTCCTATTGGAAAAAAATGAAAGTAAATTCAAAACTGTGCATCTTAGTACAATGTTTATTTACATTATATTAAACATTACTAATGTTTATAGATGACTATTACTCTTCAAGAACTTCTAATAAATACTGAACAACAAGAATTTTGCTTTGACTTAAAACAATGTGACCCTTATGGATTGGTGTGCACTGAATCCGAAAATGCATCTCTTTTCTTCGTATCACGTAAGGTTTTAAGATAGACTATGATTTCACTTTTCGATAAGCGCTCTCCCAGGAAACATCTGGCGTGGGTTGGGGATTGTAAACCAAAACAAAAGCTACTGCATTTTATGAGGTTATAACTTATTTCCGGTTTCTTATGGTTGTTGGCATGTTCTTTTGTACTTCTAATCGATAACCAGATAATGTCCCTTCTATTCAGTAACTTTCATAACAGTTCAAAGTGAAGTCTACGCATTCAACAATCAAGGGTATGGTTTTCAATATTCAAAAGAAAAGTTTACCAATTTGGGTGAGGGCAAATTAAAAGATGGCATTTCCACCGGTCCACAAATCTGCAAAGTTATGGCTGACTCTTTGGTCAAGGAAAAACTTTCCGTTACAGAAAAAATGGCATGGTGCTCTTTCAAAGATGTTTGCTCAAATTTCCTTGGAAATTCTAGGGCAGGCAACTACATCGAACTTGTGGAAACAATGTTAAGTGCATATGAGAAAATGGGGTGTAATTTGTCTCTCAAAATACACTTTTTCTTTCTCATTTGGATTTCTTTCCTCCTAATCTTGGAACAGTAAGTGACGAGCATGGAGACTGGTGTAGGCCTAGGTTCAAATCCTCCTAACAACTTTTTTTTTTTAATTTAACTCATTTCACGTTATTATAAGAGATGTGGACAATACCATACAAAAAGAATACAATAAATATTATGAGTATACTTTACTCATAAGTTAATTTTTGGCTGTGGACTCTTCAGATTTGTTTCTCTCTGTCTTAACCATCTACGCTGAGCTTTCACATTTAAGAGTAAGGCTGCTGTGCATCATACTACCAAATGTTGATGAATATACTTAATTAAAAGTGATGTGTGTATTTCTTAATATAAATGATTAAAATGAGCTAATTTAAAGGTCAATCAATTAAATTTAATCATTTCGTTCTCCAGAATAATGTAATAAAGTTAGGGATGGAGGAAAAGGCTTTAAATACCACAATATTGAACTGATCAAGATGGTGTAACGCATTCCCAGATATGTCCAAGAGATACTTTGAAAATATTAGACACTCAATCTTTTTGGAGTAACTGTACATTGATGCAATATATTTACTTCTCTTACCCTGTGGACACTTAAGCAACAGTCAAGACTGATATACTTACACAAATACCAATGGAATTATTTGATCTACGAAATGGAAATACTGTCAGTACAAATTACATTGGTAACTTCATTTCTCCACTCCTGCCAACTTAATAATTATTGCTTTCTGTTTATGAAATGTTTACAGTTTCATGAACTTTGGACTCCAATGTAATATTCAATAAAGGAATTTCAACTCTGCAGAGAGATTCATTTTTTAGAGTGTAGGTTAACATTTTCATGGAATTGCCCAACTACCTCTATGCTAGTTTAGCCAAATAGGTTAAAATAAACACAGGCCTAAATGTTCGTGGTCATTTTCACACTGTAGGCTTGCACCAATATAAAATAAATCAAAGTCTGCAAAGATTAACTTCAGTGAATGTACTGACGCAAAATTATACATAGGTTTGACTCAGTTTTTTAAATGTTCTGTGTTGGTTCTTATAATGGAGAACGTTAGACCTATCAATTTAATTATTAGGTCTACAGAATTATTCACAGAATCTAACAAATTTTACTTCTGCATCACAAGAATTTCACCACATTCTCACCTGCGTAGCTGTCAATTCTCCGAACAAATAATCAGCTGTCTTCTGAAACATTGTAGTCGCCAGACGACTCAGGTTTGGATCATGTGGGTCTAGGGCTTCGAAACTACTTGTACTAGTAGACAATGTTGGTCCTGAAAACAGTAATGACAATTCAAAATGATGTTAGGCCAGCAGCGTGCGGTGACATTTATTGGTATCCCAGCCAAAAAAAAAAAAAAATCTTTGCCATAATAGTAAACAAGTACAATTTTAATCACCTTTGTATTAATATATTCACTTACTTATGGCTTTTAAGGAACCCAGAGGTTCATTACCACCCTCACATAAGCTCGCCATCCTGAGCAAGATTAATCCAGTCTCTATAATCATATCCCACCTCCCTCAAATCCATCTACGTCTCAGCCTCCCCAAAAATCTTTTTCCCTCTGGCCTCCCAACTAACACTCTAGATGCATTTCTGGATTTGCCCAACTCAAACGTCTGGATTTAATATTCCTAATTACCTACGTCAGGTGAAGAACACAATGCGTGCACTTCTATGTTGTGTAACTTTCTCCATTCTCCTGTAAATTCATCCCTCTTAGCCACAAATATTTTCCTAAGCACCTTATTTCAAACATCCTTAACCAATGTTCCTCTTTCAAAGTGTTCCACAACCATAGAACAATCGGTAATATAAATGTTTTATAAATTCTAACTTTCAGCTTTTTTGAGAGCAGACTGAATGACAAAAGTTTCTCAACCGAATAATAACAGGCATTTCCCATATTTATTCTGCATTTGATCTCCTCCCTAATATCATTTACATTTGTCACTATTGCTCCAAGATATTTGGGTTTTTCCTCCTCTTCAAAGGATAAATTTCAATTATATTTTCATTTCGTACAATATTCTTGTCACAAGACATAATCATATGCTTTGTCTTTTCGGGATTTACTTCCAAATCTAAATCTATCTCTTTACTTGCTTCAAGTAAAATTCCCGTGTTTTCGCTTATAGCTTGTGAATTTTCTCCTAACATATTCACATCATTAAATATATTAATATAAATATGTTATAAGTATGTTATGGGATGACTGTACGCCAGAAATGAAAGTGCTGTTTTGTTACTTAAGGGTAAATTCTATTCTCCTGTCCTGCACAGCAAAGAAACCTACAGTCCTTTCGAAGAACGTGTCCTTTTGTCAGATTTCTTCAAGAAAATCTACTTCAATTAATAGTACTACCAGATTTGATAGTCTTTTTTTCGCCAGTCCTGTTTCTTGAATATGTTTTTAATTCGTTTTAATGCTGAGATACTGATACTGATATTGTACATATTAGTGAAATTAACTTTGTAAGCTGTAGAAAACATGTCGAAATGGATTTGTCTGACATTATTTGTAATAACTCAAATGAGGTTTTTCTTTAAAATCATCAGCAGCATAGAACACAGTTAGCTCATTTCGCAACTTAACTTCATCGAAATTGTTACCTTGGACACTAAATAAGTTAGAGAATTCAACCTGTGGAAACTGCTTTTGATAAGTTCATATCTTCCATGTTCACTTGATATTAGTCCTGAAAAGCCTAAGCTACCACAGTCTTGGAATTGACTTTCTAGATGGCTGTCAACATTGTAAAATATTTCATTACATATATATATATATATATATATATATATATATATATATATATATTATTTGTAATTCACATTTCTTTTGCATGGTTCTCCAACTTCATCTGCTGTTTCTCCAAAAACAGTTTTTCAAATTCATTTCTCGTGGCTGATATGTTTCTACAAGTTTCATCTACTTTCTTCCTACAGAAGACAATGTAAAAAGATTTACTTTGAAGAATGTTATATAGAACATTAGTAAATGCAAATAGCCTATTTTGTCAAAAGTTCTCAGTAAAAAACAAAGTGAACTCTCTCAAATTTAGAAGGTAACCCTTCACAAGTGCCAAAATATCTTTCTCAATTTTACTAGAATTATGGTTATTAATCTTTACGAAATAGGTCAGTTTCTATCTGATGCTTTTCCAATTCACTGCGGGCTAAAGCAGGGAGATGCATTATCACCTTTACTTTTTAACTTCGCTTTAGAATATACCATTAGGAAAGTTCAGGATAACAGAGAGGGTTTGGAATTGAACGGGTTACATCAGCTTCTTGTCTATGTGGATGACGTGAATATGTTAGGAGAAAATACACAAACGATTAGGGAAAAACACGGAAATTTTACTTGAAGCAAGTAAAGCGATCGGTTTGGAAGTAAATCCCGAAAAGACAAAGTATATGATTATGTCTCGTGACCAGAATATTGTACGAAATGGAAATATAAAAATTGGAGATTTATCCTTCGAAGAGGTGGAAAAATTCAAATATCTTGGAGCAACAGTAACAAATATAAATGACACTCGGGAGGAAATTAAACGCAGAATGAATATGGGAAATGAGTGTTATTATTCGGTTGAGAAGCTCTTATCATCCAGTCTGCTGTCCAAAAATCTGAAAGTTAGAATTTATAAAACTGTTATATTACCAGTTCTTCTGTATGGTTGTGAAACTTGGACTCTCACTCTGAGAGAGGAACATAGGTTAAGGGTGTTTGAGAATAAGGTGCTTAGGAAAATATTTGGGGCTAAGAGGGATGAAGTTACAGGAGAATGGAGAAAGTTACACAACGCAGAACTGCACGCATCGTATTCTTCACCTGACATAATTAGGAACATTAAATTCAGACTTTTGAGATGGGCAGGGCATGTAGCACATATGGGCGAATCCAGAAATGCATATAGAGTGTTAGTTGGGAGACCGGAGGGAAAAAGACCTTTAGGGAGGCCAAGACGTAGATGGGAGGATAATATTAAAATGGATTTGAGGGAGGTGGGATATGATGATAGAGACTGGATTAATCTTGCACAGGATAGGGACCGATGGCGGGCTTATGTGAGGGCGGCAATGAACCTTCGGGTTCCTTAAAAGCCATTTGTAAGTAAGTAAGTAATCTTTACGTAGATTCACTTGAATTGTCCAGCATTGCATCAAATGCCTTATATAGATCATTTCTATGGACATAGACTGTATTTACAATCTCTTTGTACAAGTCCATCGAGTTGGTGCAACACTAGGTAGCCTCCTCTGTAGAAATGCATCTAGGAACTTAATTCTCTTGGGTGACCAGGAGAAGAAGACAGGAATACCATTCAGAATAGTAAAAAAAATTTGCATTCTCTTATGTTATTGGCTGCGTTTGATAGTACCAATTACAAATAACACCTGTGAATGTGTCTAATAAGTGCTTTTACCCCATTTATAATGATCCACCTGAAATTGAGGCCGCTCCGTCATAAGACTGTGCTATTTGCTGTCAAATTCCGTCAAGTATTTCTTATTAGCTCAGCAATCTCTGGAGCTGTGTGATTGCCACTTACATCTTGAAAACCAATAAACCTTTCTTTTGTTTGCCACATACCGGAGTACAATGGAAAATTGTGCAGTATTAGAGATAACTGTTTTTTCGTCAACTATAGAGGATTCTACGTTAGGAAAAAAGCACTGAATTTATGGGGGCTGTTCCCATCAACTATTTATAAATGTTTTCTTGAGAATTGGTAATTAATTAGTTCCTTTTAATTAATTCAACACAATTTAATTGAGAACTAGAGCGATTTCATGCGCTAAAATATTATTACACCTCTAAAATTACCATATATTTAATTTGCAAATAATGGGGTAACAGCTAAATTGGTAGAATAGTCTTCTGCTTTCTTGCCAAACATCCTTACTGTGGACTTCAACAGACAAGTAGCGGCAGTACAAATTGAGGTCAAGATTTCACACTGTTAAAACATGTACAACATTGTCTGCGATGTTTAGAAATATATGTATACTGCATGTAATATGCTATAATTAGACCTCGGATTTTAGGCTAAACGTCAATTTTTTTTTGCAGGAATAAACTAACGCTGCAGAAATAGTTGCACGTTTTACATAGAATGTTAACATTTGGTATGGGCTTTAGGATGCATAAAATACCTATTTTTCCTCACGAGTTATTTTAAAGTTTTAGAGTAAAAAATTCCCTATTTCTCTTTTGTTAATATATGTTTTAAATTTTTCATGTAGCAGTAGCAGCCTTTATTAAACATAAATGTATACAGATCAGCTGTTTCGGAGGCCTGGCTCAGGGCTCTTGGAATAAGGATGTTGAGGTGTATTGATGGAATGATGAGAGGAAATGGGAGAACTCCGAGAAAAATTGTAGGCGCGCTTCCGAACAGGGGCAGCGGCATTTCCTCTAAGGTTAGAGCCCAGTTTAGGTGTGTGTGTATTAATTGAAAATTAGGGACTAGACAGTATTGAGAATAGGATGCATGTTTATATGACATTTTTTTTTCAATTAATACACACACACCTAAACTGGGCTCTAACCTTAGGGGAAATGCCACTGCCCCTGTTCGGAAGCACGCCCAAAATTGTTATTAAATAATAAATTACAAATAATCTTAATAAAATTAATGTAACAACTGAATACTTAAATCACAATGTCACAATGCGATCTGCATTAACTACTTCGTGTGACACATGTCAATTCTTCTTCTTCAAGTTTTATTTTCTGACGATATATCAATCCTTCATTCGTTCGATATTTGGCATCGTGAGTTTGTCTTGTAAAACAGAATTGTAATATCAAAGTATATTGAGAGTCTGACTATCATTTTAAAGTTTCATTTTACAAATATCTTCATATAGATATATAAGAGTTGTCCTATCTGGATTTCATTATCAACTAGTAAGTCCAGGATATTCCAAGGTCCAAATCCTAGCTGTCGGTTAATTTCGTGAATTAGTTGGTCAAGGGATTGTTTGTGTAGTAGACATTGGAAGAAAATGTGGTTCATCTCTCCTGGTTGTTGGCGACACACAGTGGAGATTCACCCCTTCCAATGAAATGTAGATATTTTGGGGTTATTGCTGCATTATGTTTTAGTTTATTGATGACCGATATGAATGGACGTGTTAACTTTTTTTTGTAAATGCCATGGTTTGCCTGTTGGTGTGAATTCTGTGTTAAGTTGCCTAATATTATGTTTCATTAAATCAGGGACCTGAATGTTTATTGATGAGACAGAGTTAGCCGTTGTGGCTGCTTTCGCCAGAGAGTCTGCAATTTCATTTCCTTGTAGCCTATGCCTTTGTGTCCTGGTATCCAAATTAATTATCTTATTTTGCTTTCCTATGTTGTGTATCAGCTTTTGATATTTATGACTATCCAAGAAGTCTTCAAATTGTAGGTGGCCATGCTTACCAGGTTAAGAAACTGAATGCAATAAGTCAGTCCAGAAATAACTACAGCCTTACAAAACATATTAAATAAATTAACTAACTTATGTAGGCCTACTATTTATTAACAAGTTACACTCCAGCTAACAGGAAACTTCCAATCTGACATGAGTGAAATATGCTAAATAGTAGGCCTATTATCATTAGTAGTTTTAAAACTTTGTGGTTACACTATACTATTGCCTATCCTGACCTGACCAATCCACCATTTATACGTCTATTATTCCAAGTGCTAAGAATTATGGCGTCACCTAACGCCAGCTTGCAGGGGTTCTTACATTGTACACGACTAACCCCTTCTCACCCTCTTCCCACAAAACACAGCAGAAATAAAGATAGCGCATGCGCTAACTCAACAAATTCAGTATTGCTGGGTCTGGCACTCTGGCGAGCCCTCATTTGACAGCACATCATAGTAGATTCGCGCATGAAAAATTCAAAATAGATTTATGTAACAATGAATATAGTATAGTAAAACAATGGTGTAGGCCTATAGAAATTACTTACCCAGCAGTGCTGGGGTTGATGGGGTTGCCTGCATGCCACTATGCTAGGCTATCACCATTCTCAGCAAACAAACGACTAGATGCTCAATACATCAAAACTTTATAAATTTGAACAATTGTTTCGCATATTGTAAATTCAATAATCTTCCATAAATAGAAACTATATTTAATAAATCCTTGCTAATAGAACATAGAAATTAATTAGCATGGATTAAAATTCATCAATGATATCATTTAATCTTCTTGGATTACTGAACCTGTTTAACGGAGAAAGCAACATTCTGCGTTACCAGATTGAATGGCTAAATTACAATTGACAGACAATTCACTAAGTTATATATAATTAATCATAAATTAATAGTTTCTCAGCAACTTATTAAGTATAACACAGAATTTATATAAAACTGACATCTCATAACGAGCATATCTACATACCAAAAAATCACTGTAATTTCATACTCAAAAGAAATTGTAGAATGTTCTTTACTTACTTACAAGTGGCTTTTAAGGAACCCGGAGGTTCATTGTTGCCCTCACATAACCCCGCCATTGGTCCCTATCTTGAGCAAGATTAATACAGTTTCTACCAACATATCCCACCTCCCTCAAATCCATTTTTATATTATTCTCCCTTCTATATCTCGGCCTCCCCAAAGGTCTTTTTCCCTCTGGCCTCCCAACTAATATACTATATGCATTTCTGGATTCGCCCATACTTGCTACATGACCTGCCCATCTCAAACGTCTGGATTTAATATTCCTAATTAGCCCTAATTACCTATGTCAGGTGAAGAATACAATGCGTGCACTTGTACGTTGTGTAACTTTCTCCATTCTCCTGTAACTTCATCCCTCTTAGCCCCAAATATTTTTCTCAACACCTTATTCTCGAACACCCTTAGCCTCTGTTCCTCTCTCAAAGTTAGAGTCCAAGTTTTCACAATCATACAGAATAACCGGTAATATAGGCCTAAACTGTTTTATAAATTCTAACTTTCAGGTTTTTTGAGAGCAGACTGGATGACAAAAGCTTGTCAACCAAATAATATCAGACATTTCCCATATTTATTGTGCGTTTAATTTCGGGACTCCCGAGTGTCATTCACATTTTTTACTGTTCTTCCCCGGACAAATTTCCAATTTTTATATTTCCATTTCGTACTATGTTCTGGTCATGAGACATAGGCTAATCGTAAAGATTAAAATTTTTAAATTTGAAACGTTCAAATAAAATAGAATGTTCCTAGCAATTGGTAATATGAACATTTCCAGATTCTGAGATATCAGTAAAGATAAGAAGACCCACAGAGACTACAAGGTTAGGAATGCATAATGTGTTCGTTGTACGCAGGAGAAACAAATCCCCTTTCAATTGCTGCGATACAAAACACAGTTGGAACCTGGCTTCACATCATTCATAACTTAACGAGTCTTACGCACACCTAACCTAATATCCACATATTGTGATATAAATTCCTACCTTTAGATATCAGTAATTAATTGTCTCTATAAATCTGACAGAAGTACATGTATAAATCTCTGGAAGTAGTATTAATAAAACTACGCTACACACCCATGAACTTGAAATACATTGAAATATATTAACCAATTTCCTGTACATACTATCAATACTCGAATGTATTTACCCTTCTTCGGAGAATCTGTAACTCCTTCACTATCACAGTCGTCAGCCATGATTATTATGTATGTAATAATAAACTTCAAGCTTTAAAATACTTTGGACACAAACACACTTGCAACCATTCACTAAACCATTTTGAATGTAATACAGTGTCACCAACTCATATAGACTAAAATCCCTATTTTTTTCTTCCCTCTACCCTAGATCATATATGTAACAGATAACTCCTCGCTACGTTATAATCGGCAGCACTTTGAAGAGAACAACCACCAGGATCGCCACCCGTCCGCCGTAAACGAACACGAGATGGCAGCACAGTCGCTAATGCAATTCAAATGGGAATTATGACGTGACTCCTTATGTAACAACTAGATGGCAGGGTAGTAAACCTGACAAAAGTTGTTAACCTCAAACCCTATAAGCCCGACATATCTGTTACATATATGATCTAGGCCTCTACAGTCCAATAAAAAAATATCCCCGCTATACTTCAGAATACCGCGCAAGTACTTTGTACAACTACTGTGCAAATTAAAAATAATTAAAACATATTTTTATTGATGGCACAAGTGTAGATAAATAAATAAGTACATTGAAAAGATACATATGTCGCTATGGACTAAGAATAAATTAATAAATACTGGTAACGACATATGCCACTCGGTATTCTGAAGTCATTCCAAAATCCCAAATTTCAAAATATAATAATTTCCCCCTCACTATAAATTTTATGAATTAAGGGGAAGATTAATTTCGTCATCAGCAGATTACCAGTATGCCTACTCATGCACACAAATCTACCCCTTCTTTACTTAATCTTAAAATATATTATTTTCTTAAATCACAAAATCACTTCACCATAATCTCATTCCACTTCACCTGAATGTCTGAGTAGTAGCCCTGGTGATCAAGGATAATAAATACTGGTAATGAACTCAACCATAGGCGGAGTTATGGGGAGGGGGCATGGTGGCATTGTCACCCAAACTTCTCTGAACTCTTTTTTTTTCTATTAACATTAAAAAATATTGAATTCAAAATATCTTTTTTGCTTTTGTTTAAGATTAAGTTTCTATATTTAAATTGATGAATTAATGTCTTCAGATCATGTTCTGGAGTCTGGACAAATAGGTCTGGACTATAATATTTATTTTAAATTTCTGAATGTATATGAATTTTTATACTTCATTTGAGGAATGGAAGCACTGTAATGTTTCTTTTGTAACAGCCTGTACTCATGTGTTAGAAGTCTGCAGGTGTTCAGGCCACCAATTGGAGATGTATGAGTAACATACTGCACAACAATGCAGAAAAAAGAAAAGTGATCCCATTATAATGTGTAAACTTAACGACGAGATTAAATAAAATACTTACTTTTCATATGTTATCTCAGGAAGGTAAGCTTCATATAAAAAAGTTTCTGTTAGCATTGACTGTTACGTAGTTTTATTGATGTATGCATGTGTTTCTGTACAGTTCAAGCCTTATACAATTCGGTCCAAAATATCGCGGATATGGATGTAAGAAACATGTCCCGCAAATATACCTTTATTAAATGATCATATTCCGATACACTGTACCATGGTCAAGCTATAACAGGGGCACGGGGAGGCGGTAGAGATAAATGTCTCCCATAATCCCGTTATATGGTGATTCTATGGTTTTGCTTTACCCCCCCCCCCCCCCCAAGGAAACGCTTCTTTCTCCACCTATGACTCTATGACTCAACCAATACAATTTCCTCATAAGAAAGTTCAGTAGAGAAAAGGGGGGGAACTCCCCACTTATAAAATAAATATATTTATACAGTATAACTGCCTTATCCAATTATCTTTCTACTAAAAAAAAAAAAAAAAAAAAAAAGGTGCGAGTAAACAATTTATTTTCATCAGACAAACAATAATTTTTCAGACCATTGCATATCCTGAGCTTCGCTTTTTTGTTGTCATCTGTAAACTCCTTTCGGACTCATCTCCAACAAGGTTTGATAGTTCTGACAGTTATGGTGAATTAAATGCACAGTTTCCATACTTATATGCAATTTTAATCAATATTCTTTTTAAGCACTGATATTAAAACTTCACTTTGTGTTCTTTCATTCTACAAGCTTTTTTGAACATTGGTGTACCAAACTACTTATAAAAATAAGCACTGTTATTGCAATGGATGTTGTTTTCACATCCTTGAAGAAATATTTGGAAGTTTTACATCCTTAGTATATTTGTTGATAAAAGCAGTCCACACCTGTGGAGTAATGGTTAGCGTGTCTGGCCGCAAAACCAGGTGGCCCGGGTTCGATTCCCGATTGGGGAAAGTTACCTGGTTGAGATTTTTTCCGGGGTTTTCCCTCAATCCAATATGAGCAAGCAAATGCTGGGTAACTTTCGGTGCTGTACCCCGGACTCATTTCACCTGCATTATCACCTTAATCTCATTCAGACGCTAAATAACCTAAGATGTTGATAAAGCATCGTAAAATAACCTACTAAAATAAAAAAAAAAATAAAAGCACCACTAACTTACTTCAAATAAATCATGTTTGATTTTGTACATTCAATGTATGTTTAGAGGTGAGCCATGTAATTATTTAATTGATATAGCTAATACAGTCATGCCGTTTAGCGCACAATGGTTCATTACCTTCTGTTCACCCCCTCCACGCAATGTGACGTAAGTAGGGGGCATGCCAGCAGTCGCGGACTGCAGTCTATCATTCACGTCGTGCAGCGTTGCATCTGTTGTAATAACAATCTGTTGCATTGTTTGAACATGTCCAGTGCTCTGTTTTGCATTGAGTGGGAGGGAGAATTCTTTTTTGTGCTTCATGAAGGTAAACCATATTGTTTAATATGTTTTAAAACGTTGAATGTACTATCAAGGTACAATATCAACCGATATTTTAGGAGTAGCCATTCCCAAGAATATGGTATTTGTCTGTCAGGTACACAACGGAAAAGAAAACTCCATAAACTAAAGGACACAGCAAGCCTTTTCAGATGGAGAATTCGCAACCCTAGCAGAGGAAATTTGCCCCAGTATGATCAATTCATTTAAAACACTTAGCCTAGGAAGAATCGCAATAGTGTCCAGAATAGCAGAAATGAACTCTGACATAGAAGACCAATTAAGATCTATGATAAAAGGTACATGGTACACATTAGCCTTAGACGAGCGCACTGATATTAAGCAGACAGCACGATTAGCTATATTTCTTAGAAGAGTAGACAATGAATTAAATGATTTGAAGAATTTCTGGATCTAGTACCCATAAAGGGACACATGTCAGGTGAAGATATTTTTGAGGCATTGTACATGGTTCCTTGCAAGTATGAGCTACCATGGGAGAAAATGGTATCATTAACAATGGACGGAGCACCCTCTATGATAGGTCACTCTCGTGCATTTCTGAATGAAATAGGAATATCTAGAAATTCTGTGAAAATGGTACTCTGTATTATTCATACAGAAGCACTACAGTAGAACCTCGATTATCCGTCATCTTATTAACCGATTGGTGGATTATCCATCTGTCTTTCTCTCGCTTTTTTTGCTATAGAAATATATGAAGTAGCCTACTGTACATTGCATTAGCATATTATTTTTTAGAGTGTATTATTACAAGCCTTTTGCCTTACACAGTATGGTCTACTGTTCGAATTGTCATACTGTATAACTTCTATATAAAATATCTTCTATGGGTGTCAAAAGAAATCTTGTTGTGCTAAGTATACGAAAAAAAAGTGTAAATAATTGATTGGTTTGGGGAAAGAGAAATTGTGGCTCAACAGGATATGAGTTTGGAGTGTTTAAAGTATGTAAATCCACAACACGAGACCTCCAGTATTCATATCTTTCCACAGACAGCCATTACAAGGAGTTTCCTTGCTCCTTAAAAATCCGTCGTTGACAATGAGATTTAAATTAGTGAACTTGTGATCTACTACCTAGCGTATTAAATATAAAGGCCATAGAGGAAATTACCAAAGTATGAGTATTATTCACTAAATTTACGAAAAAATTTTATGATACAGATTACTGGTATCCGATTTTTTCGATTAACTGTTCAGCCTACCCCCTTCATTACCATGGATAATAGAGATTCTATTGTATGTGCAAAATCAGCAAATTTAGCAAATGTAATGTCAGTAGTGGTGAAAGCTCTTAATTTAATTAAAGCTAATTCACTGCTGCATTGACAATTTCAAGAATATTTACACGACATATAGTGCCGGTATGTTATGATTATGACAATTTAACTTACTATTCCCAAGTCTGCTGGCTAAGCATGGGTAATATGCTTCATTGCTTCTACAATATCCATGCAGAAGTAGACTCTTTAGAGGAACACAATATTGCCCGAAATATCCGATACCTAGCGAGTGGATTAAGGATCTTGCCTTCTTAAAGATTTGTGTGATCATTTAAATCTGTTAAATACCGTGCTACAAGGGAAAAATCACTCCATCGTGGATATGGCAGATGCCATTAAGTCCTTTATGTGTAAACTAAAGCTTCTGCAGAAGGCAGAATTATATCATTTTCCACATCTCTAATCATTAGTAAACGAAAAGGTTCATGTTATTACTAAATACCAACCTGTTCTGGAAATGCTTTTTTCTGAGTCTGAAACCAGGTTTCATGACATCAATGATATGAATGTGTTAATATTTGAAAATCCATTTGGAGTCAAACTGGAAGAAGCTCCACTAAACAGTCAGCTAGAGATCGTTGACATGCAGAATTATACACGGATACGAAGCAGTGGAAAACTAGGAATAGAATTACGGAGACTTATTGATAAAGATCTGTATTCTAATCTGAAGAATCTCGCCTCTCATATGTTAGCCATGTTTGGAGGAACCTATGTCTGAGAGCAGTTCTTCTCAATTATGAATAACAATAAGAACAGAAGATCGAGGATAAGTGATTCTAACCTAGCTGCAACATTGCGTGTAAGTGTTAGTAAATTACAGCCCAATATTGACCGGCTTGTAGCTGCAAAGACCTCCAAATCACCACCAGAGAAAAAAAATAATTGTATTGAACTGCTGTAGTATTAATATTGTTGTATTACATTCACGTACTACAACAAATACACGCAAAGATTGTAAGCAATATTACGATTCTTACATGACTGAGTGTCCGCTACTGAACCCAATCCTTGTAGCATACTAGCTCGTAATATCATAGCAGGTACGGTACCTGGAAGGTACTGGTGGGGGAAGCCTGGGCATTTCTATTTCTCCTTCATCGACCCGGGTCTTGGTTCTACGTACCAAGCACTCTAGCTACTACGCCGAAGTTCAATCCACAGTGCCGGATCGAATCCCTCTCCTCC
Organism: Periplaneta americana; assembly: GCF_040183065.1. Lineage (NCBI taxonomy): Eukaryota > Metazoa > Arthropoda > Insecta > Blattodea > Blattidae > Periplaneta > Periplaneta americana. The sequence goes on along the minus strand of NC_091130.1, from coordinate 82,685,716 downwards.
AGTGTTTTCCCTTTGTGGCCTGACTCCAAGTTGGGCATGTATGTTGACATTTTACATTAAGTCAACTGTCATTATACAAGGAGCACAATCAGTTGAGTGACTTGGTGGCCGGGATTCCACTGTTACTCGAAGAATATACGTAAAGATTAATTTTTTTTTAATGGTTAGAGCGCTTGGTATGTAGAACCAAGAATCCGGGTTCGATCCCCGGCGCCGGAGCGAATTTTTCTCCTCTAATATTAATTGTTACCGTAACAGACGTATTCTGTAGGACCAAAAAGTAAATAATCTTTACGTAGAGCAATGAGAGAAAGATTTACCTCACAGCAGCATATTTTGTTGAATATTCAACAACCAGGAAGTATCAAGGTCTAAATATAAAAGAACCATCCAATAAAAGCATGGAAACTTTCAAAAACTTCAGACGACAATCTGAGTGCAAGATTGTCAAATTCTAATCACTTTTTTAAAGACTGTGAAGTGTTAAACCAAAGCCTATGGCCTACAAACTGCAGTGAACCTGCTCTGGCCTACAAACTGCAGTGAACCTGCTCTTGGTGATGACAAAATTGAATCACTTTTGCAATTCATTAAAAATCTGTGATATAAATTATGATGACTCTAATATCTCTGAAACTATTGAGGAATTTCATTTGTATAAGGATGTTAAAAAACAGGAATATGTAGGTAATAAATTAAAGAGCTGTTCAACAGAATTAAAGTGATGCCTGTATCTTCAGCAGAATGTGTGAAAGAGGGTTCAGCACAATGAACAATACATTGACGAAACTAAGCAAGAGTATTCAATCGTTATCATCTCTGTTATATAAAAAAATGAACCTGCTTTAGAATATTTTCCGGCAAAACGGTTTGCAGCTGATGGGATAAAAGAGGGCCACAACTCTGCCACAGATATACCTCATCGACAGGAAACTTCAAAGACATCATCTCATGCAAGCAAATTATTTATTTAATTAAGGTAATATATGCTTAATTGATTGTTACTTTGTTTCTCTTTTGTATACTTTTCATAATATTTGAAATGTATGGTATTAAAAAGATGAATATTATTTGTCAAATTCCTATATTACAGTCTTCAGTATGGCCTTTCGTTCATGTAAACGAAGAAATGCCATTTAGCCTATTTAAAAAAAAAATCGGTGTGCAAAAGATGTCCACATATGAGAAATTGGTTGAATGTCCCCCCCCCCCCCCCAAGAAGGAACTTGATTCGCACTCTGCATACCGGTGTGTATTATTTAGCTTGGTAGATGTTGTTCCTACATTAATCCTTCATCAACAAACGATTGTATTGTATTCATTTCTTCCCTGCACAATCTGTTACAGATTACAGGTTCATTAGGTGCATGAATACACACGCACGCACACACACAAAATAAGATTTCTAATATGAATTTAATTTTAATTTTAACATAGATTCTTAAAAAAAATAGCGAAACTCCCAAAAGATACAATAAATAACAAGATACATAATACATTTCAGTTTAAAAACACATCTAAAAAAATAGAATAAATAACACAGATTAAATAAAAACAAGATTACATGAACAAAGTTATATCTGAGGTGATTTATTAGAAGAATGATTGATCCTTTAAGAGCCAAGAGACATTATCTTAGTTGATAATATCTTATTCACCATCATATGTAAATAAAATATCATAAACTACTAGGTACATTGTCTAATTTGAATCTTTCATCTCATAAATGACAGTAGCAGCAGCAGCAGTAATTTATTCACCATATAGATTTTTACAATTCATGGTTTCGTCGATCTTATTTCTAGGTATTCATCTAGTTTCTGATTACACTATAAACATGATATACCTATTTATGAATTTATAACATCTGCAGGACATTCCTCACACGAGGTAAGGAGGATTGCAACTAAGACAGTATAATAATAATAATAATAATAATAATAATAATAATAATAATAATAATAATAATAATAATGATAACAACAATAATACTAGTAATAGAAATGTTCTTAATAGTGATAACGACTTACTTATATGCCTTCACAATTACATACCGGTATTAGTACTTTCATGCAAGATCTAAAGATATAAATTCCTCTACAATTGGCTATATGGTACTATATGATTCAGCAGCTCTGTTTTATTCAAATTGTAATTATAAAGTAATGGCACATTAAAGTTTTGTATTAGTCAGCCACTTCCAACTTCAAGTCATTATAATATTTGAGGTAAAAAATCACAGTGTTGGGCAGTGGGAAAACAATGGGGACTTTTGTTACCTTTCCTACTAATTTCCATAATTACCATTTTGTTCGCAAAAACATCAATGATTTTATTACTAATGCTATAAGAATTTTGAAGTTTTAAGTCATGATTCTACCACTAAATGTATTTGGTCCAGTACTACAGCAAATACATACATTTTATCTTTCCACGCTCATGTAAGGAAGCAGAGCCGGCAATTAAGCGGCTGCATGCTCTGTTTTTGTCTGTTGCTTGAGTGATGGTTTAGAGACTTAACATAAAACAAAGAATTTTCATTTACTGTAACATACTGAAAGGACTATAGATCATAAAATATTGAATCAATTCAAATTACGGGTTCAGTATTGGTCAAGAAAAGATGACAAGGGCGTCATGTTTAACAGAGAAAAAGTCGGATGATATCAGTACTTGATTAGAACAATCGCCATGAAAATCTCTCATAAAGCACATAATGATACAAAATTACTAAAAACGAGAGAAGAAAGGCAACATTTCGACAGCAGAGCTGTAACATGAGTCAAAATGCGTTTAGATGCTAGCATTTTTTAACATTTTCACAATTTCAGATTGTAAAAAACTGTCCTTTCTATGGTTTACCTCGCGTCTTTAGATTCATAATCGAACACTCAGCTAGATTGTGCACTGCTGCTTCGACTCTACTTCCACTAGTGTAGAAAAATAAAATGTATGCACTTTATTATGAAAGCAGCAACAGTCCTTCTCAAGGTCTTAGAAAATTTAGAATACTTAACAATTTAAGAGAAGTCCATGTTGCATTCGTAATTACGTGGATTTAATAAGAAGGTTTGAAGAAACTGGTTCTGTTGCTGAAAAGAAGAAATCTTAAGTCCGAAGGCAATCAATGCTGTGGTGTTTCAGACAATAAATTAGTAAGTTAACAATAATATATTATTATGGAATCAGTAGTGTTAGTCAGATGTTCAGGCATCTTCAAATGAGTTATAGCACAGTTTGGAGAATTCTAAAAGAACATCTCGTAGGCTATACCTATATAAACTCAAACTAGTGTTTGCACTCTAAAGAAAGCAACAAGCAGAAAAGATATGATTTTACTCTATTTGTGTTCGCAGAGATTCAAATTAATAATCATATCATTGGCTGGACAAAGTCTTCTGGACAGACGAAGTACCTACATATATATCTTTATGGTGAAGTGAACACACATAGGTACCAGTACCGATAATTGCAGAATTTGGTCTGAAAATGACCCCCAGATTTAATTAAACAAGGTTTTCATGTTAATATTTGAGGAGAAAAATTCGCTCCGGCGTCGGGGATTGAACCCGGGTCCTTGGTTCTACATACCAAGCACTCTGACCACTGAGCTACGCCGAATTCAATCCACAGCACCGGACCGAACCTTCCTCCTTGAATGTTTCCCTTTTGGCCTCCTCAAATATTAATTGTCAATATTACAGATATTATTCTGTAGGACAAATTAATAAAATATCTTTAAGGTTTTCATGATCTTAAAATCAATGTACTGTGTGGCTTCACTTCCCAGTTCACAATTGGTTCATATTTCTTTGAAGAATATAATAATGAAATAAAAGAAGCCGTCACAGTAAACTGGGAACACTGCTATAGTGTAGCCTACTACAGAACTGCACTGAGAAATCAAGACCTGGAAAACAATCTTCATGCAAGATGGCTAATCTTCCCACATCTACACCCCTGCAAGATCACACGAAATTCTGGGGATCATATCATCAGTGAACACTTTCGAACAATCTCCAGGTCTAAATCCGGCAGACTTTTGGTTATGGGGTTACCTTAACCCCTTCGGTCCTGAATTTATATATATATATATAAAAAAACTGGTCACATAATCATTCTGGGAATCTAAAATTCTCAAATCAAATCTTCACAGATAAAATTTGGGGACAATTTTAACCCCTGGGGCCCCAAAATTTTTAATTTTATTTTAAATTCAGATATAGAAATCTTTCAAAAATAATATTCTCCATTTCTATCACACTGAATTTTTCAAAATATTTAAAAGTATCGAAGACATTCCAAAAAAGAAACAATGTACACTATAATGTACATAGGACTGAAGGGGTTAAAGAATGAGTTTTCATGGCTTACCCAACAACCCTACAGTAACTGAAAAATGCTATCTCGCAAGCAGTTGGGAATATTTAAAGACGCTGCCTGCAAAATGCTGTGCATGGTGTCGCAAGAAGAATGGTGTTTATTGAACAAGGGGACGGCGACATATTCCCAACATTTAACAAAAACCAAACCCCATTGTCTGGCTAACACAGTGACTTTTTTTTTTCCTTCAGAATTTTATTATTGAGCTGATGCAAAAATTCGTAGCGTTTTTTCGCTGTGACAATAGTTTCTGAGATGAATAGAAGATAGAAATTAATCAGTAATATATTCCCCTACATTACCTATCACTCTCTGTCAATGCTGGGATAGTCTTTAGATACCGCATCTGAAGAAATCTGCTGATTTGAAGTTAAAGAAGGTTGTCAAGCCAAGTTAGTAAAGCATCTTCGTTATCAAAGGAGATCTCTTGAAAATTGTTGGATAGAGAACGGAAAAGAGAAAAATCTGAAGGTGGAAGATCGGGAGAATATGGGGGATATGGAGTCACTTTCCAACTAAGCTCCTTGATAGCTGCTTTCGTAATGTTAGCGGAGTGCAAGCATCCATTATCGAGTTGCAGCAGCACTTCCTGCAGTCTTTCTGGTCGTTTTTCTTCAATTGCGGCCGTAAGGTGTCTGAGTTGTTGGCAATAAATGTCAGCAGTTATGGTTACATTCCTGGGAAGCAATTCCTTATAGTACATGACTCCTTCTTTATCCCACCAGACAGGGGCGTATTTAGGCCTAGACAGACTAGGCAGCTGCTTAGGGCGGCAGATTTGAAGGGGTGGTTTTTAAGCTATTACTGTTAATTTTTTTTAAGTTTTTTTTTTTAATTTTATTCATAACTCTTTAAAAGAGTACAAGAATTTAAACGCACGGTGGAAAAGATATGAATAACATTGGCAACAATCAGTTCAAATTTAATCAATGGTCTGCCAAAAAAAAGTACAGTTTTCCAATAATAGTGCCACAGTGCGATCATAGCACTTTTTCAGTGTTATGCCCTCTCACTGTCTCTCATGTGATAAGCTTAAAAAACATTTCTGATTATTATAGACAGATTGATATCTGAAAAAAAGCATTGGACGAATTTTATAGCAAATTCGAGATTCTAATTTGCCTGGACGAAACAACACTGAACTATTAGTGCTAGAAGACTGCAAGAGCATTACAAAGATAACCTGAAAGAATTTTTGAGTGATGAAATTATTCTTTTTAAAGAATAGGCTATATTAAGAGCAACGAAATAAAAATATCATCCTTAAAGGAGCAGTCCGCGATAAAATTCGAAATTTTGATTATATTATAGGATGTTTACCTAAGTAATCCTTAGATTAACGGCGTTTGTCTCATCTCTCTACGCCTTTTAGTTTGTGAAATATTAAAGGTCTTACTGCAAGCTCTGACGTCATAACCACTGATCACTTCATAAGACTACATTGTAGTTCCGTTTGACATATAGTGTAGACCAAGTAAATACAAATTCATGTTACAGTCAATTATTATTAACTCACATAGGACCTATCACATGCATATACTGTAATAATAATAATAATAATAATAATAATAATAATAATAATAATAATAATAATAATAATAATACTAACTTACCAAAACTCTATCCCACTTTAAATCCCGTGTACAATGCATTCTGTCCCATTCTGTGATTAGAACGTCTTGGATCTGATAAGGGTTCAAACTGAAAAGGTTTAATATTTTGATCAATTATAACCTAAGTCAACGTCTTCACTGAGTGAGTGAATGTATGTGAGACGAGAAATATTCGTTATGAAGGGACTACAGATACGTGTTTATCTCACGTCAGCAATAAGTTAGTACAAGGTTTATATTATTCTATTGCACCATAGTTGTTGAGTCACACGGTTTAGGCACTGGGGCTATGTTTGAGAGAACTCTAAAACATGTGCATCATCGAATTGCAGTAGTGGATAACCACGAGCTACTTCCAACACATTTCTCTTATATCTTCTCTCCACGCGTTTTCCTTCCTGCTGTATGTTTTCCACCCATCGTTTAGTGGCTTTAGGGTACTGGAGTCTGGAGCCAGTTACATCTCTTTTCACGTTGTAATTATGACCCACTATCGTAATCACAGTTCTTGTTACTATTCCATCATATGGAAAGTGTTTTCTCTTAGGAATGTAAACCAATCTCTCGTTATGATATGATTCAAGTTTGCTGGTGTGACAAAACTGATTAGTCTGCTTTAAGTCTTTTAAAGAGCAGGGTTGCATACAACATTTTTCAGAGCATTGTAATCATTGGGTCCAGGTTCGATCCATTCCCTCTCGCAATTGTATGGGTGAATGTGTGCACATTTTTTATATGTCTCTGTTCATGTATATTACAAACATTATTTTAATACAGAAATGAATCTGTCTTCTAAGTCGTCAGAATCACCTTCACATGTAGCACATAACCACCATGAGTGATTTATGATGCTGTCTTTCCACATTTGTATTTTCTCATATGTTTTTTGCGGCGGCTTTAAGGTTTTTAGATAAGCTTTTTGCAATGTGCCAAATGTCAAATTGATGGTCCACCATTCATATTTGGTCCTCATGAATTTCCTAATTCCTCTATTGCGGTCTGACAGAGAGAGGGTAATGTTAATTTTTTCTTTTAGGCGATCTAGAACTTTTTCGCATGCTGCTTTTTCAAGATTGCTTACAATTAGGCCCTTTTGCAGAACTATGAAGTCTATAAGATTATCTGAATCGAGGTCCATTACACTGTAAGTCACATATTTTGCACTGTAACCAGGTGAGTCAAATTGGTCATCACCGAGATTCGCACGTTTTTATCTTTTAGGGAATTGATAAGTTGTTCATGAATGTGAAAATAACTACACCTACTGTTGGTTCTACGAATTTTGAAATTATTTTATAAAATGTTGTCTTGCCGATGAAATATAGTTGTAAAGTTTTTGAAAAATTTTCAAACAATTTGTACCTTATACCTGACGAATTAAAATTTGAAGTTTCTTCTTCTATTTGAAAAGATCTGTCTAAGTCAGTTTATGGCTCACTCACATCTGATTCACCACACACATTTCTTAGCGTCTCGCACCCTATCTCACACTGCACAGCTTTCTTTATATCAGGTTTCTGTGAATTTTCAGCCTCCTCGAGAACTACGCATACGTCAATATCTTTAGCTATAGGTGCATCACTGCAACTTGCTATTACTTCTTCGACGATCTTTTTTCATTTATAAGCAGAGGAGCGCTTAGTACTAGAACTATCTTGGGGAGATTCTCCTTTCAAAATTAAGGACAGTAGTTTTCTTCATTTTCATAGAAATTCTATTGTCTTTCATTAAACGTCTTTTTAATAAACACGATTCTTCAAAATAATTTCATGGAAATGATTAGAACACACAACAGCAGTTTTCGATGGTGTAAAATCTTTTCTGTTGATTTTCTTCGCCCATGTTTTAAATATTTGCGATGACTTTTCTTTGCTCGGAAATACATGAAATGATACCTCTTCTCCATGTTCTGCTTTTGTTCTTCCCTCTGAACACGAAAAATCACACCACCACGGCATTTTAAACTGTATTACGATACAATTTTTTCTGTTTAGTCTACTGTAGTTCAGAGTCGTTCATATAAAAGAAAATAGCCCTACATAAAACCACAATGTTAGTATGTGCTGTTTTATGATTAAATGAAAAGCAAAATATAACTTCACTCAATCGCAACTAAGTCCGAAATTCTGTTCACGTGTATTACGGCGCGAGAAGATTATTTAATACAAAGCGCTGCACTCGGGATGTTCTCGGCCTACTACGCAATCACACCAGTTCAGTGGCTGTGACGTCATAAGTATTTGTGCGGAGTCAGTAACTCAAGAATCATGCCTCGCATTGACATGCGGTAAATTACATTCTACTTAGTTTGAAAAACGTGTTTGATTAAAGCCAACTTAATTTTATCGCGGACTGCTCCTTTAAGTACATTGTATAAAGTGTTGCTTGAAAATCACATTCAAGAACTGTTTCCTAATTTAGAAATTGCATTACGGATATTCTTGTCAACTGCTGCAACTAATTGTTCGGCTGAGAGCTCTTTCTCACTCCTCAAAAGACTCGAGAATTATTTATGATCATCCATGTCGCAAGATTGAGTCAATAGTCTTGCCGTTCTCTCCATGAATTCTGACATTACATGAAGATGTGATCGACGAATTTGCAGCAAAGAAAGCACACCGTAGTTCAATATCCATGTATTTATTATTATTATTATTATTATTATTATTATTATTATTATTATTATTCAATTATGGTATTGTTGATATTGGTTATTTGGTGGTACATTTATGTCGAAATAAGGGGTGGAAATATTTTTCTCTGCCTAGAGGCGCCCCTGCCACCAGATTCATAACGTCATCTTCTGTAGATGGACACTAACTTTTGTATGGGGTGTTGAAACGATAGAACCATTTTCTTGCAGTGCTTTCTCCGATGGTGTTCTCCCCATACACGACATAAATGTTAGAAAGCAACCTCCACTGCTTCTGATCCTCTATTAAGCTCAAACAGAAGAATATGTCGGAAGTGTTCTTTTTTTCCACTTCACACTTCATCTTCTTTAGCCCACAAATATCAAAACTTTCTTCAAATTGGCAGAATTCAAGGTGTATTTACAAGAACAACACTTCAAATAATAAATGACAAACGATAAACAATCTCATAACAATGCAGTGTTGTGATAAACAAAATCGCTATCAATTTATGAATTACCGGTAACCTAATATTAATAAAAATTAATACTGTACTCTAACCACAGTCTAGTATATAGTCACGAAGCTTGAGTTATTGAGGGTACTAGGAACAATAGACTGTGCCGGTACTATTTCGCATTTTCTGTATGAGGCGATAGTAGCGATCCTAGTGGTTAGCAATTATCTATGGATGCATATTCCCTATGTATTGAGCTTCGTGACTGTATATACTAGACTGTGCTCTAAACAAGTAAAGCGATCGGTTTGGAAGTAAATCCCGAAAAGACAAAGTATATGATTATGTCTCGTGACCAGAATATTGTACGAAATGGAAATATAAAAATTGGAGATTTATCCTTCGAAGAGGTGGAAAAATTCAAATATCTTGGAGCAACAGTAACAAATATAAATGACACTCGGGAGGAAATTAAACGCAGAATAAATATGCATGTTATTATTCGGTTGAGAAGTTCTTATCATCCAGTCTGCTGTCCAAAAATCTGAAAGTTAGAATTTATAAAACAGTTATATTACCGGTTCTTCTGTATGGTTGTGAAACTTGGACTCTCACTCTGAGAGAGGAACATAGGTTAAGGGTGTTTGAGAATAAGGTGCTTAGGAAAATATTTGGGGCTAAGAGGGATGAAGTTACAGGAGAATGGAGAAAGTTACACAACACAGAACTGCACGCATTGTATTCTTCACCTGACATAATTAGGAACATTAAATCCAGACGTTTGAGATGGGCAGGGCATGTAGCACGTATGGGCGAATCCAGAAATGCATATAGAGTGTTAGTTGGGAGACAGGAGGGAAAAAGACCTTTAGGGAGGCCGAGACGTAGATGGGAGGATAATATTAAAATGGATTTGAGGGAGGTGGGGTATGATGATAGAGACTGGATTAATCTTGCACAGGATAGGGACCGCTGGCGGGCTTATGTGAGGGCGGCAATGAACCTTCGGGTTCCTTAAAAGCCATTTGTAAGTAAGTAAGTGCTCTAACTATGAAATAATTTTAAACTTACTGCTTTTATAAAATAACTGACGACATTAAATTATTAAAAAGACACAAAAATAAGAGCTAAAGCCTAAAATAAAATGAAGGTAAATCCAATCATATGGAAAGCATACTGCTAAGACCACAAAATGTTACTGGTACCGGTATGAGATCCTCTTGAATAAAGATTTGTTTCTTCGTATTATTTTGGAATAGAATGGAACAAGGGATAAAATAAGCAGTTTCAAAGAATTGAGAATTTTTATTGTAAACTTTTATATTATTGTTGCTAAACACATGCCATTTTGGGGGTTAGGCACATGGTTAACAGAAGTTGGTGTTTCAGCTCATATATACAAACGTAGTGCAACAATGTTAGTACGAGTTATTGTTTCAAAAACAAGAATCTCTGCAACTTCATCAACTTCAAGCAATATCTGTGAAATAAATTTATGGCTTCGAATTTTTAACAATGTTATGTTGACAAGAGTTGAGAAGAAGAGGGAGGAGCTTGGACAATCTATCTTGATGAAAGCTTGTAATGCATAGATATTGAACTAGGGTATTTAATATAACAGAGTAGTACAATGTTTATATACGAATTTGTAGAATACTTGGAACATTAAGTAATCTGAAATGTGTTGTTTATGGAAGTTGCTGCAAACAGAGATTCTCGATGTGTGAACCAAAACTCATACAAGAATAATAAAACTTACTGTTAAATTAACATTCTGGTTATATTTACAATCTAAATATTATTGTAAGTTATTTATAAACAATTCAATTGCTAGAAACACTACATAATTCATTTCATACATCTTGAAAAATAACTGTTTATATGTGTACAATAATATATTATAATATATGTTTTTAATCTGTAATATTTTATATCACAATCTGCAATTGTCACTTAAAATGAGATATGTTGTACAACTTCACACTGATCAGGAGCAGAAGGAAGATATGACATAAACTGTATAAGCGAGGCAGTCTGCAGTAATCACAATGGATCAAACTATACTTTATTAAAATATAAACCTTTCCTAAAAATTAAAACTTAAAAGTGTTTAAAATATTTAAAAAGGATACTAATATATCTTATTGATAGATGGTATTGTACCATTTCGACAATGGTAGTCCGAGAGACACTACACCTTTATTAATATTTTGACACTTTCAAAGTTTTAATTTTTAAAAAAGTTTTATATTTTTATAATGTGTTAAAATGAACAGCAAAGACAAATGTATCTTATTAATGCTGTTGCATGTTTATGATAAAGTAATAGGTTTTAATTATGCAAGTAAGGAACAGAAGTTTTTCAGTACTGTACCGGTATGTAAAGTCTTTTTTTGCAAAAGTACTTATACCGATAGGAGAAATATTACGATGATGATAATACTGAGAGAGAAGAAAAGAAGATGAAGTGTTTTTCAAACTTTAGAAGAAAATGAAAAGTATTTAGTATTTACAAAAATATTTATCTAACCAAGAGAAGAATTTAATTATGGTTATTAAAAGTATGGTACTGGTACCTGTACCTATGTTAAACTAGAGTGCAGAGATTTTCATTCATGTAAGAGTTTCTAGAGGTGTTACATTCTGAAATAGTGTGACATTTTAATGATACTTCCTCATGTTGTTAAACACAGTATAAAAGTAATATTAATTTTAATTTCATAGTTAAGAAAATAATGAAAGAAAACGTACAACTTAAAATATATTACAATTTTAACATACCTAGGATAGCCATAACTAGTACTCATGAAACCGGGAGAAAGGATCAATTGGATGCTATCGAAATTTATAGTACCAGTAAGGTACCAGTAATGTTATAGGTGTGGAATATATAATATACAGATATTGCCGTATGTTAAATACTAGTACCGTAAAAAGGGGTGAAGTTGACCACAGGATGAAGTTGACCAAAACTCCCGAATAAGTTTCAGAGGTCATTAATGCCCCGAAGTAAAATTTCTAATTAAAAAAATAATAATAATAAATAAATAAATAAATAAAAATAAAAAAAACTTTAAAGCTGCAGATAACTCCAAAGAGTATAGTATCACACAACCATTGATTTTAGCATCTTTGAGCATTTCTGAACACACACATAATTTGGTTTCCTATGCTGAATTATCCAGTAGTCTACTGGAGGGGGGGGGGAAAGGAAATTTACATGTTTCTTGGGGTGAAATTGACCACACTGTAGAAATTCACTGCAACTGTTACAGTACTGGCGTATACATACAATTTTGAGATTAGAAAGTTATTTTCTTTTTGTAGTCTCAAGACAGTGTTAGTTGAAAATGCCTAGAAAATATGTATCAGTTGGTAAACAGAACTGCCAGTAAACAAGATTTAGAAGATGCTTTCAAAGACTATTTAGATGAAAAATTGAGCATGAAACGGGCATGTGAGAAGTACCATATTTCAAAGGAAACAGTTTTCAACAGGGTGCATGGATTAAAAGGAAAATGGTATGGTGGTCCAACGGTTTTTTCAGCTGGTGGTAAACTGCTTGCTGCCATGTGAATCTTGGCATTTTCCCTTAAACAACCTTGATGTCACGTTGTTTGCTAACAGATATCTGGACAGAATAGGTAGGGAAGAAAAGAAATTTGTAAACAATATGCCTGGTGTTGAATGGGCTAAAAGCTTTTTGCAGCGACATTCTGAAAAATTATCAGAGCACCTGGCAAACAACATAAAAAGAGTGAGGGCAAACGTCAGTGAAGATGTAATTAGGGAATATCATGTCACTCTTTTTGGCACAATAGAAAGGTTACCAGCAGAAAATGTTTTCGACTACGATGAAAGTAACTTGTCAGACGACCCAGGAAGAAGCAAGATGATTTTCAAGAGGGGCGTTAAGTATCCTGATAATGCAAATCAAGATTTCAGGTATAACTCCCTGTAAAGTTAATTTGAATAATTTCGAGGGAAAAATTGTTCCAGGGCCGGGCCGGGGTATGTTAAACCAAAGGTCCCGGGTTCGATGCCAGGCCCCGGAACAATTTTTCCCTCGAAATTATCCTGATAATGCTATGAACCACTCTAAAAGCTCCGTATCATTTATGATGTGTGTGTCAGCTGATGGAATTGCTCTTCTGCCATATATCAGCTCACTTATATGACACCTGGAGGGAAGGAGGACCGAAGGGAGCTCTTTTGTACAAAACCGTGCTGCAGTAGAGGGACATGTTACAATAGAACTTTGGATAGGTAGTTTGATACAATCACATTCACAGATTGGTTCAAATCAATGTTCCTCCCACATGCTAGTCGTCTGCCTGGGAAGAAAGTCCTCATAGGTGATAATTTATCATCACATTTTAATGAGGAAATGCTTCAGCTGTGTGAGAAGAACAATATTTTTCTGTCTCTCTTCCAGCCAACGCTACTCATCTATGCCAACTTCTAGATATCAGCTTTTTTGGACCATTAAAGAAAGCATGAAGGAAAATCCTAAACAGCTGGAAGAAATGTCACTCCAAGTACTCTGCTGTGGAAAAGAGCTTGTTTCCAAAACTGTTTAAACAGTTGTTCAATGAAGTGCAAATATGCACCAGAATATTATCAGTGGCTTTGAAGCCACAGGAATCCATCCTCTGAACTTAGATAAGCTCTTAAAAAGAATTCCCAGGAAAGAAATACTCACACCTTCGAAACAATCTGACATTCCTACGATGATAACAGGAACACTCGTGGAGTTTTTGAGCCAGCAGTGACATCCAGTGCAAACTTCATCAGGCCGTAACAGAATAAGACTGTCAGTCAGTTGCATCAGAGGATTCTCCTCTGAAGAATCATAGTGCCACTTCAATACCAGTATCCAAGGAATCAGGATCAGCTAGGAAGCTATTTGTTTCCCCTGGAAAGTTACTGACACTGACTATCAGTACAAGAAGAGCTGCGAAAGCTGCTCAAAAAGAACCTCCATATTCTACGACAGTGTCGAAAGAAAATGACTTTGTTGGTGAAATTCAAACAGGCAAAAAGTGTCCTTTATTATGTGATGAATGAAAGTGGTGACCTGGAAATCAAATTTATGCACCGTAGTAATAAGATTCCATTTCACTTCCCAAATGTGGAAGATATTTCTTTTGTAAAAGTTGATGAAATAGAGTATTAAGTGAGGTTTCTGCTCCTAAAAGGCTAACCTCGCGACAGAAATCATATTTTATTTTTTGTATTAGATGAGGACAATGTTCACTGAAACGTAAAAGTGTAACTGGTTTCATAATACCTATTCACATAAGGTATTTTATTGCAATTATAAATTTGTTTAAATTTTTCTAATGTGTTTGAAGCCAATTATGATAATTTTCCTAGAAATTGCTCTATTAAAATTAAAATTTCAATAAAAATTACGTTTAATAAGATTTTATGTGTTGTGCATAAGTATTGGTATCTTTTTCTGTGTTTTACTCAATGTGGTATGAAAGCAATGTTTAACCTTCATTTTCATAAGGCCACCTTCATCCCATGCCTTAAAGAATTTATTTCAATATGAAATACCTGTGTGTGATCACCTTCATCCCATGCGGGGATAAGGTGCCCAAATAATGTTTTTTTTTTTTTTTTTAATTAAGACTACTTAGAGAAAGTATGTTTCTTCTGATTAAATTCTGTTGTTCAGATACACACCTTGCTTTCAGAAAAAAAATTTAAAAGTAATCCTGACTGCCATAGTTATGCAAAGTTCAGAATTGGTCACCTTCACCTTTTACAGTATTTAAAAATTGATAATGGCAAGATCAGATTAAAATTTAAGCAATTCTTTACAATGATAATAACGGTCTTCGAATTGTAATGACAAACGAAGCTGTTTTCCATTATGTCTACCAACAGTCTGTTTCTTTCATCTGTCCACTGTGATGTCATGCAGAAGATATTCTATCAACATTGGCCTTATGTGCTGTTATAGCGAATGTGTGCATACTTTTTAAGTAATGTGAATATTGATAAATGTTTACCATTCTGAAAAATGTAAATCATTCCTCACTTGAATTTATTATCTTCCCACACTAATAAATTACAATAAGGGTCCATATTAAAAAAAAAAAAAAACGAAACAGCTTAATATCTATTTCAATACATTCTTTTGCATATAATTCAGTGATGTTTGAAAGTGGCATTAACGATGAAGGTACAATTCTTCAGTCTTGTTTAGAAAATCTGTGCGAGATGGGATACACGAAGAAGCCATAAATAATTTTTGCTTTGGTCTAAGGAAAATTATCTTCTATTTCTTGTTTTAAAAGGATCTTCACCATTTTTGTAATAGTTTTGGTGATACTTGGGCATTAATTATTTTAAAATTGTTAACAATCAATAAACAATACCATATTTTTATTAACAGTTCAAGGAAAAATGAAATTAGTTTTTCTCACGCTATGGTTTATGGATGCTCACCTTCAATTTCCTTGCAATCTTCATACTAAAAACCGATATAAATAAGTATCCAAACAAATATTCTCAAGATGCCAGATGTCTGGGTCTGGCATAAATGTAGTGACAGTCTCAGAAAACAGGGAAGTATGGCAACCTTGATCACTAAATGTTTTAAGAAAAAGAAAGTAGGCATAACCCTATGAACATGCATCGAATTTAAAGTATCTAACATGATTGCTTTCCAATTTTATTCTTGTTATAATCTCCAGAATTGCGATTTATTAAAATAAGGCGGCTTTCCATGCATATAAAATGTAGCCAAATCACAAAGTTGATTGCTTACCTCCTTCCCACAAATGAGAAAGCAGAAAGCTCTGCCTTCTACGCCACTTGCTCGTATTTACCTTTAATTGCTGGAGATGTTGCACTTTAAATTTTATTAAAATATTATAAAAATTCGTTATATATCAATATTTAAATTAAAATATTTAAAGCTATAGACCAATATAATTATATGACATCAATTTCAATTCATTCTACGTATTTCTGTGTAAGAAGATTACTAGTACAGATATCGAATCAAAATTTTGTTCTGTACTTGAAACTTGTCGTAAAATTACTGTGAAATCATACAATTATACCAACATAATGTTACAGATTACTGCAAACAACCTGCCTGCTTTCATATATGCAGTGCATTTTTTGTTATGAGAAAGTAAACATAAAATACTCTAAGGCAGAAAAAAGTACAGAAAATGACAAAATAACATTGATTTCTACTGTATCGAATCATTGGAAGTAGCGATTGTCAGATACGAAGGCATTCTGGTTAAGAGCGTTTGTGCGCACACAATTTATTATCATGAACTGATGGGATTCAGTCAGTTGCTAAGCAATGAAACAACCATGTAATATCGTGAACTGATAAGGTTCAGTCAGATGCTGAGCAATGAAAGAACTGTGTTAGTTATATACTGCTCAATTATTGATTTTCATCCTGCTTTAATTATTGGTAGCAATGAAATTCTTTTAGAGCAAAGCGAACTGAATAAGTGTGCCATTCTTCACTAGCATACAAAGACTCAAAATACAACTTACAGATGCAGTTACTTCTATGACTAGCAACCAACTGAAGCGCACTAAATTGCAAGACAAATTATTGTGTATGTGCAGGAGTTCTCTGATCCTGACATCTTCGTATGTGACAAATAGTATAGTATAACATACTACAGTCGCGCTCAAACCTTCTGACGTTTGCAAGTGTGTCCGCTTAACGGCGATAGCCAATAGCAGCAGATCAAATAACAAGTGCAGTCGGAAAATTGGTATATGTTGTAGGGACCCTGCATGCATATATGATAAATGTTTAATGTTTTCTGAAAACACAGGAACAAAAATCACATTTCTACCATCACTGGTTCCAATTTTATGGGTTAATACAGTAAAACCCTGATAAGACGCTGTTCAAGGGACTGCGTGTAAACCACGTACCAGAACCACATATTAGGCGGGTATACTAATTTTGACTTATATAGGCCTACAGTATCTATTAGCATTTTTCTTTATTGAAATACATGATTCATGAAAGGTAATACAGTATTACTCCATTATGTAATTACTGTATTGTACGTCAAAGACATTTACAATATGTACTGCATTTAATTCTTTCGAAAAAAGTCATTTATAGTTGTCTGCCATGTGCGTGTTCTCCAAGTCCTCATGTTTACCACACTTCACTTTCCTGTGCTTACATCCTCCCAACGTCGCAGCTGCAGTGATTGAGTCGAAATTTTTTATTATCGTTCTAATGTCGATGGTGGGATTCATAATGAATCAGAGAGTTGTTTCTGATTACGAGTAGGCCTACTGTTTTCATCGTACTTTCGTAAGATTTCCAATTTTTCCGACACAGAAAGCACTTTTCATATAACACTCATTGTAATCACACTCACAGACACTTCAATACTGGTACGCTAAAAGACAACAAACTGACCAGCAAAAATTTCCATTCAATGGCCAAAATGTTTCATTGCTGTTACAGTACATTACTGAAAATTACATCGAAAATATTCCACAAAAATAGCGTATTATGTGGGAATTGAGTGCAACAAACGGGGTATCTTATAAAGGTGTCATAAATATGAAATGTGCAGGCATATATAATAACCGCTATTTTTGCAAGAATATGCTTTGACAGCATGGACATAATGCTATTTAGGGCCATATCAATTCATTTGTACAGAAAATTACTATTTCAAATGAAGCCTATCATTCAATTTATTTTATCACACTGCGCCTTTGTGTTATTCGGCAACTTTATTAACCCTAATAAAAGTAAAACTATTACAAAAACTGAGATAAACTCAGCGAGTATGATTATTTACGTCTGACTCAACTAATTTTTCTATATTTTGTGACTTTTAATTTCATTCGATGCAATCGAATGATAATATTTATTATTATTATTATTATTATTATTATTATTATTATTATTATTATTATTAAGAACCTTCTGCATCTCTCTATCAAATCAATCTCAGGTAAAGAGTCGCGCTCATCATTTTTAAAACTACTGAGAGACAGAGATGGAGAGAGTAGTTGTGACAACGTCGCGCTTGCATGTTACTGGCGCTCATGAAACGTCAGGAGGTTTGAACGCGACTGTAATTTAACACTTGCTCTAGTCTACACACAATAATTGGTGCTGAATGTCATATTAGGATGTACTGTCAGAAAAAAAAAAGCACTGTATATATTATGTTTATCATACATGGTAGGTTTACATTATTAATATCTTTAGAAAAATCACAATAATTGGATCCCATGTACAGATGACACAAGTACATCCCATATTAAGGCTTAACGTATAGAAAGAGGTTCTATCTACAACATCACAGAGTTACAGCACAATTCAAAATTATCTTCTACGAGATTCGAAGAATATTACGACGAGGCCGAACTATGAGAATTTCATATTTTGCAAGCATTTTGGTGGTTTTAAGGTCAATACAAGACTATCACCCATTAGTGTAATTTATTATATACACACTTTTTAATGGATTTTACACTAGTTATTACTTATCATCGTTCTTCAAACATCTTGTTCGAGTTCAGCCACTGTACCCAATTCTAGGCAGTCCCATTGTTGGTGTCAAGAGTATGTTGGTGGACTGCAATATCCTGTTGCTTCTGCACAAGGCATATGGATGATGATGATGATGATGATGAGGACGATGACGACGACGGTGGTGGTGGTGGTGGTGGTGGATGTTGTTGACTGTGTTAGCAGTGATGGATGAATGATGGTGTTGATGGTTGATGGATGGATGGATGGATGGATGGATGGATGAAGAGGGTAGTGATGGTAGTTTGAATGATGAATCGATGTAGTGACTTTGTACTAACCTCCACAGTCGCAGTGAAACAGTGAGGGTGGTTCTTATTAAAAGTACTCCTAAATTTCCAAAATTTCTTAATTTACGATTTATTATTGAAAAACTCATATTATTAGTCTGATAATAATTAATCGTTAATAATTCAACAGGCTCTAAAAGATAACTGCAGAAAAGACAGAATTCTCCGATGTCACTGGATGGATATGTGAATGAAGGGGTGGTGGTGATAGGTGGAAGGTTGGATGAATGGATGACAGTGATTTTGGTGGGTGAGAGAAGGATGGATGGTTCCTTAGGCTGTAGTGTTCAAATTGATAAAATTGTAAAGGGGAGAATCGGATATTTCTAGTTGACATACTAATTTTTATTATTTTATTTTATTTAAGTATTTAATCTTACATCAATTGAGGCATTTCCTGGAGTAACAACTTAACGTACATTACGTCGTTTTTCCATTTCTCTCCAAGAAACACAGCGCCTTCTAGAAAAATGTATTATGACTGTCGTATTATTATTATTATTATTATTATTATTATTACTATTATTATTAACATCCATTTTAATTACTGTGACACAAGACTTGGTATTTTTAACTCCTGGTACCATGACAGCTCTTTCTATCCTACCTTACAGTCATAAGGTACTGATACTAGATAATTCACAAATCAATAACAAAATCATATTATTATGAAAACAATAATGGCAACAACCGTTTATAAAAACAACAAACATATAGTATTTCTGAAATATTTCTAAAAAAAAAAAAAAGACAGTCTAAATGTTTTATCGATAATATAGGGTCTACTGTTTTTATAATAAAGGGTAACTTTTTTTTAATGTTGAAATTCAGGTGATATTATTTTACAAACAACATTCAAAATAAGCTCACTATAGTAAATTCATTCTCGAGGAGAAAATGTTTTGACTTGCAGAGAAAATAAAAGTAAGTTTTCGGAAATGCAAGGAGCAACGGTCGCATTCTCAGACATACATCACTCAATGATATCATCAAAAGATCTCTGACTTCTTGTGGCATCCCATTTCTTTTGGAACCACCAGGTATCAAGTGGCGCGGATGGTAAACGACCCGATGGTCTCACCTTAATTCCATGGTCTAGAGGAAAATCTTTAATTTGGGACTCCATTTGCGCTAACACTCTAGCTCCATCTCACTTGCCGAATACCTCCAGACGCGTAGCATCTGCTGCTGAATTAGCCGTGAAAAATAAAGTCAATAAATATGCTCATATTTTAGACAATTATATCTTTGTCCCCTTTGCTGTGGAGACCTTCGGTCCTTGGAGTCATGACGCTAAAGTTTTAGTATCTCAAATAGGCCAAATTTTGATCTCAATTACTGGTGATAGTCGTTGCACTACTTATTTGCGTCAACGTTTAAGTATTGTAATTCAATGCGGAAAAGGAATGAGTGTTTTGGGTACTCTTCACGGGTCTAGCCCTTTGGACGAACTCTTTCTCCTGTAAAATTTTATTAAGTATTCCGTATGTAAATATTTGTATTTAGTTTTATATACCATATTGTTCAAATTGTTTCAAATTTTCAATTTATAAATTAAGATATTTTTAATTTGAATGACAACATCTTCAGAAGGATTTCAGGAAGAATATCGCTATTCAGGCCTGTGTGGTACTAATAATATTAAAATATATATTTAGAGAGGGGAATTTTCTTTCCTCGGTTAGGGATGAATATAGGATAAGTAGAAGTTGAGAAAAAGAATCCAGAAGGGGGGAAATTCTCCAGCTTCCCCTCTTTAATTCGAACACTGGCTCCTAAGATAGGTTTAACGAAGTTATATCAAATGTGCGGTTGTCTAGCATTAGTAGAATTGATGATAGTGAGATGAGTTTGGAGTTTCGCCATATGATTACTTAATATTCACTTTGCAGTTGAGGAATATCGGTACCGGTACCTCGGGAAAAACTCAATCAGGTAATCACTCCATGTGGGATTCAAACCCACATCTGAGAGAAATATTGAGGTATATGAGTTAGCTCGCTCCACTCAATTCGATAGTAGGGGTGGTTGAAACGATGGATGATAGTGGTGAATGGATGGTAGTGATGGGTGGTTAGATTTAATGTTGATAGTAATGGTGAGTGAGTATGCATGAATTTTGTATAGATGGATATGAGGGTGGATGATGATGATGATGATGATGATGATGATGATGATGAATTGGTTGTTTAATGACACTGTATCAACTACGACGTTATCTAGAATTGATAGGATTAGTGATAGCGAAATGGTAGACCTATTTGGCGAGATGAGTCTGAGAATTTTCCGTAGAATTTCCTAATAATCACCTTATAGTTGGAGGAAATTTCGGAACAATCTCAGCCAGGATTCAAACTTACATCTGAGCACAACCTTGGATCCTAAGTTCTACTCGTTATCTTGAAACTACACTGATGACTATCATGATCATGGCAGTGATGACATGACGATAATGATAATG
This sequence comes from Periplaneta americana, assembly GCF_040183065.1. NCBI lineage: Eukaryota > Metazoa > Arthropoda > Insecta > Blattodea > Blattidae > Periplaneta > Periplaneta americana. Next base: position 82,664,317 of record NC_091130.1, on the reverse strand, counting down.
ATTCTGACGACCCTGGGTCAATCCCTGGTGTAGGCCTACCTCCGATTTATTACTTGTGTTGGGCAAGTCCGTGGTCCAGGTAACACAGAGGTTTTCTCTGGGAGCTCCAGTTCCCCACCAGCATTCCAACAAATTTCCACCGCCATCTCACCTCACCTCACCTCACCTCACCTCACCTCACCTCATCTCATCTCATCGAAGGTGAAGCGTAGGCCAGCTTCTTATGGCGCATTCTGGGCAACGATTGGTAAATCATTCTACACAATTGGCTTCATACGGATGAATGACGAAGTTAGGTTACCCTCCATTAGTAAAAAACAAGAATAAACAGAGAATATTTGCTCCATCAAATTCCACTATGGACCCACTAAGATTTGAGACCAGACATCCAAGATTGTAAAGTTGTGTCAGTCATAATTCTACCACTACACCAATCATTTTTATGAATGATGTCTTTAAGATGTAATACGCAAATGCTATACTTCGCATTCACTGTCTGGTCGGAGGATTCTGTGTTGAACCCACATCAAGCACAACTATTGGACCATAGAAACTTGACTGAAAGTCATAGTTCTTAAACCAAATAAACTGACAAGATGCCTCATTGAATATCAACATTATGCTACTCTTTTTTACAATGTAGGCTTCTGTAAATCTTGCCTACGCACATTAGCATCATATTTCCAGAACTGAATCTAGTAATGAAAATACTGAAATTAAAATTAAAGTTTAGCCTGAATGTCTCCCACACAAAAATCACTAACCCCATAAACAACTGAAAATTTAAATTAGGAACGTAGAAACAATATTAGGCCAAGCATTGCTGTAATACTGGATTAGACAGTCTGATGAAAATAGCTTTTATGGGGTCAATGAAACACGAATAAATCATTCAGTTATCCGTGTGTTTAAAATGTACAGCCATTGATAATGAACGAGTCTACTAATCTAAATTAAAGATGCAGTTAAATAATTAAAGTCACTTTCAGTACAACTTGTCACTTTTGTTTTTTAAGCATTATGTGAGTTAAAAAGTACATGAAAATGTTGCTATCTCTTGGATGATTTCGTCTACAAATTGTCATATAACGATAAACAACTTTTTCAAACTGAATCGTGCCAAAAAGTATGGGTTCCTTTATTTATTTACTGGTATGTACAATTAATTCTGCTAACATTTATATCAAATTTCTTAATATCTGTTTCTAATATATTCAGTGAAGAAAAATTCGACCTACAAACTTCGTGAAGGAACAGTCTGGATAAGACAAATCATTTCAAAATTAATCTATAGGCCTATATTAGGAAACATCACCCTTCGCCACGAGAAGGTCTCAAAATCGTCCACAAAGTGTCTCCTTAAATAGACTTCAGAGGGAAATGAGAGTGCTAAGTCTTGCTTATGACTACTGAAGTGCAGAGATGTTTACAATAAAATTTTTATAAAAAAAACAACAAATGGCACGTGCTTTGAAATAAACAAAAAGAAATGTCTGCTAAGGTACATTGTAAAGCGAATTAAAAAAAACCGCGTGCGCACGTGCACGCACATGCACACGCACATGCACACACAGTAAAAGTAAGTAAATCTACTGCGCAAGACTGACCAGCTGGCTGCTGGCCTCACGTCCACATGTCGAAGCAGAGGTGGGCGATCATCCAGTCAGAATGGAGGTATCATGTGATTAGCATGATGATCCCCCCAGCCGTTATAACTGGTTTGCAAAACCGGATTTTCACTAGCTATAGTAGCTCCCCAAGCGCATCACGATGCTAGGTGGGCACCGGTCCCATAAGAAAGTTTCTTCCCCCATGAGGATTCGAACCAGCGCACATTCTGTAATGAGAGTCCTATGCAGGTTATCTTAGACCACGACGCCACAGTACACGGCATGGGACATATAATTTTTTTCAAGGTGAACTCCACCAGTCTGAATTCATGCATTGCACATCAGCGAAGCATGGATTAGAAAACTTGCTAAAAAAAATCTTTGTCACTTGCCTAATGGAGTATGCAGCAACAATCTTTGGTACCAGTCCTTCCTCATGCCATGTCATACCTAATCTTGCATCAAGTTGCGTTGCGCTAATATTTTCTCTAATCGGTTTCCATTAGAATGACGTGGTTGTGCTGCGCAGCACAAAGTAGTTAAACTGGATTGGTTGATTGTTTTAGTGGCAAATACCCAGGTATAATCATGTAGCTAATACCTATTACCATAGGTACTCTTTTAATATGCTCATACATTTGGTTGTATTACTAATACATAACCAAAACTTTTCAGAATTTTTTTTATCCAAGAAAATTTTATTGTGTAAAATATATATTAATACATTATAGAAAGTAATTAAAAAAAAAACTTATGGAACATGTATTCGGGGAGACATCCTGTGATTGTCCCGACATTAAAACAATTTTACAATAGTCTTACAATATTAAATCTGTATGTCTTTTCCTTTTCAATCTTCAAAATGGTGGAGCAGATGAGTGATATCCTGGAATTTGGCAGTTTAGAGGATTTTCATGACGATCGAAAGGACTGTGTAATCTTCTGTAGCCATTGCAGAGGATTATGTTTACCTCCAGAAATCCTAAATCGGAATGCAGTGTGGTGTTTCGCACATACCAGGGTGTGCCTGTTATTAATCTAAGACACTGTTTGAATAACATATTGTAAAATAAAATTGAAACTATTTTCCCACCTCTAGTGTTTCAGAACCTACTTATTTCCCTCCAGGCACTATCATGTATACTGTTATTATAATATTATATTATTTGTGGCTTTTGTCATAAGGAAGTAGATTTTATCCAAAAAATTAACGAGTTTTTAACTATCCATTTTAATTCTTAACCTTTAAGAAGTTACAACGAACAGATGTACATATAAAAAGATAGCTGACTCTTTCTATTTAAGCAATTCAGTCCCAACAGAAAAATCCGAGCGCTTACCTAACAACTTGCATTTCTGATGCATCATCGAAATTATTCTTCCTGATGAATGCTGATCATACCATGCTGCACTGTATCACTCTACAGCCTTTTATTTAAGGGGTTAAGTACAGCTTACAGCAGTAAAATTTTTGGAAATAGTCACATTTTTTTCCTCCATTACTGTATCTTGTACAAAAATTAAAATTGGTATGTGTAAAACAATGTCCTTCTCCTATATGAAAAAAAAAATATATTTTTTTACGATTTAAAAAAAATTATTTATTTATTTTTTTTTCAAAATTCAAAACGGTGGCAGTTCACTGCGCAGTGATGAAGAGTTTCCCTCATAACTCATAACCTTGTTAACTTTTTCATCTCCTCTCTCTTTTATTTCATTGCTGAAACTCATGTTTACATTATCATGCCTTTCAACTATATTCCTTAATAAATAATATACATATTTTTTTTTATTTTGTGTTAGAAGAAAATACTGATATCTGACTTTTTTTAAGTGAATTTATTTTCTATCAGACAATCTAACAAAGTTAGAGAAGTGATCTTGCAGCATATTGTAAATATCACATGCATAAATACACACAAACATTTTCATCACAGAATGTTGGATAGATTTGAGTTATAATGTGAAACGCTTCATCATTACACAGTGAAATGAATTTTTGTGGGGGGGGGGGGGAGGGGGAATCGTAAAAGTATACATATATTTTTTTCATATAGCAGAAGGACAGTGTTTTATACATACTAATTTTCATTATTGTATAAGATACAGTAATGGAGGGAAAAAATGTTGAATATTTCCAAAATTTTACTACTGTTTAAGCTGTACCTAACCCCTTAAATACATTACTGTTCTGCCACAGATGCTTTGCACATAACAATGAGCATGGGGCCCTACAGAAACTGTATTTATATGCATAGTACCGATACAATGTGCAGTAGGTCGTTTATTTAAAGAGAGACTGTATCATCTAATATTCGAGACCCTCTATTGACAAAGGATGGCATTTTCCAGATCTGGGTATATTGTTAAAAGTTACTTGCTGTGACATTATCTATTACCAGAGGAAATTCGGTCATTAGCAGTATTATGCATCCTGCAACATAGTAATTAAATTATATTGGAAATTCGTAACTCTTGTCATTGGCTTATATTAAAACGTGTTCATGAAATTTTATTTACTTCCTCCAATTATTACTTCCAATTTGTTCAAAGGTCCGTTTTAAGCACTTAATAACTATCAGTGTCATTGAAACCTCTGTAAGATAATATTATTATCAACCAGTATAACTACAGTTTTGCAGCACATTATCTTCATTATATAGATGCTGATATATTTTACATTAATTTCTTTTGGTTCATTACAGAACATACAATTTAGAGATGATGAAATTTTCAGTACATGCAGCTAAACGTTTTGCAATGTAATTAATGATGTTTAGTGACTATAGGACCTTTTTAAATCTCTTCTTTTGAGATAAGCAGCAACTAAATTTGGATTGTGTAGAAGTTTCTTCAATTTTGAATTTCTTTCTTTTCCCGTAATTTTAATTTTTAAATTGTTCCTAAATTAAAAACTTATCGGATGTTATGAATTATAATAAAATAATTAGTACCATCTCTTGGTCACATGATACTTTAATCAACATCTTAAATATAAAATAAAAGCATTGTGGTAGTTTTACCTCCACTTTTGTCTCATAACTTATTATTGAAATACTCATTATGAATTACAAGCACAATACTTTGAGCAGGTGTGTTAAAATGCTAGGCAAATATGACAAGCTCATAGAACGCCTTTATAATATCATATCTTGTACTAAAAGCAAAGTTCAATTTCACTTGGAAATGAAGCCACACACAAGCAGTTGAATCTTACTCTGCAGGTAAGAAAGTGTTAAGTTACTGTGAAACTACACTATATTGAAGGGAGATATACAAACAAATGACGGCATATGTTAGAAAAATGAGTACCAAAACCAGAAATTATTGTTTCAGAGCTGGAAGAATATCATACAATTTCCGAACACTTAATGAGGTCGAGTAAGAAAATACCAGATTTGAATATATGATTGAATGTGACAACGAAATACACTGTGGAAGCCAAAATCATGCATGTGGAGTAGTAAGTATACAGTAAAATTTATTGTTGAATTGGATAGGATAGAAAATATTTAGATATCTTTGTAGAGTAATTTCATTTCATAGTCTTTGTCTTCTAAATATTCAAGTGATCATATTACACAATTAACTTTACCGTACATAAAATGTATTTATATTGATTTCGATGTCCAGTAACTGGCAACTCCCTTCTCTAGCACCAAGCCAATTACTTTTCTTTTCAAATTTCTGTAGTTCTTTCCTCATCATCCTTCAAGAATTGGACTCATTTGCCTGTTCCGTCCTCACTCTTGGGAAAATTTTAAACCTACATTAGATATTAATTAGTGGAACTCTCTGGTTACATTATACATGTTCTGGTCATGTGACCAGCATGGCGCAAGAAGACAACACAAGAAAAGAGACACTCAGGATTTACGAATTTTCAAAAAAATTAAATGAGATAATAGGTACAAGAAATGTATTATTTCTATCGTAAAAAGTTTATATCTAGTGGTAAAAACCCGCGAATTACACAAATTTGAGAAGCACACGAGAACAAACACATATGCATAAATTTAAGATAAATATAAGACTAAAATACATGTTATGTGAAAGGAAAATGTTATAGTGATTAAATAATCACTTGAATAATTTAAGATAAATTTAATACATACGAAACTAAAATGTATCTTTTATGTGGCAGGAAAATGTTACATTATAAATTCACAATGCAAAGTCTATGCTGTCTGTTGGATAAGCAGGTAACTCTGGACCCTTGTGGACAGTGAGTGATATAATTCTCTCCTTCAAATCCTAGTGTACTAATGGATCAACGTGTGAACTTCAGTAAGATAAACTTACTCCTAACTCTTTTCTTATGTGTTTATGTGAAATGGAACTAAGAATCACACTGTTCTTGCAGTTAATATAACTGGTGCCTTACTCTTATCTGTAAATAATGCAAATAGTGAACAAAAGAGCAAATTGTGTAGTTTTTATAACTGAAGAAATTGTCTACCTCCATATTTTTCCTTTTTCTTTAAAAAAATGTTACCTCTATATTCAAATCTACTCAAAGAATTCCAAAATTCCTGATTTTATAGTAATGATTTCTTACATATATTAGTATTAGCAATAAATTTCTTGTGATAAAACTGTATTTGGACAGAAGTCCTGTCTGTTATGTTTAACATTCAAATCCTGGTATTTCCCATCACACCTCATATTCCGTGCTTATATCATTGGAATGTAAATAAATATACAGCCTGTTATCTTAAGTCCATTGTGCAAATTTTTAACAGTAGAGGTCTATGATCCCCATTTCCATATAATACATTTTAAATTATCAATATATATTTTACTATTACTTAACATAACCATTTTTAAGTGCTTAGTACAATACATAAACTGTCATTATAAAACAAAAAAGTATACAGTCTGCAACTACAACTTTAAACACCGAAAAAAAAAAAACATCTTATTTTATTCACAGATTTTAATTCACCAGGAATGTTTTCTCTTACCCTATAATATGATGGTGCTATTAGTGTCAATACTCGACGTCAAGAGGGCACAATAGAAACCTTCTCATTGGAGTTGCTATACTCCCACTTCAAGTAAAAATCATTTATATGGTACCATTGAGGTGATAATATCCCTCAAGCCAAAAATATAGGTTACAATATTCTGTCTTATTTATAAAGGGAATTATCTTAAGTACAGCTTCTTTAGACATATACTGGTATGTGAAATCGGGTATAGGCCTATTTCTTTCAAGACCTTACAATGAAATATTATTTCTTTGTAAGTCAAATGAGATAAAGTTCAACAATGACAGCATATTGTTTGAAAATTAAATACCGTACATACTTGAGTCTAAAGTAACTAGAGTCAGAAATGACTTCACATGCTGCAACATAATAAAATCAACATCATGTAGAGAACTACCAGTACCGGTATGTCATAAATATGTAGCCATAAAAACCACTGTAAAGAACTTCTTCCATTCGAAACAAATCAAAAGATACAACAAACCAGAGGCGTATACTGGTTAAAGGGTTTGGGCTACCGCTGACCCTATTATTACACAAAATATATCTAACAATTACTTTAATTTTAATTACTATGGTAAAACTAATAATACAAAATTATTACATTATGTTATATTATAAACTTTTTCTTTTGTAATTTCCTTGGGCTACCGCCGGTAGCCCCGGTAGCCCGCAAAATACGCCCCTGCAACAAACGAATCATAATAACCATGTAGGCCCTAATAACAAAATAAAATAAAATTACTACTTTCATTTACACTTACAGAGTTAACATTTTATATTTTTATTATTATTATTATTATTATATGGTAAATGGTTTCATGCCAACTAGCTGACCATAGTAAAACAACATTTTGTTATTGTCAGGAATCATTCATTTATTCATTGTTGTCTTTTGTCAATATATGTTACTGCCTTTGCCTATCAATCTCCATCCACATATTCTGCAGCCTTAAGTTAATACTATATATTCTTTAAGTAAAGTTGTACCGTACCAGTACTGTACACAACAAATTCACAAAATAAACTTTTTCGACGTGACTTCCAAAACTTTTCAGATCATGGCTGGTCTTATGAATCTACAGTCTATATAAAACTAGAAAGATATTGACAGTTCAGCAGCTTCAAAGCGTCATCATGGCAACTGCTCACACTAGCCAATCAGAGACCATAACAACAGGCCGACGTTGCCAATTGTTTCGCAGCGAGCACGTGGTAGCCAGTTGCTTTGTTTGGAAGTGTTGAATCTTCGTTACTGTATTATAGTAAGTACTGGTGTTCTATCGTAGCTATTGTTTTCGAGAATATTTTGTTGTTGATGAAGTTAGAATTATTGAGTTGTGAGTGTATTTGTAACGTGATTTATAGTGTCCGTGTGTTTCACTTATAAAATGTCGCAAGACATCACTCCTGCAGTTAGCGGCACAAAATGAACCATGGGCTCAGAGGGAGAAAGGAGTGCTGCAAGGGACAGCAAGAGGTCTAAAAGTAACGGAAAAGGTGCTTCTCTTACAAGTCAGGCGAGAGGAGAAATAGTTTGTAATGTGCGGGACTATTTCGAGAAAGACGAGACAATGATAGATCTCTTATTCCTGTACAACAGGTGGTAAATAGTACTACAGAGGCTCTCAAAATAAGAAAGAACACCATTGTTGAAATAGGAAAGGAGAAATTTAAATTGAATGAGCAAGAGGCTGGACCTTTTCTCGACTTGAAGGTTGAAACCCCAGGAAAAAAAAAGGAAAGTGAAAAAGCGGGTGACAAATTTAGATGCCTTTCGGGAAGATGCAATCTGACGGCATGTATATTTATATTATTGACGGAAGGAGCATCCTACGTTAAAAAAGCTGCAAATTTTGCTTTGAGAATGCGGATCTTTTCACTGCAGTGTTTCTTCTCTGCACATTGTCTTAAAGAATTTATGTTTCAAGTATAAAAAATCAATGGTCGTAAGGTACCGGTATTAATGGAGGGAACTTATCGCTTACACACTATGTACCATATTCGCATTTATTCATACGTTCATTATTATTATTATTATTATTATTATTATTATTATTATTATAATATTGGTCTGGTCAAAGACTACCGTATGATACAAATTTATGAGTTCACGATTTCATGTGAACTGCTTAGTTCTGACACGGCAGACAGGTGGCGCAAAGAACCTCACTGCACTATCTCACAACGTCTCTCCCTTCCCGCATGTGTGAGAGAGAACTGTCAATACCTTTCTAGTTTTGTATAGACTGTAAGTCCAGGTAACTTTAAAAGAATTGTGTATGTACGTTTGCCTTAGTTTCGTACCGGTACATGGAAGAAAGTAATGTGAGACAGGCACCAAACATGACAAGAACGTGCAATAGAGCAAACTTATTTTTAACATGATGATGATGAATTATTACAATATACTCTATTAATAATAACTACCATAAAGAATTAATCTCAAAAATTTAATTTGAAACAAGATACGGGCTGCATTTCGTCTGAGGGCTGTAGCCAGCTCCATATTTAGATAGTGCTATGCCCAAGGGCCAGAAAAAAATGTTGTACCCTCCACCAACTTACGTACAGTACTTACTGTATTCAAATCTCATATATTTAGCAGTCAAACTGTAAAAACAGAAATGGCATAAAATTACTATTCAACACATTATAGTGTCTAAAGCAGCCATCTGTGAAGTAGGAAAATATCGAAAATTTATTTCCAACAGATTTTTTTTTTTTTTTCAAAATTATTTCCGTCCATACAAATTTGCCATCCTGGGTTCGGGGCGCATGGGCCATGCGTAAATATGAGCCTGGCTTTAGCTTTAACAGTCCGAGTGAAAAGCCCTCCACTTCCACTCTCCTTCACTCTTGTTTGACAATGGGAATGAAAACTGGCAAAAGCTATGGTAGGCCTAATCACGAACCACCACAGACAAATAATGTTATCAGACTTCATTCATGAGCAATGCTTAGAGAACTCAAGATATGCTATTATAATTATTGAAATATCATGTTTTTCTTCTTACTTTATAGCATAGGAACATAGCCTGTTCCAGGATCCTTGATCCAAAATTTACTCCATCTTCCAATGTTACGTTCTCCAACTAAGAACGCTTTTGCAATACTTTCATCTCACATGCTACTTACATGATACATCCATTGGGATTTATATTTTTGAACTCTCTGGACTGAGAATTCTGTTATTTTTAGTTTGGTAGGCAAAAATCCTTTAGTTCTGTAGGGTCCAAGGTTATGATAATTAACAATAAATTTTGATTTTAATACATATAGGTTACACACAAAGACGCCTTTTAAATGTGTGTGGTCTTTTCTATAAGCTTTGGCATCAATGTGATGAAAATAACTTTCCTTTATACGATGAAAGGGTAATGGAACGAAGAAAAATTCTCTCTGGCACCGGGATTTGAACCCCGGTTTTCAGCTCTACGTGCTGATGCTTTATCCACTAAACCACACCGGATACCCATCCCGGTGTCGGACAGAATCGTCTCAGTTTAAGTTCCAACTCTTGGGTTCCCTCTAGTGGCCGCCCTCTGCACTATGTCATAGATGTCTATGAATGTAGGACTGAAGTCCATACATGTGCTGAGGTGCACTCGTTATGAGTGATTAGTCGGCCGGGATCCGACGGAATAAGCGCAGTCTTAAATCACGAAGTGATTTACGCATATCATATATATATTATTTTAATGTACCGAAGTACATATGATATTTCCAAGCAGATATTCTGCATCATCATATGATGAAAGAGTAATGGAACGGAGAAAAATTCTCTCCAGCACCGGGATTTGAACCCAGGTTTTCAGCTCTACGTGCTGATGCTTTATCCACTAAGCCACACCGGAGACCCATCCCAGTGTCGGACAGAATCGTCTCAGTTTAAGTTCAACTCTTGGGTTCCCTTTAGTGGCTGCCCTCTGCACTATGTCATAGATGTCTATGAACGTAGGACTGAAGTCCATACATGTGCTGAGATGCACTCGTTATGAGTGACTAGTTGGCCGGGATCCGACGGAATAAGCGTCATCTTAAATCACGAAGTGATTTACGCATATCATATGTATATTATTTTAATGTACCGAAGTACATATGATATTTCCATGCAGATATTCTGCGTCATCATACGATGAAAGAGTAATGGAACTCAAGACTTGGAACTTAAACTGAGACGATTCTGTCCGACACCGGGATGGGTATCCAGTGTGGCTTAGTGGATAAAGCATCAGCACGTAGAGCTGAAAATCCGGGTTCAAATCCCGGTGCCGGAAAGAATTTTTCTCAGTTCCATTACTCTTTCATCGTATGATGACGCAGAATATCTGCATGGAAATATCATATGTACTTCGGTACATTAATATATATATATATATATATATATATATATATATATATATATATATATATATGATATGCGTAAATCACTTCGTGATTTAAGACTGTGCTTATTCTGTTGGATCCCGGGCAACTAGTCACTCATAACGAGTGCACCTCAGCACATGTATGGACTTCAGCCCTACGTTCATAGACATCTATGACGTAGTGCAGAGGGCAGCCACTAGAGGGAACCCAGCGAATAGGGATTATAAAGAATGGACACTTCGCGTCGGTACCTTTGATATAGCCGGACTGATTTCAATGACCTTCAAGCCAGCTAAAGCGTGAGATTCTGCTTTTCCCTAGAGGTGGCGCTGACATTACACCAGCTAGCAGTCGACACAGCGGAAATATAACACATATAATTAATACATCTAGGTACATTATGTACTCAAATAAAATAAATTGGATCCATAAAATAATAAATCCGTCATTAACTGTAATGTCTACACTCTATAGAGTTCCTTTATAATGAGAGTTGAGACGTTGACCCCAACAACAATTAGAATATGTAATGATGTGATAGTGCTGAAAATGGAAAAACCATATACCTATATTGTATTATATACAAATATTAAACGAATCCGATACTTAATTTTATAATATATTATATTATTTTATAATATAATTTATTATATCTGAAATATAAAATATTATTATTACAACTAGTTTGTCACTGAGAAATAAGGAATAGCCGTTAACTTGAATTTATTTGAAGCAAAGCGTTACTGGGTTATGCAATAAAGTAGCCGATGTTTGGATCCTGTGTCTTAACTTTATTCTCATTTATTATCTTAGTGTGTGCTCGATTACACTAACCTCTAGCGCTTGAAAGTGGAACTATACGCTGGCGCACAGAGAAACAAAACACAGGAAATTTCGCTCAGTGTCCATTCTTTATAATTCCTATTCACTGGGGAACCCAAGAGTTGGAACTTAAACTGAGACGATTCTGTCCGACACCAGGATGGGTATCCTGTGTGGCTTAGTGGATAAAGCATCAGCACGTAGAGCTGAAAACCCGGATTCAAATCCCGGTTCCAGAGAGAATTTTTCTCCGTTCCATTACTCTTTCATTGTATGATGACGCAGAATATCTGCATGGAAATATCATATGTACTTCGGTACATTAAAATAATATATAAACTTTCCTTTAGTTAGCGAGATACAGTATAACAACTTAAAAAACCTGAAATTATTTTTTAAAAACTTAAAAATCTGGAGCCTGATTGAAACATTTACAACACTATGACACTGCAAGTTATTTTAACTTACAGAACTTATTTTAAGAATGTGAATAAAGAAGCTCACTTATGATATGTACCGGTACTTCTACTATTCCTAGTTAAAAGATTGTTTCTGGCCCAGAACATTACGATTACCTTACTTCATTCATTACACACGACTTATTGGAATGTAAAAGAGAGGTATAGTGTTATAGTTCACATTATGCTGCTTTCACCCAGACCTCTTTAAGATGTAATAATGAAATAAAGGACAATGAATAATGCATCATACTGAGCGTATCCCATCGAAAAGCTCAATGAAGAGAAAGTTTTTATCATTCCCTCTTAAGTGCTGAGGATTTGTATTCACACGTAATGGCCCTGGCTGATTCGTCATGTACATTTCGCTGCCTGCAGCTAGTTCCGTGGCCATGGTCCTTTACGGAAGGCAGTTCTACCATATTACACACTTAAGAGTTACAGAGCCATGGTCTAACCTGATTCATATATACAACAGTATGAGGTACAGTTAACTAGTGATTGGTCTCGGTCAAGGCCCTCTGTGTATTTCTTTTCGCTGCCTGCAGCCTAGCGTTGTGCTCAGAATGGGTCTAGACCGTTCGTTTAAGATTGTGGCCCCATCTTCTTTATACAGTTCACAGCATTAGTAACCATGGCTCAAAAATCATTGCTTTGGCTAGTCTTAGCCTTTTTGAATAAGTTTTGCCAAGGCTCTTAAGGAATTTAATTTTGGCCTTGAATTTTAGAGCCTTTTCAAAACCCAATTCGATTATATTCAACTACAGGTTTAATTTACAGCCCGTTTCTCTAAGTCAGTGTTCTTCAACCTATCAACATAACAATACGATTTAAAAATAGTAAAGAGAAAGGCAAAATGTATGTATTTACACACAGCTTATAAATGTGAATTGTATAATACACATTCAATATAAAAATTACTCGATGGGTTAAAATGAATCAATTAAAAAAAAAAATAGAAGTATCTTACGTGAAGGAAGTTATGCATATTTAAATTTTATTTAAAAAAAGAGGCCATTCACTTCTAATATAAAAGTGCTGTTTCAGTTTCGTTTCACGGAGTTGCTTATAAAAGGTCTAAATCTTTACATGTCAAAGTGCATAAAAATATTGAAATATAAGGAAGTACACTTTAATCGTTCTAAACACTACAGAACACTTGGGCAACACACATTCCACGAAACAGCGGTTGAAAAACACTGCCTTAGCCGTGAGCAATCTATCAGCCAGGGATTTGGGAAGTTCTCCATTTCCCCCTGACATATACAATTGCGTTAATTATGGCGACTTTCCAATTCTTCCAGTCAATTCTGTACCCAGCAATGACTTAGGACACTGGGTACAGACGCTCTACATTTAAAACCCACTTCCTGGAAATTTTACCTTTATTTGTTTGGACGAAAAAATTTTTCAGTGTGGGGACTTACCTTACGACCTGCCCTATGTTATTTCAATCGGTCTCCATATGACCTGCATCCGTGTTATGAGCGTGGAATGAGTGTAATAACAAGGGGTTCATGCTCCGAGCAGCTTCTTGACTGTGTATCCCGGCACTGAGTAGAAGAACAGGAGCAGTACAATTGCCAGAGCCAGCACAGCCAAGATCTTGATGATGGCCCATTTGTAATTGTGCCACACGATGTACCGGATGGACTTCAGTGGATTCAGGAACCACATGAAGGATGCATCAGGCCGGCTGATAAACATAAAAATATTTTTCATTAGAATAATGTACAACATGACAGCTTGCAAGCAGGCTGAATTTCTGCAACAACTATCTCTTGGTCCGCGAAAAATATGACATAATTTTCGTGGAAGAGCAAACAAGTTTGAATTTTTATTATTTATTTTATTACAAAAACTACCCCCCATTGAGGGTAGCGCTTATGGACTCAGTATATCCTCAAAAAAATTATATGTAAATATAGTTATTAAATTAAAAAAAAAAAGAACAAAGAAAAGGGCATGAAAAATTACAATTGCTATTAATGTGGCACCATGTGATTAATAAGGATTTGACAGGATTTTTTTAACACAGTTATCACAATGTCTTCCCTCAGAGATGTTGGCAGAGCAAACTGAGATTTGATTTTTTTCCTTCTCTACCTCCTTCGTTCTGAACATTATTGAGAGATAGCACCACTGTTTGCGACAAGATGTATTCGCGTAAATATTGCGAGTAGACTACGTGGCTTAGATGAGGGGCTCGCAACAGGAACAGTTTTGCTGTGGCGCATACGTGGAATAGTGGCAGCATGATGCTTATGTCTACTTGAATTTATTTTCGTGTTTACATTTGTAATTACTAATAACCTATTTTAAGATCTTACATCATCTGCATTTTCTTTTGGTAGATTCAAAACACCGCCATTGTACTGCATAAACCTTGCATTCGACCCCTGATCACAATATATGCGAATAGGGACTTGACTAATGGAGTGAATTATTTAAGAATATAGTCGCAAATTTTACCACCATCATTTCGATTGTCTTTTGTTTGACACAGTTTGGTACGACCCGATGGCTTGTGGCCAATGTTGGTCTACTGTGCATATTATCCAGTTGTTCCTTATCTTCTATTATCTGTACCTCAGAGCATAATGAATGGAACTCACAAAAACATAACTTTTTAGGAAAGCAAAAAAAAAAAAAAAAAAAAAAAAAAACTCAAAGCAAGTATATGAAGAGCAAGCAAGGTCCTTCCATCCTTTGATATCTGAATTTAAAGAGAATACGGATTTTGTGCACTTCCATCTTCTTCCATGATGTGCTTATCTCAAAATCAGTAAAATTGGACTTCCATCCTTTTTGCTCTGAGGTACAGAATTAACTCGGTGTTCTCTTTAAAGTATGGCAGTTGTAATTTAATAAACCTTGTTCTGTAAGTTTCTCTCTATGTACAAATTGTATGGTGTTAGATCAATGCGAGGATTTCCTATTTCATCTAACATCTCTTCTGTTAGCATTCAGCATCACTGTTTTCGTTTTCTTGTCTACAATAGATCCACTATATGAAATTTTTCTTCTAATTAAAATTCTGTATACAGAGTGTCTGTCTACCTCCCCAAACTTAGTATTTGCAGGACTTCAAACTAAAGAAGTTTTGCAAATACTATATAAGTGAGAAGTGCTGTCTTACGAAATAAAATAATTAAGTTCAAAGTAAATTAACCAGCGCACTCAACTGTTACCAGTATGTGCTTTCTTGTATTGAATTAGGAAGCTAGTTATAATTGTTGATTCCTACGTCACAGTGTTTAGTGTCCCAAACTTTGAAAGTCATATATGTTCGTATGGTAGGATGAAATGATGTACACCTCAGCTGAATACACAGAATGGCCATTCATTTCGCCTACAGAGCTGCTTGGTGGAACAGTAGAAGCTCCAAGAATTTATCGTTAACTTCATCCTGATCGTATTTGTCCCTATCATAAAACATGACTCAACACACGAAAGTACTATCCATTTGCTCAGCAGGTACGAAATCATCTGGACCAGGGCGGCTTTTGAGGTAGTGCCAGTGTGTCACGGCAGCACCAATGAAAGAAACAGAAAACAATATCCTAAAAAGCAGTTGTAATAGTTTATTTATACACATTTTATTCGTATTTCATCTGAACGAGCGCGCGCACAGATCGGGACACACTCCTGTAGCATTTCTCCGAAATTGGAGCCAGTTCGGCGTGACACTGTCTGCGTCCATATAACATTGTACAAAAGGCTACTGATTCTAGTTTATATGCGTTTCTTATGGCAGACTCTGAGCCGAATTCAATTTGACTTAGTAGTTAACATTCTACCCGCTAGAATGCAGTAATGCAGAAATTTCGCTAGATGACAGGGTTGTTGGAGAACTATCAAGCGCAGACTTGCATGAAAACACAAGTTAAAGTTCCGCGCCAAATCTTAATGTAATCTTGCCAATTCAAAACTAATGCACACAACTTGGATTGGAATGTGTAAATTATTATCCATTTAACTATATTGAATGCAGAGATAGTCAGTCATGGTTCTTTTTAGAAAGATAAATATTTTTTTTCATATTATGTACCGGTAACACTATTTGTTAATGTTGTGTAATATTTGTTTTATTTCGCGGCAACTAAAATACACTGTTGCTAGTATTGATGCTTTTATTAACGCTACATGAGTTCTGTGCAGAACATGAACATGTGTTATTCAGGCTGCTGTCTTGGATTCATCGGCCTGTTAAATAACGTGCAAACGTTTTCATTTATTATCTATATCATTGTTTATTATCTATATCATTGTTTATCCGTGTGTTTTTGCCAGTAATTTTACTAGTTATAAAAGTTACTTGTATTTCACTAAAATTTTTGTATTATCTGTATCTGTAAATTTTGTTATTAGTTTCGGAAATGTTATTGTAACTGCTACTTGATGCATTATTAACTGCACACCTGGTAAAATAGCTGGTTTAATTAATGTGCTTTATTTAACATAATGTAAACGTGAGCTGTGATTATCACTTTTGCTAGGGTGATTTGCGTACAACCTATTTTCATTTTTGGCACCACTGCCAGAATACCTCACCAGTCGCCACTGATCTGGACATTACCTGCAATTATCATTAGTCTGAACAAAGTGATCCATACAATGACCTCCTAGTTCCCCGGATCTAACACTGGTAGATTTATTTTTATGAGCTACATGAGAACCCTCGTTTATGAAATATTTCGAGACTGAAAATATTCTCACAGAAATAATTACTGCAGCAGCCACGGATATTAGGCATAATGTTGGCGTCTTTGAAGACACACGACAAAGCTTCTTGTGACGCCTTCATCTTTGTGTCGACATTGGTCGTAATTTTGGACATTTAATATAACTGTGTTAATTGAAACACAAGTAATAAATATTATTCCTGATGTGACGTTTTCTTACCAATTCTGTAACTACATAAGAATGCGCTTCCTACTTGTGCGGTATTTGAAAAACTTGTTTAGTTTCGAGTCCTCTACAACTCTACAAAGTTTGGGAGGTAGTTCATAGACATTCCTTGGGAATGGCGATATTAGGAAATTTCTTATGGAATTTCCCTTCTGTGCCCTGTAACTCAATGTCCACAGAAGTATCTTTGCTGTCCTAATGTATAGGCCTGCTCTAGTTATGACCACAATCAACAAGTAATTATCAGAAAATGAGCCACCCATTTTTTCACATCAAGTAAAATAAAACACTGCTCACCTGAACTTAAAGAGACAGACTTAGTAATGTGTAGATTTCCGTTACAAGTTGGATAAAGAGGTCTTCTATTACTAAAAGATATGCTGCAAGTTTTGTGGTGGAGCAATGGTTGTTACGGTTGGTGCCAGTATGCAACATACTTATAGGTAGCTACACTCTTTAAAAATGGTATTATGTATTCTAGAAGTAGGTCTATAGCTGCTTATGGATGTGAAGGTTAGAAAATATAAAAACGGAAAGAAAAAATAAATAGATTGGAGTAGAAACAGATCTCTGCAGAAAAGCAACCAGAATATCATGGACAGAAAGAATTAAGAACGAAGTTTCCCGAAAATGAATTAAAGTTAACAACACTGCAGTAGATAAAATAACTGGAAAACAATTACTATAGTACGGACACATTACATTCAACGTGTGGTTAACAAAACAAAATCATGAATGGATCCCACAAGGCAGGAGAGAAAGGGGAAGACATACATAAAAAGATGAAATCTAATGGTAAAACTTTCTACCTAATTTTAAGAACTAGAAGTTCCTACTTACAGAAGCAACAATCATAAAAACTAGCAATTTTAGCACTTATCATTAATCATAATTTCAAACTACTTTTCCAAAGAGGAGAACAAAGGAGAATGTAGAAAATATTAAGGGATATTTTAATACGGAAATGCTATGCACTTCATTTAAGCATCATCATCATCATCATCATCATCATCATCATCATCATCATCATCATCATCATCATCATCATCATCATCATCATCATCATCACATATATACGTGCATGAAGGATACATCGTGCTTTGCTAAGAATAGATCATTTCATTACTGGTTTTAAAGTCAAAAAAACTAAGTGCAGAATTTTTAATGTAAGAGATCCCTAGCTATGAGAGAGTCACGACTGTTCTTATTAACCTATTATATGATTGAGAACAAGGGATTCGTCAATATTATATTTTTATTTCCTTTTTAGTTAAACTTCTCACAAACTCACGGCAAAAAATGCGAAACATTTATATTTTCTTACTTTTCTTTACAAGGTATAAATTAACACTATTGTTAACCATATCTGCTGTACCGAATATATTTTGGTCACCACAATAATATACCGATATTTTTTTACCGACATTTCGTTTAATTAACAATTAACATTTAAATTATTTTCTACTCATAAACATAAAACCATTTGTATAAATACCTCAAGTAAAAGAAGAAAATTGAAGTATTTCGCTTTCTTTTCCGGTCAGTATAGTTAAAAATTAAAATAAAATAATTTAGATGCACCTAAAATCCCCGGGAAAGAAATTTTGGGAGAGATGGGACATTATTTCGCATTTCAAAATGCTTGAAGCTCTTCCTTCGTTTACTTACTTTGGTTTATCCAGAGGATCTGGCTCATTGCGACCTAGGCCTGCTGGATTCTTCTCAGCTTCTTCTCGAGTAAGCAGGTGAAGCTCCGCCTCTACTTTGCCCTGAATAAATTATATTGTTATTCAACAAAGCTCTCACCTACACTGGATTTGCAGTTAATCCATGAAAAACATTGTACAACTATCTAAAGATGAAAAACAATGAAAGTACAACACGTGAATAAACTAAAATAATATGGCTACAGATAATTTCAATATAAATCATATAGAACTACAACAATTTGATGCGTGTTTGTATGTAAGACAAGAGAGCTGATAATGGTATGAATACATTTCAATAACAAATACTCACCGTAAGTTCCATCTCTTCATTTTCTTTCTTGACATAAAATGGCCACCATCCTTTAACTCTCTTTTGTTTGAAGATGTTAACCATGGGAACAGAGCCGTCAGTCTTGAGCATATCCAGGGTGCAGAGTTTGGAGGACTTCGCACCCCGTGGAAACCGATTTAAGTCTAATGTAATGGCACCTGTAATGAACGTAGGCACAGTAAGAAAAAAATATGAATTTACGTCAACTATTAATTGAACTTATATTTTAAAATGTCCAATGTTAATAGAGTACCAATTATATTCACAATTTAATTTTCAAAGAAATACCATCATATTAGCTTAGAATGTACATAGGAACACTAGACTGACGTAAGAGTTCTATGGCGTGTAGTTACATACTTTTCTTGTTTGTAGGTACAATATTTTCTAAATCTACTATTAAATATTTTGAGATTCTCTTAATTGTATCAGTACTGTTTGTTTGTTCATTATGTGAAGGATAAGGGAAATTTAGTCTATTTCAATGCTGCAAAGAAATTTATTTCGAAAACTTAATCAAAATATATGTGTCCAGTATATGTACAAAAAAAAAAGAGAGAGAAAGAGAGAGCATTCCAGTATCATCTTCAAATTAAAAAGTTGAGTATAAAGTGTAAATTGGGGGGGGGGGGGAAAGAGACGTTACAATACTTAAGGTGTAATTGTTTGTCTTATTTGAACTGTTGTATTGGTGAAGCGTAGTGAGTCAGTGAAGTTATGGTTTACAATGGCAGTGAAGAGTTTCGATCAGTGATAATTTATCATGTCAATGAAATGTGTTCTATAGTGTCAGTGAAATGTGTCCTAGCGTCAGTGCAGTGAGTGAGATGAGAATGAAGTGAAAGGTTATCAATATCAATGTGAAACTTATGTAGGGTCTATACATATGAGGGTTGTAATAAAAAACTAGGTTCACTTATTATTATTATTATTATTATTATTATTATTATTATTATTATTATTATTATTAATAGTAATTATTGTGTATTATTTTTATTGTGTGTAATTAAGTTACCACTGCTACCGAGTGTTTGCCCACTTGCAGTGTAAATAAATACATATACTTGATACAGAATTTTTCCCTGAATTATATGGCAGACTTTGTATTTGTGATATGATGTAAGAGTCAATCCACGAATAATACGAAATGGAGGTAATATTTTTTACCAAAAAATCAAGGTGTCTTTATTTGAAAAAGTAACAGAAAATGGCAGATGACTCGAAATTGTTTCTTGATTTCTTAGACGTTATCCTATGATAAATTAAATGGCATATAGGTCTACAATATGCCTCCAAAAATGCGCCGCAATTTACAAGGTGTATAACAACCCTTACACTCTAAAAATAGGAACAAAAAATTTTCAATGAAAACATATAAACAAGAGCTGTAAAACAAAGATATAGCCTCACCTCTCGCCCCTTCCTTTTATTAGTTATATGAATAAGTTAAGTTAACCCCTTACCGCATAATGGGACAGATATGGCACATACCGGTTTTATATTCATATAACTTATAATATAAGCATATAATATTTCAAACTGGATACTGGGACAGATTTGGCACACTGTCAAGAATTGGATTTGACCATTATGTGACATCAGTTGAGAAAGAAAGAACTATTTAAGTTATTTGAATATAAAACTGGTGTGTGAAAGACTGTCCCATGCAGTAAGGGGTTAATTATGCATTGAAGAATAGAATCTCATGAAGGAATAATGGTCAACAACCTTCGAAATTTAGATAATACTCTTTGCTGATGAACGAATTCTTATTACCAAAACAAAAGATGAACTCCAGCATGCTGTCTATAACTTACAACAATTAGCAAGGTCATTTTATTTGGAGTTATCTATGAATAAAACCAAATTTTTCAACAAGTTAATTCTTTTAATTATATACGTTGTGAAAAGTTGTCCATTGAAGGAAAAGATATGTCTATGAAATTATAAAATTTATAACGATTATGAGAATCATAAATCCACTTTTTTAAACCCTCTCTAGTATAAAAGCACACTTGGCTCAAAATTTGCAAAACTCATGTAGGTAGTGCGTATATGTGTGTCACAGAATATGATAAAATTTTTGATCAAATATATATGATCAAATGTAAGATTTTCAGTATATTACACTATGTCAAAGCTTTCATCACAGTTCTAATAATGGATCCACAACAGTTCTATGCTTGTTGCAACTGTAAATGCAGAAATGGGTATTGCATTAATACTAAAGAAGAAATCAAAGAAAAAACGTATTTCGTCGGCTTAGAGTGTAAACCTGCTAACTAACAAAATGGAAATTTTACAGGGGAAACAAAAAACTGAGTATAAATTAACTCTGAAACTTTAGGACCAAATCCAAACTACAGGTGGTGAAGTTTCAGAGTTAATTTATACTCAGTTTTTTGTTTCCAATGTAAAATTTCCTTTTTGTTAGTTAGGAGGTTTATTCTCTAAGGTTTAGAGATTGAGGTAGGGAGAAAAGATACAAAAGGAATCCATCAAATTCTACTGAGAGAACTTCAGTGTGAAGATGTGAAATCCTATATGTACTAAGTATTTAATAATGAATGATGAAACATTTCATGTGACTCATAATGTGATATTAAAAGTTTTGTGGTTTTCACAGACCATGTGTACTTAATGTCTGCCATTTTATTTCTTCTTAGTCACAGATTTTATCAAAAGTATGATGATGACCATACCTTTTACCACAGAACTATGTCACAGCTAGATGTGATGAAAGATGCTATATTGCACTGTAAAAGATTTTATCATATACATTTTACCAAACTTCTGTGACACAGAAATTTGATAGTGTAATATAGGCCTAGAATAACAGCTGGTATTCAGTTTGGTATCTTAAAAGGAACCTGGACATCTTACAAGAATTACTTACACAGACGTTACTATAGATTGAATTGGATGCAGCACGTAGAGAGGATAGATAATGGTGGAATACCCAAACAACTTCTAAACTATTATCTTAAAGAGAAGTAAAGTTTGGGACAACTGAATAAAATTTAAGGGTATACACTACTAAGTTTTAAAACTTCCACAATTTTTGTCTGAATTGAATTAAATTTTAGTCACTAATTCCTTTCATTAAGATCAGAGGATGTTGAAATTTTAAGATTTTTTTATTTGTAAATTTTGTTCATAAAAATTAAATTGAAAATTTTCACCAGAACTCAGTAGTGCACCCCTTAATGATTGACTGGGACCATAACAGGCCACGGGTTCTAAAACAGGGAGGATGATGATGATGATGATATGACGACAACGATGATTTTGGGATGAAATGTAATCGCAATGTTGAATGCTGCACACACTCACCCAGAAAGTCGTCTGCTGAGAAGTGGTCAGCATCCCACACCTGCAACTCGAGCCTAGCTGGAATCTTGCACTCAGTCTCGTCCCACGAGAACAGAGACTCCTTCCTCGAGATCACGATCTTCTCCTCTGCCACGAGGTAGTCGAATGGGTATATGAAGCGCCAGTTGAAGTTTCCCTCACCCGTTAAGGAGCGGTAGTGGATGTCTGTGCACTGGCAGTCCTCTGGACCTTTCAGCCAACTGCAGCAACACATTCACTACTGAATAGAAGACTTTGCAATGTAACAGTGGCAGCTCGTGCTTCCACATTCAAATTAGCTGTTAGTGGAATTCACAGAAATTAGAACACTAACAGTTCATCAAGACAGCAGTAATGGATCATTGCTCCACATTCAGATTAATTGTTACCATTCTTCACAAGAATAATACAAAATAAAAATAAAATAAACTCATACTGCAGCAATGGCGGCTCAAGTCTTTATATACTATGTACCACTTAAAGATATTAAGAAATAAGTGACAATTTATTGTAAAGACTAGTTTATTACAGGGTTCCCAGAAACATCAGAAAAAATACGGGACACTCAGCACTGATTTAACAAATTGAGCTTCAGTGTTTATTTTCCATTGTGCTTATCCATGTTCTCTTTCAACAGATTAAAACAATACAATAAAATCAAATTAAATACAGGTACTATTATTGAAAATAAAATACCGGTACCCTTCGTACAATACTTTTCTGAATAGTATATTTCTTGTCACAATTGCTTGTTCTGAAATATTAAGTAATGAAATAATTTTACTGTTTTTATATGCAACTTGTTTTTCTTATCAGTCCATAGTGAGTTCATGCAGGAAAACAGTCTTTGAACATTTGTATTTGTACCAGGGATGTATATATATGCATTTTGTTACTTTTTAAAATTTGGTAACTTTTCATCAACACTTAAAAATATACACCAAAACTACATCTAAATGTTTTTATTTAAGAATTTCTCTCGATTCACTATCTTCTTTGGAATTCAGAACATTTTTGACAATTATCTCATCAAACAAGTGACATTCAACAATGTTTGCAGTTTGCTTCATAGTATGAACTGTTCTAACAACATTGTATGCATTGCATGTCATCTCCCATGCTACCAATGTAGTGAATTCTGATGTCACCGACATTGATGGAGACTGACATTTATAATAAAATAACAGTTGATATTCCCAGTTTCGTTTTTTCATTCACTAATGTTACAATATGGGATAAAAACATATGCCTTTTTGGACAGTAGGACATATTAAAGAAAAAAGTTTTACAGAACATATGGGAATCTTGATTTATTAATATACTTTTTTACGTAACATGATGTAGAAACTCTCCAAGTTTAGCATGGTGATCAGTGCAACCTGTCCTGCAGACATCCAGATGGTATTCAACCTCCCGCCAGGTGTTTTATACCATATTTGGCATTACTAGTGCAATTGCATTTGTAATGCTTTCCCTCGCTTCCTCTAAAGTGTAAACTGTTTATTGGTACAAAAACACTCTTCACAAAGCCTCAGGAGGAGAAGGTCGGATGACCTGGAGGTCAGGCAAGGGGCCCTTCTCTTCCGATCCATCTACTGGGAAATTGTTTCATCCAAGAAATCGTGCACTGCAACTTTGTAATGGGGTTGAGCACCATCTTGCTGAAACATTGATCCTAATACTGTACTGATGATGCCTGGATTATTTCCCATACTAAATGTTGTCGCATTGTGCCGTTATTTTTGCACCATCCTATCCTTTCCTTCTATTTCTGTAGTAATGATTTTTTGTTATTTATCCATCGTGACTGGTATCCTTATTTTCTTTCTTTTCTGCCAGATGTCTTTTGCGAGACTTTCTTTTATTTAATTTTGTTTTATCTTTTATACATATGTGGAAAGCCAGTTTATTTCCAGGTTGATTCTGTTCTTTATTGGTTCGTTTCATAATCTTTTTTCATTGGTCAAATTTAAAAATTTCTTTCCAATTCGTTGATTGGTTGCCTTTTGGTTCTGGTGAGTGGAGTGACTCAGTGGAGCAGGCAGTCAGTTGGAGATGGGACGTCAGTAAGAGATGGGCTCTGGAGAGAGTCAGAGATAGGACAGCGTATCAGTCGGAGATGGGACGTCTGTGAGACATGAGCCTTCTTCATAGAGAGGGACCATGGGAGAATAGGACTTCGGTGGGGCGACATTGAAAACGGTCTTGGATGGTCGGGTTGCTGCTTTTGGAGAACAATGAGCCATGGGCTTCGACTAAAGTATCGTGAGAGGTTTATTTTTATTCAACTCTGAGTTTGCTATTTCATTTGGACTTCATTTTTCATTATTATTATTATTATTATTATTATTATTATTATTATTATTATTATTATTATTAGTCCATTTTGTTTCGTTTATTCATGTTTTGCTTATTTCACTCCCATTCACTAATTTTTCATATTTCTTTATATGTTAGATTTACTGCCCCATACATTCAGCATTCTATAGATTTATTCTGGTTGTGACTTTGAGGTATTTTGCTGAGTTGTGTTTGAAGGAATTGCTTTAGTCTGCGTATCTTATGCATTCAACCAACTCGAGTAAGTTGTATTACATTTTCATGCTTTCATTGGTTTATCTACATTAATTATTACGGAGTTTTGTAATAGTGAATGTGGGTGAATTTATTATTCCTTTTTCGATTTTCCATGAGCCATTCTCGTATCACCCCAGATGTTGGTACCGGTATGTGATACAGTTTGATTCAGACATTGATATGGTTCCCTTTTCTCATATTTCTATCTTTCCATTATTTATTATTCTCTACTCTTATCTATAATTTCAAATATATTTATACATTGTTACAGATTTGCATACCGGTTACATATTTTATTGTTATATTTTCATGTTATTATTGTTGAAGTTTGTTATTACCTCGTTTTAGGTTAATAAATTTGTTATTGAGGTAAATGTTTAAATATTTTGTTTCTTTTGATTATAAATTCTTTCCCATTCCAACAAGATATTCATCTTTTTCAAGGGTTCACGACCAAATAGCGGTTATTGGTGACCCAATACGGTTCAGCACATGCACATGGTACATGCATTACATCCTTGATTAACTTACTCTTTTGTTGTATGAACTGGAAGAGTTTCTGTATTGTACGTACCAGTATAAGATAAAAAAAAAATAAAAATATCTTTCTCTATTTTAAAACATTGAGCATCCATATTCAAGTTTATTGTTAGTGTGGTTCGAAAAAAAAAAATTAATGGAATTAAATAATACAAATATAATAGAGAAAATTATAAACAATATTCATCATCGTACAGTTCACTATGGAGCAGTGGCGGCTCGTGTCACCACATTCATGTGAAGGTGCACAAACAAATGAATGTTGGGTAGTTCACTTAGCAGAGATTAAAACAACTGGCAGAGTTGATTTTAGTATCCACGTTCATGTGAAGTGTTGAGTGAAATCAATGTCAGAAATTATAATGTTTCCATTGATGTATTAATCTAATCTTTTTATTTTTATTTATTTATTTTTTCGTATTTTTCAATTGATATTTCAAGCATGCTTATTACCTTGCCGATTATTTTTAACTGTGAATGGCACTGACATAAAATTTTGTGTATTTGTAAGACTACTAACCCTTTCACATAGATGTCTGACATCTTCTCTCCAGTGAAGAATGCATCATCTTCAAGGACGACTTCATCTGTGTTCCAAATTATGATGCGCAGTTCATATGCTTTAGGCTTTCTCGGAGATATGTCCAGAGCAGGTCCAGGAAGAGGCATGTCCATGGGAAACATATCCACCCACATTTCTAGTTTCCCCTATCACAACAAGGAAAGGAGAATAATACTTCAAAGGGAATATAACAAAATATAATGCTAAGAAATATTGTTGCATATTATTTTATTGCAAACTTATGAAGAAATATGCATATTTATTTTTATGCTAAAAATGGCAAATTTCTTCATAAGCTTGCAATAAACTAATTTGTAACAACTTTTTCATAAAAAAATATATACATAGGCTACTGTACATCGCATATTTAATAAATTTGCAAGAAAATAATATGCAACAATTTCTTTGAGCACTGTATATTAGTTTGTTAGTAGCTAACAAATTAGTCTGCAAGATAATATCCGCTGTCTTTATTAGTTCAAAATATTGTTTTCAGGAAACGTTATTATAAGGAATCTATTTTCAAAATATAACGGTTTTCACACAGAAATGTGTTTACTACACTGCCTACTGGATCGCATCTTATGGCTGCTTACACTGCCTGCTCAATCACCGCTTATGTGCGAGTAATGAAAAAAGTTATTTTGCCGCTAGGTGGCAGGTAGTGCCTACCACTATTAACATTATCAATATATCCAAAGCACCCTAAAATAACTATTGTTATGACGTCCTTAAGTACCAGAGGAGACAAGGGCTTAGGGAAAAGATGGCCCAGGGTGTCCGGATCTTTCCACAGCGCTTAATGTGTAGTAATATTAATACTGAACTTAAAACTTAATTTTTTTCTATGCCAATGGTCGGCAGGTTGTGCATTTGTGATGTCGGAGCAAAATTGGACTAGAGGAAGACAGCAATCGCGTAACACCAAGCTATTACAGTTGTGTAATAATAAGTGGTTCAGGGGAATTGTTTACATTCTAGTTTTATTTATACGTTGTATTGTATCTATACAGGATGACCCGTACGTAATGTCATTCATTTCAGGGGCTTATTCTTTGAAATATTTCAAACAAACAAGTTAAATATAATTTTGCTCGTTTTTATTTCCTTATCGAGATAAGAATTATTGTATATGAAATATTTCATAGGATTTTTGTGAAAGCCATTGGTTTAATTCCCAATATGCTCAGTCAATTTAAGGGAACGGTGTATTATTTTTAATAATTAATTGAAAGAATTTTAGTTTTGTCCTTTAAATGTATAGAAATTTGATCCGAACAAATGTAACATTGTAAATTTCCTTTTGCTGAACGAAAAGTTACATTTCTTCGGATCAAATTTATTAGTACATTATGCGGCGAGCCTATAATGATAGTAATTAAGACGCGAGGATGTTTATGAAACGAGCACAAGCGAGTTTCATAATTTTCATACGAGTGTCTTAATTACCATTATAGGCAAGTTTCATACGACTTTTTATGCTCGACCATATTTCTAACTTGAAATTATTCATAAGTATTCATGTTATTCTTATGTAACTGGGGAGCGATCTCGTAAATTGTGAGATGTGCGCAGACGCGAAAGTATTGATTTTTTCTGGGCAACGAATGTCGACGACCTTGATATAATCTAGAGAGTAAGATAAACGTTAAACTTGATATAACCTTGAAATTGAATTCGACATTGAAAAACGAGATGACAAATTGAATTTATTTGAATATTATTTACAATGAACGCTAATTATTATAGTAACAGAACATAACCTTCTGCGACAGTATTGGATTTCTAGCCTGCGTGACTTTTGCTAGTTGTCTTTCGAATGCATATCCGAGAATAATCGAAAACCTGAACTTTAATGAATAGGTGTACTTTAATGATATGCAAAGGACTGCTACCAGGTGTATAATTACTACATTTCGGCATGGTCGAGCATAAACAAATTTAAAGGACAAAACTGAAATTATTTCAATAATTTGTTACCATAATACACTGCTCTCTTAAGCCGTTTGAGCATATTGGGAATTAAATCAATGGCTTTCCCAAAATACGCTAAGGAATGTTACATATAAAAACCAGTTTTGTCTCAAAAAGAAAACAAAAACGAGCAAAATTTTATAAAATAATCATATCCACGAAATTAGATGTAGGCCTATAGGTCGTCACTGTAGAATTCACTATTGAAGCTTATCAGTTACATTGTTCAGTTGAACCTTCTCTCCATGCTGTGCTCAGTATGCAGAGTTTGCCGAGCAAAGAGCGTGGCGGCTCCATGGTATGACATCACAGAGCACGGAACATGCCGGCCACTGTTCTATGCAATACTACATCCAAACACAAGTTATAATTAACGGGTTTGTATCATATAAACACAATTATACAAGTAGGCCTATGTTTGCTTTAGGTGTTTATAAAATTATTATTAAATACTGGTAACGCAAGAAATAATATCTGAAACTGAGAGAAAATATTTCAACAAGTTTATAAACATATTTACGAAGAACTATATGCTTCCTGTAACCGAGCTAAGAGATTATTGGAAATCATGGTTCGAATTAGCGACAATATGGTTGTAACTTCCTGCTTGTAAAATATATAAAATAGTAGTTTCTTCAAAGCCATGGAAATGCTATACGGACACTACGCCTATTGTTTTATTAAATTCAGTACTGCCAGAAAGTAACTTCCTTATACATAAAAAGGCCCATTTGAAGTGTGACAAATTTTGAGCTCGTTAAAAAAAATCCCTCCACCCTGAAAAGAAATGCTGAGTAAAATACTGCAAATAGATCATTTACTCCATACTTTTGGAAATATTAAATTATAATTCATTGTGTTTTACGAGATATTGTATTCTGATCCTTTCCACTTCTTATTGCTGTAATATCATGGACGACAGATAAGTTACACTTACAATGACAAGAAATTAGCTTAAGATTTTAATAGGAAAAACTGATACCAGTGTAAATATATTATAATTAATATTATGTTTAGGAAACCAAGTTTCATATCTCCTACAAAAAATCTTGTTTAGAAAACAACATTAAATTAAATATATTTTAACTCGAATATTTCTTATTTCTAATATATTTTAAAGAAAAAACCACGTAATTAATAAACGATTACTTCTAAGATTTCAAATTAAAAATTATAATTCACTCTACACACTTAGCACACCCAAACCAATGGCAGTTACTTGCTGCGCTCTAGTGTCGAAACTGGGCAATAATGGTCCATGCGAGACTCAATGCTAAAAAAAGTATATTGTTATATCTTTGACAGAAATTTTCTGACAGTTTTTCGGGTAATTTTATTGTTAATAATTAACATGGTAAGAATGGATCTCCTTTTTTTTTGGTAAAAATTCAATAGTTTTACCTGCTCTATTCCAGGTTTATCAGGATTGTAGAGAGGTCTTGTTTCAATGTGTTCTGGGACGAGCTGGCAACCAATTCTTGGAAATTCATGCCATCGGTGAAGTACAGCTAGCGCCATATGTTCCTCCAAGCCTGGAAATAACATGGCATTAGTAACAAATAATGCTTAAATATATTAACTATAAGTAGCAAATAAATATCATTTGAGATACCTTTAGTGTTCATGTTACAGTCACTGTCATCTGTCTGCAGGAAGAAAGTTTGACGACCAACTTTCACTTTGCCGTTGCTATAAGAAGGACCATCTATCTTCGCATCCTTACACAGTTTGCCAAGTATTTGCGTTGGCTTCATAGGATCTCTCCATTGGTTGTAGCCAAAACTAAGAAGAAAATGATGTCAGGTACATAAAGCACTAATAATAATTAATGGAAGAACAGCCATCCTGAACAACACGAGCGAAATGTAACCTGCTACTGATAATAAATTATTTAACAATGTTAGTTAATTCAATATATAGCATAGATAAATCTGATAAGTGAAACTTACAATAATTTACAGGATACTGTATAGATACTATATAGACTACATAATAATTCTGCACAAATTCTCATATAATAGCTATTTGTATATATTGTCACGATGACTCAGTACTAGAACAGAGGGCTTATAAGCCAGGGGTCCCGAGTTCAAATCCCAGTTGATCCATCCTGAATTTATAAATTCTGCTGGGCAAGCCCGTGGTCCAGACAACACTGAAGTTTTCTCTAGGCACTCTGGTTCCCCTCTGAAATTCTCCACCACCACCACATCATCATCATCATCATCATCATCATCATCATCATCATCATCATCATCATCATACATTACGAGTGTAATGTAGATCCACTGTCTGTGGTGCACTCTGGATAGTCTCTGACGAACTAAGTTGTCTACACTTCTCGGTACTAGCGACATCTATAACCGCACTCTTGTACAGTCATGATGAATAACGGAAAATTAAAGGTCTGCCATTGAACAAAGAAAAAAAAAAGTATACCCGATATTGGAAGCAATAACAGTGCATTTTAAAAGACAAAAATAGGTATTTAAAAGAGACGTAGATGTTAAAATACGTAATTGGTTCATAATGAGACTATAAGCATATTCCTTCCTTTCCATTGGACCATTTTTTTTATATAAGATACTGTTATGTGTGAATGAAAGTCTATAGAAGCCTGAGAGGTTTACACAAATCATCGAAAATCATTTAAGAAAGTCTCTCTCTCTTTGTCTACTATCTTTGCAATTATTATCTAGTCCGAGTGAGTAAAAATTTGAACTGAATCGGAAACGAGAAGTGGAAATAATTTTATACAGAGTGAGTATAAAGTATGGAACAATGCTTGTAACTTTTTTATTTTGATTTTATGAAGGAACTATTTATACAAAAGTTGTAGGGCATCAAAAAAGGAGTATTTTGAACATGTTTTCAAATACTATGCTTTTGATTTATGAAGAGTGTGCCAATAAGTCTGTTTTTTTTTTTAATGGCACTATGTACTTATTTCCCATTTTTGGATTCTTCAGATCTCATATTTTTTCGCCATTTATAAACTATTCTTTTGTAAAAATTACCTTTTTTGATGACAATGTATGTGTACTGAACAAAGGGAAATTTTAATGTTTCAGTACATCAATTTGAGGAGGCTTTGGATTAAACAATTGCAGACAAAAGCTAATAGAAACCTGAAGAATCCAAAAATGGGGAAATAAGTATATGGTGCCATTTAAAAAAACGGACTCATTGGCACACCCTTTTTAAACATGAAAAGCATAGTATTTCAAAACATGTTCAAAATATTCCTTCTTTGATACCTAAAACGTTTGTATAAAAAGTTTCTTCATAAAAATAGAAATAAGAAAGTTACAAGCATTGTTCCATACTTTTTTATAACCCTGTACATCAAGCAATTAATTTCTTTCATGAAAACTTTTTTTTTTTTTTTTTTGCTTCATACTAGCTTCACCGCCTATTTATTAGTTTAGTTCTCGTAAAAAAGAAGAAAACTGTCTGATGTTTCTTACAGTGGATCACTAATGATTTTTTGATCTTAAAAGAAACCTATTAATTTTTTTTACCAAAAATTATATTTCATATGCATCATTTCCAGATAAATAGGTAGACACTAAACATGAAGGAAAGCGCACTTATAGTTCAGGAAAAATTGCTGTATACAGATTCTGAAAATGTGCATTTTTGTAAAAATGTAAATACAGTAGACACCTATGTATTAGTTTCCTACACATTGAGTCTCTGAATCTATACCTAAATTAAGACTGATTATGAAGACTATTATGTACTTTTACGTAGGGCCACAGCAATATGTTCAGGGGGCTGCGGATACAGAAACTGTTCACATACATCAACACTCGTTGTTTCACGCTCACTTACTCTTCGTATTTGCGTGCAATGCCGCATGTTGCTCTGTGCCTGCTGTAGAATCTGTTCTCCAGGTCGATGCGAGTCTCCCCAATCATGTCGTCGGAGCCCACCAGGTCCCAGTCCAGAATCTGCACTGTCAGCATCGAGTCCTGTGGGAACGTGGCTTCTATTTCGAAGCACCTGTAACATATTACTCACATATGGAGAACTGCAGCATTCTAACAATATTTCGACAAATTATAAGCTGATATTTTTCTACCAGTAACCTAATAACCTACATTAACTTGGCCCTGCAGCACATTTGATATTAGTTTTTGGACTACTGAATTAAATTGGCCATAAATGCTGGTAAGCGTGATGAGAGATACCGATATTTTGATATATTCAAGCAAATAATTATTTGGAACCTGAGTTATTGATTTTATTTTTGGTCAAAATCGATGTTATTTTAGAGATTTCTAGTATTATTTTTAAAGGCTTTTGGGGATACCGGAAACGTGTAAAGAATTTAGTGATTTTTATGTTTTAATTGTATTAAAAACAAAATTTAACATATCAACAGAACTACAAGTTAATATTTTGACAATTGAACCATCATTATGACGAGACCTGTATACGAGGGGGGTCATTTCATAAGTCATGGTAACTACATTATATCAGCCAATAAAGCTGCAGGAATAGAAATTCACTATATGCGATTGAAGGTCACTGTAATGTGCTTCGCAATACTAGTACTTTTAAGAAGTATTGCGGGATATAGCTATTGGACAAAAAATGAAATGAAGATATTTGGAATGAATTAAACATTTTTAAATTAACTTACTTACTAAGACTTATGGTCTTTAAGGAACCCGGAGGTTCATTGCCGTCCTCACATAAGCCTGCCATTGGCCCCTATCCTGAGCAAGATTAATCCAGTCCCTACCATCATATCCCACCTCCCTCAAATCCATTTTAATATTATCTTTCCATATAGTCTCGACCTCCCCAAAGGTCTTATTCCCTCTGGCCTCTCAACTAACACTCTATATGTATTTCTGGATCCGACCATACGTACTACATGCCCTAACCATATCAAACGTCTGGATTTAGTGTCCCTATTTATGTCAGGTGAAGAATCTTTGATGTGGTCGTGCCAGAGAATCAGTCTCATTCCGAGGCTTATTTTGAGTTTTCGTAATAAGCTGTTTTTTACGGTGATCGGTTGTTAGCCCTTTGCCCAACCCCCAGGCTGGAGGACCACTCCTTATCGGCTGTCCGCGACTGCTTATTCAATATATTCGCAGCTACCCTCCATATCTGGAGGCCATCTCCCATATCCGCAACCTGAGGATGTGCCATGCCATGGTGATAGGGACCCACAATACAGACAAAATAAAGTTATATAGGGATAACTGGAAAGAATATGTTGAAAGAAGGACTGGATACATCATACCAAAAATAATATTAGATTATAAGCCAATGGATAAGAAATATTGGCAGGCCAAGAAAGTGATGGACACAACTCTTGAACTGAAAACTATAAGAACGGAACGAACCTTCATGGCTTAACCTATGAATGATTGATGATGATGATGAACTATTATTAATCATCATATGGACATTATATTGAATCTTAATCACTTTCACTTTTAGAGGCAAGGGCAGGAAGTAGTTTCTCACAACTCTCCTCAAGTGGCATTTATATTAGAAATAAGCAATGCAATATTTTATTTACTTCTATTGCTACAAAATCTACAGTAATAGTCTTCATAAAAATAAAAAATAGAACTCTGAATCCAAGAAACTTGGCATTTTTATCTTATTCCTTAATTACATTTCTGAAAATAAAAATTCTCATCATCTTAAATTATGTGCTATGCCTAAAATTCACTTCATTTTTCAATTAAAAATGCGTTATTTTGAATATATATATGTATATACTTCTTCTATGACAATATTATTACGTTTTCTCCAGAAAGCGTCAGTTTTATTATTTATGTTAAAGCAACAGATTCTGTTAATTAAAGTCACTCACTAATTCACAACCCATTCTCATTCGTTAATTCAACTACCGATTTTTGTAGGTCTATTCCTTAATTTTCATTAATTAGTTAATTCATTCATTCATTTTTATTTTGTCAATCAATTATTCATATAATCAAAAATGTATTCACTCACTCACTCACTCACTCACTCACTCACTCACTCACTCACTCATTCATTCCATTAAGTATTTCGGTTACGAAGTCATTTATTCATGTATTCATTTCTTCATTTATTATGTTCTTTAATTACTCATATATTTACTAATCCATCCTCTTCCACGCTTGCTCATACATTACTTAATTAATTACCTAGTTATTAATTCTTTCATTCATAAATTTATTCAATTCATTTCATTCACTCAATCATTAACTCATGTTTGTTCACATACAGTAGGTATTACTTTATTTGACCATGTATTTAACTATATTAATTCATTACTTTGCATCACTTATTCATTCATGTTTGCTCACTAACTCATTTAATCTCATTTTCATTTATTCACATATTAATTAATACACCTATGCATTCAACTTCCTCATCACGCTCCTACACACTGGGTATATAATGTACTCACTTGCCGAACACGGGATTCAGCTGCTTGGAGATGTAGTTTTCCTTGTCACTGATACGCTTGGAGCCCAGCTGCAGCACCACGTATGGATCTGCTTTGCCGTTCAGGTCCATGGGGTGTAGGTCATTTGCCTTCACAATATACACGCGCACCAGCACGTGGATAGGATCGTTACAAGGCAGTCCTTGGAAGAACCCATATTGAGGGTCGAACCCCATTATCGTGTGGTCCTCGATGTCTTTGGGCAGCGGCCATTTATACACCTTTATGGCTCCCTGCAAACAGTGCAAACCAGAACCATCGAAGTGGTGAAGGACAAAGCAAAAATGCTTTTATTAAGCATGGTTAGGTTTTGACTGTAGTATTACCATTGCTGCTAAAAAACTGTCAAATATTTATTTATTTATTTATTTTCCAATGACAGGTACTGAGATTTACATCTTTGACATAAACACAACTTTAATATAAAAAAAATAAAAATGAAATAAAACACAGAATGCAAAAGGAGCAGAAAATGCCCTTCATTGTCTCATTAAGTTCCTCGCCTCCCAATATCGGTCCACTCTTTCACTTTGGTTAAGGTTGGACAGCGAAGTAGGTGGTCCCTGTTCATGTCTTCTTGTAGATCACACAAGGTACATTTTGGGTCAGGTAGTAAGCCAAAACGATGGAGGTGTTGAGCTAGGCAGTCATGCCCAGTGCATATGCGGAACTTTGCGACTGCTTCATTTCTTGGTCTATTTGGTATTTCTAAGATGTCCCTTTGCCAGTGTTTCTTTTGTGTTCTGCTCTTAATATCTTGCTTATAAGCTTCTTGGATAACATTCTTTATGTTTAATTTAGCTGTAAAATAAGGTATTTGTTGTTTGGGTTATCTGGGCGCCTTTTTAGCCAATATGTCGGCCTGGTCATTTCCATATATACTGCAATGGCCAGGAATCCACTGTAGTTTTACTTGTTTATTTTTTTCTGTTAATAGGCGTAGCATATTTTGGCAGTTCTGGATTTGTAAAGATTGAGTATCAATGGAGTTTACAGACTCTATCGCTGTTCTGGAATCACAGAGGATGACTATCT
This sequence comes from Periplaneta americana, assembly GCF_040183065.1. Classification (NCBI taxonomy): domain Eukaryota; kingdom Metazoa; phylum Arthropoda; class Insecta; order Blattodea; family Blattidae; genus Periplaneta; species Periplaneta americana. The sequence continues at coordinate 82,628,609 of NC_091130.1, read as the reverse complement.
TTCTAAACTTTTCCTGGTGACACATTAACTGATTTAGAGCAATGCTGATGGCTGCAACTTCTCTGTCGTAAGCTGATCTATATGGGCTATTCCATATGAAATCGATCAGTAAAAAATCTCGCATTTTTTTTTATACTCTAATTTTTTCCCTATTTATACAAGTTGGTGAGGAGAGTGCATTTGCAAAAATATACTATCGAAAGTCAAACGGTTTGCGTATTGTTGAGCGACAAATTTAGAGTATTTTAGAAAAATAAGCCTCTTTCAGCGCTCAGAACTCTGGAACCATTTACTGCGGAACATTGAATTGGAGCTCATTTTGAAGCTGACATTTAGTAGGTTATGTTAAGAAGTAAGCCTTATTTTTATTGTATACAGAGAGACAGATAAGCTGATTTTACTTACTTTTAGGAGTTTTGCCAATTTGTAAAAATGTAAAAAAATATTGAAAAAAAAAAGCTTGCATTATTAAGAGGGATTCGGCATTATTTGCTTAGTGGTATGGCAATAAGTTTCGAGGGTATTAAATAAATTATTTTCACACGCCTATACTTGAATGGCGCAGTACCGCATGCACTGGCCGAGAGCTGAAGATAAGCGAGCGTTGGGAGAAGGAGTCATGCCACCCTCTGAGACAATGGTGTGACATGTTTAATCTCCAGTATGCGAGCAAAAGTAGCCAAGTTGCGTGTGCATTTTATAAGTGCAAGTGTTGTGACCCAATATTTTTCAAGTTTATATTTATTATTACCGGTATAAGTTATTTGTTAAAGCATATTTGTGAAACCATTATGGTAAGATAAAGTATTTCAAAACAATATCGATCAAATTATTGAGTTAAATGTGTGTCTTTCGTGAGCGCTTCCATAATATAAACATTTGCCATATTGTAACAAAATTTATTTCACAGGTTGCTTAAAATGGGGGACAAATCTTACTCAGGTGACCGCTACTTCAATCCCCCTCGACTTACGCGTCACAAAAGGGTCAATGTTAAAGAGCTTTGGAAAGTATCCCGTTCGGTTGCACAAAAATTTGGTGTACCTGAAAAGTACCAAAACATAATTCGATTATTATGTACATATTGCAGATTGAAAGTAAATAAATCACATTCTTTAGATAACGCAGTTCAATCAAGAGAAGTCACAGAAAAAATGTTCAGCCAATTTGTAGTGTTCAAGTTGAGAGTAGTGGTAATAACAGCAACAGTAATAATGAAGAATCGGGTAAGAGTGAAACGGAATGTGTTGACAAGGCAACCCTCACTACTTTAAACGAGACACTCACTGTGATTGGCGTGAATAAGAAGAAAATATATCAGAAAAAATATCCCCAAACTAAACTAAAACATATTCTTCTACAGAAGGGGGCATGGAAGTTCTCGGCAAGAAATAGCAACATTTGATTAGTAAATGTTTGGATGTAGTCTTCTTTCTTTTGTCATTTTACTCCTGTGTTTATGAAAACCTGTGATAAAGCTAGGACAGCCATGCGCTGCTAGACACTTCTCGTGTTATGTCTCCTGGCCTTGCTTGCGTCGGCTATCTCCCGCCTCACAGTCAGCTGGTTAGTTCACACGCGTACTATTTATTTTCTTTATTTGATATTTTCAACACTTTCTTATCAACGTACCACCAGTAAAAAATATGTGTTTATTTGTACTTTCAATGCAGAATCTAACCATATATTTTAAAAATATTTTTTCGTTGGCAAAGGCGTCTTAATGAGGAAAAATCTAAATTTCTCCATTTCCATAATAAGTAAGAAAATCTGTTTATATGTCAATATAAACTTTAATTTCTTAGCATCAAAATAAACCATGATTTTGATCATTGGGTGAAAGGGTTTCGGAACTACAACAGTTTAAAGTTGCTAATTTTATGAAAATACGATAAATTTAAATATTTCTAATTTAAACACTATGAAGTTCTGATGCCTCAAACTTTGCACAAAGCATTGTATCACTGTTGTCTACGGACAGAAAAAGTTTCATTGTATTTAAAAATTGCAAGGTCAATTTTCTTCATATTTCGGTTGATTTGAGATGGAATAGCTCATATGTTCCTACTGGAGCACAGAATGCAAAGATGCTGCTATATATGCTTGCTCCTGCATTTGCGTGATGTGTCATCTTAGAGCCGTCAGTATAGGCCTATACATGCAACCAGTCTTCTTTCGGATACTTATTATGCAGTGTTTCTAGAGCTAGGGTTCTCAATTCGTCTATTGTTGTTTCCTTCTTGATGATAGCTTCTTCCAGGTCTAGTGAGTATGCTATGTCTTTTTTGAGAAGTGGATTCTGCTGTTTTGGTAATGGTCCTGGTGTATTGCTCATTTGGTACTTTGTCCTCAGCTCTGCAACTTTCTGTGCAAAGCCATGTTGTGTTTTCAATCTTCTGTTAGTGTGATTGTATGTTTTCCAAAATTTGACATCTGGTAATCTGAGCAGTTTTTCATGTAATATTTCTTTCTTCAAGTGAAGACCTCCCTCAAAGAAGGTTGTATATCATATGAAAAAGTATATGATATACAGCCTTCTTTGAGGGAGATCTTCAAGTATTAAAGAAATTGGTTGTAATCCTGTAGGAGGAGCATGGAGTCAATTGATGTTGTTTTGACTCCTCCGGTAATGAGTCGCAGTGCTTGGTTTTGTGCTTGATTAAGTTTGTTAAGTAGATTTCCTGAGGCTGATATTAGTGTCCACAACAATTCAATATTTGGGGGAGGATGTACATCTTGTATACTGTGCTTAGTGTAAGACGGTCACAACCCTACTTAGTTCCTGCAATGCACTTCATACCATTTATGCGTTTAGTTACTGCATGTATAGTTCGTTCTACTTGATGAGACCATTTTAGTTTGCTATCTAAAGTAACTCCTAGATAGTTAAATTCGTTCGTTTGTTGTAGTGACTCGTTTTTGTACTGTAGATTAGGATGGATTCCTAGGGGACTTAAGGAGAAGCTTTGGAACTTAGTCTTTGAACTGTCAAATATTACGTAATCTAACTGCATGCACAGTATTCGTGCATCTTCTTTATTAGATATTAGGTATCAATTTAGTATTTAAAAATTTCCAAGTAAAATCTATTCATTTGACGTGGTCAATTATTACACCCCTGAAGAAATTATTTTACTCGATGAATAAGTCAGATTTATTCTCCGAAACGTTGAGATAATGGAGACAAGTAATTGTTTCCTAATACACAAATAGGGAGTAACTGTGTACGAAGAATTCTTAACTAATTGAATAACAAGAACCAATGTTGTAAGCCGAAACTAGACCAAATAATTGAGCTAGGATAATTAAAAATAATAATGAAAATAGTCAAAATGAAATTCCATCGTAAGTATCAATGTTTACTATATTGAAGAGAATTAATAAATTTAACAATATATACTCTGTGATTCAAAGATGACTATTGCACAGATATATATATATATATATATATATATATATATATATATATATATATATATATGAGTAAACAAATGTAAAAAGTTCAGTATTGCTCTGCAATATGTAGGCCTACCGGTACCAGCATATTGTGGAGTGCAAAGAAATGGCTCTGCAGACAGTGGTAGAAAGTAAAATAAAATCCAGCAATCAGAAATTAAAAGTATGCTTATAATTATATAAGTGAAACATGTGATAAATTTACAACATGGAAATAAGATTTAATTCTCGATTATCTCAGAACAACAGATGTTGCAAAATTTAGATGTGTCACTGCAAAATATTGGTAAGGGTTGGAAATTTCAAGTCTCCAAATTGGAGGAATGAAAACAGAACACATCAGCTCTTGTGAAATTCTAGCAGCCAGTGAGGATATAATATGAATTATGAAATGTTGTAATTCAAAACAGCAATTTTCACATGCCAGCACTTTAATTAACAACAAAATATGGCGATTGATTTCTGCCAGGTTTGTGTTTGTTCAATGTGTTACAGAGTGATTCATGTTCGGACTTGCCTTGAAAGTCCCCACAACTCTGCTTTCGTCTTCTAGGTCGTCCCCCGTTTTTTTTCCTCGGTAGAGTTCAAATGTTTGCAGCCATTCCTTGAAGCCGTTGTATTCTAGTTGCATTTCCAGCTCGCTGGGATAGATCTGTAACCGAATATTTAAATTAGTGTGAGAACAATAAAAAGAAGTTCGTGAACAAGAAACTACGTAAAAAATATCCCTGGAGCCTTAAAAATGTTTTATAAGACAATCATATCAAGTAGCACGTCCAAATCTTGCAACAGCTTATCTGTAATAATTAGCAATGAAATAAGGAAACACACAAGTGACAAATTCAAATCCTATTTATTCCACAAGAACAACAGGAACTAACCTAGAAAGCAGTTCTACTTATTCCAGAAGAACATGAATTAACCTATGTAAACAAATTTAATTCCTGTTTTTGTAGAAGATACAGAATTAAGTTAGGAAAGGAAACGCACATGAGACAAATTTCATACTTGTTTATTTTAGAAGATCAAGAAGAATTGATTCAGGTAACACACGAGACAATTTTAATTTCTGTTTATTCCAGAAGATAAATATTTGACTTAGGTAACACATGAGAATAATTTAAGCCCTATTTATTTCAGAAGATCAAGAAGAAATGACTTAGGCAACACACGGGACAAATTTAATTCCTGTTTATTCCAGAAGACCAAGAAGAAATGACTTGGTAACACACGAGACAAATTTAATTTCTGTGTATTCCAGACGATGAAGAATTGCCTTCTGTATAACACAAGAGACAAATTTAATCCCTGTCCATTCCAGAAGATCAAGAATTGACTTAGAAATTCAAATTTAAATTCTATTTATTCCAGAACAGGAATTGATTTAGGTAACACACACAAAAAAATTTAATTCCTGTTTGTTCCAGGAGATCAAGAACTGAGCTAGGAAACAAACACATATGAGACAAATCTCACTCCTGTTTATTCGAGAATAACAGAAAATTAAGCTAGGAAATACACGAGTCAAAATGTCTCGTTACCCCAGAAACATCGGCTGTTCCAAATTTGGATCTGAAACTGAACACGACTGTCTTGTAAACATGTGCATACTGTATGTGTATATATATATATATATATATATATATATATATATATATATATATATATATATAATGTAATAAACCAGCACTTGTGAAGTTTTATCAACAAGAGAGGATATTATAAAGATAAAAATTAATTGTCACATACCAGATTACTGGCTAGTAATGCCTAGAATGCTGTGTACACACCTTCATAAGAGCAGTTTGCTGCTCTGTCTTTCTGCGCATGCTCTTGGGACTTAGGCGGGCCACAAGCTTAGCTGTGGTGGACACACCCTTCAGTGTGTGCTTCTTCTTCTCGACACTCTTCTCACTGCCGGTCCACGACAGCTCGCGCTTTGACTCCTGCAGGGCCGTTGTGCCCGTTGCTGCCTGGTTGTCTTCAAGGTAGATGGGCAGTGTGCCATTCTGCTGCGTCTGCATCTGTGCCAGCTCTTTGCGCGCCTCCTTGCTTTCCTGCGCATTCACACGTCATGCCATGACATTTCACAAGCCTTGGATGTAGATAGCAATCAACTGACCTGGCTTTAGTTACACAATACATAACTGCGGTGGAAACCAGTTCAATTCATCTGTCAAGATCAAGATGTTTTTATACATATTAATATAAGAAGGATTCAGGAGCAAAACAAAATAGGTAACCAATGAAATGAATGTTGATATAATCATACAGTAATGTCTCATACCTTGTCGCATTATTGATTCTCATAAGATATCAAATGTTTGGCATCATGAAATAGAAGTAGAAAATGTCGCCAAAAGGGATTTCAGATGTCAAACCCCAATCGTAGTTTTTGCAAGTAGAAGAGACAGCCTGTCATGTATCAGTAATCTATGAATATCATTAATTGAATCTCAAGTGATGGCAATTGTCTGGCATCATAAATCCGAAATAAAGAATGTCAGCAGAATGTTACCAAAAGGAATTATGATGACTTTACTAACAAGACACTATAGCCTTTTTTTTTCTCTCTTTTGAAGAGGGCCCGAAGGCTTACACCATAACCTGAGGCTTATTATGCAGACCTCCCTATATAGCAATGATTGTTTGAAGTCTGCAGAACCATATTCTTGTAAGTATCGTAATTCATTGTTTGGTGCCATCTAGCAATTCAGCCACACAACACTCTGTCTGCAATGAATGTCCCTCCAACCCCCTGAGAGTTCTGTAGCCTCCTCAGATCGATACCATGAAATGTTCCATGTACCAAGTGTTCAAAACTGATTCTCAAAACCATATGAAACGCTTCACAACATATTGGTTGCGACTGCTAGGTCAGATGTAAAAGGTGATTTGGAATTGACCAAAATAGCGCAGTGGAAGCAAAGAAATAAGCAAGGCTGAATATTGAACAATATACACCGTGTCCCTTTCAAACCTCCCACATTTTAATTAATCATTACTAACAAAGTATGCAGGATTATGAAATGAGACTGGTAGGCATATTAAAAGGAAGAAAAACTCAAAGAATTATTTCATTTGTTTGAAGTTAATTAATCTGTCACATGTTGGACAACAATGGCATAAAACAAAATGGCGACTCTGCAGAAACTCAAAGAATTGTTATTTCATTTGTTTGAAGTACCGATAATTCATCTGTCACATGTTGGGCAACAATAGCACACTTAGGCCGGGTGCACACAGAATCAGACGCGACGCGATGCGGCGCGGCGCGACGCTACGTTTTGCTTTACAACGCCTCGCGACAGCTTAAAACTGTCTGCTCGCGACAACTGATTTGGTGGCTGTGTGGGTTTGGAAAACTGGCCTAGGCTAGAAAATGGCGTCAATAATAGAGGACTGTCTATATGAAAAATTCTATTGTAGTTGCTTATTATTTCCTAAGGACGCAAGCTCCTAAAAATCTAGGCTATACGATTGAAAGAGTCTTAAAATTAAAATGTACTGCACAAACGTCATTTTTTATGTTATGACTACTTCACGACTCACAATAAAGAAAAATAATATATTAAATCAATAATGAGTGATAGTTTAGAGCAGAGAATTAGGCTTACTACAAATTACACTGGTCAACAGTCATTTTGCGCCAGACATAAAACTAACAAATTCTTAATAATTTAGACCTCCTGAATTAAAAAATGACAAGCAAAATGTTCCATCACTTCGGGTTTTCGAGATGCACAATATAATTAATTTTTTGTGCATTTTATTTAAAAATCACCGTATTAGGTGTGTAAATATTTTGTTTTACAAATGTCAAGACCCATTATGTGAAAACAAATGTAGTATATGTAGGGCACCATGTTAGAAGCACTTGTAGAAAGGGCAATTATTTTATTGCCCTTCTACGAGTCTATTTCGAGGGAGTGAAACAGGTTCGCGGTATAAATTCACTTGAGTTTACCTGATTTTACTTGAGATGTGCATTTCTTTCACGGTGAGCTTAATTACATTACTGTAGTTTATATTATGCAATATATCACCATGTCAAAACCACTTCTAGAAGCGGAAATTGTTTTGTTGGCCTTTTCGGTTCCATTTGGAGGGGAAGAAATAGGTTCGCCATATGAAAACGCTTCAGTTTACCAGGATATTTCTGTGGTGTTAGTATTCTGTGTAGGACGTGTAGGCTATTTCTTTAAAGTGTGCTTTAATGATAATATTCAAAGTACGAATGGTTTATATGTGCGGAATTGAAGGTTGTAGCAATGCTTTTTGGGATGCAATTAGGCTACACAAAATTTTGCTGCTTTCTGTACGAATTGGACAGTCGCGCTCCAGATATTTTATTTTTATTTTATTTTATTGGGTTATTTTACGACGCTTTTTCACGATCTAGGTTATTTAGCGTCTGAATGAAATGAAGGTGATAATGCCGGTGAAATGAGCCCGGGGTCCTGCACCGAAAGTTATCCAGCATTTGCTCGTATTGGGTTGAGGGAAAACCCCGGAAAAAATCTCAACCAGGTAACTTGCCCCAACCGGGATTCTAACCGGGCCACCTGGTTTCGCAGCCAGACGCGCTGACCGTTACTCACAGGTGTGGACTCGCGCTCGAGATAAGCATTATAAAATAAAACGACAATCACTAGAGCCAAGGAAGAAAAATGTTATACATCAACCCCTTGTACCTCAAAGCGAAGTAATTTTACTCCTTTTACACAATAAGTTAGGGTTAATGAAGAATTTTGTTAAAGGGATAAATTATAAAACTGAAGCATTTAAAAATATCCAGGAAAATATTCTTGCTATTAATAATCCGTGGCGCTACACCCCGTGAAGAGCCCAGACCGACCAGCCGGCTGCTGGCCTCAAGTCCACATGCCAAAACAGAGGTGGACGATCATCCAACTAGAATGGAGGTATCGTGTGGTTAGCACGATGATCTCCCCAGTTATTATATCTGGCTTTCACTACCTATCGTAGCTCCCCAAGTGCATCACGATGCTAGGTGGGCACCGGTCCCATACACTGGCCGAAATTTCATGAGAAAATTTCTTCCCCCATGAGGACTCGGACCAGCGCGCATTCCTTAAAATTTCCTGCTATTAGTGATTCAAAAATAAAAGAGGGAGTTCTCAATGGACCACAAATTAGAGAAATAATGGACAATCACTTCGAATCTTTGCTGGAAGGAAAAAAGAGAGCCGTCTGGATTGCATTCAAGGAGGTTGAATTAATTTTCTGGATAACTGTAGAAGTGAGAACTATGAAGAACTAGTGAAAAATTTACTGTTGGCGTATTAAACTAGGGATTGTAAAATTTCCCTGAAAATTCACTTCCTTCACTCACATCTTGATTTTTTTTTCCCCGAGAATTGTGCGATTTCAGTGATGAGCATGATGAGCGCTTCTATCAAGAAATTTCAACTATGGAAAAAAAGATACCAAGGACAATGGAGTACCAATATGCTAGCAGACTATTGTTGGACTTTAGCTCATGATGTACCTGATGCCCAGTGTAAAAGAAAATGGAGAAAAAGAAAGCTGTAATCTTCTGAACAGTGAATATTTAGCCTTATTGTCATTATATAAAACAATATTTTGAATAGATAGAAATTCCAAAATTTCTCAAAAACCGTAACCAACAACTGTTTTTATTGCCATACAGTATTCGTATTCAAGAGGCTCAAATTATGTAGAAAATATATATCACATGCCTAGCGCAAAAAAAAAAAAAATGTTAACATTTGTTACGCAGTGTTATTATTATAAATATTATAAATTATTATTCACCTGGTGCTTTCATCTCATTTGCAATTTTTCACATATTTTCAGAAACCACATTATTCTCGTGATATTGTTTCAAAGATTGTACAGAATGTATCTTTCCTGTATTAAATCAACTAATTTATCCTCATCGAGCTCCATTATGAATAATGTGCACTACACAACAATAGTATTTTTTGTAGATAATGAAAGCGTGCAATCATAGCCACTACTAACGCATGCGCAGTACACTGCCGCTATCAGACAGTCTCCTCGCGACCAACTTCAAGCAGTAATTCGATGTTGTCTCTTCGTGTCGCCTTGTGTCTCCTCGCGACCGTCGCGCCGCGTCTGATTCTGTGTGCACCACATCATAAGAAATCAATGGGAGACAAGTACCACGAGACAAAATGTCGCGTCGCGCCGCGCTGCGTCTGATTCTGTGTGCACCCGGCCTTACAGTCGCCAGAAACTTCTCACACCATGCCTTAATGGTTTTCCCATCAGATGCATTTCCTCCTTATTCTCTCCGGTAATTTCTTTGCTCTGTAATTATTCATTTCGTCTCTGCATACCAGAAAACAGTTTGTGCATGTTGCTGCGAAGTCACCATTTTTTATGCCATTGTTGTCCAACATGTGACACATGAATTACTTCAAACAAATGAAATAACAATTCTATGAGTTTCTGCAGAGTCGCCATTTTGTTTTATGCCATTGTTGCCCAACATGTGACAGATGAATTAACTTCAAACAAATGAAATAACAATTCTTTGAGTTTCTCTTTCTTTAATACCAGTCTCATTTCATAATTCCGGATACTTTGTTAGCAATTATTAATTAAAATGTGGGAGGTTTGGAAGGGACACGGTGTAAATGTAATTAAATATAAATAAATGAAAGAATACAAATCCATCCTATATAATTAACTGAAGTAAGGACATATAGTAATAATGAAGAAAAATGTAACAATATTAAAGATATAAAAGTAATTAAGAATGACAATACAAAAACCGATAGTCAAGGCAATATACTCTAAATTACATTAACCCATGGCCAATACAATATTTAAAGTTAACTTGGCTCATTAAAAAGAAATACACACACACATCTGTATAATATTACATAACTTGAAATATAAAGTAAACTGACGAGAAGAGGAATGTTTCAAAGAATTTACTGAATACAAAAGCCAATACTTTACTCAAAATAATCAGTACATTTATCTGTACTCCGGATCCTTCCAGAATTATAATTTGTTCTGCCGTGATCTCGAAATTTCTATATCTCTCTCACGGGCAGCAATCTTTCGCATCTCTTGTCTTTGTGGAATTAAGTTTCCAAGCCTCTCAGCTACACGAGGTGGGATCGAATTTTCGAGTATCGATGTATGATGATCCACTTATCCAAGAAAATTCCTTTCCCCTCTCAGAATTCCTTGCTGCTGTGAGTTATGGAACTTTCGAGAATGCCAAGTGAAAAGATGACACTGATGACAGAGAGCAACTTCGTTGATTGAGACGTCAACCTTTATGCAAGTCGCGTTACTACACCCTGCTACGTCCTATATTGACCTGAAGATCGTGTTACTGTGAATATAATGATTCAATATTTGGTGCCATCTATTGATACAGCCACACAACTGGTCTGATGAAGTTGGCGATGAATGCCCCTCTTTCCCCCTGAGAGTACTGTAGCCTTCTCAGATCAATGCATTCTGTATGCAGATCACGGTATTATCCTGCTGCAACCTTGGTCGACCTGAAACTATTGAAAGATGATAGATGAAGTTGAATTTTATGAAGTGACATGAGTTCCAAGGTCAAATGCTGAAAGTTACTCAACAATTCTGTTTCAGTTGGTTATGGAGGAAAAACTCGGAAAAAACTCCAACCAGGATTTGAACCCAGGCCTACTCTTTTCACTCTACAACAATGGACACATTGGGCCTTTAAAAAATCATCGATAAAATAGGATTCTATGATGACTAACTTTAAGTTCAGTGTTTATGGACTAGAAGAAGAGAGCATCTGGAATGAGTGTCATTCATTATCAGATGATATGAGTATCAATCTTTCTGCATCATACATAAAATTCAGGACAGAGAATACCATTAAAAGATGAGCTTACAGACGTGTGCAAATTATTAGACTCAGCACCACATTTTTTATATTTTCATAATTATCATTAATTACTGGCCACAAAATAATTCTGTAGGACTCTATACGACAGGATCAGTACAAATAAGTCCTAGAAACTCGAATTTTTCCACAAACGAGGGACTGGTTCCCTGATGGTGAATGTGTCTTCATGCAGAATGGAGCACCCTGTCACAAAGTCAGATCAGTACCTAATTTTCTGGCTGAAAATAATGTAGACGTCCTTCCCTGGCCAGGTAACAGCCCAGACGCAAATCCAATTGAAAATATTTGGTCTGTCATAGAGAGAAAATTAAAAAGAACAACGATTACCACCAAGTTGGACCTCATAGAAGGAATGGAACTCTACCTCCATGCCCCCCCAAGTGTCTTCATGGCATATGACGGGGATACCTTTACCATTACCTTTCTTACCTTTACAAACAGTTTATAATAAATGAGTTTTGTAGAATAAATGTTACTTGAATCATATATATTATCGTTTGAATCTAATAATTTGCACACGTGTGTATGTACCCTATGAAGAAAACGTTCACTGGGTGTGATTCTGCACACTGAAAGTGATTCTAAGATACAGTAGACATCACCATGACAGACTCTCTGGATTAGAAGAAGGGTCAGTCTGAAATGTAATCTACGAATGCAAGTCGTTAAATCTTAGAAAATATAATTTGTTTAATATCACAAATCCGAGCAAAGAATAATACTGGCAGGGATTCTGAGGCCAATTAAGATTTCAGAGAAGTCTCATAGACAGACGCTATAGACCCAAAGGAGCTGAAGTTCTCAGGATTAACAAAACCTGCCCAGTTTCATTCCATTACCGGTATATTCTATTCTACTGTCGATCGTTAAAGCATGTAAACAACAACTACTTGCACAGGATAGGGACCGATGGCGGGCTTATGTGAGGGCGGCAATGAACTTTCGGGTTCCTTAAAAGCCATTTGTAAGTAAGTACTTCTTTGTAACTGTATAGTCAGTTGTTGTAAAAAAGAAATATTTAAAAACGTTAGGGCCTACAGCATATTTTAACACATTTTCCACAATGAATTTACCCCTGAAATGTTTTTATCTGTGCTGGCATGATAGTCCTCGAAAGTAGGACAGAGGCTTTATTGGAAGTGCCCTAAATTCTCGACATTTGTTTCTTTTAAATTAATAATTAATTAATATTAATAATTAATAATAATTATTGATAAAGATTGTCAATCTTTCTTGTATTCCAAAACTGACATCTAGTTTCAAGATGGATATGTTTGCCTGTCAACCAGTCAAGGTACCTTGAGAAATGATACCTGAATGAGGGGACCCGAATTTCCCAACATCTGTATGGTTATTATTGTTTTTATTACTTTAAACTCATAATTCCTTCCAATGGCGCCGACTTTTGATTTTAAGCACGGGAGGCAGGAAGGGGTGCATGAGTTATCAGTGATATAATGATGTATTTATACTCATGTAGTACCGGTACTCAGTTAATACACTTAGCTTTAAGTTTTATTAATTTTTACTTCTTTCCGCTCATGTTTATGTTAGTGCTTCCTCACACAACTTCATATTACTAAACTCAATAGAAGGCCGTTACCATACACTTTTAACATAAAGAGGTCTCTGATTTCAATCACCAATCAGAGTCTGTGGATACCCAGAGTAGTGCAATCAGCTAGTTGGCCGCCATTGCTTTTCCATTTCAACACGATTGAGATAGGAACATTTAAAGTAAAACTCAATTTAGGCCAGTGTCAATGGCCCTTAAAATTAAAAATATTTGACTCTGATTTAGGGTATATTCATTTCCTATACAACTGTATATGGCAAATAGTGGGCGCTGGAATAACAATGGCTGATTTGTCGGCATTTCTGGCGCAAAGGATTGCAGTACTCTGGATATCCACGGACTTGGTCACCAATAAGCACAGAATGAATCGACTTACGAAATTGTAATGAAGTAATCCCATCCCACTTCCCAGCAATTTATTAAGTTGAAGATATGTTTTCTACCTCTCCTTTCGTTTATTTCAAATACTGGTAACATATTCTAACATTATTTAAAAAATCAAAGTGGCAAAGAGACTTGTTCTCCCTCATACCCAAACGAGTGTGGGGGCAACAGCCCCCCACTGTCCCTCTAGAGTCGGCGCCTATGAATGCTTCATGTCAGCTTTAGCTTTTCATGTATTTATGTTATTAATTTTTTTAATGTTAAATATCATTCGATTTTTTTAAATTTTTTTGTTGTGTAATACAGTATATTGTAAAAGGAATTTGATTTATTTCACTTTAAAGAGTGTTCATTTAAAGTATTATGAGTTATAAGTGCATTAAATGACTAAAAGAGAAATAAAGCGTGTGTATAAATGCTGAAATCTATGAAGGGTGTGAGTTAATTTGCAAAACTGCAAATATATTCCTGATATATCTGAGAAAAAAGACGTACAAACGAGGGTTTCCACCGTAGTTAATTTGCCATGTACATATATTAATTTCTTAACACATACAAACACAAGTGCAAGACTGTGGTAAAAATAACTCGAAACAAGGGTGCACAAATATTATATACCCTTTCAATAATCAAATAAAGTCAATGCATTCTTATTAAACAAAGCAGACTGTAATATGATGGGTCAGTTGTGATAAATGTGAGGAAAATAAATGAAATATAATAGGTAAAGAAAATAAAGGTCAAGGGAAGTTATGTTTTGATTTCCCCCCATATATTAACAAGATATCCCTTTTTATTCAGGAACGAAATTTTGTATCAAATTAGAACATTTTAAATGCACTCATTTGTATGCAAGACATCACGGAATGGTGATGAAATACAGAAATCTTAATGTTTTGTCTTCCTCATTTAATAAATACGAGCTTAAAATAATAAATAGGTACCGGTACCGTATGTGATGGAATCAATAATCTTGTACACTGTAACTATTTTGAACACAAATGATATATTCTTTTTTTCATTTCTGGATTATTAAAAAGAATTGTCTCAAACAATTATGGTATAATTTATAATTCTGATTAAAATAAGTAATTATCACTTTCTGTAGTGAATGTAAGCACTTCCCATTACAACAAAATAATAATAATAATAATAATAATTTGTTAATAATACATTTCAGTAATAGCCTATTTGCCTGCTGACACTAAAAGCTCTAATTTTGTCTGCATTATACAAGTGAATGACTGGTAAATATTACTTACACAAACCAAAATACAATGTAACGAAGAAATCGTAAAATCTACGATTTCGTTTAATGTGATATTAAAGAAATCGTGTATGGATTTACCACAATGTCTGCAGTCATGCTTGCAAAACGAGATTAAAGCTTGAGGTTTCCTGGATTACAAAGAACATATACAATTCTTAGTCATACTAAGCATCTGAGGATATCACTGATGAATATGGGTGGTGATTTTTAGCATTTTCAAGCTAGAAATTTCGCATTTTGATTTTAATATTTCGCATTTTGTAGTGTTTATACATTTGTCATTTAGCATTTTGTAGTATTTTGAAGGAAATCATAAGATCAAGTTAATTACGATAAATAGGTCATGTCTTTTGATAATATTAATGTGAAGTTGAAATCATATTTGCATAGAGCTACTAGTAAAATAAAAATGTATAATATAATAAAATTGTACATTTATTTTAAATCGACATATGCCTAGGCTAAAGCATAAAACAGAAGAAGAACAAATTGATACATAAGCAAAATCAGAATGACAAAAATAACAATACAAAATTAACTAAAATCATATTCATGAACGAGTGACAATGTTGAAGGAATCATAGAACATGTTTCAACATTTTGTTCTGTCATTCGTGTTTTTCTATCACATTAAACTGTATTTACTGAAATATCTTTCAGCATCTACACTGTCTGTAGGACCTCAAATACATTGCGCAATTGTTTGGGTGAACTCTGGGTACCAGTATTTGAGCTTTATAGTAGAGAACAGCATTTGCAGGCCGTTCACATTTTTATTAGTCTACAAATTTTGAACAAGTTTAGAATGGAAATATTCATACTCTTCAACAAAGCTATCCATATTAACAACCTGGAAAAATTTAATCTTTCTTTTACTCTCACATAAACCTTTGACAATTACTGTTAATAGCTGGCCAGCAATGGTACGGTTAAAAAGTTTACCAACCTCTTGAAAAAAAATATTTGCTCTATTTTCTTCCATGTGACTGCTCAATGTTTTGTAACATTTAACCATACACTCCATAAACATGTTTTTCATTGTTTCTTTCACATTTTCATTTCAAAAAGAGTTCATGAATTCCAACATATCTGTGGGTAACCATCTCCAGCACACCTTTTGAGGAGAGTGCATAAAGTTAACAGCTCATTTTATTGCAAGCAAAAATTACATACAATAACAAATATTTTACAATATTATTGTAATACTCGTATATGAATATTCTTCAAAATTCGAAATTGATTACCAATCTCATAGCAAAATAGCCTACATATTACAATTTATTGTATAAAATTTACTATCAATCAATTTACTAATTGTGACTGAGACATAAGTCATAAACTTATCCTGACACTGCACTTCAAAATAATTACATTTATCATTAAAAAGATTCAGGGGGAATGAAGAACTACTGTTTAAGGAATTTTCATCCAAAAATTGAAAAAATCCTTTAGAGCAGCTAAATACCTGTCTATATATTCTACAGATTGGAAACATAAATTCCAGCGTGTAAGCACAGGGAATGGAAATACTACTGCTGGAAGATTTGGATACATTTCCTTGAGAAAGTACAAATAAGCATTTTTCATTTTCCTTGCATGTAAGGAAGCCATTTTCAACTTCAATACAAAATGTTTCAGTTGTGGCATTTCTTTTAAAATTATGTCGCCAACTAAGTTAACTTTGTGCACAAAAACATTGAAAGTGCATGAGATAGACCGCCACTATAGTCTGCAATGCTTGAAAGCATGTCCTCATGTACGTATGTAGCTGAATCAGATACCAATCTAAGAACATTTTCATAAGAGATATCATAATCTCTTAAAGCATCAATGATTGCTCTGCTACAATACCATTTGCTTTGTCAAGAAAATTATAATTAGCAAGAAATACATTCTGGTTTGCTTTGGCACACATTGTCCGGAATAAAACTGCAAAAACACATCTTCCCTTGCTGTCAGAAGTCTCGTCTGCAATTACAACAATGGACTTTACTTGTAGGGACTCTGTAATTGCAACTTTCATCGCTTCTCCACAGTGAGGTACATACTCCTGTCACAATGTAGTTGCTTTTGGCAGATCTCCCAATCCCGACATATATCTGAACATAGAATTAGCTACAATGACATATGCACGAAGGTTCTGCACTGCCACAGTAACCTTGGATCCTTAGTACGACGAATTATTTTATACCTATTAATTTAATTTAATCTAATTTTTAATTTTCAGGCAATTTAATATTTCGTTACCGGTACTTTTTTTCTGTAAAAATTTGTCCTAAACATAGCAAAAATGCGGAAATAACTTCGTCTTTGACTCCCTGCCTTCTTGACCCGAAACCCCAGTTCATGTTGTGGTGCGAATTTATTCAATTCATAGCTTTCTCTCCCCTTTAAGAATTGTAAAGAAGAAAATAAATGGTATGTAACCTCAAAATAAGGTACCAGTACTTACTTTGATAAGTACCGTACTCCCGAAAAGCTGGATGGTTCACTTTGTGGATAGCGATATTCGTATGCAGAAACATCTTCACTGTATCTTTCACAAAAACACTTTTTTTACCTTTTGGTTTTTTCCTGTTATCTTGCAGTACCGGTATTTGGATAATAGCTTGCTGCTTTATACCAGTTGCTCCACTTCTGATTTGTTATTGACAGTTTCTTTTGCCTTTACATGTCCTCCACTTTTGATATGCTTATCTAAAACATCCTTCTTTCGCCAATCGAAGTGTTGATTACATAATTTGCACATTAAAATTTCACTATCACTGATATAAAAGTTTTCGTGCTTATAATTTTCGGCCTGCTGCTTCATTGATACTTTCGATATCACTGTCTTAAAGCGTTGTACTGTATGTGTTATTTTCACATACTCAAAGCAACTCAAAGAAACGAAAGCAGGAAGGTTTGACAAAGCAAGCTTGGTGGAATCCTATACATGTAAGGGTGCATCAACCTTGCAACAAAGGGACTTTAAAGGGTTTTTAGGAGGAGTTACTTACCTGCTCACATTCCAGAACACTAGAAATTCCAAGGGTGCATGAACTCCTCGGTTTAAGTTTCCAGAAGAGAAAAAATGACTAAATAAAGTTTTGTTTGAAAAATCATCAATTTCCCATCTACATCACATTTTAGTATAAATTTCGCATTTTGAGTAAATTTCGCATTTTATCGCGTACGTATTCAAAATACATTAAAAAGGGGTTTACAAGTCGTGAAAATGAAAATAGAAAATGACAACCCTTTATAAACATTTCGCGTAATATCGTTATTGCGAAAAATCACCACCCCTTCTGATGAAGCATAGGGAGTATGAAGAGGCTGTGATGTGTTTGCAGATATGAAAGCCGACACACTCACTCTGAAAAGTGCACCATTACATGTGCTGAACAGAAACAACAAATTTTTGTCATTCATTACATGAAACTTTGTCAACTTAATTTCTTTCTGAATTATTTGGATTCATATTCAAAATCGTAGACCACATTTAATTTCGGAATATAATGTAGGCCTATATATACGCTTTCATGTGTTAATTAACTAGGTTTCCTTGTTGACTAGTTTAAGCTAGTAGGTTATCATCAGAACTGGGTGGTCTTCGCGCCTTCTGATTGCGTTTCCTGTGGGAGTGTAAGTGTGTACTGTAATGTGGAGTCAAATAGTGTGTATGTTCTGAAATTGAGTTGTGTGTTGAGGATTTGATGCAGGTGTGTTTTGTGTGCTTATATATTTCGTATTGTTCTAGTGCATTTAGTCTCTGGTTTTTCGGTTGGAGATGTAGAATTTCCATTCTGTGTTTATGTTGCTGTAGGTGTGGTTGCATTTGAGATGTATTCTGCGTATGTGGAAGCGTTTTACGATTGGTTATAGTTGTGATGTGTTCTTTGTAACGTGTTTGAAATGTCCTCTGTAGAAGTTGTTGCAGGTATTGCATTTGACTGCACCCTAGTTAATTAACGGTTGAAAGCATATATATACTTTATATTCCGAAGTGATATAGTGTTAAAAGTTGTGTAATCAAGATGCACATTTAATTGTTCTTTTAGTCAGCTTTTATTTGTTATATGTCACACACAGTGGCGCCAACTTATATGGGCCCGTGGGGCCCGAGCCCACCCAATAATTTGTCATGTTATTATTGTTGTCATTATTATTTATGAGACTTATTTATTTTAATTTACAACTCAAGTGTTTGAGCCCACTCAATGTTTTCCAAAACTTGGCGCCACTGGTCACATACTAAAATGAATATCAACTATCATTACTCATACTATGACATTCAATTTTTATATAGCAGAGTTATCAGCCAGCATTTGCATTGTCTTTAAACTGAAAGGTTAAATTTTAATTTTATTACCTTATTTGTGCAAAAAGAACACTACAGAAGAATAAGAAGAGAGAGAGAGTCATCAAAAAAAGGGAAGAAACGAGTTATTTGTTTTGAATTGCAATCATAAATTTAAATGAAAGGACATATACAGAGTGTTAAAAAAAGTATCCAATATTTTAGGAAGTGCTAGTTTGCATCAAAACAAGAAAATAATGTCTAATAAACATGAGTCCTACAACACATACTTTCTGAGATCTGAACACTTGTTCATAGGAGGTGCTCAATGTGACGTCCATTCATGGCAATGCATTCCTCTGCCCTTTGGCATAAGGAATCATGCACTCTTTGAATTTGTTTTAATACGTTAATAAGAAAGTCCTGATAATGATCCCCAGTTAATCTCTGTGGTAGCACGTATGACCCTATTAATCTATCACCAAGAACGCCTGCCCATAAGTTAATTGAGAATCGGTGCTGATGCCTTGTTTCTTCAACTGCATGGGTATTTTCATCAGCCTACACATGCTGATTACCAAAATTTACAACACCATCTCTGCTGAACCCCACTCATATCCGCAACCAGACTTTCGTTTTCAGTATTCCTTGCGACGTATCAGTATTCCATGTCAGGGGTGTCAAGTACGGTATGATTATCTGGTAGTCTGCTGTATTGTAGGGCAGAAAAATGCATTGCCATGAATGGACGTCACATTGAGCACCTCCTATGAACAAGTTTTCAGATCACAGAAAGTATGTGTCATAGGACCCGTGTTTATTAGATATTATTTTCTTGTTTTGATGCATACTATCACCTCCTAAAATATTGGATACTTTTTTTTAACATCTTGTATAACTATTCCAAGAAGTTCATTCTATTTCTAATAAGGGAGCATAAGAGTGGACACCATTGTGCTTGACTGGAAAAAGAACTTGTGTTTCATAATTGATCTCACTATCTGCTTTGAAACAGATTCCGAACAGCCTCAAGAGATAGACAGTGACAAAAAGAAGATGTAGATCTACGAATCCAAAATACAACACCAGTACTATAAAAACAAACATAGTTTGAAGACAGTCTCTGTCATCGGATTAAATATTGGTAGCCGTGGAACTATCACCAAGGCTTATATAAATTTCTGTAAATCCTTTTTCATTAGCCAACACTTACGTCACGAAGTGGATCTTCTTGTTTTGAGAGACTACTCAAATTTTGCAAAAGTATTTATATGGTCTAGATATAACAAGAAAAAGCCTCACCTATAATTTTTCTCATGAATATCCATTTTGAATTTTATTTAATGTAATTAATGTGTTTACTTTTCTGGTTACAAAAAAGTTTATTATACATTATGCACCATACGTTCTATTTAATGTATTATTTTCCTGATTTCAAAAAAGTTTTATTGTAGCCTATTATGTACGTGTAATTTGCACGAATGTTTTCCAATTGAAATTTTGTTCGTATTCTTTGTCTCGTGGCAATCTGTAATGATAGAAAGACTGATTATATATATATATTTCCTTGTTTAATTGTATCAGGTAAAGTTCAAATTACAACCAATATTTATTATCTACAATGAATGCGGAGAATGCAGGAAAAATAGCTGACATCAGAAGTTTGTTACTGGTTACAAAACTGAAAAAACGTGCGAATGATATCCATTTATCCCTCTTTTGCCTGTAAACATACTCTATACTCTGTAAATCATTCATTCAATAAACGAAACAAATTCAAATATTTCTTTCGCCAATTTCGCTCAGAACAGTCCTTGCTGACAAAACGTAGTTCTAAGTCCATAAACTCTCCAACTCACTCCACTAGTGTACCAATTCTGTAATTTTTGCTGATAATAAACAGGCAAATTAACAAACGACCTTAGATTTTTTCTTGAGCCAGTGTGTCACCAAGTAAGACATGTTAGAAAGTTTCCCCTTCTCTCTACTCTCTCACGGATAACCTGGGATTGGTTCTGTTTCGATGGGAGGATGACCCTCACTTTCTTTTACCACCTCAAAGTTACTATTTCAGTTCTATTTTTAATATTAACTCTCAGAATAAATAACCTTCCCGCCTCTTAAAATCTTTACTATCTTGTCTTTCCTCCTTTTTCCACTTGAAACGAATATGTACCATACTAAATAAGCCAATCAGATGTTGTAATACACGTAATCTCAGTTTCAAGCTCTGGCTCTCTTGTCTGTACTCTGTTCCACTCCTCTAGATTTCAATCCCGAGGGACATAATGGTAAGTGCACAATATGGCAATCACTAAGCCAACGAGGATGACAGAACAAAAAACGAACACGGTTTCATATCGAAAAAAATATTTTCAAGATCAAGGAAAACAGAATGGAAGGTACTGGCCAACAGACCCTGCTGTGACGTCATCTGCCGTCAAGACTGGGCCTTTAACATGCCTCGTACTATGGAAAGCAATGCACCAAAGATATTTATCATCATCATCATCATCATTGGCATTACGGCCCTTGTAGTTTAGCCTTAGCCTCCCTCAGAACATCCGACCAATCACTCCTGTCTAATGCTCGTGTTCTCCATCTTCTAATTCCAATTTTAAACTTCTTACGTTCCATGTAGCCAAATACATATCCTTATTCCATTTGCCTAGTCGTCTCCGATGATCAGTCCGGCTTGCTTCTTTGGATTTCTCAACGTTAAAATTTTTCTGGGATTGGGTTGTCAACCCAAAGCCCACCTCCAACCTGGAGGGCTAGGGAACCTTCTGTTAGGGTTACCATTCCTTAGCCGAAAAAATCCCGTTTAGGCACCGGATATTCACCTTGAGTCTTCCTAAAGAAGACCTACTGGTTTTCTTTTAGTGATGGTCATTCCTGAGATTTCAAAAATTCATCTATTCGGCTTCGGTGAATTCTTAAGGACTACTACCAGCTGTTTCTCACTGGTTTCTCATGCATTGTTGTTAAACATGCCAGGTCTAGATCCGCCATGTTCTGTATAAGCAGGGCCACCTCTTGCAAAGATATTTATGGCACTCATCAAAAGACCATTGTGATCCCAAACAATTTTTCAATTATTATGGGGTCTTTAGACATTGTTAAAACACTTATTTCTTTACAACGACGATATGAAAATAATACAGAATTATTCTCTAAGAAGAATATTATGTTATTGTGCTCACATTACACAGTTGACGATTTTATAATTTTCTTTGCTGTTTTATGGCTAGTTGTAGACTATTTACTTTTCTGCCCTTGTCGGGATTTGTTGAGAGCTTTCATGATGATCGAGCTGTAGAGTATCATTCAATAACGAATGGATCTATAGGGCAGGCCTACTAGAGATCTTTTCGTTCAGTATATTAGCAAATGTTAGTGCTACGTTTTTGAACTTGTCTAATGTAGTCCCATGCTACTCCTCAAAACACTTATCAAATTTCTAGACCACACAAAGCCAGTCAACAGAAGGACGAATATTTCTCCGTGAAACACACTGTAACCAATCGAATTTCTTACTTTCACAGTTTTTTTTTTCCTTCACTATAGAAGAATTTGTTGGCAATATACACACACATCGATCTTTCTTCAATCGGTACGAAAGATAACCAGCTAACATTTCAATTAATTCACTTTTTTCGTAATTATTTACTTTAAGACTTCGATTTAACTGCCATTATTTTAAATCTTCTGGTACTGCTGGCCTAACACTTTTCCAGTTTCCAAAACAGATCCAGTGTATAATAAAATATGATTCGGTTCCTCATTAGTTTCAGCATGTGCAATGTATCACACAAACCTCAGATTCTACACCCAGATGTCGGACTTACATTAATTCCCAAGTCTTTCCGTAGTTTCTGATTTTGAGTACCCATGTCACTGACGAAAGCACGTACTTTAAAACTAGAGACTTGTACAGAGATTATTATTTTTTATAATAATGAAGGCGTGATAGTACTATCAAACATATACCGGTAATTCATTGATTGCTTCCATTTCTCTGTCGAACTAAGAACAAGTATGACCTGGCCATTATTGTATGGCCCATACAAACAGTTGCTTGTTGGGTCATAACTCATAACGAAATAGTAATATCACGGTCAATTTTCATTGTCGTAACTCAAGACCTTATTTTTCTCCATTTTAATTAAAGTCTGGCGGACGTTCAGTTGTCGAATGATATTTACGTAAAGTACGCGCACTGGGCAAGCAGTAGGCCTAATGTTCCTTACATATTCTGAACGTCTTTTCGAAATTGCATGAAGTGTCACAACTACTGAAATATTGCCCCAAAATTTAACATGAGCCACGAGTTGTGGTTTTACGTTGGCATTTTGAAAAGAGTTGTTCATATTTAATAAGAAATTATTTAGATTTTGAAAGTTATTTCTCAAGTTCTGAAATTTTTTGTTCAAATTGCAATATTTTGTCATTTGCTACTTGTAGTTCTTTTTGCAGTTTATCGTTCACTGCTCGAATTTTAATAACTGTTTAATTTATCTTCATTTCAGTATTTTCACTTTCCTACATGTATTTGATGTACCTGGCTCATAACTTCACACAAAAGTTTTTCCTATTGCTTAAATAAAACCTTGCTTCGCGTTTGTCCTTTCGGATATCACACTGTGTATTACTAGGCAACAATAAATGAGGTTCGGCCGAATTCTTTAGTTTCAGTTTTTGTGGTAACCCTAATAATTCTGTTTTAAAATCGCGATCATAATCAGAATTATCGAAATGATCGAACAAATATACGATAATTCAGGTCTAAAACTACCTGCTGTATTACGCAAAATATATATCCATCTTTCAAGAACAGCTTATGCCTTTGGATATCGATTGTAAATTATGTTTTACCACCACAATTTTTCCCCTCTGTTGTTACATGTTGCTATTGCACAAGTGCAAGGAATTTTATAAATTAATCCTTTTTACACTCACTAAGAAATACTGTACAACTGCACTATATTAAACTTGGAAAAGTAAAATTGAAAAGAAGTTACTTAAAGTATCTATAGAAAGTAAATCGATGGTAAATTACATTTTTATCACCACAATTTTTTCCTCTGTTTTACATAATGCTGATGCACAACTGCAAGGCATTTTTATAAATTAATCTCTTTTGCACTCACTAAGAAACACTGAATTATCAAACATCAACAAACAAACGTACGACTAACAACGGGTTTAACAATGGCACTTAAATCGAAGTCTTAGAGTAAATAATTATGAACAAAGTGAATTCATTGAAATGTTAGCCGGTTATATTTCGTACCAATTGAAAAAGAAATATCTATGTGTGTGTATTATATAATAGTGCAAACAAACTCTTCTTAGTGAAGAAAAAAAAAAAACTGTGAAAGTAAGAAATCCGAATGGTTACAATGTGTTTCACGGAGAAATATTCGTCCTTGTGTTGACTGGCTTCATGTGGTTTACAAAATTTGAAAAGTCTTTTGAGGAATAGGCTTAGCATGAGAAGTAGCATAAACATTTGCTAATATACTTTACGAAAAGCTCTCTAGTAGGCCTATAGGTCCATTCATTATTGAATCCTGCTCCACAACTCAATCATCATGAAAATTCCGAACAAACGCCAACAATGGCAGAAAAGTAAATAGTCTACAACTAGCCGTAAAACAGAGAATAAAATTAAGAAAATCACAAACTATGTAATGTGAGCACAATAATATAATATTCTTCTTAGAGAGCCATTTTGTATTATTTTCATATCCTCGTTGTAAAGAAATAAGTGTTTTAACAACGTCTAAAGAGCCCACAATAACTGAAGAATTATTTGGGATCACAATGGTCTTTTTATGAGTGCCATAAATATCTTTGGTGCATTGCTTACCATAGCACGAAGCAAGTTAAAGGTCCA
Source organism: Periplaneta americana (assembly GCF_040183065.1). Lineage (NCBI taxonomy): Eukaryota > Metazoa > Arthropoda > Insecta > Blattodea > Blattidae > Periplaneta > Periplaneta americana. The sequence continues at coordinate 82,603,827 of NC_091130.1, read as the reverse complement.
ACCTTGATGGTAGATGATGTCACGAGCAGTGCGACAGGGATCTGTTGGCCAGTACCTTCCATTCTATTTTCCTTGTTCAAGATTATCAGAATATTATAATGTACACAATTTAGAACAATTTAGAGCAAGATATGCGATGTTATTTGTAATTATAGGAAATCTGGAAATGCTAATGCTGACGAAAAATATTATATGCGCATTTTTATTTGATGCTATCGTTTATTTCCTAGACAGTTAATAAGTTTGCCACAAGCCCTAACGAATGTAATGGCCAGGGACGTAAAAGAATGAGTTCGTCACTTCATTGCAGCAATCAAAGTTGAGAAGTGATTATCGTGACTACAAGCAAAAGGAAGGAAGAATAAAAACTGTGGTGTGATATTTACTAAGTGCTTCAAATACAAACATTCAATACAACACATACTATTGGCTGTGGTCTTTGCTTTGGCAGATCCAGGTTCACTTGCGGCTGTGGAAAGAATGGTATCAGTTGCAGAGTTCATATAATCTAACTGTCCAAGTAACAGGTGACATATCAGTGATTGCAGAGGACAACACACTTATAAATTACACCTTTGGTCGCAAATGAAACAAAATATTAGCACAAATAATGAAGACTGCTTATCTAAGTATAGAGGTCCATACAACAGAAATGTGAAACCTGCAAAGGATATTTTCTGATACAACATTTTTTACACAGCAACTTCAGCTTTCAGAGGCAAAGAAAAAATGTTATTTTTATATAGCATTATACTGTACCGGTACTTTCTCTGTTTTGTAAGATCACAAACTCTGCAGGTCAGTATTATATTCCTTTTCTGAAATATGCCTGAGAACCAAGAACTAAAGTAGGCCTACTGGTAACATCTTTGTTTTAATTGGCAAGAACATTTCACATGCAGACAAACATGTACCGATATGCCTCTCTGTGGATGCTTTGTAAAATGACTGCAGTTAATGAAGCGTTACTGAATAAGGGATACACAATCTCAGGTTAAAAGTTTGAAACAAAAATTCCTTGTAATCAGAAAGTTTATTAAACGTAATTTACAACACTACTGTCACAAATGATCATTTAACAAGTTAGTAACAATTGATATAATTTAAGTTCGATGTATTTTATTAATATCAATAATGATTTCACCAATTTATTTCGCAAGTTATTTTAAGTAACAATGTTCATGTAAATACAGAGTGGAGGGAAATTTATGCAATAAATTCTCAGGGGTGAATCGAATTAAAACAAGCAAAAGTTCTTTGGAATTTTGTTCCCTAGTTCATAGAAAAGAAAACTCTTTGAAACATCTCCGATGTTCCTTATCAAGAAAACTTCTTGTTTTATATTAAGGAGCAGAATTTTATTCTGATTCCAATAAAATTATCTGATAAAATATTTTCTCTAAACATACGGCTCAGAATTTACTCTCAGTAGGTACACATAATTAAGAAACACTGTATTCCTGCAGACATTTTATCTTTGAGTTTATAGTGACGAATGAATTCGTAATTTTTAACGTTCCTTATGCAAATCGAATTTCATACAACAGAATTTCAACTTGAAACACTGAAATATCTGATGCTGACTGCACTTTTCGTGATGTACTTAAATTTTTCACGGTTTTGATCAGAATACCCAGACTTCGATTCACTGAATTTATTTCTATGTATGGCAGTAAATTTGATTATAACTCCATACTATCCTTACTGTTAATGAATATAAGCTAAACTATTTGCGAGTTACAACAAAACGACTTCTCATTCTCATCTTGAATTTGGAAAGGATTATTTATAAACATAAAAGGCAAGAAGTTGCTTTAGTTCATTTACCTGATATTAAATTTAAATAAAATTAATTATATAACATTCCATAATCATAATACAGAATGTTGTTTTACGCGGTATTCTACCACTATTAAATTCTCCTGGCTGGTTACAATGCAACAGGTGGACAGGAGGTTAAATGATCCCACGGTACATTTCGTTAATCCAGGGGTTCCCAACCACTGTGTCGTGACACACTGGTGTGTCGCACAACCACTTGGAGTGTGTCGCGGAATTTTGGAATTGAAAAATAAATTTTATGTCATCCAGAAAGTCTCTTTACAACGCAATTTTTTTTATTTACAACAGTCTTTGATACGGTATATTTTATTTTGAGACAAACTTTACCAATGAAACGTGAACACCTGGAACAATGCTCAGTTTAATTTTTCTGCCTGGCAATAAGTCGAATGAAATCGAACACCTGCAACAATGCTCTGTAATTTGTTCACTCTTCTCACTTGGCAAAAACAGACCTACTTAGTAAAAAACAGAGTTTAGAATCATCAGAATATATTGGTCAGTTTCAGTATATACGTACGTGTAAGCGGGTGAATGTGCGACTATTTTATCAAAAGTACTTTATTTAGATTTTATCAAGGTCTGGGTTAGATGACAGCAGTGTTAATTCAAATAATGTGAGCGAAAATTCCCTTCAGGGTTCACAAAAACTTACTGCGTTTCGTAAATATAGTGATGAATATTTGCAATATGGTTTTACGTGGCGTAGAGATGAATATAAACAAAATCTCGAGTATCTTATATGCTGAAATGTCATGGTGCCGAATAAACTAAACATTTATTTTGAACTGCCGTTTTAAAATTTATACTTGTGTGAAACAGCATTTTTCTACTATGAAAATAGCGAAAAAAAAAAAAAAAAAAAAAAATGTTGCATCTTAAAGATGATTTAAGTGTTGGCCTGTCAATCATAAGGCCATGTGTAGACAAACTCCGTGCAACTCATCAAGCAAGACTTCACATTAATTTAAATACTGTAGGTGAGTTTTCAAAAATGAAAATAAATATCTTTAATCAGATATCTAGTATAGATAGATTGAGATTTTTGACACACAGGTACCTTTGTTTTTTTCTAATGTCATTCAAGTTACTGCTTGTCTTTTTTAATTTTTATTTTTAGAATTTTCGATTCTGTGTTAACATCGACCTATCTACAACACTGGATGTCCGACACTACAAAGAAGTTATCAGTGCTTTTGTCCTGGTGGAATGCGCTGGAACGGCTTAGACCTTGAAAGTCTTAGTTAGACGAAGAGGTGGTTAAAAACAACAAAATTCCCATACAATGAACAGTAATCATCTCCCCGTTTGCTATAAAATATTCTACGCAGAGTTCCACCACCTTCTTCTCCAGAAGAAAGCACTGGTTATCATCATCATCATCATCATCATCATCATCATCATCATCATCATCATCATCATCATCATCATCATCATCATCATCAATGCTTTTCGAATTACGCCATTGGGCCTGTTCCATCTCCTGGATTCAGCTGGTCCCTTCAACGCTTCTTCAGTCTGTCGATGTTTCTCCTTCTTCTTGGTGTATAGTTTGGGATATTTTGTGGTATTCTTTCTGGGAGCATTCTGATCACATGGTCGTACCAGCTTCTTCTGTATGTATCTATAATTGTAGTTATGTTTTGTATTTTTAATATGTTGTGAATGTCTTTGTTTCTTTGGTAGCCTTAAGAGTCACATCTCTGCTGCTTCTAGTCTTCTGATCTGCTGTGAGGTGAATGTCCATGTTTCAGAACCATATAATGGTGTTGGTACGATTAGTGTTTTGTAAAATTTTAAAACAGTCTCAGTTCTAACCTTCTTCAAGAGTGTTCTTTTAGTAGTACTTATGAGTTACTGATATTTAGCCATTTTATTGTCAAAATCCTTAGGGGAAATATGACAGAGGTTGCAACCTAAACAATCAAAAGAGTTAACTTGTTCTAATATATGATTATCTACAACTATTTTTGATCTGATGAAATTGGACCCAGAGAATGTTAAAACCTTGGTTTTTTTTGTTGTTGAAATTTTCAAATTATATTTTTTCGAAAGTTTTTCTAATTTGTATATTACTCTTTGCATATTATCTTCTGAGTCGGCAACTACGATTTGGTCATCTGCAAACAGTAATGTGTCTAAGGTTGTATCATTTAGCAAATAATGTGTGTTCAATTGTTTTTTCCATTCCCTGGTCAACTCATCTACATATAAATTAAATAATAGTGGGGATAGTGGACAGCCTTGTTTCACTCTTTGTGTTGTTTTCCTTGAAGTTTTGGAGGCTTTATTTTTTATTCTCACACTAATTTCTGTATTTACTGTATATACAAGCTTTGTATTGATCTTATTAAATTTTGTGGTATACCTTTCAATTGTAGGATAGTCCATAGCTTTCTCCTGTTCACATTGTCGAATGCCTTTTCATAGTCTACAAATGTTATAAATGTGGGTACATTGATTTCGCAATGTTTTTCTATTAGTTGTGACACTGAGAATACACAGTCTATGCACGATCTGTTGCGTGTAAACCCATTCTGCTCTTCAAGGATTATTATTATTATTATTATTATTATTATCATTATTATTATTATTAATAATAATAAAAACAAATACGTTTGTCGCGATATAGTGGGCATTCAGTAAAGTGTGTCATCAGTCAAAAACGGTTGGGAACTACTGAATTAATCTATCAGTACAGTTAAAATTCTGTGACTGTAAGGCTCTTTCACAATGAATTTTTAAATGTAAACATAACAGTTTGATGTAAACAGATATTTAACAAAGAAACTGAGCATTCATAGTAAGGAATGTATAGTATAGTACCAGTACCTTTTATGTAAGGAATAACAAATTCTCCTGCATAGATTCTTGCTCTTCAATAATTACCAGGTCACTCCTGTTCTTATGATTGGTTGAATTTCCATTTTGTGTGTGAATGTATTGTAGGCCTAAAAGGTCATATTTAATGGAATAGGTTATAACTTTAATTTTCATAGTTAAATTTATATATGAATGAGACTTTACTGGTAGTCACAGAATATAAACTCGTACCGGTACTTAACGGTTAAATAAACATGCTGTGAGTTCATTCAAACTTCTACTCAGCAGTGTAATCTTCACCGGCTAAATTGAGTCTGATATTAGCGGAACATCATGTAAAAACACTCTACATTTTAAGAATATATTCAAATTGTTATTATTTAATGTCACAGACAGAAACAACATAAAGAAATGATTATTGTGGATTACAAATTTAAGTAAAGCAATCTTACCTCGATCATTGCTTCTATGGATGCAAAATATTTAGTCCACCAATCACGACTGGATTCATCATTGTCGGCATCCTCTGGTAGGCTTTGTTTTCTTTTTTTGTTGGCTTCAGTCTTCAGCTCCTTCTTGGTAGCAGGCTGTCCTGTGCCCTGTGTTAATGGACAGTAACACACAGGATTAGGCCTATACTGCATTTCCTGGATAATATCTACAATATGGACAACGTGAAAGCATGGACTGCTCATAATGGTCAAACTATGTTTTGGTCTTAAATTCATTCCTTACCTACTCTATTACAAATTATTTTTACGGAATTCAAAATCATTACAAAGTAACCTTCCAGACTGATGAGTTGTAGGTTTCATTTCATAATGAATTTACCTTACAGATTGAACATCCTTCACATGTGCAGTTCAGGTAACAGAAAACAATTCGTTCTCAGGGGTAACATATGTAATTTGAACAACTTCGTACCTAGTTCACAACTGGTTAGTGCTCTATCTTGCATGACAGAGAGATACAGGGACATCATTTTATTTTTACTTCAATTTTTATTGTACCTGAGTTTTTGAATGTAGGCTACTTCACTCCCACCTCCTCTACTAGTAAACTTCCAACCATTCTCCACACAGAACCAAGTGTATACAGTCAAAGTCGCCTTATGGTCATAGTAAACACAAACAGTACTGAGTGAGTATAATATGTTCCAGAAATATGTTCGCGTTTTCCAGTGACGAAAGAGCTTTCAATATTGAATCATATTCTCGCAGAGGTACTGTCGTCCGTTTCCTTGTGCCGCATCCTAGTTTCCCCCACCCGCTTCTGCTCGCCCCTCTCTAAAGGCTAGTGGCTGGGCTGTCTTAGCTTTTTTCTGAAAACATTAATTTCTGTTAGGAATTGGACGTCTACTTAATATTATACAACTGTTTAAAATAACTTAAATAAAAGGACCTCGTTAATTAATTGTCACGTGATTTTCCTCCTTTTTACGACCCTGCGACAAAACCACTTTGACGGACAGTAGATAGCATGTCTGAGTAATTTTATCTTTTTGGACTGGGCAGAAGTGAAGACTGAATTTACAGTACGTAAGGTACTCTTTTATAGAGTAAGTACAGAATTATTTCAACATGAGTTACTAGTACGAAGGACCAAGCTGGTAATTGGAATTAGGTACAATAGTGTATAGTGCGATAATATGCACAAAAGAAATGAAGCCTGTATCGAAATGAACGGCCACCATTTTCAAAATTGTGCTTAAATATCCATATTATGATTTTTTTTCAATTTAACTTCATTCTCTATATTGTACACTAATGTGCCATAGACAGTATAATGAACACTGCATAATGAATATGTCCGAATGGATAGCTCAGTTCGTGAGTAAAAACACTTACTGTTAATACAGTACCGTATTTTGATTAAAGTAAAACCTAATGAAAATTATCGAACTCAAAATCGCGATATTTCCACTTTACGTAAACGGATTAACTACTTTTCTTCCCTCTTATATGTAGTAAAGTGATTTGTTTGTATTTTACGCCAGAACATTGAACTTCAGTCGTGGAAAGGGGTAGCAAATGGTGTTTCCGGTTCTCAACCGTTAATCCAAAGGTATAGCCAGGTTAATATTAGAAATGTTAGTAAAAATAAAATATATATTTAGAAATATACCGGTAGTGTTAAAATTTGTGTAATCAAGATGTATAAGTAAAAATAATATGTGAATAATACATTATTATTAAAACACAGTCCTTGCTTGCTTGCAAATGGCTTTTAAGGAACCCGAAGGTTCATTGCCGCCCTCACATAAGCCCGCCATCGGTCCCTATCCTGTGCAAGATTAATCCAGTCTCTATCATCATATCCCACCTCCCTCAAATCCATTTTAATATTATCTTCCCATCTACGTCTCGGCCTCCCTAAAGGTCTTTTTCCCTCCTGTCTCCCAACTAACACTCTATATGCATTTCTGGATTCGCCCATACGTGCTACATGCCCTGCCCATCTCAAACGTCTGGATTTAATGTTCCTAATTATGTCAGGTGAAGAATACAATGTGTGCAGTTCTGCGTTGTGTAACTTTCTCCATTCTCCTGTAACTTCATCCCACTTAGCCCCAAATATTTTCCTAAGCGCCTTATTCTCAAACACCCTTAACCTATGTTCCTCTCTCAGAGTGAGAGTCCAAGTTTCACAACCATACAGAACAACCGGTAATATAACTGTTTTATAAATTCTAACTTTCAGATTTTTGGACAGCAGACTGGATGATAAGAGCTTCTCAACCGAATAATAACACACATTTCCTATATTTATTCTGCGTTTAATTTCCTCCCGAGTGTCATTTATATTTGTTACTGTTGCTCCAAGATATTTGAATTTTTCCACCTCTTCGAAGGATAAATCTCCAATTTTTATATTTCCATTTCGTACAATATTCTGGTCATGAGACATAATCATATACTTTGTCTTTTCGGGATTTACTTCCAAACCGATCGCTTTACTTGCTTCAAGTAAAATTTCCGTGTTTTCCCTAATCGTTTGTGGATTTTCTCCTAACATATTTACGTCATCCGCAAAGACAAGAAGCTGATGTAACCCGTTCAATTCCAAACCCTGCCTGTTATCCTGAACTTTCCTAATGGCATATTCAAAAGCGAAGTTAAAAAGTAAAGGTGATAGTGCATCTCCCTGCTTTAGCCCGCAGTGAATTGGAAAAACATTAGATAGAAACTGACCTATACGGACTCTGCTGTATGTTTTACTGAGACACATTTTAATTAATCGAACTAGTTTCTTGGGAATACCAAATTCAATAAGAATATCATATAATACTTCCCTCTTAACCAAGTCATATGCCTTTTTGAAATCTATGAATATCTGATGTACTGTACCCTTATACTCCCATTTTTTCTTCATTATCTGTCGAATACAAAAAATCTGATCAATAGTCGATCTATTACGCCGAAAACCGCACTGATGATCCCCAATAATTTCATCTACGTACGGAGTTAATCTTCTCAAAAGAATATTGGACAAAATTTTGTACGACGTCAACAAAAGTGATATTCCTCGAAAGTTACCACAGTTGGTTTTGTCCCCTTTTTTAAAAATAGGTACAATTATGGACTCCTTCCATTGTTCTGGTACAATTTCTTTTTCCCAAATAGCAAGTACAAGTTTATAAATTTCGCTATATAATGCACTTCCACCCTCTTGTATTAATTCTGCTGGAATTTGATCGATACCTGGAGACTTGTACTTTTTCAGATTTTCTATCGCAATTTCGACTTCTGAAAGCGTGGGTTCGGGTATAAATGGCTCAGCAGTTTGTATTTCAATTTCGTCCCGATCATTTCTATTTGGCCTATGTACATTTAGTAGTTGCGCAAAATAGTTTTTCCATCTGTTTAGGATTGATGGAGAGTCTGCAAGCAAGTCACCATTCTCATCCTTGATCACGTTTACCCTTGGCTGATATCCGTTCTTAAATTCCTTTATACCCTTATATAAATCTCGAATGTTTTTATTCTTACTATTTGTTTCTATCTCATTCAGTTTTTCCTTCAAGTAATCTCTCTTTTTATTCCTAAGTGCACGACTTGCTTCCCGTCTTTCATTGAAATAATTATCTCTATTCTCCTCAACTGGATCCTGTAAGAATTTCAATTTTGCCTGTTTCCTTCTTTCTACTACCATGCAGCAATCTTCGTCAAACCACAGTTTCTTTTTCTTTTTCTTAGTTACAGTCCTTACAATAAAAAAATAATTTGTGTACTGAAAGGTACAGCCTAGATCATATATGTAACAGATAACTCATAGCTATGTTAAAATCGGCAGCACTTTGAAGAGAACAACCGCCAGGATCGCCACCCATCCGCTGTAAACGAACACGAGATGGCAGTACAGTCGCTAATGCAATTCAAATGGGAATTATGATGCGACTCCTTATGTAACAACTAGATGGCAGCGTAGTAAACCTGACAAAAGTTGTTAACGTCAAAGCCTATAAGGCCGACCTATCTGTTACATATGAAGGATACAAGGGAATAACGATCAAGGTCCATTTTGGAAAGTTTCGAGAAAAATGAATTTAAAGTTTAAGCACTTAATACTTTGTTATGTGTGTATTTAATAGAAATTGACGTAGTGGAATGTCAAGAACGATGATTTCTTATTACTAGCTAGACTACATGATAGTATTTCCTTTCCACTATAAGACAGCATTATTAACTCAATTTCGATTTTTGATGGACCTTGATCGTTTTTCCCATGTACCCTTCATATAAGATCTAGGAGTACAGATAAATATTCCCTGCGTGGTAAACTACACAGTTACAAATCAATAGATACCAGTATCAATTTCTGGCATGCACGTAATTTGCTTCCTGAGTATGTGTCCCTCGTCTTGTGATTTCTGACCCATCATGACTATATGGCCAGGGAACCCCGCTACTTGTGAATGTCTAGCATTAACTAGAAATCATCATAAGAATGATCAGGGCCGCAACTAGGAGGGAGGTAAGATGTGTCCCGGGCACTGTATGGGACAGAGGATGCCAAAATGACAAAATAGTACTTCTATAGGCTTACTGAATATTTCCTGGCACTTACAGTAATTCCATAACTGTTAATAAATAATATGGACGAATTCAGAAATGTATATAGAATGTTAGTAGGAAGGCCAGAGGGAAAAAGACCTTTGAGGAGGCCGAGACGTAGATGGGAGGATAATATTAAAATGGATATGATGGTAGAAACTGGATTAATCTTGCTCAGAATAGGGACCATGGCGGGCTTATGTCAGGATGGCAATGATGCTCCCGGTTCTCTAAAAGCCATTTGTAAGTAAGTAAGTAAGTAAGTAAGAAAATTATGTACTGTTTATAATATGAAATCTAATGTCATATTAATGTAATGTACAAAAAGTTCTAGGATTAAAATGAAAAACTGAAGGGGTGAGAATGAGATAGTCCAAAGCCATACTTCTAACAAAAAAAGTTTTTTTTTGTGCACGTTCATTTCTTACTCATATGGGAAAGCTACTATTAAAATGTTATAAAAATTACTCAAAAAATGACGTTAGTGTACACCGAAGAAATTATGATACCTCATCTAATAACACTGGATTCTAAACCTATAACATGCTATCCTGTAAAATTTTGTCTGTGTAGCTTAAGACTATATCATTCTCACCCCTTAAATTCTTAAAAATTACTTAAGAAGCAACATGGAGCAAGATCGACTATTTGTTATGATGACATCATCAAAATCTTTGCTGCAGAAAAAGCTCGCAAGTTGAATCTTTGAAATAATTATTGAAGGATTCATTTATTAGAATAATTTTCACAATCTCTTCAGAAATATGCAAATTCAAAAAACAGTCACACTCGTAATGGTTTTAATTAGAAGTTCATACTGGAACAGCTAATATAGTTATAGTTCCTCACAGCAATAGGATATTATAATCATGATTATGTTTTACAACTTTATATCACTTAGAGTGAAAATGGAAGCATATCTTACATTACATGTTCATAGTAGAACTTGTGTTGTTAAAGTAATATTGGGTAGAACTTGAAAATACTGGATGTGCAGATAGAGGGAGAGATTATCTCTTAATGAAGAAATGAAAGAAGAGTAAATAAAACTTGCATAAAATAAACAAAAAGTTGCTGAAAGAAAAGTGTGTGAAAGATGCTGAAAGGTAGTACAGTGAAGCAAAATGTTGGCTGAAGTAATAGGGAGGCAGGCAATAATAAACAATGCTGAAGGTTTTATTTTTCCGAAATGCAGCAGCAGCTAAATATGTTCTATAAAAATATTGTATGTCTGAAGTAAAGATATTGAAGAAAACAAACCATATCTGGAAAAGTGATGGAAACATGTATAGAGTATTTCTGGATTCCATGGAAGATTTTTTTTTTTTTGCACCATCTAATGTATGCCATCTTATGATAGCACTGACTGTTCAGTCAGTAAAAGGAAATTGCCAGATGTTTCTGCCAAAACAGACCATACTGGGAAAGTCTTCAACTTTATCAAACAGGCTACAATATCATAATGTCATAATCTCTTCTGACTCAGATCCTACTTCAGCTGTTCAAACTGGAAGCTATAGCCTATATTGTCCAAATCTGGGTCAGTAAAAATGAAAAAAAAGTATAACAGTGTTGTGTGTGCTAGAGAGCAGCAAATAACAATGATGAAGTGAAGATGATGGATTTGAAAAGTGTGATAGAGAGAAAGGTAAAGCTTTTAAAATGGATGAACATGATATTCCTTATATTTCATTGGGTCAGATACAGAACGTTTTGGAAGACCCTGCAATTAAAATAATAGGAGGCAGGGTGTTTTATCAATTTTAAAACAAAATTAAAAATGAGCTACCCAGGAACTACACCCGACACCATCTCAACTTTTCACTTTATGTTCACACACCTCAAGTGGGCTGACAAGGCGCCAGAAACCCACTTCGAGTGCAAACAAATTCTGTGTGACTTGAATTGTAGTTTTCTATTAACGTACCTACAGTGACGTATATATTATGCAAATCTGGTATATTTCCCTGTGAAGCAGACTTCAATAATTTCAAGGGAAAATTGTTTCATGGCCGGGTATCAATCCGGGACTTTTTGCTTAGCACACGAATGCTCTACCGACTGAGCTACCCAGGAACTACACCCGACACCATCTCAACCTTTCCCTTTATATCCACACACCTCAAGTGGGCTGACAAGGCGCCAGAAACCCAACTTTGAGTGCACACAAACTCTATGTGAATTGAATTGTGGTTTTCTGTTAACGTACCTACAGTGATGTATATATTATGCAAATCTGGCTTTTCAGGTATAGCTCCCTGTGAAGCAGACTTGAATAATTTCAAGGGGAAAATTGTTCCAGGGCCGGGTATCGATCCTGAGAGTTTTGACTTAGCGCATAAACACTCTACCGACTGAGCTACTAGGAACTACATTTGACACCATCTCAACTTTTCCCTTTATATCCACACACCAACAACGTATATATAAGCCACTATAGGTACATTAACAGAAAACCACAATTCAAGTCACACAAAGTTTGTGTGCACTCAAAGTTGGGTTTCTGGTGTCTTGTCAGCCCACTTGAGGTCTGTGGATATAAAGGGGAAAGATGAGACAGTGTCGGGTGTAGTTCCTGTGTAGCTCAGTCGGTAGAGCGTTCGTGCGCTAAGTGAAAGGTCCCAGAATCGATACCCGGCCCAGGAACAATTTTTCCCTTGAAATGATTTAAGTCTGCTTCACCTGGGAGCTATACCTGAAAATCCAGTTATGTGGTTAGGGCAGTGCGCGTAGGGGATGTGTGACATGGAACCCATTTCATATCGAGGGTTAGCGCAAAAGATCTCAATAGGTCGCAGTGCTGGGCCATCCGTGCCCCCCTCAGTTAAATTCCATTCTATTCCATTCCAAGAGGTCGAAGAGACGTTAACTATTAGCTACATTATGAAGACTTTTAAAAATGAGCCTTAATATGGAGATAAAACAAAACTATGGTAAGCCATGTTATTTCTGATGATGATAATGGTGGGGTGGTGGTGGTAGTAGTGGTAAAATAAGTTGTCTTAACAGATAATACATTAGCTTACATAATCCAAGGTGATGGGTGTGTTTTTCGGCAGCAGAGGACTCAGTTCTCTGTTGTCATTGTCAACAACAACATAGTTTCCTGGCGTCATTTGGTTTGGGTTGTTGGGATCCAAATCTGCAAATACAGCAATGATATATTTGACTATCATGTAAGAAGTGTCACTTGTTTTGCCAGAACAGATTACTCATGAGAACTTACTCTGCAACTGTTGCAAAGACTTCTTTCTCTCCTCGGCCTCTCTTTCTCGCTTGGTCATCGGCACATACATGTACTTGTGTATTGAGTTGATCATGTGAGTGCCCACCAGTGTGTAGCGTCCGAAGCTGCGGCAGTCCACAGCTCGTATTGTCAAGGGTGGTCTATACAGCTCTTGTTCTGGTAACTCCTGAAATATAAAAGATAAAAATGAGTGTCACAAAGATGACACATTCTTTCTCATACATTTAGTATCTGGCAACAATTCAGTTCATTAATCATGTTCCCAAACCTCTGACTGAGGTTATGGCTGATATGTACATCTATTATCAGGCAATATATCTCACTTGATGATATGAGGTGGTCCGTTCCCAACCATATTAAGTCCACTGATGTAATTTTTTCAGGAGAGAAGAATAAATGTTTATGTGCCAACTAAGGGAGGTAAATTAAAATATTTAAATTATCAATTACTGGAAGAATTTAATTTATCAGAGTCAATTATATTAGAAATCACTTTTACATCAGACTATCCTGAAATTCAGAAAATATGAACATAATACGGTTTGACATGAATATAAAAAAGAAAAAAAAATTCTTCTTCAATATTTGTAAAAATTCAACGAAAGTAACTGTGTAAGTAATAGGTAACACACCTTGATTTACTCTTATGTAATATTGAAATATTGAATCACAAAGGCAATGTTCATTAATGCTAAATTTGTACATTATTATTACCAATACTTCTGAATATGATGTTCGCCTAAATATTTCCAGTTTATCATCTAGAAAGACAAAAAACACACGTCATGTTGTTTAAAGTAATGAACAAAAGTACAATATTTAACATTTTCATTTAATATTAATTGGTTTTGGACAGAATACTATTTGATGCGGACAAAGATGTGGACATAATACAGTTTGCCATGAACACGGAGTAGGCATACTGAACTGGTACTAGCAAAGAGAGTTCTCGGGGTAGATCAAGAAAACTTTTTTCTGAATCTTCTGAAAGGTCTACGAAAGCTAGGAACACACTACAATCCCAAGACATAGAGGAACTTCCCTCTTTTACTTCACCTGTAATTACTGTACAAAGATTGATCAAAATCTGTAATATAGGAGAAAAGTTATTAAATTTGTCTAAATTCACCCCTATCATGAGGTAGTTTCTTTTACACAAATGTAATGATAGCTTGTATACAGTACAAATATATTACCTGTAACTATTGTATAAAGTTTTATGAAAATCTGTTAGACTGGAAAAGAGTTGATAATTTTGTCTGAATTCACTCCCTATAATTGGGTAGTTTCTTTTACGCAAACGAAATAGAGTTTGTATACAAAACAAAGTATGTTACCTGTAACTACTATACAAAGTTGCATGAGAATCTGTTAGGTAGGAGAAAAGTTATTAATTTTGGCCATCTAGATTTACGTTTTTGACCACTGTGCAACAAGGGGTACCAGGATGGAAATGGTGATGTAATGTTGGAAGGGTGATCCATTCTGATACTGTAACTTTGTAATTAATATCAGTATTGAAATAAATGTAGTCTCGTTCGATCAGGTATATGACTACAATGCGAACACGATTTTGATTTGGAGCCATGCATGCACCAGGCACAAGTGAGAGCCCACATTGACTGGCGGCCATTTTTGGCATGTACGAAAATTTCTTGGCAGTATATATCGCGACTCCGATGTTCTACCAGGCTGATATTGGTGGCAAAGGGAAGATCTCGTCTAGATTTGTCGATATAAGCCAGATGTATTCATGTAAAATTCAGGTCCTTGTCCCCAACACAGCCACACCCCGATTGTTATGTAGACATCTTCAATTTTACGAACTATGAACAAATTGTTCATTTTTGTGCTTGAGATTAAGCTCCAATAACGTTCGACTGATTCGAAAAATCAATGCACGTTCACTGACTCACCAGTTCTAGGAACTTGACTGGTGTGCCGAAGTTGGGATTCTTCTTGGCATTCTGTATGACAGAAGAGTAGAGGATGTGTCCAGCACATTCGATGTCCACTCTGGGTTTGTCCACAGTCATTAGATGTACCCGTTTCAAGTCACGAAGTCCCCAGAAGAGCACTTCTATCCTGTAGGAAACGAAATTCTTACTCAAAAAATTTGTTTCTCTGGTATGAGCAAAGTCATAAATAGTACATGTTACAATGATAAATTATAACACAGTTTTTAATACCGAACTGTACAGACCGATTATTTAGTCCTGACGAGGGAAAGTAATAGGAGTAGTGGGGAGAGCTCTGAAGTAGAGATATGGGCGAACGGTCGGTAAAGAAATGCAGTACAGCTTAACTGTAATGGATACATACAGCTCTACCGCATGCATGACATCCGTTGCTTTGAAGACAAGCAAGTGACTAACCCAAATATCCCTTGGCGTAACTAAATGGACTCGCCTGACCCAGGCGCACACTGTCGGCGACTATCAGGACTAAATAATCGTACTGTAATAATACTAATCCTTAGATATATTAAAAACGTGGTGCAAAGAGTGTGTGAGAAACACAAACAATTCCGGAGATTGGAGTTTGCATTAAAACAAAGATAAACAGGGAGTTATGTAAAATACAGCAGATTTGTCAAGTCTGGTACTGTTTTAGCCTTTTTTAAAATGCAGTGTTTCGCTACAAATATTAGTAACTTAATTTATTATCATTTATTTTTCTTCAGGGCGAACTAAATCATGAAGCATTTATATCTATTTGATCCAATTTGTGCCCCATAAACATCAGCTAAACAAGCAACCAAAAGCAAATGTAGGAAGTTAACTGATATAATCCTCTTCAAATCTTCAGGGGATAACAAGTGTTGACCACGATTTTTGCACCTTACTCGATCTGTTTTAGAAAACTGCAGCATAATGTGTGAAGAAATTTCTTCTTCCCTCCCATATGACCAACAGAAGATATCATCAGTAACCTCAATCCTTGTAGTTGTAGGTGTCTCTTGTCTCTTCAGGTGACAGACCTGTCAATATTCCTGTCGCTTTAATAAAGCCTATCCAGTATTTACACCTTAGCTTCGACACTGATCATTCATGTCCTCATGTATTGTATTGAAAATAATTTATTATGTTGAGCGCAGTGGCAGCCGCTCTTTATGTGCTGCAGTACACAGTTAATTTTCTGTCCCTAGCATAATCTTATTTATCTTTTCTTTCTTTCAGTCATGTTACGCGTTCCAATCCACGAAGAATCAGGAACTGCTATTGCCTATAACTTGTGCATCATCTGCAAGTCCCAGTCGGTAATGTGTGCTGACTTCCTTATCGCAGTGAACTGCAGTGAATTGCAGCAAACCTTGCACATGCGCAGAGAGCTTACATTCTCTTTATGTATGATGTAATCTATGGTTTCCCATTATAAGCAGTGTAAACTGCAAGGGAAAGCAGCAAGTTGAAATGACTCGCTCGCATTGGCGTTTTATGAAATCTACAACCAATCAGGAGTGAGTGACTATTTGTATAGATGGGTTGTACAATCTACAAACAATTTCGCGGACGTCACGACATCTCTAAGGAGCAGTAGTGTACTATTTGTAAGTTTGTGTCTATTTTACAAGTCCTGATCACAGAATGTAGTTACGACTATTTTATTCTTATTCTAATTATTAAACTTTTCTGTAAAACTGAAATGTATTGTTTATAACATTTATTATTAGCTTATTTATATGTACTATACCGGTATTTAATACAATTTGATTAAAAGATGCTGTACTCCTATTCTACTTCTTCAACCTTCCGACAGATGGCCTGAAAGCACCAGAATGCTATTCGAATTTAAAATTTTGATTGCTGCTTGCCGACATGATGGGGTTCAGCTCCAAAGTAATTGGCAGCACTGTCGCCAACTGGACGGAAATTCCATCAGTTCCGTCAAAACTGATGGAATTTCAATGTAGTGGACGGAAAAAGAATGGCTTTGATGGGTGACGGATTTTCTGGCGGAAATTACGATTTTTTACTTTTTTTAGCTGCTGTCATTTTTAGTTGTTTAATTTTTGGGGGAGCGTAGACCAATCCAGCACATGAACTGCAGAACTAGAGGCAGATGATGTGGATGAATTATTATTATTATTATTATTATTATTATTATTTTAATCAAGATTGGTAAGGAAGTAGCGTTAATATTTGCTTTCATTTGTACATAGATATATCGAGTGGGTCTCATTTATTTATTTTTTTATTTTTACGGATTTCCAGGTGTTAGACTGACAGGGATGCAATTTATGTGTAGGCGACACTGATTGACAGCTTCTGCAGCATGGACTTCACACTACTCCACTAGTGAGTAGATCAACCAAATTTTAACGAATTTTTAAAGCGAATTTCCCACATTGTAGCACACTCTCATCTTCAGCCACCAGCTGCCACTGGTTGAGCGCATTGCAACAACTGTGTTATATTGTTGGAGGTACCAGTAAAACTTAAAAGTTAGTAAAGTTAACAGTTTTGGTCGAAAAACATAAAATTAGATTGATTGATAATTTTTTTTACACCAGTACATAAAAGCATATGATTATCTGTACTACACATCAGACAAAATATATTCTTTAACTGAAAATGTAATTCCTTCAGCAATGTCAAAACAGCATTTGACTGTACCTGTATTTGGCTAATGTTGGACGAATGCCTCTCGGAACAGGGAGCATAGGACCAACGTCAGTCTCTGAAGTTGTCTCCGATAGTTGCTTTGGTTCGGGCAGTGAAGGCAGACCTGATGGATCTGAAGGTGTTTGTAGCTACGAAATTGAAAATTTACATGAAAAATACTGTCGATCATGTGTGGTTGTAAACATTTAGAAATCAATTATGTGTGCAAAATGTGTCGTAAATAAGAAATTAGCAGATTTATCGAAAAATATCTTTAACACAACAGAGACTGGTTGACCGAAAAGAGGATTTGAAATTAAAAATTAAGCGCACTTACAATTTGCAATGGTGTGGTTGCTCACAGGCTAAGTATATAATTATTTGCAAACAATAACATTTTAGTACAAATTAAAACTTTCACAGTGTCTAACATGGTGAGAGATTTCTGAGACTTGTATCATGTCAGATGTATAGCCATCCAACATTTCGAAACAGAGAAGGCAAGAAAAGGGGAATCTACTTGTTGAATTTTTACTAGCTCTTTATAATGGATCTAACAGATACGTTCACCTTTTCTTACATTCTCTGATGATGAAGCTGATCAGTACACAATTGGCGAATTGTTGGACAGCATTGTAATGGACTTTCTGTATGATAACACTGAATAAACGGATGAAAATGTAATTTCAGCTAGATGGGGCTACAGCACATTATGCAATGAAAGTTCGTGAGAAATTAAATAACATATTCGGTGTGCATTGGATTGGACGAGGTGGACCTCAATCATGGCCTCCAGTGTCACCAAGTCTCACATCTCTACTGTAGATTTTTTTCTATGGGAATATGAGAAACAGCATATTTTCCAGACAGAGCCTACATTTATAGATAAATTTATTGGAACAAAGAGTCACTATGTTGCAAACCTAGTCGCATTTACCCAAGGGTGATGCAATGTAGTAATATAATAAATAATGTTATGCTGTACGATATAAAGGGTAGCATGTGATTACTAAGAGATTTATTTCGAAGAAAATAATTTATTTTGCTTACATTTGTCATTTCAGAATAATACTGTTTCTACTCAGCAGAATGATAAGTTGATAACTATAAATACCTCTAGAAGTTCAAATGTGGCAAGCAGCTCTCCCGCGTGGTCTGGGCCCCGACTTAACTCATACCATTCAAGTGAGGGAGGAAAGTTGGGTTTGGCATACGGCTCTTCAGCCAGCTTCACATGCGCTTTCGCCACTGTTCTCCCAATAAATTCGGACTTACCCTGCACAAGTACATAAGTTACAAATTATTTTAAAGGATCCTTTTGTACTATAATTTTTTTTACAGCTCAAAATTTATCAGTTACATTCTTAAAACAAAGCAAGGATTTATGACATACAAACCTGGAGTAGGCCTAATTCACAATTCTCACACTCTTGGGTAAATTAAGTATGTTGTATAATATGAGCCATTCAGGGCAGAAGTGGTGTAAGTCAAGAATGGGTAATGAGTGTTAAAGTAAACATTCTGTAAAATACAGCGCAAAGTATCAATTAATATTCACTTTATTTAAACTATTAGTAGTCAGTGGATAGCAAGAAGGACATATTAATTGCTACGTTGCGCTGTATTTTACAGAATTTTTACTTTAAACCTCATTACCCAATTTTGACTTGCATCACTTTTGCTCTGAACGGCTCATATTTTACTTCCTCATTATAGAAGTATAGAAAAAGGCATTTTAATGCTGCAAAGATAGATTTCGAGATTTTCAGAAATATAACTTTTCAGGATTCCTGATGTGAAGAAAGGGATTGAGGATATGCTGTCTTGCTGTCTATTTGCCTTTGTGTGCAGCAATTTCTTCTGAACTAATGGCATGATTTTGTTCATATTCAGTACTTATCAATCAACTTGTGAAGGAAATATGCTCGTGAAATATAATAATTTTAGTAAAGAATGAATGGGCCTTTATTTCAAATCAAAATCACACACGATGGCACTCAACTGCAAGATCTGTTAGGTGATTTTCTTCGTTATTTTGTTTATTAAGTGGAATACGCTGACAAATGAGATCAGTGACTTAATGTAGACAGACAAATATTTCACTAAAAGAAATTAATTATTATACAAAATATTATTTCTACCTCATTGCGACTATCTTTGGAGTCACGTGCCCTCCCATAACTCCACTGTGCATAGGCTATAGCCACTATATCATTACGAGCATTGGAAAAAGTGTTTGATGATTGCGTAATTAGTTGCGGATGTTCCCCAACTCGTTTAAATGTTTATGACTTTTATATATGAATGAAATCAGGCGAGTGCTGAGTGATATTACAAATAGAGAGTTACAGAAGGTATTTCGGAATTTTCTACACCAATGTGGTTCTTGCACCCAGAAAGGTGGACATCATCATTTTCAACATTATGCTTTGATAAACAGTAAGATCAACATAACGTTTTCTCATTAGGAGGTCACCTCTTACCGGCGAATTTTTTGTATGGGACTATTGGCCTAAATCATCACCATTTACTGCCGATTCGTTTTCCTCCCATGTGGGAGAGTGTGGTCATATTTCTCCACTACACACACGCATTATTTAGGCTATGTTTATTTCTGTAGTGACTCATCATCTTCTAATGCCCCAACTCCATTTTTGCCTATCCATTCTTTATTATCTCTCTAAATTCGTGATTTCTTCGATTCCTTCTCACCAAGTCTATCTCTTCCCCCACATCATACTTTTTACTTTATCTCTTCTGCACTATGATCTCTTTAATATGTGGCCTCTCATTTACTCCATTATTTCTTTAATATCTATATCAATTTATTATTAACTCTTTCCAATCTGGATGTTCCCATGTATCTTATAAAAATAATCATTCCAGTAGGCAACATTTTAATTAATTCTTCGGTTGATAGCTGTTTCCAGTATGCTTTCCCTCAATATTTATCAAAGTAGAAACTTCCCAGTGCTTGTCATATTTCTAACGAAAGAACTGTGCTTTGATTTATACACTGTATTGTTTCTTTTATGATCTTTTCACTAGATAAAATACCATTTAAAAAATTTATTACTGTTTCTGTTAGTAAAATTCTTCGTTTAATTTCTGTTTTTGATTTCTAAATTTATCCACCTTTGTAATCAATTATGCACAAGACCACATATTTTCTTACCCACTATCCAAGTTCAAACTTCGAACTTCTCCAGAATTGAGAAGAATAATGAACAGGCTGCGGATGTTAATGAAGAAAAGGACATCATTTACCGCTCATGCACATTTCGCTTAAGCGAGAGACATAACTTGCCTATAAGGTATGAGAGGTGAAAAGTCTCCTTTTCAGGACTCGAGGTACCTCATATAAATTAACACCCTCCTCAAATCATTAGATATATGTAGTCAGGTTATTCAAAATATTTGTATTAATGTATTGAAATATTCACTAAACATCCTACATAATCATTTGTACAGCTAGTCACTTCTCGTAAATATGTGTATTACTGTTTCTGTAATTTTTGTTTCAATGTTCAATGTATCTATAAAATTATGTGTTCTTGGCATGTAGATATATGTAAGTTTCCACTTTTTTATGTAATTAATTACTTAAATTATATTTTATTTAAAGACGCTCGCAACTGCAACTGCCAAGGCTATATCAGCATCACTGGTGTGCCGGAATTTTGTCCCACACAAGTTCTTTTACATGCCAGTAAATCTGGTAACATAGCCTGTCACATTCAAACACCTGCCATCGACCTGGGCCAAGATCGAACCCGCAACATCGGAAACAGAAGGCCAGCGCTACCTAGGGTGACTTTTTTTATGTATATATTGTTGATAAATATTTATGTTACATTCTGGATCTTCATAGTCACCCGGACTGCTGGGCGGATGTCCTTGTCTTGGAATTAATAAATAGGTTTATTGTAAATCTAGAAGTATATGGTCAAAGTAATTTGAACACTTAGAAAAAGTTTTATATTTTGGACTGTTCGCAACAATAACCCATAGTAATGGTGACAGTGACAACGACAATAATTATGTTGATGCTAGCAGTGCCACCTTGTAATGAAGATGATGATTATATTGATGGTGATAATGATGATATAGGCAATAACGATGGTGATGTCAATGAAGTTGATAGAATAATGGATGATGATGATGATGATGATGATGATGATGATGATAACACTGACGATAGCAATAATTACAGCAACATGTAAATATCTCTTCTCATTTCGTGAGGAGTAACTTAGTGATAAGATGGAAACTTACCACTTTGTCCTGGTCGAATATCTCGATGATGATGGCGGGAGGGTCAGCCTTGATGTCCTCCTTGGTCCCATAGATGAGGATCTCGTCGAAGATGAGCAGCTCATCCCACGTGGGGCTCAGAGTCTCATCGATTACCTGAGTCACTTTGCAGTACTCCCCGATCACCACTCTGGCAAATGGATCTGAGAGGCCAGAAGCATCTGACCCGATCAGTGAGCGAGCCTGGTACATGTGCGCGCGCAGCTGGAATGACTGGAACACACGACACACTCTTGAGAATAAGCTCTTACTATTTGCATTCATAACATTTTGTTCACTTTATGCTACATACAAGTTGTATGAGAATCTATGAGCTATATTTGTTGCCCAAATTTAATATGTGAACAGAGAAAAGATAACTCTGAAATTTAGCACCTTAAAACCTATTCTTTTCAGCAATCTGGTGATTAGACAAAGAATACGGAAAATTGGAATACAGAAGAAACGCAGACATGGAAAAACATTACAGTAGTACGTACTTTTATTTTATTTATTTCAATTTGACAACAGGCTCACAGTCCACTGTTGTCGGCGAATCATTGTGGACAATTTCGCGGCAATCAAAAAAGCACTCCATAATGAAATGTATTGCTGACTGTGCAAATTTATAATACTGAGACGTTATGCTGGATGAAATTTGAGATTACAAGAATAGCCAGTCAAAAGAAAAAGCCATCTTATCGTCTACTTCGTATGTGCATAAGATTTTGACAGTTGTAATGAGAGCTCTGCAATATGATCAGAGTGGAAGATGCAGAAATGTTTAGACTCTTTGTTGTGCTCGAATTTCGCTGTCTGTCAACAATAATACAGAGGCACGATAACAATGCAATTTTCTGTTTTTTTACGTTCCAACGTGGCAAATCAGAATATTTCATTTTATTATGGTCACAAGGCAGAAAACTTCGACAGTGTGTTGAGTGCATTGTACTTTAGAACAGCTCAGACGCAAGAAAACTATTAATTTTAAATTGAGGCGTGTAGTTGCAAAACCAGATACATCACTTTTTATTCGAAAATGAGTTATTGTTATATTTCACGGCTTCATATGATTCTACAACTGCTATAGCACTATTATGCACCAAAGGCAGATACATCACATGGATTGGTATGATGAAAATGGTATTGGTTGCAAATCCTTGGTTCCTTGCAAACGTTTTTCCTTCATACTGAAAAATTATGTTTTAGTGATATATCTGATTTTGCAACTAAACGCCTCAATTAGTTTTATCAATGATGCCTAACGAAAAATGTGCCAGAAATTTACTGTTTAAGCTGTGGGTTGAATAACACGCAAATTTAACAACTGATGTGTCTCAATATTCTTATGTATAATAGAAAAACCATCAATAATAGTAAACTGCTTAAAAGAACACGCGCGCGCGCGCGCACGCACGCACGCACGCACGCACGCACACACACACACACACACACACACGAGTCTCAATTATTCCGCTATATAGCCCGAGGGCAATCCTGATAAGAAAAATCCGGATAATATGGAAAGTGGCAGCACTATGTGGTTTTTGACCATGTAATCTTAAAGGGACAAAGATCGAAACCAGTAAAGTAGAAAAACGTTATTCACATATACACGAGTTTTTATTCATAATACAGTGTAGTACGTAATTGACTTTAAAAAAACTTTGTTATTGTTCAGTACTTCATATACATACACTGTTGTAATTAAAAAAAAAAAGCGATCTGGATAACATGGAAGGCTGGATAATTGGAACTCTATTGTATGTATATGTATATGTATATGTATATGTATATGTATATATATATATATGTGTGTGTGTGTGTGTGTGTGTGTGTGTGTGTGTCTGTATATATATTCACAATTTTCTGCTCAAGGGCAGGTCTTTCACTGCAAACCCAGCATTTTCCAGTTTTTTCTATTTTCTGCCTTCCTCTTAGTATCATCTTCTCTTATGCTTACAGCATCATATCATCAGCAAATCTTATGCACTTTATTAAATAGATTTATTCGTTCCACAATATTGTTACATTTGCTTGTTAGCATAGAATAAAGAACATGTCCAATTCTTACGTTTAACATATAAAATGCAAATATGAAATATGTACAGAATTAATACCTTAATAACAATAATAGTTTATACAATGCAATATGTTTACCATTTAATAGTATTAAAATATTTACACAGTACTGTGAAATGTCAAGAATTCATCTACAGAATAGAAAGTGTGAGATATTAAGTAATTTTTTAGTTTTACCTGAAATAATGCAGGGTTTTGACCAGGGGCGTATTTTGCGGACTACCGGGGCTACCAGCAGTAGCCCAAGGAAATTACAAAAGAAAAAGTTTATAATATAACATAATGTAATAATTTTGTATTATTAGTTTTACCATAGTAATTAAAATTAAAGTAATTGTTAGATTTATATGCGCTCTCTGCTCTCGAAAAGAAACAAGTTGTCAAGGCGGCATCGCTGGAGAAACCGCTTGCTACGTGAGGTAGCCTGTGACCGTTCCGCTCACGCTGTCCTTCGCACAACTGCCCATCCCCCACTCCCTACTGTTTCTATCGTGCAGTGCAGGCCGTGGAGTTGCCGCTCTCGTGATCGGTTTCTTCGCAGGCACAAAGCAACAATACGCTTAGTACGCTAGCTCTAAATGTGATTGTGTTCTTGCAGTGCATTATTTTAAATCTGTGATTTGTTCGAGTGTCTAAGAGTTATATTAATTGTGAATTATTAAGTTTTTAATTTCCCAATTAAGTGATATTGTGAAAAATATGGCAGAACAAGTTTCTGGAGAAGTTTGTGTTGAAAATGACTGTGTAATAGAAGATTTATTAAAAGTGCCTTTTAACAGTCATACATAACAACGAGAAAGTTGAAATTGTGAAAATGGAAAGACCAACTCCTGAGTTAAATTTGTCCATGGACGTAAAAGAAAAACAGCGTGAGTACACACGCCATTTCACTTCAACATCATATGGTAAGTGGAATTGGTTGTGTGGTACTTCTAAACTATCTAAACTATTTTGCTGGCCATGTTTGTTATTTAGCCGCGAAACTAATGTGTGGTCAAAAGAGGGGTTTTCTAATATGAACTCCCTTCGAGCGGCAGTCCTAGAATACGACAAATCAAAAGCTCATATTTGTAGTAGCATGAACTTTGCAAACTTTGGAAAGACAAGAATTGATTTACAGCTAGATAAGCAAAAAGCTCTACACATCAACCAACACAATGCTCTTGTGAAAAAAAAAATCGGGAGATTTTATTGCGTCTTATTAACGCAGTCTGCTTTCTAGGAAAACAAGAATTGGCTTTTCGGGGTCATAACGAGAGTGTGGAATCAGACAATATAGGAAATTATATTGAATATTTAAGTTCCTTAAGTGAATTTGACCATTTACTGGCCAATCATCTTGAGAGTTCAACAGTATTTCGTGGTACTTCTCCCGCAATTCAGAATTACTTAATATTTGCTATAAGTGGGGTTATGATAAAGAACATAAAACCTTTTGTGGCCATTGTTGTTGATGAAACAAGTTACTGCTCTAATCAGAGTCAATTGTCCACTGTTTTAAGATACGTCGACAGTACTGCCAATGTTCAAGAACAGTTTATAGGATTCACAAATGTCAGTTCGGACAAAACTGCTGCTGCTTTGTTTCAGCATGCGGAAGGTGTTACAGCAGAATACAATGTCGGCAATAAGTTAATTGCACAGACATACGATGGTGCTTCAGTTATGGCGGGAAATATTAATGGCTTGAAAACAAAAGTTCAAGAAAAGCATCCTCAAGCACTATTTGTCCATTGTTACAGCCATGTTCTCAATTTAGTTTTGCAACAAACTACTTCATCCATTCCAGAATGCCGCATTTTTTTCAAAACACTGTCGGGTTTAGCTGCATTTTTCTCATCATCTCCTAAAAGATCAGAAAACTCAAGGAATTTATGAACAAGAAACTCCCAAAAGTAGCACCAACTAGATTGAATTTTACATCTCGGCTTGTAAATACAGTAAAGGAATACAGAGAAAAACGGACTGCTTTCTTTAAAAATATCATTTGTAATGACTCTGAAGAAAACTGGGATGATGCTGTAATTGTGCAGGCTCAAGGATATTTGAATTTTTTCACACAGTTTCAGAATGTATTTCTTCTTGAAGTCTATGCTAGAGTGTTCACACATACAGATGTGCTCTACAATATTCTTCAGACAAAAAGTCTAGACATAGCATGCTACTTGCAAGAGGTATCAAAGTTAAAAAAAATACTATATCCGAGTTCAGACGTAGTGGGTTTCCGTCCATATGGAGTAATATGGAAAATGAAAATTCTTCAGCCAATACAATGGAACCACCATTAAAACGAAGAAAAGGAGATGATGAATTGAAATACAGGCAGCTGTACTACATCATACTAGATCGTATGCACATGGAAATTACTGACAGATTTTCTGATTATAGAAAGCTTCAGTTCACACATCTTCTAGATTCTCAAAAATTTTCTGCTTATAGAGAAAACTTCCCGAATGAGGCACTAAACAAATTATTTCAGTCCTATAACAGTCACTTTGATCAAATACGTTTGAAAAATGAATTAAGTGTAATATATTCAGCAGAAGTCTTTGATTTTTCGAACAAACCTATCCATGAAATATTATCTGCCATATATGAAAACCAGCTAAACCAAGTTATTCCTGAAGTCCTAAAATTGGCAACATTAATTGTGACAATACCAGCTACGTCAGCATCGGTAGAAAGAACATTTTCTGCGTTGAAGAGAATAAAATCCTACTGTAGATCAACTCATACACAAGAACGTTTATCCGGCTTGGCACTGATGTCCATTGAAAAGTCATTTCTACAGAAACTTTGCAAGTGGCCCAACTCTAATTTCAATGACGAAGTCATCAACGTATTTTCGTCCCAATCAAGACGTCTGGAATTCACATAAATATGTAAGGAATTTTATTATAGGGATTTTAAAATATATTTTGTGTAATAATAGGGTCAGTGGTAGCCCAAACCCTTTAACCAGTATACGCCACTGGTTTTGACTATGATTCTTAATGTCTTCAGGAAGACTATTGAACATTTTTATCATCATGTAACGTACTCCCCTTTGATAGCATAATAAATTTGATGATGGCGTACGAAAATCCTTCTTTCTGCGGGTATTTATACTATGTATGGCTGAATTAGTTGGAAAATTTTATTTATTACATAAGAGAAAATTTATTAAAGAGTATATGTACTGATTTGTTAAGGTCAGAATCTCTAATTTTTTAAAAAATAATCTACATGATTCTCTAGCCTTTGCTCCAACTATTATTCTAATGACTCATTTTTGTAATAAGAATATATTTTTACTATCTGCAGAATTTTCCCAAAATATTATTCCGTAGGACATAATGGAATGAAAATAGGCAAAATATATTGTGACAGCCACATCGAGACTCGATCACGCGTCCCGCAAGAGGACAGGTCGCGCGGGAGTCGACACAGGCTCCACAGAGCACTGGGGGGCGGTATGCGGAGAGGAGAGGAGAAACAGCAGCATGCTGGGCCGCGGGAGAGAGGGGGAAGTAAGCAGCTGGTGACTGTGGGGAGAAATCCAGAGAAGTCTGGATAGGCATCATCTTTTAGGCATCTGTCGATTGTTCGCGAGATCGTACTTTCCGGAAACTACGGTTTAGTTATAAATACGACACGCGAGTGAACTTGAGCAGTTGTTGTTGTTGTTGTTATAGTCGGTGGACAGCAAGCCAGCCAGTCTTGTGCAGCAATGAAGCCAGCTTCGAGACCGGAGTTCGACTTGAGTGTGTCTGCAGCTGTGTGAGCGTCCGAAGTCCTGAGTTTGAGTGCAGTAGACCACAGTTGGGGGACCTGAGTTCGAAGTTCAGTGGACTGTCTCTGAAGGTCTGGGGTTCGTGATACTGTGAACTCGAGTGACTGAGCTAGAAGAACTAGCCAAGGCAAACGAACTGTGAACTGAGAACTGACAGTTCTGATTTGTAAATAGTGTTTTGTGAACATTAGTTAAGATTAGCAGTACATTGTTGTTCTCAATAATTCAAGTAAATTGTCATTGTCGTCTGTGGAGTGCAATAACGAATACTGTCTTACTGTGTGGAGTGGAAATCCCATTGTTGACGGGAGTGTTTACATTCAATTATAGCAAGTGATTATTGTTGCTTTGAATAAAAGTTACATTCTTGATTTGTATAAAAGTTACAATATTGTCTTTATTCTTCTGAAAACAGTTCTTAGATGTTGAACAGTGTATGTGATAAAATTTAACAGAGCATATTTTGTTATTTTGAGTGCACAGATCCAGGTTTCTAAGTGCATATATGCATGCATATAAATCAACCCCAAGTGATAATGACAAAAATTATGTAGGTAATGATAATAGTGACAGTGTAGTAGTAATAGTGTTGATGGTGTTGGTGTTGATAAATGTACTGGTACTCGATTTGTGATAAATGTATTGAATTCAACATCATCATAAAGGTTCTATAAAACAGAAATGAATCTCGCAATGACTCACGTGCTTCTCCACATAGTGTATCACAGATGGAGGTAGAGCACGCGGTCTCTCTGCATTTCGGATCTCGTGAGACAATTCGTAGCCTTTGGGCAGTCCATTAACAAAATTCTTTTTGTGTTTGAGGAGTCCCAGCCACATGTAGATCTGCAGTTTGGCCTGGATGGTCCATCCACTTGGTCCCATCCCTCTCTTCCCTGGCAGCTGGAGGAAAACCAACACAACACTTGTAGTAGCATGTCACCATATTATCTCTGTGGAGTGTCCACATAGGTGTAGAGGGAGTCACAATTGAGAACGAGAGGGGAGGGGGAACGAAAAGAGATTATTGCTAAGATCCAAGTTAATCTTAGAGAAGAAACATATTTCCATGTGTGTAGAACTGTTTGATATTTGTGATACGGTACCTGAGAAAAAATGAATTCACATTTTTTCTTCTAATCTTCGAGGTGTTAGAACAGCAGCAACAGCAGCAATAATAATAATAATAATAATAATAATAATAATAATAATAATAATAATAATAATAATAATAAAAACTGACGCACCATTATCATTTTTCTTTTTCTTATTAGCTTTCATTGCTTCTTTACTTGTTTGTAACTTATCTTATTCTGTGAACTGCCATTCTTTATTTGTTTGTTTAATTGTTTGTCTTTTTTTTACTCTTATCTTTCATCATCTATTTGTTCTGTTTTTGTTTTGTATGCTTTGTCTAATGGCAGCCTATAATTTGAGGAAGCTCTGTAAAAAATAATAATAATAATAATAATAATAATAATAATAATAATAATAATAATAATAAAATATGGGAAATGCCCGTCATTATTCGGTTGAGAAGCTTTGTCATCTAGTCTGCTGTCAAAAAATCTGAAAGTTAGAATTTATAAAACAGTTATATTACTGGCTGTTCTGTATGGTTGTGAAACTTGGAGTCTCACTTTGAGAGAGGAACAGAGATTAAGGGTGTTTGAGAATAAGGTTCTTAGAAAAATATTTGGGGCTAAAAGGGATGAAGTTACAGGAGAATGAAGTTACACAATGCAGAACTGTACGCATTGTTTCCTTCACATGACATAATTAGGAACATTAAATGCAGACGTTTGAGATGGGCAGGGCATGTAGCATGTATGGGCGAATCCAGAAATGCATATAGAGTGTTAGTTGGAAGACCGGAGTGAAAAAGATCTTTGAGGAGGCCGAGACGTAGCTGGGAGGATAATATTAAAATGGATTTGAGGGAGTTAGGATATGATGATAGAGAGTGGATTAATCTTGCACAGGATAGGGACCGATGGCGGGCTTATGTGGGGGCGGCAATGAACCTCCGAGTTCCTTAAAAGCCATTTGTAAGTAAGTAAAGTAAGTAAGTAAGTAAGTAATAATAATAATAATAATAATAATAATAATAATAATAATAATAATAATAATAATAATAATAATTCCTTTCCTTTAAAAGAACGTCTTTAGAAAAGTAATTTCTATACGAATAATTAATTACGGTATAAGGTCTTATATAAGAAACAAAACATAAAAAAAAGAAAAATAATAATACAGTGGTTTTCGAATAAATCAACAGTTTGGGTCATTCTATCTGATAAAGACCCTTTACTTTTGTACTAAAAATTATTATACATTTCATTCCAGATAAATCGACATGTAGATACTAATTTATTTTTGCTAATGTGGACACTTGAGTTCTGTATCTCCATGATACGTATGTAGATACTGAATATGAACAAAATTTAACCAATACAGTGATGTGTCGTCAATGGACTAGTAAGACTAGCCTAATCCTCTAAATATCATCACCTTATAAAATTTATTACATTTCATGTTTAAATTTTAAAATGTTTGAAGACATGACAATTGACAATGTAAATCTGTTTCCTCCTCTTAGAATCCTTTTGTCACTAACGATAACTTTATATTTTTCAGCATGGAACATATCATAATGCCATATTAAATTATATTTTTTGCACCTGACATGTTTTTACAAATAAAACACTGTCCACTCCCTACTTTGATTCTTAAAAAGAAAGAATAACAATTTACAGTCATCGTTAAACTCAATTCCATATTTCTGCTTTGCCACATTCATGGAGATACGTAGTACATACATACACGGACACTTTACCCCTGATCTGTACGAAACGAACTACCTACATTCATCTTCACTTCTACCTTACAGATGGTAGTAGCAAGGGAACAAACATGATTTTATTTATCCGTATGGGAAAACCGCTCAAACGGGAAGCCAATTGCCAGCCCTGCTCTATTGAATAAAAATTCCAAGCCAAAGACAATTTTTATGATGACGTCATAGAAAAATTTGCCCGAAAAGGAAAGGAAGATTACGTTGATGTACACATGGAGGTGGTAACTGGTAAGTCTTATTTTCGTTGTAATATGTATTACCTAACATATTTTTATATTTTTTCTGTGTAGATTTGTTAAATAGTGTCATGACAATTCCATTACTGCTGGTCTCCCCCTGAAAAAGTCACCGCTCGCTGCTGAACCAATAGTTCAGTATAAATCGTTGTACATAGAAAGAAGACATGGATTTCCGCGAATATCTGGAAGTCAAGTTGTTTGTGATATCACAATATTCTATTCATACTTCACATAACAAGAAAGGAAAGCTGATTTGGCGAGACCGTTACTTCATATCAGTGAAGTATGATACTCGTGTAGTTACCTTTAGGAACAAAGTTTGTACTCTGGCGCAGTCCCGTCCACACTCTTCATCCACTATCGAGTAGATCAGATCACGTGCAGGGATTCGCTGATAGGCTGTCCTCTTGCCAGAACTTATTGCCCACACAAATATGTCTGGCATTGAGTGCTGTGGCTGTGGGAATTCATTCGAAATGTATAAATTACATCATGAGTTGTTGGTACTCTAACTCCAGTAATTCAACATTTAACCCAGCATACCTTTACTGTCATCAATATAACTCAACAATATCTATAAACAAAACTAAAATATTAGCTTTCAACGGATCAAATACCATAAGAGCCAAAATCATCATAGAAGGAAAAACCGTTGAACAAGTCAATTGCTTTGGTTGCAATATCTCTTATTTTAAAAATGAAGACATTTTAAATAAAATTAATAAATTTAGCTATGTTTATGGTACTATAAAGAGATCTCTAAAAATACGAGAAGAGAAACTAAAATAAAGCAAACTGGCTTTCAGGTAGTAGCTCCCTGTAAAGCAGGTTTGAATAATTTCAAGGAAAAATTGTTCCGGGGCCGGGTATCGATCCCGGGAAAAATTGTGATGGTGTCGTGTATAATTCCTGGGATAGCTCAGTCAGTAGAGCGTTCGCGCGCTAAGCGAAGGGTCCCGGGATCGATACCTGGCCCCGGAACAATTTTTCCTTGAAATTATTCAAACTAAAATAAAGTTTCATAAAGTGATGGCAGTTCCTATACTATTATATGGCTGTGAATTTTGAACTTTAACTACCGGTAAAAAAGAAGAACAAACGATTGAAACAGTTGAAATGAAATTTTTAAGAAATATTGCTGGATATAACTTAATAGATAAAAAAAAGAAGTGAAGATATTCGAAATGAATTGAATATCTTTAAGTTAACAAACAAAATAAAACAATATAGAAACAACTGGAAGGAACATGTCGACAGAATGAATGATTTCCACATTCCAAAATTAGTTTTAAATTATAAACTGTCAGGTATAAGAAATATTGGCAGACCAAGAAAAAATGGATACAACTTTTTGACTAAAACCTATGAGCTTTGATGGCTTAAACCGTGAAATGTTGATGATGATGATGATGATGATGACGATGATGATGATGATGATGATGATGATGATGATACCTTTATTCAAAGTTGAATAGTTACAGAGACAACTGCACAACAAAATGAGATCTTGCTGTTCCGAGGGCAGTATGTCCAATCAGAATCTTCCAGTTAGACCAAGAGGAAAAAAAGATGGAGTGTAATTGGACCATATGAGAAAAATAATTGTTGAGAGTACCTAGCTAGAAACATCACTTCCATTTCGACCATGAAGTATAAAACACATGTATAAAATTAGTCACAGCCATAGCAACTGTATGAAATGACCTTTAGACTATACATTATGTTTTCACCTATTCTCTCATAGGCCCTAATTACAGTAATTATGGAAAGTTCAGTTTTGACATTACTCTCACAAATTCATTTATGGATCGTTAATTTCTTTTGAACAATGTACGTTAATGTAATTCTCCAATCGTTCATTTTTCTCTTTATGCAATTTCCGATTTCTTTTGTTTACTGACCAAGTTGATTTTTGTGAACTTTCATTAAGACGTCCATAAACTGAAAAATATTTGGGCGCGAGCTGTAGAATCTGGAATTAAAATGACGGAAATGACAAATATGCATTTGTAAAACATGATATGTTGCCGTACATGCTAGTCCATAGAGGAGAGGGACTTGCTTATGTAAGTAGCTTCCTCCTTTCTCGCTTAACATTGAATGTACGACAGGCATGAGAGACAGCAAGCAAGACATTAATTTGGTCGAATTGGAAACGAGTCATTCTTCTGTTACTCACCCCTACCTAATCGATCTATCTTAATCTGACCTGAACAACAGTTCCTTTTTCCTGCTCGAACTGGCATATCATGATCAAAGTTCGAAAATTTGGTTGGTAATAATCTACAAACGAGGACATAGTTCTGACGATTTGCTTGGTGATTCTTGTAGAGAGAGTAGGCTATGCTTAAGAGAACAGGATTGATTTGTATGGTTTTGTTCAACAATTCACTTTCATTAAAGTTTTGTATTTGAACCAATGTTTAGAACATGTAAATAAAGAAAAAACATAACATATTAATGTTTCTTTGAATGTTTACTTAATAACAAAAAGGCTCATAATTCTAAATTTCCTGTACAAGTAACTCCCTAACAATAGGTGCCTTTTTGAGCATAAGTATGTTGGATTAAATCAATGTAAAATGGATCGAGAAAAACGCTCTTGAATTCCTAAACACACTGTATATAGCGTGAATGACACAATAAATGGATTTAGAGAACCTTGGAAATAAAACTAAGAAATCGTTATAATTAATTACAAACACATAGGACGGAGGACGCTAGATGTCTGATTCCTAAGTGAATGAAGGGAAGGAACAGGAAGGATAAGATGGTTACCTTTTATGTTAGTCTGTATAACA
Organism: Periplaneta americana; assembly: GCF_040183065.1. Lineage (NCBI taxonomy): Eukaryota > Metazoa > Arthropoda > Insecta > Blattodea > Blattidae > Periplaneta > Periplaneta americana. The sequence goes on along the minus strand of NC_091130.1, from coordinate 82,570,213 downwards.
TCCAATCTCTCAGATTTATTTTCCTTTCAAGATTCATGTCAATACTTCATGGTCCTTCATTGTTTCAACCAGGGAAATTAGAATCTAATGAAAAGCATGGTACGGTATATAATAATTAACCTCCAATGATAATACAATTGAAATTGCTAAATTTGGGGCATTATATTTGTAAAAGAGAAATTGAATAATGATAATCAATGTTTTACACTTGGTACTCACGTCCTCAACTAGGAACCTGAGCTTCTGGAGGTAGGATTGTGCCGTCTTATATCTCTCCTTGAAGGAATGTTTTGTGACAAGAGCTTTCAGATTTCTTGCCATGTTTCCGATTTGTTCCTGTTGAATTACAAGCAACTTTTAATACTGGAAAAGTCATAACTTCCAACATACAGTCATGCAACATCAGTTAATCATCTAACCAAAAAGCAAAATCAAAGTTAAATCATCTGCAATGTAGGAAGTGTTAACTCGTATGAGTCATAAATATAATATATCGGTACTCAAAGTGTATAGGAACAAGATATGTGTAGTCAGGATAGGAATCTACTAGTGATTTTCAATTTTCCACCAGTCGAATGCAGCACAACATTAGTTCTTTCCTGCAAATAGAATCTTGTTATTAAAAAAAAAGTACCGGTATTAAATATAGATGCTATTATTTAACTTATTGAACTATAACCTGCGAATGGTCATTATATGAGATTTTCTCTCAAACGTTCTTTTAAACATTGTTATAATTATGTCTTCAGTGACAGTCACCAGAGAGTTCATCAATCGTTTAGCTCACTTTCTAACTTTGACAAATAATTTGGTAGTTTCAAAAGTTAGACATTTCACGTAGTTTGGTGGTAATGACATCCATATATCAAGTGTGAGATTTTCTCTCATTGCGTGACTAATGGTGTTACGATTTCTTGCGGTTATTTGCTGTAAGTGCCGGGCTTCTCTTGTTACTATACACCTATCTGTAGAAGATTGATTGTCGTCTTGTGTGTTTATGCACCTCTAATCTAGATTAGCTGTGAATAACCCACGAATCACATGTGGACTCTCGGTATAGACCTATTTGCCTCGGTCTCCTAGTGTCAATCTAAAAATTAAATATTATTGACAATTAGAAGTTTATGTAAATGACACTTATTAATACTACTAATAATAACAGCAATAATAATAACAATAACACATTCATAATAAATAAATCAACGAACTGATTTAATTAATTTTTATTGATTTAGAAATTTATAATTAATGTGACAAATTATTATAGACCAAAATCATGCTGAATAACAAGATTAGCTATGCTGTAGTGACAAAAATAAATACTGTGAGAAAAATTCTCATGCACAACCAATCATGTACGTTTTACTCTAATGATCTAGACAGCTTAAAAATGATAATAAAATGTTATGCATGTAATGATGATGATGATGATAATGATGATGATAATGATGATGATGATAATAATAATAATAATAATAATAATAATAATAATAATAATAATAATAAAAACAACTGACGAAGGGAGATTCTTATGATACCAGACAGGCCAAGAAAAGAAGTAGTCGCTAAAGTCTACTTAATCACTAAACATGACTGTCTTGCACAAGTAGTAGTAGTAGAGTGTGACAGCGTCTTGCCGTCATAGCTCTGAACTGTGACAGCTGCGAGAAAATCGCTGCGACAGATAATGGCGATTTAGTGACAGTGTGATTTTTTGTGTTCAGCTGATTCATGGTGATTGCGATTGTCACATATAGTCATATAATCATAGTCGCTATCATCATTAAGGAGAAATGGGATTGAAAGTAAATAATAGTAAAATACAATAGCCTATATGCATTCATCTAGGAAAGGCTCAGGAAATATGAATGAAGTACATCTTAATGGGAAGAGGTATGGAAAGTGTCAACAATTTAAATATTTGGGGTCAGTGATCATAGAGGATAATAATAGAGGAACAGAAATAAGATCTCGAATAGCAGCTGGTAATAGAAGTTATCTATCTCGAAAATCTTCAAGTCACATACGATCAGTCAGAACTCAAAACTGGTTATGTATAACGGAGTGCTGAAACCAGTTGTGATATATGGTGCAGAGACCTGGACGATGACAGTTGGAGAGGAGGAGAGTCTAAGGAGATGGGAAAGAAAAGTCTTAAGGAGAATCTTTGGTTCAGTGAAAGAAGGAGAAATGTGGAGGATAAGAAGAAATACAGAGCTTCAGGAGCTATATAATAAGCCAGATATTGTAACTGAAATAAAAACTAATAGATTGAGATGGCTGGGACATGTAATAAGAATGCCAGATGAGAGAGTGGCTAAGAAAGTTTTTTAATGGAAAACCAGGAGGCCAATGACTTAGGGGAAGACCTAAGAAAAGGTGGTTGGAGGATATAGAGGAAGATTTGAAGAAGATGGGAAAAGATGGAGAAATAGAGTAGAGAATGGAAAAGAATGGGCTAGAATTGTTCGGGAGGCCAAGGCTCTACATGGGCTGTAATGCTGAGGAGTAAGTAAGCTATAATCGCTATGAGTCGCATATTGGGCGGAGATGGCAATTTCTCTTGCTATGACAGATAATTGCGATTTTGTCACAGTGTGATTTTGTGTTCGGCTAGTTCTTGGCAATTGTGATTGTCACATATAGTCTATAATCGCAGTTACCATCACTGCTATGAGTCACATATTGGGCGGAGATGAAGATTTCCCATGCTGTGACAGATGATGGCAATTTTTTCATAGTGTGATTTTTGTTTTTGGCTGAGTCATGGTGATTGGAATGTTGTCGAGTTATCCTGTATGTAACCCAACTACATAAAAATAAATCGTTTGCCACTACAAAACAACAGATGTTTATGTTTATCACTCTTCTGCGAATTGGCATAGGCCTACTGATGTCATAAATACATATTATATCAACAATACTTATTAGCACTGCAAGTAACAAACACGCTGTGCGAGTGTACATTTGAGAATCAAAGAGTTGAGTGGGGCAATAATAGAACCCAATTATCAAGTTAGTATGAATCTCCTGATTTGGAGTTATCTGGAGTTGTCACAATGGTCATATATTATAATCGCAGACCACATCAGTCACCATCATCGCTATGAGTGACAATACTTTGGAAGCACATCAAGTGTATCAGGAACGATACCCCAAGATGTTATTTTAGTTGGTTATTTAACGATGCTGTATCAACTACTAGGTTATTTAGTATCGATGGAATTAGTGACATAGATGGTATTTGGCGATATGAGGCCGAAGATTACCTGATATTCGCCTTATGGTTGGGAAAAACCTCGGAAAAACCAAACCAGGTAATCAGCCCAAGCGGGAATCGAACCCATGCTCGAGCGCAACTTCAAATCAGGAGGGAAACGTTTCAGCTGACTGAGCTACGCCGGTGGCCCTAAGACGTTATCAATGGGCATTGTATAGATAGAGGTGAAACAATTGCTTGGTTTTCACGCTCATCTGATCTAAACCCATTGGACTTTTTCTTGTGAGAGTACGCAAGTACTTAAGTCTCATGTGTCCGACTGCTGTAGATGATGCTGTAACTCTCTGTGCGTAAATTGTGGTAGCCTATCAGATAATACATAGCCTACTAGTACTAGCCTAGGGCAATGTTCGAACATGAGAGGATATATCAAGATATTACTAACTTAGCCCTACGCAATCGACATCCACCAATAGGTAGAAGTGAAGCATTTAAACTAAAATAACTGAATCCATTGAAAACTGGTAAGAGGCCTTATGTTCGGTTCATGTTTGCTTAGTCTCGGTAGAACTGAAGTTTGCTTTATGTTTGTTCAGTCTTTCTTCTTCCTTATGTTCGCCTTAGGTCCTACCCTTCCGCACCTTTATGCTACAATGTTTAATTCCATAAGCATGACCACGAAACTTATGAGAAGCAATAGTTTTAGCTGCATAAGAATATCAGTCAGGCACATATATTGCGAAGTTATGCATAGTAATGAATACAGGTAATTTTTGTTATTATTAATATGACTAAACATTCACAAAAATAGACGTACTGTATAAATAAATCAAACAAAATATGTTTTTAAAAATGCATATGTTCATGGTACTGACTACTACAGTGCAATGTTTAAACATGAGCGAGGAAATCAAGACATTACAAACTTTGTCTTATTCCATATGAAAAACTAATTGTAAGATATGTGCTCAAATCCTTTAGCAGTTTAAAAAATGAAGGGATGGGTGAGAAGAACAGCAAATATTTTCATAATATAATCGAACAAACATGGCAGACTCCTCCTGCAAAGCAAACATCGGCGAATATTGAACTTAGCCATATTCGACGAAACTAAACGAATATAATGTATGTCATGCATGATTATAATGTGCAGTATTTTATTTATTAACAGGTTGGATATTATAAGTTATATAATGTGTAGTATGAAAATGAAACTATAATTTTTTTTACGGAATAATGGAATTTACTTTATATTATGCTGTTCATGTTATTCTACTTTTATCATCTGAAGTCATGCAATCAATTGCTGCCGAGCAACTATGATTTATTTGAATATTACGGGAAGAATATTATACTTTCTGTTGATAGTTAGCATAATAAACACTGCCATATACTTTAAAATATATTGTGATTTACTTATATCTGTGTGTGTATGTATGTATGTATGTATGTATGTATGTATGTATGTATTTATGTACGTATGCATGTATGTATATATCAGTGGCAAATCTCTTAAAACGCTTTTGGGACTTAGTCTACCGTACCCAAAAAATTTAAGATTTTATACGAAGTAATAGTAGTCCTATAAGCTCGTAGCAATGATATATTGCAACACTTTGTTTCACTCCAATCCTTCCATATATTAACTTCACTGTGGCAGTAATTCCAACATATAGAGGTCAGTGTGAGGCTTGTGACAGAAAGCCTCTAAAGGCATGGGTACGACCTTGACTCGCAAGTTAGAGAGGGGGCACCAAGGAGAGGGTATCAATTCGTCATATCTCCATATGAAAAGAGGTTAGCCTTCCATGACAATAAACATCGCCGTTTATTGGTCTTCTATGAATACGCTGCATTGTTGAATGTTAACAAACGTGCATACGTGTGTGTGTGTGTGTGTGTGTGTGTTACATATTAATTTTATGAAGATATCTCATGCTGAGAGAACACTGAGGTCATTATTTGTAGAATTAAAAAGAGAAACCATTTTCAAGTTGGATGTATGAAACAAAATGTGCTTACAAAGACAGGAGATCGACACCACATTTATATATTGAAATAGCAGATGGAGGAAGACAAAATAGAAATTTTCAATTGTCATGATACAAGAAATATTCTTGGCTAACAGGGTGCTCTGAGATAAATAAGTTATATTCTTTTACCTGTATTGCGTTTGGGGGTAAAAATGAGTGGTCATCATCTTCTTGTGGGGTCTGTCACAAAAAAATGTTAATAGAAAAGTCGATAAACACCTGCTCTATAAAAAGATATAAGGTAAAAAGATTTTTTCAGCCTACCCAGTAGTTACACCTTAGCTTCGCCACTGATATATATATATATATATATATATATATATATATATATATATATATATAAAATCCGAGGCATGACAGCCCATGAAGGACCATGACCGACCAGCTGGCTGCTGGCCTCACGTCCACATGCCGAAGCAGAGGTGGACGATCATCCAACCAGGATGGAGGTATCGTGTGGTTAGCATGATGATCTCCTCAGCCATTATAGCTGGATTTCGTAACCGAATTTCGCTACCTATCGTACGTAGCTCCCCAAGTGCATCATGATGCTGTATGGGCACCGGTCCCATGAGGATTCGATATATATATATATATATATATATATATATATATATATATATATATCTTCTGTGGATGTTTAATCATAATGTTGTAATAAAAATTATCTGTTATACAAATCTGGCTTTCAGATAGTACTACCTGAAAGCCAGATTTGTATAATACATTCGTTACTGGAGGTACGTTAACAGAAAGCCACAAATTAAGTCACACAGTATTGTGTGCACTCATAGTTGAGTTCTGGCGTCTTGTCAGCTCATTTGAGTTGTGTGGATATAAAAGGAAAAATTGTGACGGTGTCATGTATAGTTCCTGGGGTAGCTCAGCCGGTAGAGCGTTTGCGTGCTAAGCAAAAGGTCCCGGGATCGATACCCGGCTCCGGAACAATTTTTCCTTGAAATTATTGAAAAATTATCTGTACTTACAACTATATAAAACTGCACAAGATTTGTTTTAAATCCTTACACAGCCAAAGCATGAAGGAAGGGGAGACAGTAGAAGAGAGGTAAACGAACTTGAACATGTCATATCTGTTTCCGCGAAGCACAGAAAACAAACTTGAACCGAACATAGCTCCTGTAAAGCACGACGCTAATATGCACTACACAAGGAATTTTTAAGAGTGTTCAGAATTTAATGCAAAGACGAGCGGAGACTAATATTTAAGCAAAAGGTGAACATTTTGAACATTTTACGTATCAACAGTGTTTTCTAGCGTTGTTACAGATGCATTCAGAGATTATGACACATATTAACAAATGTAATTTTATTGCAACAGTAAGGCGTGTTGATGTCCACTACGAATAAAGTATGATTATACTCAGAAATGAAGCATTTCCGGATCTATGTTGATATAATTTCTTTTCCTTCTCTCCATATGCGGAATTCATCCTCTATAGGAGAGAGTCGGGTAGTATTGGACATCGGGTAATATCGGACAGTGAGTTTCTTTCATTTATCACACGATGATAGTACCTGATTGACATGGTTACATTTCTGTGATGTCGCATAGAGAAACGTAACCATGTCATTCAGGTACTACCATATGGTGGTAGATGAAAGAAACGCACTGTCCGATACTACCCAATGTCCAATACTACCCGACTCTCCCCTAATTATGATTGAAAGCAAGGGTTTCGTTAACTTTTAATTAGTTTCTTTTTATTTTTAAGTTAAAGCAACTTAAAATTAAAGTGAAACAGTTTAAATGCATCTGAAATCTATAGCTCGAGGGAAATTTAGAGATTTTGGGTGGAATTTTCTTCCAAGGCCACCTCTTCAATAGATCACTGTCTCTTCACCTGAATACGTCCACCCCACCAAAGAAACGCTAGTGAAGTCACTGGTTGTAGCCTACAATAACCATTACACTCACACTTAAATAGTCCGTAAGTATGATATGAAGCCTGATGATTCTCACGAAATGTCTTGTCATGCCGTTTGTTATATCAACACATTTACATAAAAGGTTCATAGTCAAAATCGAAGGTTTTATGTACAAATTCCACAGTCTTCATTAAGACAGTTAAATAAAATCTTATAGTGAGTGACTCACGATCTCTCGCTGACAGAGCTTGAGGCGCTCCTTGTCCAGCTTTGTCTTGCCCATGCCGGCCGCCGAGCCGTTGCCCTTGGTGATGGACACAAAGCGCGCACAGCTCATGGACAGCTCCTCCAGCACAGAGCGCAGGGACTTCTCTGCTGCCGGATCCTCCAGCTCACTGAGCGAATGCACCTCGGACAGGCCTTCTTCCTGGGGACATGCATCGTCTTACAACACGCATACTGTTATACTTGTCATGTCTTGGATTGTGGAAATGAAATACAAGGGATTCAGTCCCTGAAAATGTCTGTTTGACCACTGTTAACGTGATGTACATGCAGTTTTAAGGAAAAACATGCCAATCCATCACAGATCCTATTATAAACAAGACTATCTCATTTTATTATGTTGTCCTATAGTGGAGAAAAAATATTAATTATCTATTTCCTAATATATTCAATATTATCTTTAACAATTAATACAACTGTCAGATTATATCAAATTTAATTTATTAATAAAACATTTTTAACAGAAAATGAAATATCTGCAATAAAATTCTTAATATTTACTAACCTATTTATTTTACTTAAAATTCCACGATTTCCTGTTTCAATTCGAAATAATTTCAAATATAATTGAAATGATCATGTTTCTAAGAAGCTGTCATTACGTCATACCCTTGAGAGCTCGCGCACGGTCTTTTCGACTGGGTGTGATAAACGTTTAGCTTCTGCTTCAAGGTCACTTGAGTTCTGCTGCTCACCCCCCTTTCAGTCGACTCTTCCAGAATAAGATGTGATTGTTGTCATGCACTTTGCTATTGGTCAATTTGATTTGAAACTGTTGTTATACAGACCTGGTCGTTTCAACCGTGTGCGAGTCATTACGCAACTTCGTATTGTTTCACTTGGTGTATAAGTATAATGTAGTTTTTTCTTGTATTTATAACTTTTCACATATACGTACGTTTTTGTCAGTGTAATACTTTATTTTCACTACTGATCTCCGTACATTGCCGTGTAGAAATATGGATGAAGAGGGATAAAGGATAAGGAACCTTATTGATAGTGTAGAAAAGGAAATGCCCCGGGAAGAAGAAACAAGAAGGGATGCTGGTGCAGTCAGAAGACAATTGTTCCATGAAGAAGAAGATATGGTTGAAGAAATCGATCATAACACAGACTCTGCTCAATCAGCAGATGAGGAAGTCGACCTTGTTCCAGGTCCAATTTATACAGGGAAAGATGGAGTAACAACATGGGAAATGCACTGTCCACCACGTAACAGACGTGTTGGCGAATGTAATATAGTAAGGTTTATACCTGGTGTAAAACAGGTAGCAAGGAGCGCATCGACTCCATTCCAGTGTTGGAAGTTATTTTTTACTGACACTATCATTGATGAAATTGTTAGACATACAAATGAAAAAATTGAAAAAGTGCGTCCAAATTACAGCCGCCCAAGAGATGCACACAATACAACGAGAACTGAAATGGTAGCTTTTATAGCACTTCTTTATATGGCTGAAGTTTTGAGAGCATCTCATCTGAACCTGTTCGACCTTTGGTCTGCTGATGGGACAGGTGTTCCTTATTTCAGAACTTGTATGAACCAGATACGATTCAAGTTCCTGGTGACAGTTTTAAGATTGGATGATTCAAATACTCGACAAGAGCGCACAAGCTTGCTCCTATTCGATCTCTCTTTGAGCAAATTGTTCAAAAATGCTCCGAGAATTTTACTATTAGCGAATACGTCACTATCGACGAGATGTTGGAATCTTTTAGGGGAAGGTGCAGTTTCAAACAATTCATAAAAACAAAACCGGCAAGATATGGAATAAAGGTATTCTCTCTGGCATGTGCAAAAACCTTTTATACACTGAATATGGAAGTCTACGCTGGTAAGCAGCCTGAAGGGCCCTACCAAGTTGATAACTCTGCTAAATGTGTTGTGAACAGGATGGTGCAGCCAATCAGTGGATCCAGGAGAAACGTCACCACTGACAACTGGTTCACTTCAGTGCTGCTTGCTGATGAACTTCTAACAACTCACAAGTTAACATTAGTTGGAACGCTGAGAAAAAATAAGAGAGAGGTGCCCCCTTTATTTTTGCAAAGTCGTTCAATGGAAAATAGCAGTGTTTTCGGGTTCACCAAGGACAAGACCCTTCTGTCCTACTGTCCGAAAAAGAAGAAGGTGGTGTTGCTGTTATTCACCATGCATCATACCGATGAAATTGATCCAGACTCTGAAGAATCTAGAAAACCTTACATGTTGACGTTTTATAATTCAACGAAAGGAGGGGTGGACATGGTGGACGAGTACAAGGCTAGGTATTCAGTTGCAAGAACCAGTAACCGCTAGCCTCTAACTCTGTTCTTTACACTACTAGTAGGCATCAATAGTTTCATTATACTGAAACACAATATTCGCCAATTTGACATGTTTCGAAGAAAATTCCTACAAACACTCAGCAAGGAGTTGTCTAGAAATTATCTACTTGAAAGACTGCAACTAGAAAATCTGCCGCGTCAACTGAAGAGAAACATCAGAGAAATTACTGGAACTGCCGAAGAAAGAAATCCACCTCCATCTGGAGAAGATGAGGGTCCAGGAAGGTGCCATCTCTGCGATTGGAAGAAAAATCGTAAGTCTAAGACGAGGTGTAATGTATGCCACCACTTCATCTGCAAAGAACATACACAGTCAACTTGCACTTTTTGTGCTAATCCTGAAGAAAGTGCTGATGGTGATAGTGATGAAGATATGTAATATGGGTGAGGTCATGTGACTAAGTGAGTTCATCTTCTAATATTATTTTCTTCCGTGTTTGTTCAATTTAGGCCTTTTTCACACCGATAATGACTATAATGAATAGGACAAGTGGAAATACCGTCATATTTTTGTGTTACTCCTATACCAGGCCATGACGTTGATGAAAATATTTAACATATAATGTGATTTATATATTTTTCACAGTATAAAGAACACTCAAGGTTACTTGGATATTGGCATGTTCATCTTCTTTTTAATACATAATAACAGTGATGTTAATGAATAAAATACAGTTAAATAATGTTTTTGTAACGTTTGTGCTAACAGATATTAGCAAAAAATATAGATTCCGCTTCATTTCCACGCACGGTCGAATCGACCGTGCGCGAGCCATGACGTAAACTTTACAGGCGCGAGCTCTCTAGGGTTAACAGGAACCAGAATTTGAATACGTGTCCTGTATTAAAGGGAGTCTACTGTATTTAAGAAAAAATACCCCACACCCCCTGTATCTCACCTACAGCAAGCAAATTTTTCCATACTTTCAAACTTACACTTTCTCATAAGAGGAATCAGGATTTCCTTACATATAGGAATTAAAGGGATAGTCCTATATTTAAGAGAATTGCTCTATTTCCTGTAACTCATCTGCTGGATGCAAATTGTTCCAAACTTCGAACCTCACTTGTCATAAGAAGAACCAGTTTCCAGATTCCATATCTGTAGAAATGAAGAGAAATGCCCAATGTTTCCTATAACTCACCTACGGGATAGAAAATATTGTTCCATACTTCGAACCTTAAACTTCCTCATAAGAGGGACCAGAATTTCCAGAGGTTCAGGAATTTATTGGGACAATACTGTAATTAAGAGAAATGCCCAATGTTTCCTGTAACTCATCTATGAGATACAAATTGTTCCATTCATCGAACATTACACTTTCTCATTTGAGAAACCAAGGTTTTTAGACATCTAGGAATTTAGGGGACAATCCTATATTTAAAAGAAACGCCCACTGTCTCCTGTAACTCACCTACGTGATACAAATTGCTCCAAATTTCGAACCTTATACTTTCTCATAAGAAGAACCAGGGTTTCCGGACGTCCAGTAATTTAAAGGATAATCCTGTATTTAAGAGAAATGCCCAGTGTTTCCTGTAATTCACCGACAGAGTGCAAATTGCTCCATACTTCGAACTTTACACTTTCTCATAAGAGGAACCAGGGTTTCCAGACGTGTAGGAATTGAAAGAACAGTTCTGTATTTAAGAGAAAAACCCAATGTCCTTTGTAACTCACATAGGGATGCAAACTGTTCCATATTTTGTATTTTCTCTTTTTTTCATAAGAGGTACTAGGGTTTTCAGACATCCAGGAATTAAACGGATAGTCCTATATTTAAAGGAAATGATCCATGTCCCCTGTAATCCATCTACGGGAAGCAAATTATTCTATACTTAAAATATTACACTTTCTCATAACAGAAACCAGAGTTTCCAAACGTACAGGAATTAAAGGAGTTCTGTATTTCATGGAAATGCTCCATGTCCCCTGTAACTCAACTATGGGATGCAAATTATTGTTGTCAATGTCAATGAGAGAAATTGGAGGAGAAACATTTAATAGATACGAGAAACGCGACGTTGCAAAGGAGTTTGAGGCGAAATAAACCGAATATGCGAGCTCCAAGCCTGTTGCCTACTTGTCTCAATCCAAGTTTCGCCGCTCCACTCAAAGAACTTCAAAGAATTTTGAAAAGGAAGCCGAAAATGGACATTGGTAATCTAATAGCTACTACAGGTCGGGGGGAAAAAGCAAAACAGAACAGCCTCAGGACAGGAACACCGAAAGAAGTTAAAAAGCCTGCACATTGAATGGGACAGCCACATTCCTCGCAAAAGGAGGGTTACGAGCTCTTGCATTGTGCAATGGCAATATAAATTGTTTGATACCTTGAACCTTACATTTTCTCATAAGAGGAACCAGGAATTCCAGACATTCAGGAATTTAAGGAACAGTCTTGTATTTAGGAGAAATATCCATTCCCCTATAACTTACCCATAGGACGCAGTTTTGCGACTGAGCAGCAAGCCATGCACGCACCCCATACTACCAAGTAGATTAAGGCAAACACTGAACACTATATCAAACTTCTTTAAACAACTACTAGCACCGATATTGAATAATGTGAGAAATTGTTCTAAGTTTCATATTTAAATCCATCCTAAACTTGACTCATAAATAGCAGCTATCAGTACTTTACATGCTTTATGTAGCTTGACCTGGTACCGGTACTGGCATTGGAATTTAAGTCAGACATTAAGCTACATAGATGAACTCTATGATGAATATTGTACTGCCAAAAATTATTTGCAATTTGTGAGCTATCTATAGTGATAAACTGGTAGTATGGATGACACTTTTCAAGGATATGGAAAATAAGGTGTCAAATTTTGTCAAAGTAATAAGTAATAAGTTTTAACTTAATACCAAATTGAAATATATTTGTTGAAAAGATGTTTTCTCAAACGACTGTAAAGTACACAGATATAAACATGTGTCTAGCTGATTTTAATTAAAATACAGTTGTCGATGCAATCAATTTTTCTGTAATGCCTTGCAAAGATAATTTTTTTAGTAATCTTGAATTAAATAAGAACTTGAAGCAGTTGTCTAGAAGTGACAAATAAAAATATTGTGTTCGAAATTAATGTATAAAACGCGATGGCATGTACATATGAAATTAATATTTCTTTATTAAAATCTGATTGCAAAGTTACTATCAGTACCGGTACCCATGTATTATTCATTGAATGATTGCATTTACACATCAAGGGTATTCATGTGTTTCTGTATCATATTCATTCGTTCATAGTGTTCTGCCTTAGGGCAGGTCTTTCACTACATACAGTATTCTGCAATCTTCTCTATTTTCTGCCATCCTCTTAGTCTCCACGTATTATTCTCTATCATATTGTATATTTGGCACCTTTGAGAGAAACCGAAAACACTGCAACACTTGGTTTGTACAGTCTCAGACAAAAAAATTGACGGGTGCCATATACTAAGTCTCTTCGAAAGACTTCCGTTGATTACATGACAGCTTAGCAGGGGCGAATTCTAGTCACGAAAGTTAGGCTTGCTCTTTTATTCATAGGGGAAGATGGGAGGATATAATAATTCATAATTAATAAAAATAATCAGACCCACATAAATAATTTATTTTATAATTATGAAATCATTATGAGTCATGGATCATATTCGCTTATCAGATGTAGAAGTTCGATATAATATAACAAACATGGCCAACAAAACAGTTTACTTAGTTTTTTCGACCCTGCCAACCAATGCACATTGTTGTATTGAGCTGCACTGAACGAGCGCACATATTCTCTATAATGTCTGTCTTCTCTTGAATAGTCCTTCGGGAAAATGAATAAGGTTTCAATCAGACACAATTCCGAACTCATTGCAATACTTCAAATTAATGTTTAAGAATGAATAATACATGCAGCAGCTAACATATGCATTCCGCTCATACAATTACATTGCACAGCACATTCCCGCTGTCAATACTGCTCTGTGGTGTAGCTCTCGGACCAGAGCTTCAAACAACACATAACAGAAGCATGTGCGCCTAGGACGGACCAAGGAGGAAGGCACTTGCACGCGCATAATATTCTCGCTATTTCTACGTCTTTCCTGTAGCTCCGAGAAACGAGCAAGCGTTGTGATACTTGCGGTGTGCAACCTGCGGATAGTATTACGCCTATACAGTATTCCAAAAATCAAAATAAATTATAATGTACGTAACGCCATTTTGAGAAATACACATTCTATGAAAATATTGGGCTTGCGCAGCAAGCATAGCATGCCCTGAGAAATCGCCCCTGCAGCTTAGGTTTACATGTGAAGAAATTTCTTATGCACGACTCCGCTATGTTTTTCCTTTGTTTTGTTTGTTTCTTGCCTTTCCTGTCTGTTTATAGGTCAAATGTTTTGAATACTCTATAACGAATATATATTTAAGGAGTAAATTAGGTGCAAAATAAACATCCTTTCCCTAGTCGTGTGAATCAGGCACTGCCCTAAGTGGACTTATAGTAGACAAATTCACGCTACAGGAGATCAGTCATTTTTTTTGTGTCTAAGACTGTACATATGAGTGTGTAAGTTACAGCAAAGGCACACTTTACTTATTAGGGTTATAAAAATGTCTCGTGTGTCCAATTCAGAAAAAGTAAAGCTTATTTTTCTACTAATTGTAAAATAGATCATTTTATTTATGTTTATCTTCAGAATAATTTAATAAAATATAGTTACTACAGTAAAACTTATTTTATACCAATGGCGTAACTTACACTCCTGCTCTCTCAATTAATATCACTCAATAAAAGAATTGTATTCCAATGGATACCATCCCATTGTGGAATCCTGGGAAACGAGAATGCAGATGCTTTAGCAAAGAAGGGCAGCACTGCTACTTACAGACCTGTTACTAAACCTACGTATAACTCTGTGAAAAGATTTATTAAATCTACATACTTAGACTTCAACAAACAAAATTTGATAACACAATCCCAAGGGAAAAAATGGAACTCTCTGCATCAAAATCCACAGTTAATTCCCGATTTATCACGAAAATCGTCTGTAGCTGCATTTAGATTGGCAACAGGCCATGACTGTTTGGCCAAATACCTGCATAGAATTGGAATATATCAGTCCCCTAACTGCCCATTGTGCAACTCAAACCAAGAAATGGATTCGGAACACCTCAAAATCTGTGCTTCAGTGGCTGGTCATGATAATATCTTTGAAAAATATTGGAGTGCAAGAGGTCAAATGACTTTATTGTCAAACGCCTGGCATTAGAAAACAACAACAACAACACTCCTGTAGATCTTGCGTTGTGGGGGGGCCGAAGCCAGGGGGGATCGAAAACGTTCAGTGGTTACTGACACATATTTGGAAATGAGTTCGAATTAGAGTTCAGAGTCCACATTATGTATTTTCCGTAACGCATAGCCACTCTTTTTACTCTCTGGCATATGGAAATCAGCAACACATCTGCTTGTTACTAGATTTAATTCATCTTTTTTCTCGTGTTTTGTGACAATGAAACCTTTTAAAAGTAATTATGAACATTTAAGTGGTGCAGAAAAACGCAAAAAAAAAAAAAAAAAAAAAAAAAAAAAAAAAAAAAAAACTTGAAAAATATGTTTCGAAATTGACTAAAATAGACTCAATATTTCGACCAAGCAGTCAAACACAAACTACCTGTGGTGGAAAGAATCCCAGTACCACGATTCAAGAAAGACTTAGTGCTCTCAGTGTGTTAAGTATTGAATGTGAAAAGGCCCAAAGACTTGATCTACATGATTTGATTGAGTCATTTGCTTCTCAAAAGGCCAGAAGAGAAAAGCGCTTGTTGAACTAAGCTTCACATTAAATTTATCTTAGGTAGGCCTATTATTGTGTAATTATAGCCTTAGTAAAATAGAAGTTACATCATTTAAATTTTTTTCAGTTCTGTTCACTTAATTTTGTTATGCTAAATTATTTTATTCAAATTGGATGTAAAAAATAAAATTATGAAAATATATAAAAAAAAAAAAAAAAAAAAAATAGCAGTAAGGAAAGGGGCCCAGATTATTATGTTTGCTGGGGGGCCCAGCTATAAAAGTTATATGTTTAACAATTATTCGTTTTAATTCTTTTTCTTTTTCTGAAGTTCCGGCAAAATTGCTATAGGCTACTTTTCATGCTACCTACCTACCTACCTACCTACCTACCTACCTACCTACCTATCTACCTATCTACCTACCTACCTACCTACCTACCTATCTATCTATTTATTTATTTAGTTACTTACTTACTTACTTAGTTACTTACTTACTTACTTAGTTACTTACTTACTTAGTTATTTATTTATTTATTTATTTATTTATTTATTTATTTATTTATTTATTTATTTATTTATTTATTATTTATTTATTTATTTATTTATTTACTTATTTATTTATTTATTTATTTATTTATTTATTTATTTATTTACTTATTTAACTACTTACTTATTTACTTATTTACTTACTTACTTATTTACTTACTTACTTATTTATTTATTTATTTATTTATTTATTTATTTATTTATTTATTTATTTATTTATTTATTTATTTATTTATTTATTTATTTATTTATTTATTTATTTATTCGTGGAAATTTGAAGCTGCTCTTGCTTGTCTCTAACAATCTTGTATCCTTTAATGACGTTGTTACTGTTGTAGAAACAGTAAACATTTTGTAATTCATCAAGATGTAACTGGACAAATTATAGAACAGTTATCACAATTTGAGGACGTGGTTTTTTCCTTAGCAAGCAATCTAAAATAACTGTTTTTTTCTTGTAAAATAATCACAAGTTATTAAAATTGAAGATCAAACTGGAAGAACAAGGTAAACCAATGTCGTAAAATTTTCTGGACTGAAATCTGAAATGTAATATATCAGCCAGCTTTGGCTCTAAACAGCTAAGATTTCCTACAAATAATTTTACATTCTTTAAGAATATGTATTATGTATAAATTTGAATACGGTACTGTATTACCAGTACAGACTCAAAATGATTTACTCATAAAGTTCTAAATTTCTCTTGTGAAAATTTTACTAAATTTACTTAAATCGTTCTTCCTCGTGTAGTCTTTTTAATGTCATCTCAGTTATACACTTACGCGGTTTTCCTTCAGACTCCCATAAAATGTATAAATGAAGTTCTACTGTATAATTTAGTAATATGATGAAAAACATATTCTTAATATATGTATAAAATGCATAGTGATAAAGTATGAGTCATCATTTATATGTGATATTATGGGTGTAAAAGAATTGCAATTCACAAGGAGTTATTTAAGAAGTTCTGCTCTCAGTTAATGACCGAGCTTTCTCTTTAATTGCTTAAAAGACATAGAGTGCTCACCAATTTGTCCACGATGCGGGATATGATGTTGGAGTTGTACATGCGTCTCCTGTAGTCGGGCCATATGGACCTCACGTGCATGCAGGGCTTATCATCCCAATATGGTAGGAAGTGGTAGATATGGTCGTTGGTCATCGGTTTGGCTGGCGACGTAGTGCTCTGCCAGGAGGGAGTGCTGGTGGTTACAGTTTCTGTTGCATAGAACAATAATTTCTTAATCAATCATACAAAGAAACATAAAAAAAAATGGACATGTGTATGTTTGCAACTTTATTTGGCTTTAAACTCACCAAATTCAAATACTAATGTCAAAAACCCAATGTCCAATTGAAATCCACCTGGTGAGAATTGATCGAACTTCACAGGGAAATCTTACAGTTCATTTTTGATTTTTAAGATAAATCAGTTCAAGATTATAAGTTTATTTTAAAGTTTTCAATCATATGATTTATCATTTTGCAAAATTATTATTTGCTAATACATCTTACAGAAGAAATTTTATGAACGTTTTCGTCTATACTGCATCATCAGATATTCATAATGTTACAACGAAATCTTAACGTAAGTCCAATAAGGTGTTCACAGTAATAAGCATAACAATGATTTGAATAATTAATCATGAGTTATATGTAATAAAATATGATATTGGTAAGATGTATTAGCAAATAATAATTTTGCAAAAATGATAAATCATACGATTGAAAACATTAAAATAAACTTATAATTCACAGAGAAAATTAAATACACTTCGGAGATAACTGCAGTGAATTACGATTGAAACATCCATGTTTACCTTCATTGGAAAAGTATTATTATTTATAAAGACCAAAATTACTATTCTACATTGGCTGAATCTATAAAAAAAATTACAGTTTTATTGATTTAAGCTACCAAACAGATAATGTACTAGTAGTACAGTCTGTTAAACAAAAAAACTCGAACTATGTTTCTTGTAATTGGGACTGTTTGTCCAGAAAAGAAGTATCTGCTAGTTATATGTTTTTCTAAAAGTGAATAACAGTGTGGAGTTCAGAAAGTAATCTGAGCAAAATCATGGGACATGAACCAACAGCGGAAAGGACTTGCAGCATTAAATGGCTATCAGTGAGTAAGGATAAGTTGCTTACAATAAAATTAAATGGCAGGAATGGATGCTGATGGTGGAATTAATTTTTGTCTTGTGATATGCTCTTCGTGTATAGCGAGGTGAGGTGTGGCACTTCAATTCCATCAAGAGCACTTTTCACAGTGTTGGTCTTCTGCACGTGCAATGTTTGTTGCTGTTGCTCAAAGAATAATATTAAAATGGAATCGGTGATCCATTCAGAGGCTACTATCCATCCTACATACATTGATATTCTGTTACTGTGAAATGAAAGCTTAAGATAGAAGAAAACTTCAGTGAGTAATTTTTTGTGCTGTACTACATGAAACGGTATAACTTTGATAGCTAATATAATTTACATCTTGTATTTTAAGTAAATGTAAACAAAATAAAATATAAACTGTAATTTTCACTGTATGAGCACATTTATTAATAGAGTGCCGGATTTAGGCCCAGGTAACCTAGGCAGTTGTCTAGGGCGGCAGTTTCCCTGGGGCAGCATTTTCTCTCTCTCTTCCTTTTTTTACAGTGAAATTTGTTTTTAAAACACTTGTTGGTAAATCTTTTTCGAAGTTTGTTCCTGAACACCTTTCGAAGTCGGATATTGTTTTGTTATCCCATTGCGGTGGTCGCGGCAAAAGTAAAAGGAAAATGTGCAGCTGCATAATTATACTGTAATGCCGGTATTGTGTTATTATACTATGAAACTCTTAAATTTAACTGCTTTTATAAACAAGAACGCATTGTTGAAAATCAAATTGGATGTGTGTTTATTATTTATCGCTATGAATAGTAACCAGAACTCTCAGTTACATTTCCAATATAATATATCGTCAACAATACTATTTAATCACCAGGATGCGAATTAAGATTTCTGATGGGGGGAGGGGGGGATAGAATCCTAGATAGAGAATACCATATGTAACATTTATATTATCCTCATTTGATATGGCTCAACGCTTGGTCTCACTGAGTTGCTTGTCTTGCATCTTGAACATCATAATAATTACATCCATGAGCAACTTAAAATAAGATGTGTAATTCCTAAGTTATTGATTGTCGTCAGCCTGCCGGTGATGATAATACATCAATATTATTTTCTTTGCTTACTTTATACTTATATTAAAACAATTATATTTTGTGAGAGGAGGATAGAAGTTATCTCTGGCAGGGATATTAATATGAATTTATGAGAAGGGGATAACTTTCCAACAGGGCGGGAAATCCCCCCCCCCCCATCACCCCCGTTAAATCACACTCTGTTAATCACTTTCTGGCATGTGCACTATATAATTCGATGTGAAAGGTTTATTCCGCAAAGAGTTGGAGTTTATTTTTCAATTTACTTATACTTCCTATCGAAGTAAGATATACTCGTAATTATTATACAACCAACACAACCAATCTTAAAAATAAACCACAGCCTGCATTTCACAAATCAATTTTATTTCAACAACGAATAAGTTTGAATTTATGTTTCTTTTCATCGAGTTTGATGTGTTTCATCAGATCGAACTTGATGACATCATCAAGGCTTTCTCTGTGAAGAAAGTGCGAAGGAAATTTTTATAATTCCCAAGTAAGAAGCATATATTTTGATTCCAGTAATTTATTGTTTTCTGAATTGTAACATTTTATTTAAAACTAATTTAAACTAAACATGACCAGTATAATAGCTGCTCATAAACTTTTTGTGGAAATTGGGGGGCGGAAAAGTTTAGCACTGCCTAGGGGAGGCACTATATACCTAAATTCGGCTCTGATAGACGTACTTCAAGCTCGAAAATTATATATAGACACCCACGCACACAGGCAAGTACACAGATCAGAAATTACCCCCCTTGCTGTTCAGTATAATTGAGAGAGAAAAGAACGAAGGTTATAGCATTAATCCAACTGCACGGTTATAAAGATCTGAAAACCAAGTAAACGAAGTAGATATGAAGAAGAAACAGTACAGTACTACAAACCTTGCTGTATTTACTTGATGGATAATTATGGTACTGACAGCTGGGAAGTTCATAGGTCTTCTATTTGGAGCTCGTGGCACAGTCATTAAATTTAGTGTGCCAGTTTTTAAAAGGTTTGTACATTTTGCATGACTCTCTGTACACTGTATATAATCATGTCTACATCATTTAATGTATTTTTCTAATAGGTCTGTAAAGATTTTGTTAATAAAGTTTATTATTCTGTATATGGATAGCTACACTTTTTTTCTTGTTAGAGCAGTTAATTCCGTATTCTTTAATTTTATTCAAAGTAATATTTTTATTGTAAATTATCTTCCAAGATTATATTAGTAGGCTGTAATTTTATGGTTACCCAATGAAAGACAGCTCTCCTTTTATGAGATTTTTTCTCACTCTAGAATTGAATCAGTCATCAGATGTTTTGAAGTTAGTTTGCTTAGGAGGGAGATTCATTAAATTGGTAAAGATATGTTCACCCCCTGTACATACGCCTAGCTTGAAATATTTTTTACTTACCAACTTTTTATTATTTATTTTACTTTCTATTTATTGCGCGAGTGTCTTCATGTTACTTACCACATTATGACAGTTTACGTTTTATGTTCTATGAATGTGATCATGTCTCAATCCAGATCAAAACATTATGACTGCAGTACCATATTTTAGATACTTTTTGAGCTAGTATTTTAGCCTATTCTTTACAAAATACACCTATTTATGAGGGAATCCTTGGTTATGATACGTTTCTTTCTTATGCTTTTAGTGATTTGGATGTATATATATATATATATATATATATATATATATATATATATATATATATATATAATCCATGGTGTCTCTTCTAATTTTTAAGTTACTTGTGGCTTTTATTGCTTATATAAAGGCAACTGGCAAGATTATTTCATTATTTCTTTTATTTAAATACTATTGAGCCTATTAAAGTTAAATCTTTGTTCGGTATTTGTTTCGGTTCCTAAGTCTTTCAATAATTGCACTGACAATTTTTTACGTATAATTTCAATACAAAAAATTATGGTTTATTTAACGATGCTCGCAAGTGCAGAGGTTATACCAGCGTCGCTGGTGTGTCGGAATTTTGTCCCGTAGGAGTTCTTTTACATACCGGTAAACCTATTGATAGGAGCCTGTCGCATTTAAACACACTTAAATGCCATCGACCTGGGCTGGGATCGAACCCACAACCTCGAGCTTAGAAGGCCAGCACTATACCAAGTATGCTACTGAGGCCAACATTTCAATACAATAAATTAAACTGGGAAGACGTAGTGTTAGAAAGGAACCGGGTTTTCAGCCAATAAGCATTGTGAGCACGTACCCAGATTTTCATCGCTGTCTGATTCACTTGCATCCTTTGTTGTCTCATTGTGACCGTCCAAGGAGTTTCCAGCATTGCCGATACTGATTTCAAAGTAAATAGGTTTGTCTCCCAGCTTCCTGTCTATCATTGTGGCATCAATAATAGTAGCAAACAAAAAGAATTCTTCATTTTTCCCATATGAGGTCTGCAATAATAGAAAACAATGAATATGTATCAGTGTAAAAAGTTACAAGTCGAAATTAACATACATATTTGATAAAATTCTCTCTAAATGTGGCTTGTTCGGGATAAATATCCTGAAAAACAAATTTACTACTGGTAGCATTTAATTTTTTTGTGAGAAAACTTGCTTATCACTTGTAAACTGAAACAAAAGTAAAACATTGAAACCAACACAACTGCAGTTTCATTCCCGAAACTAGGTGACGTATTCTACATGCCAGTGTATCCCTGATCAGCACAGAATTCTTTTCATCCAACTTTTATTGAGGATTTGATAAATTGGTTCCGTTATTCTGATACATATTATTTTTTAAGTTCCTCCACAAATAGAAATCGCATATGGTAAAATCTGGGAATCACGCTGGCGATATTCCCTTACTGATGAGTTGATGATCCTATCTTAAAAATGTCCGCAATTAATGCTAATGAGAGATAAGTTGTATGCACTGTAGCAGAGTCTTTTTGAAAAAATATCTGTGTACATTCAATGTCAGATAATTTTTCTAGGAATTGTGTGATTCTAATATCCCTGTAAATCTGCGAATTCACGGTATAGGCCCTATAATTCTGTACACATTCACTGCACACCAAATACCAATTTTTGGTCACAGAGTGCCATTTCGTGTACAAGATCTGGTTTTTCTGCACTCCAGTATATGTTGTTCTATGTCGCCACATGCTCATGTAAAGAAAACCACGCTTCATCCGTGAAAAAATTAAATATTAATCAATAGAGCCATTATTAACATTATCCAATACCCAAATCGCAGAAATTTTCTCTACTCACATTATCATGTGGCTGCAATTCCTGAACAAAGAAGTGGTAAGCCTACATGGCTATTTTATTAAACACATTAATTTCGAGATCTTGCAGTGGATATTCTTGTAATACTGAATGGGGGGACTTAAAAAAGTAAAATAAAATGTATCGGAATAACTCTCATACTTCCGAAGAACTGAAAGACAATATAAGAAGGGAAAGTTCAGCAATTTCGAAATAAGAACTAATGGGTGTTAATGAAATTTGCTTAAATGTGTGAGAGATGTGTGGCGGCACAAGGACATAATTTCCAACATCTTCTTTGACAAAGGTATGTGGTTACTGTAATTGTAATTTGCATGAGCAATCTGTGTGCTTGGCTTAAGGGGCTATGAATATCAGACTCTGCTGGCTAAAAGCATGCCTATACTGCAGAAATGTAGTTAATGCAGAATATTTATATATGAAGTGTAGAATACACATTTATTAAAAAATGTTTATCTATAAGTTGAATGAGATAAAACTGATACATTAATTTGAAGTGTAAGTCTACTAGGGTATGCAGCGCTTACCCCGCTTGCCCTAAATGAACGCCCCTAATTATTATCATCATCATCATCATCATCATCATCATCATCATCATCATTATTAGTAACTAATATGGTAATAATTCATTAATAAGCAGTATAGCCTACATGTAGTAGTATTGAGTTTTCCTAATTTGTACTAATCATTTCATATTTCAGGAATCCGCCCCTGAGCACGCATTCTACTCTTTCAGGGGTGAGCTAAAAATTTATCTGTGTATATTATATTTATGTTATAATTATTAGCAAAATAAATAAATAAATAATATGGTCAAACAAAATACGTAAATTTTTACGTAAGGTTTCATAAATCATAAATTGTTTAGTCAAACAGATAAATACATTTTAATATTACATCAACCATAAGTAAATAATCGTAAATAAATAAACAGTATTTATTTAGGTCCACTGTTTTTGTTTCCTTTGGTGAAACATCGCAACAGTTGGCAACGATGAAAAGGCGGATCTCTGTGACAAACTATGAGAAATGAGCATACTTTTTTGTGAAACAACCCATGTTCTCTGACACGTCTTTTTGGAGCTAGCGACATAGAAGGTTATATTTACAATTTTGAAATTAATTATTCATTTAGGCTATTTGTTCAAACATTCTTGTAGACAGGTTACAGAATGTGTTCCTGATTACTTTCATTACACTGTTGTAGCAGTGGGCGTTGGATTCTATCAAATATTTCAGGTCTATCACCAGAAAAGGTTTACCATAAACATCTGGCCTGGAATTGTTGGTGATAATTTGCTGGGACCTGTCATTTTGCCGTCTTGGATTGGGAGGGAGGGATGTGATATGTGGCCAGTGCGATCACCTGACTTAACGCCCATACATTTTTTCTTTGAGGGCATGTAACAAGTGTCGTGCATGCCACCCCAGTTGACGCTAGAGAAGAACTGATTGTGCGAATATTCGCTGCTTTTGATCAAATCCGACACAGATTTGTAATGTTCGGCAGTATCCAACAACCACTGCTATGACTGTGAAATGAATGTAATAGTATACATCTTGATTACACAACTTTTAACACTACATCATTTCGGAATGTGTATTATATGTCTTTCTCGTGTTAAATTGTATCGTACCTGGTTAACATGTTTCAGCCTTGTATGGGCCTTCTTCAGAACTGGTTGTTGCTCGTCTTCGCGCCTTTTGTTTTGTTTCCTGTGGGGGTGTGTTTGTGCAATGTAATGTGGAGTCAAAGAGTGTGTGTGTTCTGAAATTGAGTTGTGTGTTTAGAATTTCATTTGGATGTGTTTGTGTGTGTCTGTATATTTAATATTGTTCTAGTGTGTTTAGTTTCTGGATTTTTGGTTGGATGTGTAGAACTTCCATGTCTGTGTTGATGTCTCTGTAGGTGTGGTTAGCACTTGTTACGTGTTCTGCTTATGTGGATGTGTTTTGTAATTTTTTTATGGCTGTGATGTGGTCTTTGTAACGTGTTTGAAATGATCTGCCTGTCTGTCCTATGTAGAAGTTGTTGCAAGTGTTACATTTGAGTTTGTATATGCCTGTGTGGTTGTATTTGTTTGTTTGTGTGTTGAGATGGTTTTGTAGAGTATTATTTGTTCTGTATGCGATATTGTAATTTAATTTCTTGAATGAGGTTACAATCTTGTGTGTGTTTTTGTTTTCGTATGTTAGTGTGATGTATTTTTTGTGTTCTTGTGTTTGTGTTGTATTCTTATGTTTTTTATGATTATGTTTTGTCTTTCGTATTATGTTGTCTATTATGTTGGGATTGTACCGGTATCCGTTTTCTTGTGCTATGTATTTGTGTTTAGCTCTTCTTTGTAATCATGTTGATTCATTGGTATGGGTAGTCTGTGTATCATTGTTCGGAATGCAGCTTGTTTGTGTTGTGTTGGGTGATTGGATGTGTTGTGTATGTGTGTTGTTGTTGTTGTTGTGGGTTTTCTGTAGACTTTGAATGTGTGTTTGTTGTCGACTTTTGTTATTGTGATGTCTAGAAAATTTATGGATTTGTTATTTTCAATTTCTAATGTGTAGTGTAGCTTTCGATGTATTTTGTTTATGTGTTGATGCAGGTTTTGGATCTGTCTTTTGTTTTCTTTGTATAGTATTAGTATGTCATGTACGTATCTGTGCCAATATATGATGTGTCTGCGTGTTTGTTGTTGTCTTTGTTTAGTATATATATATATCTGTTCTGTTCTGAAGAAGGTCCATACAAGGTCGAAACATGTTAACCAGGTACGATAGAATTTAACATGAGAAAGACATATAATACACATTCCGAATGTAATAGATTCAGGGTAGACACCTTGAACACCTGTAACCTGTCCGTAAGGATACCCGACGAAATAAATGAATAATTTAGAGGTCACTAAAACCTGTCTTTTCTTGGATATTGCGTAGCTCCTAAACGAAACTTCAGAGAACATGGGTTGTTTCACGAAAAATTATCCTCATTGAGAGATCTATCGCTTCTCAGAGTTTGTCACAGAGGTCCTGATTCACCCTGTGAACCTCACTTATACTAGATTCATATATGCGGTTCTCACCTCGTTGATCGGGAACGTGGGCTCCACTTCTACTTCCGATGGCGAGAAGTCGATGTTGTCTGTGATCTCCGTCCGAATGGCTACGAGCAGGCGTGCTCTGTAGGACACGCCTTCTCCCAGACCCGTGTTGAGGTTCGAATGCTCGTCTATCAGACTGTAGTCCCGTGTTGATCCATATACATGGATGAAGGTGGGCCCAAAAGTCGGCAGAAACCCTGAGTACAATCAGCAGGTGCTTAGCATGTTTTCAATTTATCGTTTATGTATACAAGTAGGCCTATATACACTTTCACCATTTATATTACTAGCAATAAGTCACTTTTATGCAATCAAGTTCATAAAAAATATTCCCTATTTCTCTCTCATAAATGTGACTGCTAAAAATCTACTTCAAGATTTTCGCGGAAACACACATTTCCAGTAATGCTTGAAACCAAAAAAGTGCATTCTGTCTGCCTTTATGTGCACATGGATTTCTCCAAAACTATTGATAGTATTTTGTTCAAAGACAGCTCAATTTATACTGAATTTATTTTTGTGGGATAAACATGATATATAATAGGCTTGTAGTATGGAAAAGACAACATCGTAGGTAAATATTGGGATGAAAGGAGAAAATTGTCCTGATAATGAATTCCAATGCATCTGCAACCAACAATTAATCCGGGAACCATGCACATGAAATATAATAATTTTGGATCTTTATTTAAAATAAACAAAAACATAAAATGGCTATGAACTCGACATCTATTCTAATACTTTTTACTTGTTTCTTGCATAAGATGAAAAAAAATGCGCTTCCCAGCATCTTTTCAGAATTATTTCTACTTTTTTTTTTTTTTTTTTTTTTTTTTTTTTTTTTTTTTTTTTTTTTTTTTTTTGGAGATAAACAGGCACTGAAGATCCAGAGCACCAATTGTTAAGAGAAATTTCTGTTTTGTTGTAAAAGCCTTTGTTGCTTGTGGATGAACCGGTGAAAGAACATTTGAAAAGTTCAGAATGGAGAGCAAAGGATTTAAACGAGTTGTTATAATAAACCATCAGAACACTTTCGACAGTACTAATGCGGATATAACATACTAGGAAAGATTACAATACCGGTATACACCGAGGACAGAACATCTAGAAGCTTGGAGACGGTTACTTTTAAGCGGTCCGACCACCCCCTCCCCTCGCACTAGCAGGTATGGTACCATTCATCTGGAAAACATTTTCTAAACGGAAGTTATTGTATTGTGAGAGCGCAGCTGGATCAGTGAAAGTAAGTGGTCAACATTTTCAGTTTGTAGTGCAACGAACAATTCTGCTGTGTGTGAAGTCTTCTGTAGTGACGTCACTGAAGCCTCTAGTTCTTCTGTCCCCGGTATACATATAATTATTGTTTAATCAACTGTCCAAAGACAGGTCTGAACCTCACAAGTGATACGAACATGGCACCACCTATGAGCAGTGTTTTGTTTCTCGGCAACTGGGCATGTTGCAGCTGGCTGCATTTGTACGTTAACACCACTTAAAACGTGTATAAAATCGTATCTTATTATAGAAGATGCTGGAAATATAGTCCTCCCTTGGGTAAATAGGTGTTGTATCTGGAAAACACATTCCAATTGATGTGATTAAGTTTAGCTACTGTAATGTTTCTGATTTCATTTGTTCTAATGGTATATACGATAACCTCACAATAATTAACATGCTCAATTTAAGAACAATGAAGAGCAGACAAAGTGTGCTCTACTCGTAAAAAATTCGGGCCGATTATTTGTCTTGCGCCAACAGCACACCAAACTCCAACTTTCCTATCATGAAGAGGGATTTTCAGGACACCAATAGCGAGTATTTTGGTTATTTACACAACCAGTCAGGTGGAACCATGCCTTACCTGGAATGAAGATGAGCTATGAGTCAATTAAACCTTCAGTTACTGATGAAAAAAAAAACACACAATAATGCCACAGTCTAGTATATACAGTCACGAAGCTTGAGTTGTTGAGGGTACTAGGAACAATAGACTGTGCCAGTACTATTTCGCATTGTCTGTGATGAGGCGATAGTGGTTAGCAGCTATCTATGGATGCATATTCCCTATGTATTGAGCTTCGTGACTGTGTATACTAGACTGTGATAACACACTCGTGCTACTGGATCACCTTGTTATAAACAATGGACACATATGCATGTGTAAGGCTTCAGTTTTAACAATTTTGTTGCTTTTTGTGCAGAAGACACTGAAACTCCCACTTGTGCTAATTTCGGGAGTGATTTCATTGGCAACTGTTCAAATGTGCACCAATTTGGTCTAATTTGTTCTCTATTAGAACTGTACGTTTTCGCGTGTGCTTTTTGTTTTGTATTGAACCAATAGATTCAAATTTGTTCATAATATCATGAATTACAGTTCTGGAAGGAGGCAATTGACCAGGGAATGTGTGAATAAATCCTGCAAGAACACGATGAGCTGATTTGTTCTTATAATAAACTTTACACACAAAATGCGTTGCTGTCAAAACCGTCGCAAACGAGTATACAATTGGGTTCAAAAAGAATGGGCCGACACTTGGTAGTTTAAATCTGAAGTTTTTAAGTCAGGTTCACACAAGTAAACTCATTGCATTCGAAGGTAATGCTGTGATGTTTGTTTCGGTTGATTCCTTGGTAGTGATCCGTCTACAATGTAGTCAATGCTACGAGGTGGTGTAGCATAAGACTGAGGTTTCTGATTTCGGAACAAAAGGTTGTAAGTTCGCTTCCCAGTACTAGGGTTGATGTTTTTATTGTATTATTTTATATTTTTAATGACAAATGTTAGTGGAATTTGTTAATAAACTTGGTTATGCAAGTCTTGCAAACATATTATAGACCATCATTCGTGGGCTATTATTAGGCACGACCTCAAAAATCAGAACCACATCAAATAGAAATAAACAAATATTAGGCAAAAAAACATATACAGTATAAACAAAAAAAAAAAAAAAAAGGCCTATGGTAGGGACTAATATTTTGTCCACAAACCACCTACATCAACCCAAACAACTACCCTCATTCTGCGTGGTTGGAGTCCACAAGATTATGGAATAGATCTACATCCTTGGCCATCTCCTCCCACGCATCTAGTACTCTGTCCCACAATTCATCTGCTGTTCATATGGATGGTTCTGTTCAATTAGAATGTAGGATTCTTTTCAATCTTGCCCACACATTTTTAATCGGTTCATATCAGGTAAATTTGGAGGCCATTCGAGTAGGTAGACACTGATGTCTACTGACACTGAGGCCTGAGCCTCCTCGTAAACCATCTTTGAATGCGACTGGTGGTGTATATCGGGTGATTGTCCTGCTGGAACCATTCTCGGGCAGAAGGAATC
Organism: Periplaneta americana; assembly: GCF_040183065.1. Taxonomy (NCBI): domain Eukaryota; kingdom Metazoa; phylum Arthropoda; class Insecta; order Blattodea; family Blattidae; genus Periplaneta; species Periplaneta americana. The sequence goes on along the minus strand of NC_091130.1, from coordinate 82,541,218 downwards.
ATTACATTTGCCAAAATGTGTTTATATACTTCTGCTGTGGATGTGTTCTAGAGGCCCTGCCCCAGTGTATGACATCCACCGCCAACACGTAACATTCACGCGAGACAACTTGTGAAGTTGTCCCATGAAGTGTTCATAGTATCGGTAGCCATCCATACGATACACACAGACAAGACCATAAGTGCTACTGGAGACAACTACCTCGTTGGAGAAAATGACAAATGACATTTCTCAAGTCGAAGTCCTGCCAGATAGTAACATAAGCTAGATGATTCACGACATGATCCATTTTCAAATGTTCTTTCGTCACAGATCGACAAGACCTTATGCCATGCTCTCTAAAACATCTCCTCACGGTTAGTGAGGAGTCTAGAAAGTTGGACGCCATCTTCAATTCAAGGACACTTCGAAAAGGGTGGTTTTCAACTTCTCTGATTAAGATGACGTCCTCTTCCCTTGTAGAGATGTGCAGCTGACCAGGAATTGGATGATTCGAAATTTCATTATTCTCAAGAAATAATTTTGTCCACTTCTTAGCAGTTGTCAAAGGGATTTCAATCTCTCTTGCTGTGCTCGATACAGAGTAACCTATGCGAACGAGAGCAATGAGTTGTTGACGCTGTAGCTGTCTGCTCTATTTGCCATCCTGAAGAGTAATGACGAGACAGACTGTCAACGATGTCAACTCTCCCTGTGAAAAATATAGGTAAACAAAAAATACAGAAAGCTAAACTCCAATATGAACTGAAGAATGGTAAACAGTATCACTTCGTATTGCCATTATTAAAATAAAAAGAACTAAATTATATGTTTACAATGGTAACATGTTTTAATGTTGTAGTTAAACATAGGCTATTTTTAAAAGCAATAAATCAGATATAAATGCAGACGGTTTTATTAACAGATAGGAGTGTTGCCTTGGGGAGAGGTTGTGCTATTTACTAAACATTCTATCGACTTCCAGGCGATGTCGCCACTTGGTACTTGTGTAAATGGTGTTTATAAAAATTTATTATGGTAAATTTGTAATGTAAAAAATTAAGACTAACGGAGATTCAAACATGCTAAACCAATGCTATCTGGTTTCGACCCATGCTCATACTTTAATCTGGCGTATTACGTAGCTTTCTCGTTCATTTTCGTTTTGATCAATTTTGTGCCCCATTTCGATAGATTTAGTATTTATCAATTTTATGGCTATTTCACTCTTCAGAGGCTCCAATGCAGCTAGAATCAACTCTTCGAATAACTTATTTTAGAACAAAATACAGCACATTTACATGGTTTAATTGTGTCATCTTGTGAAATGGAGCTTCAAGGAGACGGGCATGCGTACTCTTCCATTTCTGGAACTTAGACATTCGTTGCTGGCCAATTCTTTTTGAACCTTATTGTACACTATCCCGAGTGAATGACACATTTATACTGGAAGAGCCCTGCTTGCCGTGGTCGGGAAATAAAACACCGTGCCAGTGGTCAGTACATAATAATAAAAGCACTGTATTATGTATAATTTAAAAAATAGCGAAAATACATAATCTTATTTAGCATGTAATGAGAAAAATATAATCGCTTTCGTGACCGATTTTGGCATGCCATCTATTTGTCTGCCCGTCTGTCCATATACACTATACAGAGTGGTTTCACTACCTACCTGTAAGTATAATTTTCCTTGATTATGGAATAGTCGAACATTAAAGGATATGTTCCCAGGAAAATCATCAGGTTTACTAAAACCTGAAATGATGCCTCTCCACCTTAAATCATGTCTCATGAAAAATGATTTTGAAAGCTGTGGTCAAAAGTAGTAAGTTTGGAGTATTTCCTAGATTTCCAAAAAATTGTTATGAAAAGTTAAAAGGAAGTAATAATCACGGTCACACAAATTAGACAGTTCTTAAAGAATATCTTCTTTGGATATAAACTCATCACTACTGAATTAGCTGCTTGGAAATTCTTCTGATGTAAAGTTGGCACGATTTAAGAAAATATGAAGATAAATAGATATAGAGTTGGTATAGAAATTATTGAACAGGTCTCAAAATTTAGGATGTGATAATGTGATATCGAACAAGAAGTGTAGTTAAAAAAATTTGCATAAGTATAAAAACGAGACTGTAACAGAAAACATGACGTACTGTGACTTTTCTACTGCTATTTTCATTTTCAGTTCATACACATTAATTAATATTAATTCATTTATTTGAAGTTAGCATTTATACTTGTACATAGCTATACACTTGCAAATTTAGTACCTGCCTAACAATAATTTGACTACTACAACCTACTGAGTAACTGACATAATTTTATGATTATGTAGCCTACAACAATTAAGTAATTTTTTGGTTGATGCTTTAAAAATTTTAAAACTTTGACATGATTTGATGCCTGCTACATTGATATAATTGTACGTAATTTTCACCTACAATAATTGTATTAATAATTTCTGCATAATGTAGCATCGGCAAGAGTATGTTTGTGTTTTTTTTTTTTAAATCATTTCGCATTCTCCATTGTGTGTGTGTAATTGTTGCAATTGCCGAATTAAATATTGCGTTGTAGTTTCTCCCCAAATTGTACAAAAGGTATTAATAATTTTTCCCAAGTGTATAGCTATGTACGAGTATAAACACTAACTTCAAATAAATGAATTTATTAATTAATGCATATGAACTGAAAACGAAAACAGCAGTGGATAAGCCATAGCACGTCATGTTTCCTGTTACAGTCTTGTTTTTTATGCTTATGCAAATTTTTTGAACTGTAATTGCAGAAATTACGTACCTACGGTAGAAAGGTTTTAATTTGGCAACTTCAACAACTAAATAATATTTAATTTTATTATTTAATATATTTAATAGCAGTATATCAATATTTAATTTTACAAGAGCAATAAATGAGTAATTTTTAATTTAATTTATAATAAAGTTAATTTAATGTAACATCTGCAAGAATTACAGTACTGGTACCTACATTGTGACACATAGATGGTAATTGCATTATAATAGAATGGAGAAAAAGAAAAGACGAGACTAGTTCTTTTTCTGAAACTCTATTACCCACTTAACACATGTATATTGCGTACTGTTTTTTGCACGATCATGTTTTTAGAAATGCAAGTTCTGTATAATTTTCACGATATTTTTTTTTTTCATAGTGTAAATTTATTTTTGAAAGGCTTTGGATATTGTTTCATTGTAGGCCAACATGTAGTTAAGTAACCACAAGAATATAGTTTGTTGTTGCTCCGTCATTTTAGCCATTGTAACTATTAGATATTCAAGGGAATATTATTTTACTAAAAGGATTAGTAAGAGTTGGTGTTATAATACACCCAATACAACATAGCAGCTAAGATGATTGAAAGTAATGTGGTGATTCTGACATGTCCATGGACATGAATATTGAAGAATTATGGAAAAGTGGCTGATAATTCATGGCACTGTTATGAATTGTAACACTAATTGTTTTCTAACAATCAGTTCAGGTGTTGTAAATCCAACTTACAAAGCCTGTCAGTAAAAGCGACAAGTACAACAAAGAGAAACACAACCGTAAAAAAAATCAATCGCACAACTGAAAAAGAGTATGCACGTGACTTTTATTTTGACAACTGCAGCATTTTAGGAACTTTTAATTTGATCACTGCAAACATTAACAATATTTTTTTTTTTATTTCAATGCCTACAACAATGAAATATTTTACATTTTGTAATTAAATAATTTTACACAATTCTTACTCGCAAGAAATAATTTCCATATTATCTGACGTCTTGGACAATTCAATAACTTTTACATAATTTGATGTTTGAACAATGCAGCAATTTTATATAATTTGACGTCTGCAACAATTAAGTAATTTCTACATAATTTGACGTCCGAAACAATTAAATTTTACATCGTCTGATGTCCGCAACTACCAAATTATTTTTTTTTATAATGCAAAACCTTAATTTGCTATAAAAGTTACCAGTAACGCCTGTAACAAGTAATAATTTGAAAACATGACTGCGGTCTCCTCAAACACACGCTACATTGTGTGTGCGGGCACTACCTGAAGAGGCTCACCCTTCTCTCCATCATTGGAGATGGTCTTCAGGTCGATGAAGTGCGTGCCTATCACGGTGTTGTTGACGGGGTCGTTATCCCGCAACTGGATCTTGATGCGCTGGCACAGAGGTGGGAACATCTCTGTGAACACCAGTTGTTCATTCCACACCGGAGCATAGCTGTTTTTCTTCACACTCGTCTTACCCTGTTACAAACCATACAACAACCGCCAGAAATTAGCATTTTTTAATGGTAGTTGAATAAAGGTGCAGAAGGTCCTGCATATGTTTTAAATGTAAGTCCTTAATTAAATTGGCCCACAGTGGTCCAGAATGCAAATTTACCAGGACAAACTAATAACTTTTCAGCTACCATACCTAACAGATTTTTATGAAATTTTACACAGTAGTTACAGGTAGCATATATGTGTGTACAAGCTCTCATTACGTTGGTCTAAGTGGAACTACCCCTTATAGGGGGGGGGGATGCATTTAGACAAAATTAGTAACTTTTCTTCTGTCTAACAGATTTTCATGAAACTTTATATAGTAGTTACAGGTAGTAAACTTGTTTTGTATACATGCTCTAATTCTCTGGATTGTTTTTGTTTCAACCTCATACTTGCTGTAACCTGAAAGCTTTCTTGGGCAGCCACGACTTTATTCAGACGCAAGTTTTCTCTAAATTTTCATTACTATCAAGATGAGAACCTAATTTAATAAGTAGTTCACTAAGACAAAGTTACCAGGTGGCCCGGGTTCGATTCCCAGTCGGGGCATGTTACATGGTTGAGATTTTTTCTGGGGTTTTCCCTCAACCCAATATGAGCAAATGCTGGGTAACTTTAGGTGCTGGACCCCGGACTCATTTCACCGGCATTATCACCTTCATCTCATTCAGACGCTAAATAACCTAAGATGTTGATAAAGCATCGTAAAATAACCTACTAAAAAAAAAGACAATGTTCATTTCGTTAAAAATAAAACTTATATTCTTTATCCTCTTGTTTTCCAACGATAAATTATCTTATGGGAAAAATGTAACATTTTAGGTACTATTACACCTTTTGGCCACTCAGGAAGCTTATTTGATACATAATTAACAAGCTGCTACCTTGAATTGCCTGAAATGTACTTCGGAAGTAGATTCGGTTCACAGATATTTAAAAAACTGTAATCGAGAAAAATTGCACTACTGCACCTGGAAAGAATAGTGTGCATAATTTATTGCTTCCGCAAATCTGCGCACCTTAAGACTTCATTTAAAATAGAGTTAAATACTCGAGGAAGTGAAAAAAAAAATCATTTTGGGACGAAAAAAAGAGTGTTTTTTCTCTACCTTAGACAAGTCTGCACTCAATGGTTACATTTATATTTTGTCCCGTGTCCATTCATGCTAATTTGACATGCTATAATATCATTAAATGTAACAAAAACAAACAGTGTTACATACCTAAAGAACTACGTGACATGTTGATACCAAATATGAATTGAATTGACCACTTACAACAGAGTGACAGCACAAAGAAAATGGCAGACTCGCGGCGCTTGCTGAGTAAGAATGTTGGGGGTGAAATGTGGTATGTTACCGGCTTCTTATCTCGCTCTGCAACCACCTCCACTGATTAAGATTATCAATTCATTGTTACTCAGTTATATAGGAAAAATAATTTAAGGGTTTTTTATTTCATTTTTTTACATGTCATTTTTCTACTTTTGTCCTCCTAAATATGGATTTTGGACCACTGTGTGGCCCAAAAATTTATTTTAGTTCACAAAATTTCAATAGGTCTACTCAATCCTACCCCAACTCTCAAATAATAGAATTTGAAGAATTTCGACATTTGTTATTAAAGTCAGTGTCTCAAATTGTTCAATCTGAACCAGACAGTTCAATGAACATATCCAATACCGAATTTGAAAATGTCAGCAGTTAATTACTCACAGTGAGACCAGCGAAAGAGATCTGCACGTACGGATCCACCAAGTCCTTCACTTCGCCTGTGAAAGCCTTCTTCACATTCGCAACAATGGACGAGTTCATCTTGGGCAGTCCGTCTGCTCGGTACACTCTTACAATGAAGCGGGCTCTCTGGCGCTCTACTGGCACGCCATCTGGCAGCAACAGGTTTCTGAAGAGAACATCAATATTAAAATAAACCATTTCTGAGAGTATTACAATGAACACTGACTTTATTTTGCTGTTGATAATAGTTTCATAAAATCACACTGGAAACAAGCAGCATTTTCTTAAATTACATTTATATTAACTACGCTAAGTAAGTTATATATTTTATGAAATATACTCCGTTTATAAAAACAAATCTGAGTGAGTTTAGGTATTACAAATCAGAAGTCTATTCATGTAGCACAACAAAACTGGAGATATATTCATCCTCTTAATGTAGGTTTATGCTAGAATATTTGCAAGCATAAAGGCTTTCGAATATTTATATACGTATTTATTAATTATTCATTTATCCGATTATGAAACAAAGATCTTCAGTGTTCAAATCTTAAAACTTTTCACTTGCAATTTTATTTAAACATTGGTTTTGTACTATGAGTATAGAAATTTCTATATGTAACTCTCTTGTTGAATTTTTTCATGTATTGATATAATGTAGTACTGGTACTGTTAGTTTGGTTATCCTATTTTATATTATTTTATTAGGTCACTTGTGATTTTTATGTAATATGACTTGCCACATTATCATATGAATGGAAAAATAATAATAATTACCGTAGATAAATATAAAGGCAGATAAAATTAAATAGATATAGATCACGGTCAACAAGAGTATGAAAAGGGTAGACGAAATAACATGGAAACATCTTTAAAAAGGCAATACTTAGTGAAAAATGAAAGAGTACTGAACATGAAAATCAAGAATCAGTAAATCAAATGAAAAGTACATATTATAATGTTTTCATCATTCCATCGAGGTTTCTCTAAAATTTGACCATCGTTGTAATGATGGATAAAACATAATTTTTCTAAAATATGTATAGGAACAGATAAAATTTATCGTTGCAGCAGGGTTCATCGTTACAACAGTTTTCGTTGTATGGAGGTTCGACTGTAATTAACAGTGTATACAGGCTGTGAAACTCACTTACTACTGACAAAGATCTTCGTCACAACACACAAATATACAGCGGTTCTGTAGGAACGTTTTAACTGCGAGGGCTGATCAAGAAAGACTGAGACTGTTTCTTTTTCACAAATGTTTATTACTCTACTTCAACGTTTACATGATCCTTTTGAAAATTGTCCCCTTCTACTTGAATGCACTTGTTACTTGCGAGACAATTCTCAAGGACTTGACAAAGAATGGCCTGCATCATGTGTTCGAGGACTAGAAGAAACACTATAACAAGTGCAGTCAAGTAAAAGAGGACTACTTTGAAAAAGATAATGTAAACACTGAAGTAGAGTAATAAACATCTGTAAAAAAACAGCCTCAGTGTTTCTGGATCAAACCTAGTACTAAGTCATTCTACGAACCAAGGACCATTTTCACTGACACTGGGTAACATAATGAGATATTAAGAACGGATAAGAACGTCTTCACCATTCTTTCTTAGCTAACACAACATTTTAACATGAAGCAGAATTCTACAACAGCTACTGCTAATACATTTCTCTACATGCTTCTATTGCATGCATTTTCTGCTCACTGGATTGTCGTGTGGACTATAAGCAGTGCTGTCTTGGATAACAAGTGAAATAGTGATTAACAATTTCATTGGCTTCAGTAATAACATAGCAAATTATCCTCTCCAGACAGCTAGTTACCAATTCGTAACTTGTATAATAATAAATATAAAATATTTTAACAATTACAATGCCAGATCTTTTTTATATACTATCAGATAATGAAGATTCGTATTTTGTGATTTTAATAACTTTTAGAAAAATTGTTAAGATACACTTGTAAAATCAAACTCAGGTTTGTCAGATATGGGACATGAATGAATGGAAGAGTGTTTTAGCCAAGAGCCAAAATGGAATTTTGTCATTCTTTATAAATCTTCAATTTTGAAGGAGACATTTCTTCTGAAGCTACTGTAATAATAATATTTAACGGTACATGAACACTAGCATACACTTCAACTAAATACCTACCACATAATTAAGCAAATCATAGCCTAAATATACAAATTTGATGGGAGAGTTATTATATACATTCTTTGTTACTCAATAAAATTATTCTTCCCTGTTTATATCTCAGACAAGTCATCAGAGCATGTAAGCAGTTCTTCTAATTGCTTATAAAACTGTAAGAATTAATTTCTATTTAGTTAGAGATAAAATGCTGTAAAGAAATCAGAGACTTTCCAACATTTTTTGAACGACAAATTTTTCTTCATTAAAAAAACAGCAATTTTATATAACTGTAGGTACAAAAACTATAGCTTACTTATAGAAGAAAAATTACTTCATACTATAAAACTGGAGAACGTTTCTGATTGTGGTATGTTGACATATAGTTCATAGTGACGAGAATATTGTGGTGATCGAGTTGCACTTTTAACTTCAATATAATAAATAATTTGAAGTTTTAAAATTTATTCTTAATTTATGTGATTAATAATAGTAATCAATAAACTTATATAAATATTTGAGTTTCAGAACTTGAATAACTTATTAGAATATGTTATAATACATATTAACAAAGTTTGTGCTTCGTCCTCAGTTATTCAGACATTTCACTATGATTCTCTCTAAATTGAACTTGCCGTCAGTAGCTATTTTAAAACAAAAAGAGTTATTTCTTGAGCAATAAAACCACAGGATAAATTAATTAAAAAGTACAATGAATAAATTATGTTTGCTTTCTTCTGTGAGAGTTACATCCTACAGGTACTTTGTCAGCAACTTCTCTTTCAAGCTTTGTACTTGTGCTCTGTATATTCAAAGTTAATACAGACAGTGAAATTCAGTGAACTTTACTGGAAGCTGCAGACTAGATTACAAGTGAGACAGAATGTGCAACAATGCAAAACTGGACTACAGCAGTGGTAGATACCTTTCCTTCTTATACTCTGGGATGTACGCGGAATGACGTTGGCTACCACCTTGATATCTGTAGACCCAGAAATGCAAGTTGTGACAAGCTTTCACGCCATGTTCACAAATCTTTCTTTGCCACATTGAAAAAAAAAAGAAGCTTAATGCATTTAAAAAAATACAAACACTATAGCCCTCGTGTTGGACTTCACAACTTTCTAAAAATTATCAGACGGATTGTGAACAAATAAGTTTGTTGCTTTCTAGTGTTTGACGGCTAATTATTGGCTGTTCTCGATTGATCTATTTGATACCAGTTGTCAATTTGTGCACTTCATATAAGTCCCCGATGGGTATCATTACACACAAAGGCAATGGATCAGAGGCATCTTGAACAGATATATTATCATTCTTTTCCTAATCATAAACCTCCATAATCATTGTCACAATACCGTAAAGTTTGTTGCAAGTACTGTAGTTTAGAATAGAGTAATAGTGGTCAATATAACAGTTTGCCTTTATTCATGGACAAAAGTATCTTTTACATGTTTATGTGGAGCCAAGGACTTTTCTTTCTCATCTAATGGAAGGAACACTTAGGTTACTTCCTGCCTAAAATACCATTGGCTTCCGGGAGATTTGAACCTCTTAGACACGGGTCCAGAGGCAAACATGGGAAACAGTAAACAAATATACAAAAACTGTTAAGATAACGGTATCCTATTATCTGACAAGGCAAACGTTTTTTAGAAATGAATATTAACATTCACAGTAGGCTATACATCTTCAAATGAATATTTACTTTCTTGCAGAAAACGAAAATGTAGTCCATTTCCCTTATTTATACAGAATTCAGCATCAAAACTTTTTGTTATGTTACTGTAGAATGCTCATTCTGTTCCACTGTGCACAATGTTAGCTGGAAAATAATGCCATTTAATTCCTACTAGCTATGTCAACGAGAGTTTCTTTTGCTTAGTCTTTTTTCTTATGGAGGAGGGACCCGAAGGCTAGCACCACATCCTCGAATGAGCTTCTTGTACCTTGGCACTCCTATACTTAGGAATGTTTTAGTCTGATCAGCTGCATTCTTTATAGGATCGTGACTCAGCTATGAGGTGTCATCTGTCGATTTGGCATGTAGGCTTAAGATTCCGGTGAAGTGCCACTGGAGTGCCCTTTCACCTCATCCGAGAGCATAGGCTTACTGCATCTCATGAAACTGATGCTATCTATACATTATTCACAATACTAAATCATGCCAACACCATTTTTGTTAATGTTTTTTATGATAATATAATATATTGATGGTGGACTGATGGAGGAAAATGGGAGAACCCAAAGAAAAACTCTCAGGAATTTTGGCTTTGTTCACCACAAATGCAGTGCGGGCAGTTTAAAGACCCGAAACATTGTTTGGTGGGTCCGCCGAGTTAGCTCTGTGGTAGCGTGTCTGCCTCCAGACTAACTGCCCTGGGTTCGATTCATGTAAAAATTCTACCTCGGGACTAGGAGAGATGGCGGTGCCCAACTTCTAATCATTAGATTGCACACCAATATGCCTGAGTTAAATCCCAAATCTCTTCGCAGTGCATATGAAGATAAGGCATATGTCACTGTTGATAGTGATTTGTCTGTCGGATGGGGATGTTAAGCCTGGCGGGCCCCTTGGTGCTATTCGACAGGAGTAGTGTCGGCACCGGGTTTCCCCTTTTCTCTTCCTCACCTTCATCATCATCACCCATTCCAGACACTACACTTACAGGAACACTTACGCATACAATCACCCTAGTACACGACATAACTCGCCACAGATACACATCATGTACAGTGTGGCCCACCGAAGTGGTGTACAACTAGAAAAAATGGGCCACAGTCCTGCCATCTATCCGCAATATACGGAACTCGAATCACGTAAAGTGAAGTGGGTAGGCATTGGTCTCTCGCACGCGCGCTAAGGAGGCAGCAAAACAAGACAATCTACAAATTATATACACAAAGATACCGAGAAAGGAAATAATACACCGCATAAAAGTAGAGAGCACAGAAAAGAGTGGCAACTGCAATGGAACCAGACAACAAAAGGAGCAGAAACCAAGCAGTTCTTCCCAATCATCAATGATAGGTTAAAAACAAACATCAGGCCCACAACAAAGTTCACTGCAATAGTCACAGGATACGGCAAAACAAGATCATATCTCCACCGCTTCAAGATAGTAAATTCTCCAATGTGCCTCTGCAACAGAGGGAACCAGACAGTGGATCACATCCTCTACGAATGCCAAGTGATATCGGGTGAAAGAGAGAAACTAGTGAATAGTGTTCTAAAACAGGAAAACTGGCCAGTGTCGAAAAATAGGTTAATAAAGAACTATAGAAACAGTTTCATACAATTTGTAAATTCAATAGACTTTGAGAAACTGAATCATATATAGATAACGAAAGGACATGTTAGGCTAGACTAAGTATTTAATAATGATTGTTAAATGTTTAGATAGGCATGTAGTGTTATCCACGAGTAACGGAGCATGCCAATTATGTGTACTAAATAAAAAAAAATAATACATACATACATACACACATACACACATACATACATACATACATACATACATACATACATACATACATACATACATACATACATACATACATACATAAATTGTTCGGCGGTCCAATCCCCATACTATTGCCAGCATTACCCTCAATGAAAGTGCGGTGCTCTTCCCTCCTGCAATCAGACATGAGTGGAATTTCATCTGAGTAGGACAGCTGTGTAGTTGTGAATGAGATTTCATTAGAGACTATAGTAGTGTTGTGCAATGGCGAGATATTCACTGCGTCGTATTCTATTCATCTTCAAGATGTACAAGTGCAGGAAGTTGTGTGGCAGAACAAGACAAGCATTTAGACGTAAATTTCCTGGCAGCCCAGTTCCAACATGAAAAGCAATATTAAAGTTAGTGAATAAGTTTAATAAAACAGATTCTGTTACTGACCCGAAAAGAAAGCGAATAGGCCTACATCATGTCTTTACAGAAAAAAAAAAAACTTCATGAAATAGGAGCTGCTTTGGAACGTAGTCGTCATAAATCTCCTTTCTACACTTAATATACGTCTTTAAGATGAATATACAACGACGCAGTGAATATCTCACCACTGCACAACATTACTGGTACTTTTTAGTGAAATCTCACTCACGCCTACACAACACACACAACTGCCACGACTGACTGCAGTGAGAAGAGTGCTACACTTTCATGGAGGAGAATGATAGGCCTAGTGATTGCATGAGGCTCAGGGCTCCGACCGGCTGAGCAATGTTTCAGGACTTTTAAACTGCCTGGTCTGTACTACTTCTCCCTCACTGGGTATGCAGTCGTAGTAAACCAGAGCTCTGCCAACTGAGTTACCAGTGCATCAGATTTTGACTATGAGAGTGAATATAGGAAGGAGGATGAAATAAAGGGAGGCGATGGAAGGGAGGAGGAGAAGAAGAACAGGCCAGAGGTAGGAGGGGAAAAAGCCATACACGTGGGATGGTACGAAAAGTCGAAGGGGGGTTAATGGTGCTTTTCACTCCAGAAAAAATGTTACTGAAAGAAGACATTAACTAATGTTACTCAATTTATCTTATTCATAGAAAAACCAATTATGACTGTTGGTTTCCAGATATGAATACTATACAGCTTTCTGGATTTTTAAGAGTCTGTAAAAATTTAATAGGGCCTACCATTTTTGAGGCTGAGACAAAGACGGAATTAATTGTTCCCAATAATGAAATAATGAATGAGGACAGTAAGTATCAGATTTCACGTGACAGATGAAATATGATAAGTTTTGCCTGGAGCCCTGATACAGAGTAGGATTCTTTGAAATGACGCATATCTACGACATAAAATGTCTTGCTTCTATTCCAAAAGAAGCTTTCATTGTTCTAAAAAATCCAGTATCTTTAGCTGGATTAAAATCCTTGAACTTCGCATCTAGAGCCAAGCAAGTAAATACTATTTGTATAGGATGGCTAGAATTATAATTATTGTTTAGGTTATGAAACACTTACGCCTCAATGTCATCCTCATCCTTCTCACTTTTTGGAGGCACCTTCACTGAGTCACCTTTGCCAATGACACTGATGTCACATTTGAGGTAGCCTTTAGGTCCCCCTGCAATATCATCTGGGTCCGTTAGAAGGGCCCATTTGTGGTAGAACTGATGGTCTGCAAAGAAATTTTCATATTAGCTAACGAAATTCTTTTGCTGGCTATATTTTTTACAATTATACAAAATAATTAAAAAACAATTGAATTAATAATATGAAATTCCTTGTCTAAGGTTCTAATGATACTTCCATGTACTTACAGATCATTTAATAAGAATATATTTTATGCAATAAATGTTAATAATGTTATCTAACACCTATTCACGAGCAGAAATAACTATTAAAAATGGTGGAAAGGGAAATGTCCACTTGTGACCGAATTTAAGAAACTGTCATCTCCCTGAGATTCACATGAAGTAAATACGTACACAGCAGGAAGGGGAGGAATTGGGGAACTGCGGTTTATTGGCAGAGTAATAGCAGGTTCATATTGTGGGACACATCCATCAAATCATACAAGGGATAGACAACATAACACATTTAGTATCCTTCCATGAGTCTATTTGCTACCACACATTTTTTGCTTCAAATTTAATTAATTTTATATTGAGTCAATTCTAAATGCATTTATCAAAACTTAAGACTTTTACGTATATTCATTAAGGGGAACTGGTCGGCTGTGAAGGAGCAAAAATTTTGTTTATTAGATTCAAGGTCTCAAGGAATAATTTTTTCATACGAACTAGAGATGTCTTCATCATCACTTCAGCATTTCTACTGACACTAAATTTTTTTTTAAAATGGTTTACTCATTAATTTGATAATATGAGATGAAAATCACGATGGGTTGAATGTAGAGTTTCTTTATATGCCACTGGTTTAATGTACTATTTTCAGTGAAATACAAGGAAGAGTTAAAAAAAAATTCCAGAGTTCTACAGGCCACATTTAAATATGAACATCCCTATTCTATTCTTTAATTAGTCAATATTATCATAAAATTCCTGATATCTACAGTCAGAAATTGAAGTCTTACAAGCACTCCTTTTGAAGTCTGTTACAGAGATTTTTACTTGGTTCTTAAAGTGAATAGATACTGGTGGTAATAATCTATTGCTTTCTTGCAGTTGGCACAAGGCTATCTATGCTTGTGATAATACGTGCTCAAACAACTCGAGTTTCAGCTAAACAGAACAACATAACAAAATAATGAATAAAACAAGAGAACTGTTTTGTAGAAAATCAGATTCGATTATGTAATTCTTACTGAGTTCAATATATTTATATTTAAATGAAAAGTTGATAACGAAACACTGAAATCGTAGAATACAAGGTGGGATGGAATGACTAACAAAAACTATCGTTTAATGAGAAACGAATTCAAATTACGAAACAGTCAATAGTTATGATAAGACACTTCCGTTTCCACCAATATAAGAAAATATTGCAGTTTACAATTTAATTGAAATGTGAATTATTCCAATATGTAGAGGTATTTCCTCATATATATTCTTCAGATTTATATAAAACTACTTTCTATTTTGTAATGCACATTGATCTCCTGTTTGATCGCCATCATAATAATTCAATTATTTTTCATATATTATGCTTCCTTTGAAGAACCTTGTATTGCTTTTATAAATTATATTTTTTCCAAAAGATAATTTTATTAACACAAGAGCATTAAAAAGAACTAAGTAATTTGGGGAATAGAGTCTATGCCCTTGTACAGTGTAGTCGGTTTATATAAATAGGTATTTCATGGAAGTGCCTATTCACGATAGTTATGATCAGTAAACTAAAAACCCCTTTTCATGCGACTTAGTTCATGTGGTTATCTAGCCACCGAGAATAACACAGGCCATTCCCACTTAAGCAATGTTGCCTAGTTGTATTGTTAAGACTCAGTCGTTAGTTATGGTAAGTTAAGTGTTACATGCACCCAGACAAAATGTTATAGTCACGAAGAAGATGAGAGACACCGGGTACGAACTAAGTTGCATATTTTACAATCCATATAAACAATGTCTTCACTCATCCACCTTAAACAGATTTATGTAAACCGACTTCAATGTTTAGCTTGAAAAATGAAATTTGTAGGAACATTTTCCACGCTTTTTTCAGCTCCTTTCGGAGAAAAATGTTCCATCTTTATATATACACTGACAATTTGAAGCGGATCAGAGAGAATAATAGTTCACCAGACTTTCAATTTATTATCAGTATTTTCATTTACACATGAAAATGACATTTTCTCCCAAGTATGGAATATTTCCTTCTTTTAAGATCACTTCGGAGTTCTGTTGTGACCCTTCTCTCCAATTCACTTGTATTGTTGCTCTTACTAAACACTCACACACAAGCAAGCTATGCAGTAGTGCTAAAGCAAAGCAAACAAACTATTACAAGCAGAATGACACAGCCTGTGCGAAGACCAAGGCAGCGAGTGGTGTGGTGCATACAACAACATTGTGCATTATACAACAAAAAACTTAGAAAATGACATTAAATAATTTTAATAGATATAATTACATATGATTTTAAACGAGTGCTTCATAATGGCAAAAAGGATTTTCTTAGTACAGAATGCAAAAAGAACTGAATTAAAAATAAATTCTAATTTCTCTCATTCCATGTACTCGTAAATGTTCCACATACTTCAACTTTCCGATGGGTTTATACATCCTCCTCCTAGAGCACTCTTAATACAATTTTATTATTAACTTATTAATGTGCGAGTTTAACTTAATACAAGACATTAAATCCATTCACATCAAATCAATGTCTCTATCAATAAATATGCATCATTGTTCAACAGTGGTTCCAACACCTTTAGGGATATTCAACCAGGAAAGTGAGAGTCGCCTCCAAAGACAGGCATTACTGTGAGAAAATGCAAAAATTGGGGACAACTATGTACAGTACTACAGAATGTAGGCTGCAAGGAGATTGTACAGCGAGATCTACAGGTGATAGACGCACAGCAATATAGCACTGCCTACTCAGAATCCAAACAAGTGAATTTCAACTCTACAGTTCCACCAACTTGTGCCAAATCTAAAAGAAAGTTCCAATTACAAACTAGTGCATTATTCCATTTATAATTTCTTAACAACCATTTTAGGACAACATATTTCTCATCTCCATTTCAATTTCTTGTAGTAAGTAATTAAATTCCAGTTCAAGCAAGGTTTCTAAATTGTTTGTACTTAACCTTTTTAATTTCAAGTGTATTAAATATAACAAACGTCACTATTGTCATCTGGTCACCGAAAAAAGACCTACTTAAATATTAAATTATTAGGTTACCTTTTCTTTATGTTCTATATATTTAAAAGTCTTCCTATTATGTTTTTTTAGACATATTTACGTTAGAAGCAAAACAGAAATCGTATTATTTTTTATTGTAATGTTAAAATTGTGCAAATTAACACACTTTTTGATCAAAAGTACAATGAATGCCACAAAATACTTTTATACAAATATTTTCTTAATAACTTACATTGTTTTCATAATAAATGACTGATAATAAAATTGTTTCATAGACTGAATAGTGAATACACAGAACTAAAATCACTCAAAATATTACAAGTTTTCAATAGGAAATAAAATATTATAATTTATTACATTTCTTTCTCGATATTGCAATAACTCTGGAAGGCTTTACCAGTTATTTTCTGGGAAACTAGATCGAATGAAAAGTTTTAATGCTAACGATATAACACATCGAAACATTCTTAATGTCTTCTTACAAATAGAAATAATAATCACTGATTAACAATAACTTCTTTACTGTGTTAATATTATAAAATTACCTAGCTGACTAGTTTCGAGGTGGTGTCCCTCATTGTCTGAAGCCTAGTGAGGTCTAGTGCTATATTCTGGTTTCATGTTGTGGTGGGGTGTGTTCATGATTGTGTCAAAATGCGTGTTTTTTTTTAATTCAGTTGAATGTTCAGAATGTGTTGTGAGTGTATTTTTGTATGTTTGTAAATTTTATATTGTTCTAGAGTGTAAAGTTTCTGGTTTTTTGGCTGGATGTGTAGTATTTTCATGTCAATGTCTATGTTACTATAATTGTGACTGGAGTTTGTGAGACGACAAACTCCAATCAAGTTATTGTTAATCACTGATTATACAAGTGTTAAAAGAATGTACCAAACAATGAAGAAATAATAAATTATAAGTTATAGTGTATGGATTTATTTAGGAAGTAACGAGTGTGGATAGTAGGTCCTAGAAAATACAACACAAAAAGTTCATATAAACGTATGTCCTACAGTACGGGATGTCTAAAAATTATTGAAGCAGTTTCAAAAAATCACTGCAGGCATATTATTTAACGTATGATCACAAAACTGTACAGTTACATAGAAAAACTCATCAAGTTTTTGGACATATTATAGGTGTTCGATATGTGCCCCTTAGTGACTCTGCACACATAAAATCTGTAATAAAGTTCGTCCCACACTCAATGTAGCATGTTTATGTCAATTTGGGCAAAAGCGTTAATGATGTGAGCCCGGAGTTCTGGCAGATCAGTCGGTAATGGTGACAGAAGCACTGAATCCTTCACATAGCCCCATACAAAAAATGTCACAAGGAGTTAAGTCGGGAGAGCGTGGAGGCCACGACAGCAGTTTGTGATCAAGAAAGTTCAATTCACTGTTCCCTCTGCAAGTTGACTTTTGTGGGCTACACGTGAAACTGGCCCATATGTGTTTAACTGTTTGTCCAGGCACAGGAGAATAACCTGCTGATTTCCCTTTACAAAAGCATCCCGTAGATTTAAACTGTTTGTATCATTGCCGAATGGAGTGGGCGCTGTGTGAACCTCTTATGGAAATTCGTTTTACAGACTGTTGTGACAGATTGACTTGAATGAAATTCACGGATAGCATATGCTTTCTCACAATTTGTTGCCATCTTACAACTGTAGCGCTCTTGCGACTGCAGGGGGAACCATGTACTTTATGGGCAATTGAAACAAAACTTTGAGAGATACTTATTCATAATATCAAACGCGATCACCATATTATGTCTAATAATACAGACATTAAGAAATCATTAAACAACTTCAGTCATTTGTAGACACTCCGTACATTAAATTGTTCTCGAATTACAGGCCTGCATGCATTAGATGTTGGTCCTATTCACATACAGATTATAGAGCTGCGTTTGTGGCTCTGTTCTAGCCTGCTCGTCTTCCAGCCAGGCGACACAGGTTTGATTCCTGATTTGGTCGTGATGAAATTTGTGGTGGACAAAGGCGTTGCCTAGAGTTCTTCTTCTTCTTCTTTTTTTTTTTTTTTTTTTTTAAGAGTACTAGGCCCTACTATTTCATTCTTTCATTCCATCAAAACTCTTCATCTCCCTCTCATTGCATCTATATTCAGCAGTAGTTAAAATAAGCTGGAGTGAAGTTTCCAACGTGTGGCATAGTTGCTATAGAATACCTGGAGTGTTTGTCAGACAATTAATGAAGCAGCATTTACAAGTGTGCATTCTTATGCAAGGTGAACAATTCGAGTAGGCTACTTTTTGTAGAGTACTGGTAACGTATCTCCGCTGGTACACAAACAGGAACGTATAAAGTAGGGCAACTTACAATTCCAGCAAAACCTTGAAAGGTTTGTACCTTGGGAACTATGAAGCATAAGACATAACGGTATGTTCATATGGATATTTTGTGTTGTTTTGAGGTCTACTATCCACATGCCAGTTATTTCCCACATAGGCTATATCAGTAACTCTGTAATTGTTTTCGTTCATGACAGAATTCCTAAAATGTAAACATAACTAATTATAAAAAACTTATTTTCAAGGTTCAAAATAAGAATTCAATGGGCTTTTTTTATTTTATGGCAACAGTTATAATTAATGCTTTAATTAAAGATATGCTACGGGCAAGCAATCTGTACTATTGAATATGGGATGTGAAAAAACAATGTCCTCTCACTTAAATTTCTTAATCACAAAATTAAATTATGTAATTTATTTATTTATTATTGTTATCTTACATAATTAGAAATTTATGATAAAACGGCACACATTTATTGTAGACGGAGTGTTTCTATGTGCTTTACGAGTGATTCGATTTAAGTTTCTGTTTATACAGGAGTTTCATTTCAAAAGTTCCCAGTCTATATAACTATTTATTTCTATTACATTTAATTAAAAAAACACGACAATGTAGATATTGAGGAGGAAGTTTAAAACCATTTTTAATTGCATTTTAGATTTCACCCCCTAAACTCCCAACCCTACTCTTTGAAATTTCAAATGGTACCATTATGATACTTTATGATATTATTATACATCTTTTGTTTTCTATCGTCGTCTGGCAACCTGAATTTTGTTATTGTCAGTTCGTTGTAGAATGAATACACAGTTTATTTTGGGTAATTTCCTAAATTTAATTAATTAAATTTACTAAATTAAATGTTTAAAATGTGCTCCATTGTTGCCTATACAGTAATACAGTCTATCCCATGCTTCATTTCATTTCATTTTTGCATTCCATAGATAGATTAACATTGAAGCTTTGAGATGTGAAACAAGCCAACTGTTAAACTATTTTTTAGCACAGTCATAGTTTCAAAACCATACAGAAATAGCGTAAATCCAAACTTCGGCTTTTATTATAGGCCTACTCTATTCTGTTTTAAATTTTTAAAGAATAGGTTTATAATACACAACCATAATATTCCTTAATATTAGGTAGTGTTGCTACCTGAAATAATCTAAACAATAGTCTCTGTAGTTTTATTCTATTTAGCTTTAATCAAAAATAACAACAATCCAGGTTGCCAGGTGACGATTGAAAACAAAAGTAGTGAAACGAATGAGATGTACAAACAATAATTGAGTACCCTTTCAAATTTAAGTATAATATAGGGGGGCAATTTGAAATTTCATAGGGAATGAGGGGGTCAGATCTAAAATGCAAATAACACTGGTTTTAAACCTCTCAATCAATATCTAAATTGAGGTGTTTTTTATTTAAATTAAATTAAATTGAAGTATATAGCTGTTTAGACTGGGAAGTTTTGAAATGAAAGCTTTGTACGGTATGTAATGATCTACATTCATTGTTATTTCCTATTATTTTAATGCAATTTATTATCAGTAAGTGTCCAATTTTTAGTTTTGCACCATATACTGTAAGTACTACAAATTTGTAAATTTAAATGATTCAAACCCTGTTTTTATTGGCAAACAAATAATAGTAACTTTGAAGCCGCTGAAAAAAGAACTTTCCTTAGTTCATTTATCATATGATCACTTTAAGTTATGCACGTTATTTATGAACCATCTTGTATATGAGAGGTATTTGTTTTAGTGTTCTACTTAAGTATCAAAATTGGCTGAAGTCGTATAGATAGCCTATATATATATATGAACCAAATGTAAACACTTCAATATCAGTATATAAGTCGTAATCTAGATTGTACAGAGCTTTCAAATAGACATTCATCCGTGAGTGTGCAGCCGCACATGGCCGCTGGAAGCACACTGTTTGTCGGTAGAGTTGGATATTCGTAGCCCATTAAGCCAAGCTCATAGATTATAGATTGCGCATGCAAAATATAATTATTACAATAACCACCTACCTTTGTCAAAGATGTTGGAAATGATATCCTTGTGTCGCCACATATCTCACACTTTTTAAGAAAATTTATATTAAGTATTAACATGCATTATTTCTTCCAAAATTGCTGAAATTTCCCTTCTGATATTGTCTTTCAGCTCTTCCAAAGTATGCGATTTATTCTGATCCCGGTATTGTACACGAAATGCCATTGCAAAACAAAAAAAATTGGGGTATTGTGTGCAGTGAATGCTTACAAAATTATGGAGCATATACGAGGGGGATCCAGGAAATAACGACCGTTCGCGCATACCCGCCACACAGCTGACTCCCCTTCCTTGTTTGAAGGTCAACTGGCTTCCTTAACATGTGTTCTCATAATGTTGTGAGTACTGGTTGCAACAAGTCGCCATTGTGCATTTTGTGTTACTTCAAAATGAACGACGTGATTGATAATCCCGCCGACCTTGAGGTGAGGAGTGTGATTCGATTTTTGAATGCCCGACATTTGAAACCTGCAGAAATTTACCGGCAATTGAAAGAAGTGTATGGTGATACTGTAATGAATGAAAGAAATGTGAGAAAATGGTGCGAAATGTTCAACAATGGGCGACCAATGTCCACGATGAAACTCGACCCGGACGCCCATCACTCATCACAGAAGACCTGAAGACTAAAGTGAACGTCAGAATCTTGCAAGACAGGCGCACATCACTCGACGGATTGCATATTGCCTTTCCTGACATTTCTCGTTCTTTGCTTGGTGAAATTGTGTCGCAACATCTTGGCTACCACAAAATCTGTGCACAATGGGTTCCACGGCAACTGAGTGACCAACACAAAACTCAGAGAATGGCCTCAGCATTGACATTCTTGATGCGATATCACACAGATGGAGACGCCTTTCTTGATCAAATTGTGACTGGTGATGAGACCTGGGTGTCTCACAACACTCCAGAGACCAAGCGCCAATCACGTCAGTGGCATCATCCCTCATCACCCAAGAAACCGAGAAAATTCAAACAGACTCTCTCAACACAAAAAGTCATGGCTGCTGTCTTTTGGGATCGCAAAGGTGTTCTTTTGCTGGATTTCATGCCAAAAGGCACTATGATCAATGCAAATCGTTATTGTGAGACTTTACGAAAACTACGGCGAGCCATCCAAAACAAGAGGCGAGGAATGCTTTCGAGAGGAGTTGTGCTTCTTCACGACAACGCCCGCCCGCACACTGCTGCTTCAACTCGAGAACTGCTGGATCAATTCAGTTGGGACATCTTTGATCATCCGCCCTATAGTCCAGACCTTGCTCCTAGCGATTTTCACCTTTTCACTAAGCTGAAAGACTTTCTGGGTGGTACGCGTTTTGGAAGTGATGAAGAGTTGAAGAAGACAGTGAACACCTGGCTTAATGAAATGGCGGCAGCGGAGTATAACACGGGAATTCTAAAGCTAGTGAACAGATACGACAAATGTTTAAATGTAGGTGGTGATTATGTAGAGAAGTAAAGGAAGCTTCAGTTATGTAACAGACTTTGTTTTTTCAAATAAATATTTTTTTTTTTAATTATTACAACAAAACGGTCGTTATTTCCTGGATCCCCCTCGTATATATTTTTTAAATTCCGTGAATGCGCAGTGGTACAGGGCAACATGATCACACCTCAACTTTCGTAAGATCTGTGGAACATCTGTTTCTCTCATCCCTCCATTTATTTTTCATAGCACAAAGTACCCTTTCCATATAGACATTCGGACCTGGAATAGATAGGCAATAGGATGCCAACATTAACAAGGAGAATTATCCGACATTGCACGTACACAGACATTTTGTCAACAAGACTCTGCTACAGCGCATACAAGACATCGCTCGTTAGTATCAATTGCAGACATTTTTGAAGATAGAGTCATCAGTAAGAAAGGGAACATGACCAGCGCGATACCCAGATTTTACCATATGACGCAAATGCCAACGAAATCCACCTAAACAAAGAGAAAACATATGCATGGTCTTCAGCAGATTCAGAAAAGAAGGAAGAATTGCAGCTCACGATAAAATTATGTACCGGTACTGTGGAGAAGAATTGAAAACAGTAAGCACGTTTCGGTACCTTGGCATCACACTCCAATCTTCAGCAACATCTTACAGGATTCACATCAGAGAGAAGACAGCATCAGCCATACGGGGAATTTACGAAATACAGAACACCACTGGAATCTCCCTGGAACAACGATGCAATTATTCCGCGCCAAAATTATGCCAACATTAACGTACGGCATTGAACTTATATAGGACTACCTCGCACTGACGGACCTAGATACCGTTGCTTATGAGATTAAGCAACGCTAGATACATTACAAAAAGTACATAAAAGTCAGATTACTGAAAAGGATATTGGGAGTATGATAAAACGACACCATCTATACATTAGCACAGGAAGACTTTCTTACTGAGATACAGATTACTACTGCCATCTACACCTCAAGCTGCGGAATTACTGAGGAGAATGGAATGGAGAAAAGAGAAGAAATGTGGCCCGAGTTCTACATGACAGATGCCATGACAAACTGAAACTGGTCAGGCTCAGGGCTTGATTTAGGGAGGAGTCTATGGTGCCTCAGCTCAGGGCCTCATGATTCTGGGGACTTCAAAATCCAGGAACAAGCCTTTTTTAAATGAATTATGCAAAATGAAATAGACAACAACTCTGCCAAATGAAAATAAGATTTGATGAAATAAGTAATTACATAATGAATTATGTTAGAAAACGCATAAAAATCACTTTATTTTTTAAGTTTAGAGTCATAAGTTGATTGCAGAGTTTAATGTGTTCAACTTGTAAAAGTTGGCTATCATATACAGTTTATTCAAATTGTAACTGTAGGCCTATTTAAATACCTAATTAATAATGAATTCAGCAGCCAAAATCAATAACACTGTCAGTTCTCATTGTATTAAGTGTTAAACAACTGTGGTTAAACCAAGTGCCTAGTGCTTATGGTCCTTGCCGTTTATCTATTTCTGTTGATATAGGACCCTTATCGGTGTATAGCGGTAGTGTTAAAATGTTTTTGTATGAATATTCTTAATTAAAAGTAGAATTTCAAGCAAATTTGAGTTAGGAGCCATTAAAAGAAAACGGAAAGCTATAGAAATTCAACAAGAAAAACAACGCTGATCATTGAGCCAATATGTTCGTTCATATGTTATTAGCAGTAACTCCTTTACTTACAGAGACCTCAGTTTCAAATTATAGAGAATGTTTTAACACAGACTAATGAAGATTTTGGCATATAGAGACAATTCACCACGGATACTAAATTGTGGAAAGCCAAGGTCTTTTTTTTTTTTTTTGTATAAGCCTGAGCCATAATTAAGGGAAAATGAACATTCCTTTCAAACTCCTGAATTACTGCACTAGAGGAAACTGCACAGGTAGGCCTACTACAACCAATGCAATCAGCTCTGACCTGCCTTGTGGCCACACGTAATCACTGATATTTTATGGAGCACTTTATTTTTAATCCTTATTCTCAAAATGTAGAATTAATAAAAACCTCTGTGAAATAAATACATCATGAAAGGAGATACGTGACAGAATTTAAATTAAATAAGATAGGCCTATTTATCATATATGAAAAGAAGGGGCCTCAAAGAAAATTAAGCTCTGGACCTCTGAAATTGTAAATCAGGTTCTGGGCAGGCCCAAATAAAAAAAAAATGAGCAGTTGCAATCACGAGGCTCGCCATACATGGCTTTCATTATAAACTCTGCATGGAAGCATTTTATCACGAACCGAATGAAAAGTGTGTGTGCAAACTGTGTAACAAGAAGTGCGAAAGATACCACTTCTCTGTATGTGCAAGGCAAAGAAGACAAAGAGTTAAATGAATACAGCAAGGAGTGATAGCCCAAACTTACGCACGTTTGTGACCGTTTCTCCTATTATTACTGTATTTCTATTTAGGGAGGAACTTAAAAAATGGAGTGTACCGGTATCGGAATAATCCGCATTCGTTGAAGAACTGAAAGATAATATAAGAAGTGAAAGAATAACAGAACTAATGCGTGTTAATGCAAATTTTCGTATGAGGCGTGAGTGATGTGTGGAGGCACAAGGACATCATTTATTCCATAATTAAGGTTAGGTTGTTATTGTTGTAATTTGCATGCACAATCTATGCGCTTGACTTACATGGTTATGAATATCCGACTCTACCGGCAAACAGCGTGCTTCCAGCCATCACACGCGGCTGCACACTCATGGTTGAATGTCTATTCGAAGAGAGAATACTGCTTAATTTATTTTCTTATTTGCAGTGGTAACTTTCAAGCATACCACCTCTAAAAAATGTCGGCTAAAATATTGTTTTGAGTTGAATAATTTATTTTCCAATACATACACTTTGCTGGCTAACATATAGACATTTACCCTCTACAGATTTAAGTTCTTCTGCCCTCTTAGAAGAGGAATACCTGAATTCAGCACTGGAGCTGACTTTAATGATGTTTCACACAACGTGATAATAGGGACTTCAGAAATATTTTGAGTTTAATTTGGCAACCCTACAGAATAATGTAAACAAACTTGATGGTAAAATTAAATTTCTCAGCCACTTAAATAATGCATTACTTCTTGGTTTCATAAATATTATAAGTAACTGATCATTTAGATATGACAAGACAAATATAAAATCAGTCTGAGCAGAAGCAGTACTATAGCACCTCCAGATGTTTCTATACAACCTCCTCGTCGGGTCAGGATGTCATTCGTCTCCTCTACTGGTTGACAGGACTAGCTAAGTGTTGTTAATGACTACGGAAGGCATGACACACACTGCCAGCGCTCTATGACACAGGTACGTGTGTGTGCGCGCGCGCATGTATACACCACAGAACACTGCACTCGTGGCTGTGAGCAAGAGTGGCACACGAAGCGGTTGTAGCAGGGACATGACACCACTGTCACACTGTTGTTTGTGCTCATCCATTTCGACATTTGTCTACAATTACATAACTTTGAATATTGATGTTTGCATGTCTACCTTCACACATGATTCATTTCCAGTGTGTTACATTCCACATAACTATAATTCTCCGTTGACATTAAATTCGGTACCGTACTAACAGTCTAGCCATTTCCTTTTCTGTTACATAACGAAAATACTATTCAATAGTAATGATTTAATGAACATTTTATTGAGCAAATTTAACGTTTTTGGTGTCCAATTGGTGTACGATTTGTATAGTAGATAGGTTGTGGGGAATATTGTCCCACTGAAAAAAAAAAAAAAAAAAAACTCTCCCTGTTCTTCCATAGAAACGAACTTCTAATATGTTGTTGTTTAGTCAACTGTTCGAAGACAGGTCTGAACCTCACAAGCAACGCCAAGAAGGCACCACTTATGAGGCAGCTAAGCCAGGAGATAATGAAGTAGGGCGGCCAGTTCCTTTCCCCCTCCATTGCATACACCGCCGATTAGCTACATAATATATTACACTAGTCATACTTCAGATGCATACAATTGTTCTTCCTCTGATACATATCGTCAAGTGAGATGTACTGCCTGATAATAGATGTACATCAGGCAGAATCTCAATCAGAGAATTACTAATAATATACCTTCATAATAAATACATTATTATTATTATTATTATTATTATTATTATTATTATTATTATTATTACTACTACTACTACTACTACTACTACTACTACTACTACTACTACTAACTACTAACTACTATTACTATTATTGTTGTTGTTCAATCTTTACACAGCTTTTACGCGAGTCTAAATTGTAGACAGATCAATATTACGTGGCATAGGAGGGTGTGTGTTCTGAGATACATTTTTATATGTTTATTTTCTTTTAGCAATATTAATGCATTTATTTAATGCCATATTTTATAAACGAAGTCATTATTCTTTCGTTTTCCAATATTTAATAATGTAATAATCAAGAAAGAATTTTAAATGCAGCTAAATAGAGTGTTTGGGAATTTCTCTCGCACTGTAAAAAGAGCATTATATTTTATGCAAATGTGTTCATAATTGTTTATTCTAACTTAGAATGTTAAAAATACAATGGACGGATTTAATAATTTTTTATAATTATACTTTCAGATATAATAATAAATTATGCTATTAGTACATTTTATTGAATAGTTTATTTTTTTGTAACGCTATGATTTTTCAGGTTTTACACATTTGTTATGCTTTCCTTCAGTACATAGACAGCAGTGTTAAGTACTGATGAGACAAGAGCTGGATTTTAGAGTGACATTATTTTTTGTTAAAAGTCACATGTGTTCACTTCCTTTAAGAATTTTGTATATCTGTCTAATGCTCAGGGATAACAATCAAATCATTATGTCTTTTTTTCTAATACCAATATTTAATAACGTAGTCTGATAATTAAGAATTTGACATATGCTTTTCGATGCTGCAGAGAGTGATAGAGATGGGCAGAGAGAAAGAGAGAGGGTGAGCGAGAAAGAGGGAGAGGAGAAAGAACGGCACTTTTTCCTTGTTACGTATTTCGATGTCTATTATATTTATATTCGCCCTGGGTGGTGCAGTTGGTATAGTGCTGGCCTAGGGTTCCCAGACATACTGAAAAAAAAATAGGGACACTTATGAGTTATCACTAAGTTTAGTGTGCGCATCCATCAAATATGCTAGTCTTTCAAAGTGTATTTATCTTGATTTGTAAAAAATGTGTAACCAAAATTGGCAAACTATGTAGATACTGTAATAATTATGTAATAAATATGCAATACCAGTACTGATATGTAACAAGGCAAGAGAAAATATCTGGTTCACATTATTAATAATTTGTGATTTCTTTCTAGGCGCTTCCACTGATCAGTGGTTACCACTCGTGGTTACCACTCGTGGTCTAGGGCGTTACAGCTTCTCTTGCCTCTTGACAAAGGGGAGGACACTCAGCCAGACGATATTTCCCCGACAGGTGAGAGGTCTGTCGTGGAAGGTAGGTGAATTCAGTGCTTAGGCCTAGTTTTCATTAGTAGTTAACTAGAATCCTTTTTAACCGAACTCTAATCTACTTTGGTAGAGTACCCATTCACACGCAAAAGGAAGATAATATGGAACAATAGAGTCGTAGAGCGCAAAATTTAAATCTGCTGAAATTTTGCTTAGGGAAGCGACTTCAGCTCTCGAGAAAGAAGAGAATAGAACAAAGAAAATATGGGTTAGAGATTGAATCAAAAGAGTGCACAGTCTTGGAGCATCTGCCCTTCTTCTGGAGGTACTTGCTGAATAGGACGTACAAGAGTAAGCCTATACATTGTGTTTGAGGATGACCTCGGAAAACTGTACGACACTGCACGAGATGGCCACTTAAAAATTGTCTCCATCTCAGACCACTTAATTTTTTAAGGTGGGACTAAACTGAGAAATAAGTATATATGGCCTAAAAATGCGATTTTTGGATTTTTACATTGAATTCTAAATATTGTTGTGAAACATTTCACCAAGTTTCATTTGCTTATTCCGCTTCTAACAGGTGTTTGTGCCGCCATTTTTAAAGTCGTGCGCTACCTATTTAAATGCCACGATGGGTCATGCCTACTCCCTCTGCAAGGCTTCTCCTCTCTTTATTTCAAAATTATTGTGGTTTCCCTTAATTTGATAATGCTTGTTTGCATACTGACACGGAGAGTCCGTTTCAGATACTACAGAGCTGTTAAAGCGAAGCTGCACGGAAAAAGTGCGGGCGTCTGGCGGTCCACTGCTAGCGCAGTGACGGGCGAGTTCGCATCCGTGTCTCCGGTACTTGTGCATGCGAAGCAGTCTGGCGTGTGCGCATTGTACGCTGCGTCGCTTACGTTATCTACGCAGTTGTTTGTTAGTCTCAGTTGGAGAATATCGTTCGCGCCATTTGTACGTATACATCGTCATTCTTAAAGGTGTGTAAACATTAATGTATAGCCTACAGTTGAGTGATTATTGTGTGTTGAGGTATAATGCCAAACAACAAATATTCATTACGTGAGCGTGTGTTTACGTACAATGCGTATATAAGAAGCAAAAAATCCTGTGCGAAGACACGACGCAAATTTAGAAGAAAGTTTCCAAACAGACCAGTGCCTACTGTGAATACACTTCGAAACCTCGCTAAGCGATTCAAAGAAACAGATTCAGTACAAAATCGAAAACCAAACGCAAAACGTTTTGTTCTTACAGAGGAAAAGTTAGATGAAATTGGTGAAAGCTTAGTACATACCCCGCAGAAATCCCTAAAACGTTTAGCACCTGCCAGAAATGCAACAAAATTATTCAAACTGAAGCCATACAGAATTACACGAGTGCACGCATTAACGGAGACAGACTCTGAGAATGGTAAGTCCAAATTATTGCACATTTATTGTTATACGTACCGGTACTGTTATACTGATAGCAGAGTATGTAGAATGCATTTAAACTTTGGTATCTATTTTCTCGGTTTAAATATTTTATCCAGTCTTTCCTATTTTCTTCTTTCTTTTTTGTCTCCGCATATGATCCACATATCTTATTGTCGTCTATCATCTGATATACTCCATTTTATTTCAAGGAGTGCAGTTTGGTGGCTCCTTAGAACACCCATTTACAGATTTAGGACTTCCTACACAAACACCTCTGACAATTCCATCCTGTCTCCTCGTCTCAACATTGCGCAGTTGCCACAATCCTGGTGACCCTCGAAATGAGACAGTGAGACTGACGGGATTCTTGGATGCGGCAACTCTGCCTCCTCGTGGATTTACGGGAGCCTGTCAATTCTTCTAAACGAGGGTTGTGATTGGTTACTGATAGGAGAAGATAAGATTTCCGTCACAGTAAGGGAGACATTTATTTATGACAACCAATTAGTAGGGAGCAGTAGAAGGTCTGTCGGCAAAGTCCTTTCTATGAAACTGCACTCCATGAAATAAAATACAGTTTATCTTCTGCTCCGGACTCTTCTCCCGTTCACCATTCCTTCCAGTGCATCCTTCAGTAGGTAGTTTCTTCTCAACCAGTGACCTAGTCAAATCCTTTTCCTCTTTCTGATCAGTTTCAGCATCATTCTTTCTTCCTACTCCTCTCCTACCTAACCTCCTTTCTTCATGCATTCTTTTCAATATAGCTTCGTTTCTTACTCTGTCTGTCTATTTAACACTCTACATCCTTTTCCATATCCACATTTCAAATGCTTCTATTCACTTCTCTTCACTTGTTGTAACGTCCTTGTTTCTGCCCCATATAATGCTACACTCCACACAAAGTACTTCATTAGTCTCTTCCTTGTTCCTTCTCCAGAGGTCCGCAGGAGATGTTCCTTTTTCTATTAAAAGCTTCCTTTGCCATTGCTATTCTCCTTTTGACTTATTTGCAGCAGCTCATGTTACTGCTTATAGTACACCCCAAGTATTTGAAGCTGTCCACTTGCTTTACTGCCTCATTTAGAATTCGCAAGTTTATCTTCTTTACTTTTCTTCCTATGACCATGGTCTTCGTCTTGTTGGCATTTATCTTCATTCCATACTACTCACAGTTGTCATTTACCTCCAGTAGCATATCCCTTAGTATCAACTCCTTTTCTGCTAACGCCATATCATCAGCAAATCTATCTACTCCCACATTTATTGACATATTGTTCTGAAAATTTTTTCTGCTGTTTCAGTGTATTCCATTATTTGATAATTGGCATTCAATATTGTGTAGTGTGAAGTATTCATTCATAGTGTTTTGTCCAAGGGCAGGTCTTTCACTGCAAATCCAGCATTCAAGCACAGAATTTCAGCGCTATACCAACTACGCTACCCAGGTCGACACAGCTTGAATGTATCAGGTCACATGCAGCAGGTTATTGTTTTCCATGATGAATTGGGCGGTGCTGTGCATGAAAGATTGTGGGAGCTGTTTAACCTAAAAGCCCAAAATGTTGAAGTATTAGCGAAATACATTTTAGAACACTTGAATACAGTTCTGAATGGCGACCGTGATAAACTTATCGCCCAGACCTACGATGGAGCAGCCATAATAAGTGGAGAGAAGGCAGATGTACGAACAATTGTTAAACAATCCTACAAATATGCACATTTTGTGCATTGTTGTGTACATCAGCTGAATCTAATCATAGAAAAGGCAGCATCACAGAATTCAAAGCTCGTATTTTTTCCAGTTGTCTTGCCACTATACCTGCATATTTTCTAAGTCGCCTTCACGATTAGCTGTGCTGGATAGTGTTTCTAGACGAATACCTGGAAGATCAAACACATGATGGAATTTTCACAGTCGATTAGTTAATACTGTTTTTGAAAATAAGGAGAGTTTAATAGAATGATTTCAGAAACTTCAAATTGAAAGAAATAATTTCACTGTACAAGGAGCTACAGGGATTCTTCGTATGTTGAATGATCAGGACTTCAACTTTCGGCCAGAATTTTTCATCATATCATGCCTCATGTAGTTATTTTGTATAACCAGCTGCAGCATCGTAATGCGAATTCTACCAGTATCTACACTGCAGTAAATTCATTCCTTGAGGAAATCATGAAAGAAAGAAACAAACTTCCTTCTGTTACTCATCAACAAGAGAGAATTCCTCTCATGAAGAAAAAGAAAAGTATGTTGCAAGGTCTTGTCTCTGCGAAAGAGGCGTGTGATATCATTTCTTGTCAGGTAAAAGAGAGATCTGCTTACAGTACGCATTTGTCGGCAGAAAAATTGTTAAATTTCTCTTTTTTCAAAGATAATATAAATTGCATACCGTTGAAGCTTATCTTTTCTTGTGTTAAGAACGTCTGAAAACTATCTGTTTTGTGCGAGAGGCAAGAATTCCGTAATATTTCTGGACTTATGAAAATGTACAGTACAAAATCATGTTGGATATAGGAATCAGTGATTCCTCCACAGAAGTGTTCACTCTTCTCAAAATAATTCTTACTACTCCCATGACTACTGCTCAGCCTGAGAAGTGTTTTCTACGCTGAAAAGAGTGAAGACATTTCTAAGAAGTACAATGATACAAGATCGTCTTGCTGGTTTGGCAATGTTAAACATAGAAAAAGTGACGATTGAAAATATTTTTTATTTCAATGATAAGGTGATTAATAAATTTTCTAGCCACAAAGAAAGAAGGCTAGACTTCCTGTTCAAATAAAATTGTGAATCGAACAGTGAAATGTTATCTCCAATAAAATGAAGCAATAGCACAAACCAAAATTTTAAATTAAACTTTATATTGTATAGTGTTTCAAAACATTAATTATGAACAAACATAAATATCAACGACAACAACAGTAGCAGCAGAACCAAAAAGGACTGGATCAGTGGTTGTTTATGGCTTCAGCTTCAATTGAGGTAAATTTAATTAACATAGGTAATTAATTTTCGCTATGGTACACAAGGCATAATAATGCTGTATATTGAACAATTTTGTGCAGCCTACCAAGCTAAAATATTGCGATCCGCCACTGCTACTCACTATACAATGTGTCCAACATGCGAAAAAAAAAAGTCTGGGAAGCTCTGCTCCTGTTGTGAGTTTCAGGTACAACGTTAACTGTATCTTACCCTTTTAAAAATGTAATACAATTTGAATAGCTTTCTATTAGTGTAATTTTAAGTTATTTGAAGTTTGTATAATTGAAGTATTGAAACAGGCCCTATGTCATATCCTATTCCCTTTTTTAGTTAATTTTTATATATACTTATTTTCTTGAAATTATTGCCATCACCCTTCCTGTATTTACTCGTATTAGTTGCATACAATCACCCCCTTTAAAGCACTCTAAGTACTAAGATGATAATATGTGACAGTGAGGGATTACAGAATTGGAAAGGAAGCAGGACGTGGGCCTTCGCAGTAAGTAAAATCCCAATATTCACCTGGAGATACTTGAGGAATCATGTAAACAACAAGTCGGGAGAGCCGGGACTAGGAACCAAACTCTGGATGTTTTAAATAACATTGTTCAGCACATAGTTAAAACTAGTTTAAATTCTAACATACTTCATACGTAGATACATTAAAATAATGCGATAGTAATACCTTAATAGGAAATAGAAGACAAAAAACATAAATATTGCATACTGAATTCTTCTTTTCCCTCTTTCTCTTGGTGAGCGTTAGATTTCTGGCCATATGATCTAATGTCTTTTTTGCTGCCACTCATATAGGCCCTCACATTATCTTGATAATACATATTTTCAAGTGTAAAAAATGCAAAACAATTTTTGATTGCCCTTCTTATTCTAGTGCCAAATTAATAACCTCCTTTTGTCAAGCAATTCATAAATATTTTAACAATTGAGATATTAAGTTTATGGAGCACAAACAACAGGTGACCGGGACGTCAACAAGTGACCCCCGCAGCACGCAGCACACACTTGATCTGTTATGACAGTGAGTGTACGACTATGCTTCCACTGTACCTGGCTGAGCCCACACTGTTGCCACATCTAACTTAAAGCTGCCCAACATTTTGTTTGACCTGAGAAAGTTTCTTGACTGTAGAACCTGTGATGGTTGGAAAGAAATCTTACAGAAATACAGAAAACAAGGGCAACATACACAAATCACAACGAGCAGAACAGGAAAATAAAATGAGTGCATATATTCCTGAGACAGAACAAATGGAAGAACAACATCTAGCGTGGTTTAAAGAGGAAGCCTTCGTAAGATTTTCTACAAATGCTGATATTCCTCTGAGGCTGATAAAATTAAATTCTCATAGCAGCGTCCTTAGTTACATAGACATTTACTGGGAATAAAACACCTAAATATTTCTGTTCCATCTGCCATAAGGTGGAAAAATTTCTATCTGGAGCTAAATTATAATAAACAACTGCTAAATATTTTTCCTTTTCTGCTATACTTTAAAATACATAATAAACTCTAGAGATCAAAAGTTACTACATCGTTATATGAACCTAGTAAACTGTGAGTTCTAATAAGTTATTTAAATTCAGATATTCACAACCCTTTGCATTGCGGCATGCTTGCACCTATTTTTAGAACCAACTGTCACAATCACTATTTTGATTGTAGGCTATAGCAGGATATCTCTAAAATGATAATACATAGGTGAAAATGCAAGTCCTCAGTTATATACTGTCATTATTCAAACCATTAATTTTTTTTGCTATACATTCAGCGTTAAGTCATGAAATTTTGTAACTGAATACACCAGAACTAAATATTTTAACCCTTTCAGTCCCGAATTTATATTAAAACAACGAGAAAAAAAATTGGTCACATAATCATTCTGGAGATACAAAAATCCCAAATCAATTCTTCACAGCAAATCAAAATTTGGGGGAAATTTTGACCCCTGGGGCCCTACAATTTTAAATTTTATTTTTAATTCAGGTATATAAATGTTTAAAAAATAATACTCCCAATTTCTATCACATTGAATTTTTCAAAATATTTAGAAGTACCGTAGCGAAGACATTCCAAAAAAGAAAAAAAGGAACAACGTACACTACAATGTACATCAGCCCTGAAGGGGTTAAGTCATACTTAAGTGGCTATATTGGGTGAAGTTATAAATTTAAGCAAGGTAATAAAATTTTTAGTCTTTGTTATAGTGGTAGTAGCAGTGATAGTAGTAGCAATAGTAGTGTAGTACAAGTAATATTAGTAGTACAGTAATAGTATTAGTAACAGTAGTGGTATTAAGTGATAGCAGTAGTAGTAGTGGTTGCAGTAATGGTGATAGTAATAGCAGTATATTAGTAATAGTGGTTGTAGAAGTAGCAGTGGATTAGTATTAGTTGCTGTTGTAGTAGTGGTAGGAGTAGCAGTATATTGGTAGTAGTGGTTGTAGAGTAATGGTGGAAGGAGTAGCAGTATATTAACAATAGTGGTTGTAATAGTTGTGGTTGGTAGTACCAATATTATTATTATTATTATTATTATTATTATTATTAGTAGTAGTAGTAGTAGTAGTAGTAGTAGTAGTAGTAGTAGTTGTAGAAGTGCCAGTAGGCCTACATTAATAGTAGTAGTAAAAGGTGAAGGTAAATATATTTCCGTCACACACTATGAAGGCGTTTGGGGGCATGGAGGTAGAGCCCCATGCTTTCCACGACCTCGGCACTAGAATGAGATGATTGGTCGGCACCACGCTCTGACCGCCTTTTACCCCCGGGAACGATCCGGTACTCAATTTTATAGGAGGCTGATTGAACCTCGGGACTGTTCTGGAAGTTTGGCAACGAGAAAATCCCGTCACCACCCGGGATCAAACTCCGGACCTTCCAGTCCATAGCTCTACCAACTGAGCTACCCGGCCGCCTACACATTAGTAGTAGTGACTGTAATAATAGTGGTGGTAGTAGTGGTTGTAGTAGTAATGGTGGTAGGAGCAGCAGTATATTAGTAGTAGTGGTGGTAGGAGTAGTAATTTAGTAGTTGTTTAGTCAACTGTCCGAAGACGAGTCTGAACCTCACAAGTGATACCAACAAGACACCTCTCATGAGATAATTAGGCCAGAAGATAATGAAGTAGGGTGGCCAGTTCCTTTCCCCCTCCAATGCATACATCGCCGACTAACTACATATTACACTAATCAGACTTCAGCTGTATACAAACAATTGTTCTTACTCAGACACATATCGTCAAGTGAGATGTACTCCCTGATAATAGATAATTATATATATCAGCCAGAACCTCAAACAGAGGTAATATTTTAGTAGTAGTAGTTGTAATAGTAGTGATGTTAGGAGTACCAAAAGCCTATATTAGTAGTAATGGTTGCAGTAGTGGTGGTAGTAGCAGTAGAAGTAGTTGGTCTTGCTAGCAATAGTCGTGGTGGTGATAGTAGTAGTAGTATACCATAGTAGATTTCAAGGTTCTTTCAACAATATTTAATTTTAACTTGTGCGATAAATGCCTGACAAATTATATCTGGAGCTATGTATCAGGAACAGGTTTCTTTTAAGTGCCGTGAATCTACGACACGGGCCTCCCAGCTTTCTTCAATCTCGATAGAAGCCACGTTATAGATTTCATATTCCTTTAAAATCCATCTCTGTCGGCTGGTTTTGATCCAGCGAACCTTGGCTCAACCGACTAGCATGATAATCGCTACACCACAGACGATCATGACTGTAAAGAAGACTGTTTTTTATATAGGTACACACTTGAAAAATATGTTGCAGTAGTGGAAGTAGCCTATTGTTCTATAAGTTCAGTACAGTAATTTTCAACAGATTCACTTAACTTGAAACGTAATTCACAGTGAATTTCTCCGTCTCCTCATGAAGAAAATGTTTAAATTTGATACTATCTGAAGTATATTTTCGCAGGAAGGGATTCCACTAACATTTCCCAAGCAACACTAGTACGATCCTTCATCGTTCTTAACTATAAGGCAAGTAGATAGATCAGCTATTATATATACAGAGTGGCGGGCAGAAATGGGAGATTTTTAATCGATTAATGCAGTCATACTTGAAGCACTTCAGTTGCCATGAGGCAGTGGAATGAAAGGCACCGTGAATTCGCAGTAAAAACAATGAACACGAGAATTTCGGCGTCATTTTCAACTTTGGCGTCATGATCCGGTTCTGTGAGCCACGCTGTGAAGGCATGGGTTTAAAGATTTGAATCAACAGTTCTACCTTAAGCAAGAATCATCCAGAACCAAGCAGTTAATGCCGCCATCCAGCAGAGTCCACAGCTTTCTGCACTGCGACATGCTGTCAGTAGGTTTGCCTTGCCGCACTGTGGCCAGAATATTGCTTCAGATCTCAAATTGCACCTGTACAAGCTTTAGGTCGTCCAACAATTGCAAGCCGCGATGCCAAGAGACGAGTAACTTTTGCTGAACCGTGTTTAGCAAAATGTGAGGAAGATCAATATTCATCGCTGCATTACGATAGTTCTTTGGAGAGCGTCTCATGTTGAAGAACGACAACATGGACTAGCCCGCGAGATCGCCTGACCTTTCAGTGTGAGATTTTTGGGAGGATTTTTAAAGGATTGTGTGTAAGCTAGTCATCCTCACTCCCTAAATGATCTACGGGCTAGGAGTCATGATGACATTGCATCGATCAAACTAAGTTCTCATCTTGAAGCTTCACAAACGTAATTGCTTTTACTGCGAATTCACGATGTTCTTCCGTCCACTGCCTCATGGCAACTGAAATGGCAATACCTAAGGAACAGTATGGCGGTATCAGAGACTTACCAACTCAAAGTATGACTTTGCGTTAATCGATTCAAAATCTCCCATTCCCGAGCGCCACACTGTACAAGAAAATAATAATGAGAAATAGCGAGTGTAATAATACTATGATGGTGACAGATTTCAGCTGTGAGAAAATATTGAGGTTTTCAGTGTGTATGATATTAAAATTTTCCTATGTTTCAAACTTCTTGTAATATGTCTGACTTATTCAAAGCTATTTCAGTTATTTGGGGCAATCAAGAATATAGGACAAAATAAAGTAGACTATTTTTTCAGTCTCGAATCAAACTATCCTGGAAAAAGATCCTGTAATAGTCTTCCAGATGTCGGAGAAATCAAATAATCTCAACCCACGATTATTAAACCCAAAATTATCTTCACAATTTGTTGTCTGATGGATCTCACTGGATTAAATTGAATTTTCTGAATAAAAGGCTAGATGATTAGACCAATGATTTGTTGAAGTTAAGTTCTTTCTTTATATACGTTTAACGTTAAATACCAGGTTATAACTACTTTACATTTACTGCTATAAGAATTTTATTTATCACACTTTTTTGTACTCGTATATGGATTAATGCTCAGAAACTATATTTTCAGTAATTTAATGAGAATATAGCTGTTTCTGATTAGTTATATAAAACTTATTTAAATTTTGAGATGTTTTATCTTTGTATGATAGTCGTACTTAATTAATCCGTATGTAATGGTCTTTTTTAAGTTGGTTATTTAACGACGCTGTATCAACTACGAGCTGTAATATTCGTAAGGAGACTTGTACCTGTACATGAAGAGTGAAAAATAATTGTAAGAAATTTTCTAATATTTAAACTGCAGATGCGCAAAAAGTTCAGTCATAATTTGATTCGATTTTTAAATAATTATAATAGATTATTTAGAAATATTTTAAGGTGTTAGACGTAATCTTAAGCTCATACATTTTTCTTTACTGACTACCATGTTGAAAAAAAATCTTAAATTTGTAGACCTATACTCTAGATGCATACCATCTAAAATATAAATTATGTTAGAAGCCTGATAATATACTGCTAGTTCTTCATATAGAAAATTAGACTATTATAACATTGTTTCTGTGATTAGTTATGTTTAAAAAATGTATTATAAAATCATTCTAATTAAAAATAATGTATTCTGTAAAGATTCTTTAGAGTCTTACACAAATATCATAATAGTCTATTTTTAACTTCTTGAGTTCTAAAAGTCTACATAAAACTTCAGCTTTCTAACATAATTTTTATTTTGTTATTTATATGCTCTTATACATAGACCTTATATGCAAATTTGACTTGTATTTTAGACAGCCAGTCCTAAAAGTAGATTTTTTAACGCTAGACAGACGTATTAAAATAGATTATTATGCGGAAGCCTGCGAAAAGTAATAATTTCAACATTCATTTATAACTGTTAGCGCGATTATCAACAATTGTTTCTCATCACGTCACACGACAGCAACGCAGCCGATAAATATTGGCAGAACTGAATAGCCGCCCAGAACAAGGTTGTAACTAGCAAATTCTTAAAAAATGGGGAAAAACACATTGCACTTTACTGTACATACTTTTAATTTTATAGAGCAAGGTTGACAATCAGACGTGTGCTGATTTTAATACGAGTACAAGCATTACACATAGCGCATCATTAATAACAATTATTATTCACGAAAAAGTCCATTTATGAGAAATGAGGATTACAACTTTGTTCTGAGCGGCTATTCAATTACTATTACATTTTTAGTTAAGATAAATTAAATAAATTATTTCAACAATGATTTTCTTTTGTTAAGTTTGTTTGTACGCGCTTTAACGTCTAAGCAAGGGTCTAGGCCAGAAGGCCAGTGGTCGTCAGCACTCGCTGAAATGTGCAAAGGGTAAGCGGAGCGTCCCGTGTGCCCCGTCGTGCAGCAGGAAGAGGCAGAGAGCATACCTGCTAGCAGCTACGAGTGCACCATTGTGCACTGTGTTCTCCGCGGGTAAGAGACGCTAACCCCAGGGTGCTCTGTGCTGACGACCGCTGGTCTAGGCCATATCTCGTGTGTAAGATCTTTGGGTATATCGATAGGTCGTGTGATTGTTGTGATTCTGTTTCTATTGACAAGTTATACAGAGTGATTCAAAATAACACCGATAACTCTTGGTATGCTGTACAGGACAGCAAACGGATAATTTTTCAACAGGGAACCCATGTCCGGAAATGCGTGGTTTGGCTGTAATGGGGCGTTAAAGTTTGTACCGATTTTTGACGTCCTTGTAGTTATACAGCCTATTAGCCACCAGCACAAGGTGAATGGACTAACTCGCCTGATATCTTTCTTGAGCATGAGCGACATCACTCCATAGTCCATGTTTCACATTCTAATTTTATTGGGTCGTTTGTGGTGTGTTCCAATAACGCTGTTGACAGCAGTAAGACATGTATCAGTACACATTTAAGGAAATGATCAATATGCTGCTTGCATACGGAAAAAAAGATGGCAATGGTCGAGGGGTACCTGTTCCATGGTCACCAGGTCTTACATCCCTCGACTATTTTGTTTGGGGAACTCTGAAGAGTATGGCGCAAATCCAAGCAGAGACTGCAATACTTAGCACACAATCACACGTCTTTGATCATGATGTAAGCTGTGTAATCAAGTTGGAGGTAGAAAATTTGAACCCCTTTTCTTAATCTAATGCGCGATGTGATGCTCTTGTTGTTTTGATGGAGGTTTCTTGACAAAATGTGAAACGCACGTCCATCACCATATCCGAAGCAGAGATGTTGTCATACTTTGACGCCCCAAGCATCCAAGTATGTATTTCCGGACATGGATCACGGCTTGGAAAATGATCAGTTTGCTTTCCTGCATAATTTACTAAGAGTTGGTGTTATTTTGAATCACTGTGTATGAGGCCTGTATTAATTTAACTGATATGAATGTTAATGATTATAATAATGGTGATTAAGGAGGTGATGAATCATGGTATGTAAATTTTCAATCTGGCATTCGCCTTTGTAACTGAGGGATACCATGAAAAACCCTAGTCAGATTGGCCGGCAATAGGATTTGAATCCGCGACTTCCTGAATGCGAGTCTAATGCGTTACCAATCAGCCACCTCGATCAGTAACAACTATTTTATTGATAACCACATGAAACAACTAAAATTTGAGGGTGCTCCAGGTTTGAATCGGGCACCTCTGGATATAGATTCGAATACTCTACCACTCAGCTAAACCACTACCTACCGAATTCCTTGCCATTCTTGCCACAAGTGTTCATAATAAAACATGTGGGCTAGATCTGGAGTAAAAATAACGACTTACTTTGTATTCTGTTTTGTATTTCGAATAATGTTACTTCAACTATGAGCTTCCTAGTCCGTTTAATTAAGAGAAGTGAACATATTTTTTTTCATAAATGATCGGGAAACATATTTTTTCTCCTCTTCTGCAGAGACAAAACTCAAGTAGGCCCTACTTAAGTAATTGTGATATCTTGTATATGGACGGAACATTTAAAAGTTGCTCTAAACCTTTTTATCAGATACCTCTTCACCATCCATAGTGTACAACATACCTATCGTTATAATATATCCCACTTTTGTTTTCCTTGTTGCCCAGTAAAACTAAAAATATGTAAGTCAGCTTTAGCCTTTTAGTTACGGAAATGGGACGACTGCGGTTTAATTTTTCTCCACATCACATTTACGTGGTCTTCTCACGTCACTATATTATGTTAATATACTTACATTAATAAATCTTTAAACCTGACATAAGGAGAATGTCGTCACTTCACAGCTTGTGAACTACACTTTTAATTTCTTTCAGTAACGTTCCCAACTTGTCGATATTTGCTTTCAAAGTTTTCAAAATAAACTATATGTGAATTTAAATTCTAAGCTTAATTTCTATCATTTATTAATATTAATGTTAATTTATATTGACATACAGCAAGGAAATGATTTTAGTGTAAAAACTTCATAATGTCCCACTGCATGTAATTAATTGGGAGTATAATATTTTCTTCAACATTCGTGTAGGCCTACCAATGGCCGCAATAAATAATAATGCTCGACGA
Organism: Periplaneta americana; assembly: GCF_040183065.1. Classification (NCBI taxonomy): domain Eukaryota; kingdom Metazoa; phylum Arthropoda; class Insecta; order Blattodea; family Blattidae; genus Periplaneta; species Periplaneta americana. Next base: position 82,500,189 of record NC_091130.1, on the reverse strand, counting down.
ACAATGAAAGAGTAGGGTCTATTACTTTAAAATAAATATTACCTACTGCGTAAAAGGAAATACTGAGTTCGTTTTTTGTTGTTTCGAAATGACTACAATGGTTTTTTTTTTTTTTCAAATACTATATAAAAGCCAAGTTAATAAATTATGTTTTACAAATCACTGCTTTGTGAAGTATAACTGAGTAAGCGTAATGTTTCTTGTATTACAATAAACCAAATGTAGACACTGATAATAACTGTGTTTATAATGTCCAAATGCCTAGTTAATCCAACACTAGAAGCACAGACTAGGTTATTGTACACCCCTCCAGCTAAGAACTGGTAAGAGCAACGCTTGAATGATGCGTCTGCACAGACCGGCGATCCGCGCACATAACTGCACATTCAATGTCTAATTTCTGGCATGCCTGCTATAGACATTTCCCAAAACAGTGAAAGTAGGCCTATAGGAACTAGAAACAATGCTATAGAAAGCACAACATGGCATTAGTATTTTAATGTTAATTTCACTTGTATGTGATATTTTAAAGGCAATGTAACTGCACCAGTAACTATGCCTAGAAGCAAGTACGTTTTCAACCACATCATCGATTTTCTTCAGTATTATACGAGTAGTATATTTAATCTTGTTTCTGACAGTTCAGAGTCTGCAAAGTGAGAAAGAAAATGTTACTATCGTGGCAAGGAATCGGTTGCCTCTCCAAATGACGAGCACGAAATTCGAGTAGTTTCTCGTTCTCCGCAAGGGATTCGAATTCTCTGGATGATTTGTGGGTTTATGAGGTGCTCTGTGCAGTCTCTTGCAACAGCAGTTTTAGCAAATACCATACTGTAATAATACAGGACAGTAGCAGTTCTGCCCTCGAACGGCGCAGGTGCTGCTATCTAGGCGGCAGGGTGTGCTGAATCCGCGAAGCAAGCTGTAATCTACTATAGTATCTTATGTATATTGTTGCTGGGCTAGTTAATAGTTTTATTAATTAGTGTTGTGTTAAACTGTCAGGGTGTATATGTGCTGTTTATAACTGCTACAATTACAGCATTACAAACTGCTCCAAATCGTATTTTCGATTTCCGAGGGATCATGAAACATGAGTCAACAACATTCTTTAGTAGGCCTAATGACTTCGTCTCTGTGTTGATGGAACAATAAAAATTAGCTTTTATATTTAGGCGTAATAAATGAATAAAAGTTAAAATGTAGGCCTATTGGAAATTTTAAGGTTTTATCAAATTAAGTTTTATTGTTGGCCACATGCCTGTACTAATTTTATTACAAGCATCAGATTACTACCAATTTTATCTTTGCAGCTGTCAGCAATGCGTATATAAAGCGTTATTGTAAATTCATTCTTAATATCACAATTAATTTTGTCTCACTAAAGCAAAGAAAAAATATGTAACAATTAAGTATGCAATATTTCTCATAATATGCGGCTTTGATATAAAATAATAATGTTACATACTATTCAACATTTTTTTAGTTGTCTCATATATCATTCCACATTAGTACCTCACGTTTTAAACTACCCCTATTTCCGCTATGTTAATATTTGTACAGGGACATCATTTTATTTTTACTTCAATTTTTATTGTACCTGAGTTTTTTAATGTACTTCATTCCCACCCCTTCTACTAATGAAGCTCCAACTGTCCTCCACACAGAATGAAGGCCGCATATAGTAAACAGCACTGAGTTAGTGAGTATAGTACGTTCCACAAACATGTTCGCGTTTTCCAGTGACGAAAGAGCTTTCAATATTGAATCATATTTTCGCACAGGTACTGTCCGTTTGCCTAGTCGCATCCAGATTTCCCCCACCTGCTTCTGCTGCGCCCCTTTGTAAAAGCTGGCCTGTCTTAGTTCTTTCCTGAAAACATTAATTTCTGTTAGGAATTGGACGTTTACGTAATATTATACAACTGTTTAAAATAACTTAAATAAAAGGGCCTCGTTAAGTAATTAACTGTCACATGATATCCCCCTTTCTACGATCCTGCGGCATAACCACTTGGGCGGACAGTAGATAGCATGTCTGAGTAATTTTATCTGTGTGGGTCGGGCAGAAGTTAAGATTGAATTTACAGTAGGTAAGGTACTCTTTTATAGAGCAGGTACAGAATTATTTCAACATGAGTTACTAGTACGAAGGACGAAACTGGCAATTGGAATTAGGTGCAATAGTCTATAGTGCGATAATATGCACAAAAGAACTGAAGCCTGTATCGAAATGAACGGCCACCATTTTAAAAAATTTCTTTAAATATTCATATTATGATTATTTTTCAATTTAACTTCTTTCTCTATATTGTATGCTAATGTGCTATAGACAGTATAATATACACTGCATAATGAATACGTTCGCATGGATAACTCAGTTCGTGAGTAAAAACACTTATTCTTAATACAGTACTGTATTTTGATTAAACAAAAACCCAATGAAAATTATCGAACTCGAAATCGCGATATTTCCTAGTTTACGTAAATGGATGAACTACTTTTCTTCCCTCCTGTACCTAGTAAAGTGTGATTTGTTTGTATTTTACGCCAGTATCATCGAACTCCAGTCATGGAGGGGGGAGCAAGCGGTGTTTCCGGTTGTCTAAAGGTATAGCCAGGTTAATATTAAAAATGTTAGTAAAAATAAAATGATGTCCCTGTATTTGTGGTCGTAGTACCACACCTCTCCGCTAGATGTCAGCTCCGCGACATTTCGCACTCACGTCAATGCTACTAGTATACATCTGTCAGGTATTATTATAATAAAGAGTATTTGGTTTTTGATTGTTTTGGTCAGGAAATTATTCACTCACCCTATACCATACGTGAGCCACATGCAAAAAAATAATTCCTCTGCGCATAGTCTCCCACCAGCAGGACCGACGGGTTATCACCTTATCACTCCTTAAAAATCACGTGTTAATGGTTCAGACCTGCCTACAGTACAAATGAGAGTTCGGATCCAAATCATGCTGTGACTCCGATTGACGATTACTGATTCAGTTTGTAAACCCTGCGTGTGGTGGGGGAAGTAAACGGATATACTGTAAGGTAGAAATCCGCCAAAATAATTTTTTGTACATGGTGCACCTATACGCAATGATTTTACATATCACTGATAGATACTGGAGGTGTACTCTACGCCACTGAATTTGACAACTCACTGAAATTGAATCATCTACTATCATTATTTATTTACAAGTAACAAGAATATAATTCACAAGTAAATGTTACAATATATAAATCATATTATTATACGGACAATAATTTTTATGGCGAATACTTCTGGTTAATTTGAGTAAATGTAAATACTGACTCGGTTCTTTGTAATTACAATGTTACAAGAAATTTAATTTGAAGATATGCATTAATCGTATGAACCACGAAAAAAAAATACTGAAATAAATGATTTAAATTATTTACAGTAATTTGAATCATCATTAAGCTCTCACATTAGAGAACGTTAAACGTATTTTTTTAAGTTCTCAACATTTTTGTGCATCATAGTCTGAAAAAATTCTTGTATTTAATTTGACATACAATGAAATAAAATGTCAGTGCTTTATGAACAGTAGGCCTATGTCCGTGTATGGTAATTTGTTTCTCCTCTGAAAAACGCTTAAAGCAAAATTGAAACAAACCATCTCTCACTTCAATGTATCAGGCCACCCATGTGAGACATTCAGTTACACAGACCAATGAGCTAATCGTACAGCACGCTGCTTTCTGGTCTGACCTAAAAGTTCTGTATTGAGTAGTGTCTTTGTTACAGGTCGCTTTCAGACAAATTTGCTGATTCGTTTTCAGAACCTCCATTTCATGGTGACCCCAGAAATCCAGGATAGCTGTATACGAAAGTATATGGCGGCCAGAAATCTTTCGTTTTCTTATAACACAACATGCTACGCAAGACCCGATAGATGTAGGATTAAACCTTTTCCAGTAATATGATAAATAATTCCTTTAATTTACCCTACTTACTTTTCAAAATAGCTGGTGTATATTTAGTTACGTATTTGGATAGCTCTAACACTAGGAAATGAAACGCACCTTTCTATATGGTGATTTTTAAATAAATAAACTGTTTAGTGTTAAATGTAATTACTGTATGTTAAATTATGTATATGCAAAAATAAAGTGTATTTTTAATGTCGTGAGAGTTATATGTTATAGTCACTTCAATATTATCTGATTTTATAATGCCAAATATTTACGAATAGCCTATTTTCTCTTCTTTTTCTCACGTCATTGTTTTGACATTGAAATTATCAATACTTCACGAATCAACAAACATTCGCAAAATATCTGCACGACATAGTCACAAAAGAAAAGAAGTTTCTATATGGAGCGCTCCTTTGAAAATTCTGATAAAGTAACTACTAGGCCTATATAAAATTAACAGCTGACAAGCAAACATTCTCATGGGGGCAGATAAAAAAAGTATTTTTTTTCTTCCACCATGTTAATAATGTCAAAACAAGTGTTTATACAAATTTTGGCCACTCCACCGCAATTATGAGACCGTCCAGAAAGTGGTTTTCCTTGGGGCCGTTTATAGAAAAAAAGCACAATTTTATGGAAAGATTTTTAGAAATGATCTGTATAGCGCTAAATGCGCTGATCGATCAATAAATTGTTAAAAAAAAGTGGAAAGATTTATTGGAACAGATACAGCAATTGTTGCGCTATTTTTCAACATATTTCTCACCAGAAATGAGACATTTGTCATACCGGTTCGGATCCCAGGCGGCAAACTTCTACGACACAAAGATACAAAAATTGATCCCACGGTATAACAAATGTATCCATTCCAGTGGGGAACATGTTGAAAAATAGCTCAACAATTATTGTATCTGTTTCAATAAATCTTTCCATAAAATTGCTTTTTTCTGTATACGACCCCAGGGAAACTCACTTTCTGGACGACTTCGTAATTGCGGTGGAGTGGCCAAAATTTGTATAAACACTTGTTTTGACATTATTAACGTGGTGGAAGAAAAAAAATTAACTTTTTGATCTGCACCCATGAGAATGTTTGCTTGTGAGTTGTCAATTACAATACTGAGGGCAGGACAGTTGAAAAACATGTAATTTTATAAAAGTTAAAACATACAGAAGTTATTGTGATCAGTCATGCATAAATCTAGTTCGGATAAACAATAATAATAATAATAATAATAATAATAATAATAATAATAATAATAATAATAATAATAATAGGCGTAAGCCAATTCCAGAAGTCAATTTTGTACATCTTGTGAAGGTGAGAATACTATTATAGCTTACTTTAAATCTTATAGGCCTACTCGTGTTAGACTTATGGTTATATAGAAGTAATTTTATAATACTCTCTAGTGTCGTAGTTAGAAGTTAAGAGTACGAGAAAAACACGTCAGCCGAAATGCCCCGGTATTTATAATGTTAAAATACGGAGCTCTTTGAGGTTCTTTGCATTAGTCTGATTACAGTGTTTATACAAAACTTTATTATGACTGATGCGTAGGGACAGATGAGCTGCAGAAATAACTGCATGTTTGTTCAAAATGGAAGCGATGTTCAAATCGAATTTTTACTAAAAAATTATCTCAGTAATATGCCCCTAAGAGCCTGGATAACTTCGCAAAACAGTAATCTCTAACTAAAAGCATGTAATTCCTGCATTTATATATTATTTATTATACCGTGTATTTTACAGGACGATTTTAAACGAGCTGATCATGTAATAAAAACTGTGTTTTGAGTTTTCTAAAGAGAATAACGGTAAAATATGGGATATTAAGATTATCTCTAGATACACTCATAAAATTAAACAAATAATCAGTAGTCATTACTTTAAAAACAATTAACAACTTTTCGTTTACACTTTTACAGCAATTCAGCTTATTATCCAAGTACGACTATTTCATTTCATACATAAGATAGAGAAATAACAATGCAACTTTTTCTTTACAGAGAATATAAATATCTCAGTTTATACTTTCTTCTATGCAATGTATTGAAAGTCTTATAGAATACACACAGAGGAAACCAGCAGTTGTTAAAAAATTCCCAAGCAGTGTTCAAAAAGATTAATACAGAACAAAATAATATAGTATCCCCATTCCAGCACCAAACTACACCCTTCCCCAGAAAACCACACTGGTAACCAACAAATTCCATGGATAAACAAAGTACCAGGAGCATCATAGACCGTCTTCAGATCTATCTTGAACGAACCCACCACCGTTCCAGAGCACATAAACTTTCTAGAATGCAATACCTAAAAGAAACAAACACAGTTTAGAATTCTCGCAAGTTCTCTGTTCGTAACTTCAATCCGTGGCGAAAAATTACGACCAGAAGTGCAATAAAATGCACTGAATAACATCTGAAGTGTTTCATAGTTCACCTTTTATAATTCGGTTGCTGATCAGCCCAATGCTCCGAGCTGCGTTGGTGCGGAACAAAGCAGTGAATGAAATATTTAAGTATTTTATTGCCATGAATTTGAATACCACAGAGAAAATTTAAAAATTATTGTTGAGCAGATGTAAAAACGATAGAGAATATTGGTAAGTTACATACAAATCGCACAGACAAAGGCTTTATTTTATCACAAAAATTGTGAACGTAAGTATCGTGATACTGCAAAAAAGCTTTCGAGTGTTTCGCGGAAGTACATGTTTTCAGAATCTGACATCGATAAATCTGTTTTGGCATCCCACCTATGGACAGCGATTTTTCTGAACTAATGGACGGATTTTGTTTATATTGAGCATATACAGGTCAATTTATCCAGAAATAATGCATAGATAATGTAATCAATATTTTGATAAAAAAATTGCATTATGATATTTGAAAAGAGAATAAAAGAACGCGAAACTGAAAAATTAGGTACTGCAGCTTCCAGCCGTGTCGTCACGATGATAACCAAGTACATATACAGGCATGACGTTTACCCGTGACGTTACCAGGAGAAATCTGTTTTTTTTCTCTCTCTCTCTTTCTCATTCTCAACATTACCAAGAGATAGCGCCACTATTATCGACAAGGTTAGGTAGAGTTTGATGACGGTATATATTATTGTCAATCAGACGCACTGTCAGTGATAAAGTTTGGTAAGTTTGATGAGAATATACAGTACATTATTGCCAATTAGACGCACTGTAGGTGATAAGTTTAGGCAGGGTTTGTCGAGTGTATATATTATTGTCAATTAGACGCACTGTCAGTAATAAGGTTAGGTAGAGTTCAATGAGGTTTATATTATTGTCAATTAGATGCACTGTCCCAAGGTTAGGTAGGATTTAATGAAGTTATAATTATTGTCAGTTAGACACACTGTCAGTAATAAGATTAGGTAGGTTTTAATGAGGTTATATAATTATTATTGTCAATTGGACGCACTGTCGGTGATAAGTTTAAGCAAGGTTTGCTGAGTGTAGACTATATATTATTGTCAATTAGATGCACTGTCAGTGATAAGGTTAGTAGTGTTTGCTGAGGTTATATATTATTTCCAATTAGACGCATTCTCTGTGATAAGTTTGGGTAGGGTTTGCTAGATTATATTATTGTCAGTAAGACGTACTGTTAGTGATAAGGTTAGGTTGGATTTTATGATATTTTAGTCGATTATTTAACGACACTGTATCAAATACTTACTTACTGGCTTTTAAGGAACCCGGAGGTTCATTGCCGCCCTCACATAAGCCCGCCATTGGTCCCTATCCTGAGCAAGATTAATCCATTCCCTATCATCATATGCCACTTCCCTCAAATCCATTTTAATATTATCTTCCCATCTACGTCTCGGTCTCCCTAAAAGTCTTTTTCCCTACGGCCTCCCAACTAACACTCTATATGCATTTCTGGATTCGCCCATACGTGCTACATGCCCTGCCCATCTCAAACGTCTGGATTTAATGTTCCTAATTATGTCAGGTGAAGAATACAATGCGTGCAGTTCTGTGTTGTGTAACTTTCTCCATTCTTTCTGTAGAGGCATGAGCATTTATAACTACGATATCGCACCATCTACCCTTAAGTACTAAATACGATAACCTATCACTGATAAATTCGACCTTTTTTACTGCTGATTTTATTCTTTTATGAATAAAGAATCCTGTTCGTAATTGGTGATTATCGTTTCCTTCCCCATAATACAACAAATAATCTTCTATTTGTGTTATGCCGTTCCCATCTAACCTAGCCTCCTGTACTCCCACAAAGTCTATTCTATATCTAGCTAGTTCTTTTGCTACTAATGTTACCCCTCTTGTTCTATATAGACTTGTAACATTCCAAGTATCAAATCTCAAAACCTTATTCCTTTGCTGTGGTCGTGCCAGAGAATCAGTCCCATTCCGAGGCTTATTTGAAGGATTCGTAACAAGCTGTTTTTTACGGTGATGGGTTGTTAACCCTTCGCCCAACCCCCAAGCTGGAGGACCACCCCTCATCGGCTGTCCGCGACTGCTTATTCAATATATTCACAGCTACCCTCCATATCTGGAGGCCGTCTCCTCGATCCGCAACCTGAGGACGCGCCATGCCGTGGTGATAGGACCCACAATAATAGTTTATTTAGCGTCGATGGGCTTTAGTGATAGAGAGGTGGTATTTGGGGAGAGGCTGAGGATTCGCCATAGATTAATCTGACATTCGTCTTATGATTGAAGAAAACCTCGGAGAATCCCAACTCGATAATCAGTCCAAGCGAACCCATGCCTGAGCGCAACTTCGGATCGGCAGGCAAGTGCATCAGCCGACTGAGCTATGCTGGTGTGTCAATTAGACGCACTGTCGATGATAAACGAATGATAAGGTTAGGTAAGTTTTTATGAGAAGATACAGTAGTGTAAATTAGACGCACTGTCAATGCTAAGGTAGGTAGGGTTCGATGAGGAGATATATTTATTAATGTCAATTAGATGCACTGCCGATTTCAATGCTAGGCTATTCCCTGGACCACATCATATTTCTCCTTAATTTCGTTGTAATAACGTGCATTTTCTTTTAGTGGATTAGAAAACCGGGGTCATAATCCGTAAATCTTGCACTTGACTAGTGCAGTGAATTATTAAAGAATATTATAGTCACGACTTTTATTAGCAACTTTTCGATTATTTTATTTTTTGTTTCACATGGCTCGCTACTGCCCGGTCACTAAATTTTAGTGGCAAGCGTAATCGGCACTGCTGTACGCTCCGTATTACCCAATGTTCAGAAAAGAATAATGTATTGCTATTCACTGAAAAACTATATAGCTGATTTTCTTCTTACGATTTTAAATACTTGTACTTCTGTACACACACTGTCTGCACATCTACCCTTAACTTACAGTTTGCATTGTGATATACTGTTTATTGGAATACTTCCAATGCTTACGTTTTTTGTTTACTTATCACTAGGAAGCGCATTTTCGTTCCCAAACGTACAGAGGATCGAGTAGTTTCGTCTGGTACTACATCTGCTACGTCACGTGGATATGTAAGCCAGGTCGAACTGCAAGCACGTACGCATGGGACCATTAAATAATAATGATGTAATGTATTATAAATATGCCCCTGTAACGTCATATAATAATATTATACAATATACAATATATATTATAGAACATAATAGTAAACATCATACACATTAACTGTAAATATTCTATATATAATATATTCCATTAATTCATTTAACGAAATGAACTCCATTACGGTGAACAAAAACATATATATTTTGAGATTATGAAATTCATATAATTTACTATAACTGCCAGTAAAAGTTTAAACTAAGAAAATATTCTTCCTACGTCACATGACGTTATAGGGACAAAATAATAATAACAAAAATCAACGTATAAATTATCAATATTTATATTTTACACAATATATACAAATAATTCGTTTATCAAAACCTATCCCGTTGCAATGAACGAAAACATATATTGTGAGGTATGAAATGCAAATCTTTTATGAACATCACATAAAATTTGTTTAAATTAAGAGAACGTTTTTCTACGTCATATGACGTTACAGGGACATATTTATAATACATTACATCATTATTTATCATCTCCATCTCAGTCAGACGCGAAATAACCTAAGATGTTGATAAAGCGTCGTAAAATAACCTACTAAAAAAGAAACATAATTTATTATTTATTGGCCCCATGCGTACCTGCTTACAGTTTGACCTTGCTAGCAGAGTAGCTACCAGACGAAACTACTCGATCCTCTGTCCGTTTGGGAACGAAAATGCGCTGCCTACTTATCAGTATAAAGAATTCCATTTCCCTAGGCTGATGCACAAATACGAAGTAATTCATTATTTGTCTACAGAATAATATCCACTGTTGTGGCTAGTCGAGGTAAATTTCGATATGGACAAGAAACGGTTACTAAATTTTTCCCGGAGCTCTCTCATTCAGGAGCAAATGAAGATTTGTAGTGAAATAGTGATAGAGAAAACAGAAATGTCAAGTTTTTATTAAATTTTTCTTAACATTTCGATCTTCTTGCCATTGTTAAAACATTTGTCTATTATATTAATTAGGAAAACAATCTACTGTAACTGATATTGCGATATACCCCTGAATCTAGCGATAAATTGCACACACAAAATTAACTTCCTATAGAAGAATTCTTACGGTTCAATTTAATACATTACGAGGTTAAAAACAGTTAATATTAACGTCACTCGTATTACAAATAAAACAACTTTAAAATAATAGTTTTCTGCCTTGATAGCATACAAAAATTATATTTTTAGAAGTATCTATGTTTGGTGAACTGTGAAACACATCATATTATTTAAACTTATGTTTACAAACTTCAATACATTGTTGAAAATAATTTTAGCCTATTACAATTGAACCTGAACATTTTGCAATATAATTTTTTCGTGCTGTTCATCACGATAAAATATTTCACATCAAAACTCTGAACTATTAATGCAATATATGATTTCCATTAAATTTCAAGATAAGAGGCGTTTACGGGTAAATATAACCAAAATAATTCAACTTGCTTAAGCTTCCTGATACTATGAAATACACATTTTTCAACATCATGTTTTTTTCCGAAAGTGAACAGTATTATTAAATAGTGGTCTATGATTCTATTTCCTTAATTCCTCCATCAGTAGTTTAATGTAACTGATGTAATGAAATTCACGAGAAACTACGAAGAACGCGAGAAACTGTTAACGTCAATTTTGACAACAAATTTACAAGTTGTTTATGTATCGGAAAAATCGGGTCAACAGAGGAAATAAACATCAGAAGAGGAAGTGGAATATTTGAAAAGTTTAAGTTTTTATTTCGTACACAAATTTTTCCTTCAAGAGTGTAAAATAAATTATTAGTGTAAATTTTATATGAGGGATATTTTGACTTCATGAAGAGTGCAATTAAGAACTGAGGACTAAATATATCAAGTTCCTTAACAATTTGGTAAATGACAATGAAATTCCCGTATTTATCACTGTTGCAGTTCGAAATGAATGTCTTTGTTACAATGAATTTATAATCCCATTTGGTATTTATAATTTGGAAAACCATACATGCTAAGAGACTACAATGTAATCAGAGACATATACTTACTGACAAAGTGATAATCTTATCAAATAACATCACTGGAGGCATGTGGAAGTCAAACACGAAATACTGCAACAGAAAAAAGGAAGTTAGTAGTGTCACTATGCCAATGTGCATTTCTTTGCTATTTCGGTTATGTGAAAACGGTGACAATGCATTCTGCTGGTGTGAAGGTCGATTACGTTAAAAAGGACAGGAAGAAATTTCAAGAGGAACATATGCAAATACGTGTTGAATTCTAATTTTTCTTTTCATATTAAGGGGGGGTACTTGACTGTTCGTCATTCACCCATATGAAGTCACTTGTGTAGGCTAATTTATCAGTAGAGTCGTTGTTCGGGGTGCGCCATAGGAGGCTCGTCTACGCTACACCCGTGATGAGATGAGATAATGTTGGAGATTTTTTGGGATGCTGTAAGAGAAGTGGAGCTCCCGGATTTTCCCTATGTTACCTGGACCACGGGCATGCCTAACACAAGTTACAAATCGGGGATCGAACTCAGGTCCACAGTATTATAAGTCCAGCGCTCTGGCCACTAGATCACCGTGGCGCTGAATTCTGATGTTAAAAGTGAATATTTATCTATTTGTTAGAGCGCTGGGTTCATGTTAATTTTGTGAACTTAAAACAGTAAAGTTTACATTAATGATTGCGCATAAATATAGCCAGGAAGTTTCACTACATGTGGTTTACGTAAACAAATAAATTAAAAATAGATCAATACATAATTAAGTAAAGAAGAAAAAAAGTGACAGGGATTTCAGGAAGTCTCTATGATTGCGTGTAATGTCTATACAGAAATTAGGGTAATGGAATTATGATAAAATAATACACAATAGCCTATGCTGAAGGTTGTGTGCCGAATAAACGGAATGAAATAAACTATGAATTAGTCAACTATCCAATAATAATAATAATAATAATAATAATAATAATAATAATAATAATAATAATAATAATAATACTGCATTAACATAGAATGTACAATTAAGAGGACATATAAAGAACTGTTTTCCAGCCACAGATAGTAGTGTTGTAATGTATAATTTATAAACACATGACAGTATTGCTAGTTTTCCAACTTGTATTAACTAACTTCTTACAGTGCACACGTCTGTTTTGCGTCCACATTAAAGCACAAATGAATAATATTAGCGGTATTTTTTTTTCAATATATCGCAATCCCTACTCATGGATTATAATAAACTCTTATATATGTATGCAGACTCCCTTTGCATACAGGAATGATTTCGTTCACAGTGTTCAGTTTATCGGAAATGACATAAGTATTTTCAAGGTAACCGAAGTCTAATTTCCTTTCCACAAAAATTCTTTAATTTTTTTCTATTACTATACGTCAAATATAGACGTTACACGTTAATAAATTAAAAGTAGCTAAATGCAATTGAGAAAAATAATTGAAGAATTAGTGATCAAAAACAGCTCAACATAGATAGATAGATAGATAGATAGATAGATAGATAGATAGATAGATAGATAGATAGATAGATAGATAAATGAATAAATAAATAAATAAATAAATAAATAAATAAATAAATAAATAAATCACACCGCTTGCTGTAACTTGCAGTGTTGAATCAACCGGGTTACCGCGGTCACTTCCTTCCACCTCCACCAGGGAGCAAAATATTGCATTCCTCCCAGAATTCATAAGGGGCGGATAGGCAGATGGTTCTCTCCCTCCCACTCCAGAAATACTTTTTATCTCCGCGTCGCTGTTCTTCTTCAACTAGCCCTCTTTCACTCATTGAATTTCGTAAAGAAATAGCGAGACATTATGCAGGCTGTGGATCGCTCAGACATCGGTAGGTCACTTTTTGTAAAGGACGATGTCCATATGAGGCAGCGCGAGTGGAAGTTACAGACCGCAGGAGAGCTGAATTTAATGGTTGGCAAAGAATAAGAAAATGCGCATAAGTATGTGTGTGAAGAACTACGTATATTCCGCCATAAATTTGCTATTTCCTGACTCGTCCTGTATTTCTTCACTCACCTCGTTGTAGTAGGGGCAGTTTGTGCTTTCCTTGACGCTCGTGTATTTCTTCTGATCCCCCACCTGAATGCAGACGACAGGGTCCATATTCAGGCCTGCCAACTGTCGCGCCTCAATAACCGTGAGGCAGAGTTGGAAGTCCTGGGCCTTCAGAGCAGATTGTTGCGTCGTTGGTGTCATCGGCTTCAAACTGTAATCAAATCAGAACGAATTGAAGTGGACTTTCCTAATCCGTAAATGTGAACAATGGTGTCCGACAATTTTTACCGCAACATTTCGTACCATGTTTAAAATTCGTACCCGACAATTTGAATCGCATTAACAAAATCAGAGCCTTCTTCATTTACAAGCCGGAGTCATATGTCGGCAACACTGTAATTAATTGTCAAGCAGAGACCTACAATACAGAACATGTGTTTGTGCTAATGCCGATTTTCAATGTAAATTAATGTTACAATACAAATGTGTGTCGATGAAATTATGTTCGTGGTCGTTCCAAACGTTAATTGTTGATGTATTATAAACTAAGTGTGTGTTGGCGATAAAAACAAGACAATAAATGAAAATATGGCTGCAGTCTTTGGCAATTTTTACGGATAATGATGACAAAGTGATTGACATTTATTAAATATTGTATAAACTGCATTTTTATAGTCTTACTTGTGGTTTTTGGTGTATCAGAATTCTAGCCAAATTGTTGGTTCTCGCCTGCTATATCAATAAAGTTACGCCTTTGATTTTCAAGTTCATTGTAAACAGCTGTTTTGTGATCCCATAAATGTTGCAGTTTTGTTGAAGATTCGGAATGCCTGCTATACGTCAGAACTACCTATAATTTGTAGGTGCATGCACTCACTTTGCTGGTTTCAAGGTTTGTTTATTATTATTATTATTATTATTATTATTATTATTATTATTATTATTTTCACTATCTGACCTTCCAAGGCTTGCCTATAGACACAGAATAACACACAATTTACAATAATGGTTATACATAAATGGGCACATGAAAAAAATATATATAAATAAAAATTTAAGATAAAATACAAATTTTCAATCACAAATATATAATAAAAGAATTACGTGGAGTGTTTACCATATAGGTGATTTTTTAAGATGACAACTGAGTATTTGTTTTGCACAATTTCATCTTGAATATCTTTGCCTAATTTATATTTCCCTTGGTTATTTACAAGAAGTCGTCGCTGAACGATTCACATTATTTCCAGGTTAGTTGAATCAACTCATCTAGTGAACGATATAAATCTTTAAAATACTAGGTATCTCTCTCCCTTCTCTTGTTACTTGTGAGCCATCCCAAACCCCGACCTCCACCTCTAAGAGCGCCGGTCCTTATATACCAGTCAGTCAAGGCCTTCTGACAAATAAAAGCAATTGACAATAGATATCTCAGTCATGACAACTTCATAAAATATCCTATCAATTGAATAATCGATCTTGATACGTACAACATAATTATATTATATTATTACCCATTTCAGCGAGCACTGACTACCACTGCAAAATACGATAATTTGGTCCAGGAAGCATCATCGTCTTTTGGCACAAGGATGATTTATGTAAAATGTTTCTAAATTATTAGTCTTTTAAATACCGGTACATTCTTTAATAAATCACTGAAAAACAAATGTGAATATAGGAAGTGGAGTGAGTACGAAATTATTATTATTTTTTGGCGCATCATTTTTACGTAAGTAACGAAAAATAAAAAGGGATTATTAGAAAGTACGTACACTGCGTTTGTCAAATGCGCATCACCATGCTTTCGAAAAGGCACTTTTAAGTGCCCGACACCCCGCTTTTTTTCATCATGTGCTACAAGTCAGCTCATCATCGGGGCTTGCAGCCCCGATACCCCGCTTTTTTCATCATGTGCTACATGTCGGATCATCATCGGGGCTTGCAGCCCCGATACCCCGCTTTTTGCATCATGTACTACACGTCGGATCATCATCGGGGCTTGCAGCCTCGATACCCCGCTTATTACATCATGTGCTACACGTCGGATCATCATCGGCTAGCCCCGATACCCCGCCTTTTTTCATCATGTGCTACACGTCGGATCATCATCGGGGCTTGCAGCCCCGATACCCCGCTTTTTACATCATGTGCTACACGTCGGATCATCATAAAGCCCCGATACCCCGCTTGCTACGTGCAACACAATTATATTATATTATTACCCATTTCAGCGAGTACTGACGACCACTGCAAAATACGATAATTTGGTCCAGGGAGCATTCTCTTTTGGCACAAGGATGATTTATGTAACATGATTCTAAATGCTACGTACAACATAATTTTATTATATTATTATTACCCATTTCAGCGAGTACTGACGACCACTGCAAAATACGACAATTTGGTCCAGGGAGCATTCTATTTTGGCACAAGGATGATTTATGTAACATGTTTCTAAATTATTAGTCTTTTAAATACCGGTACATTAATAAATCACTGAAAAACAAACGTGAATACATAGGATGTGGAGTGAGTACGGAATTATTATTATTTTTTATTTTTTGGCGCATCATTTTTACGTAAATAACGACAAATAAAAACTAAAATGCACATAACATTATTTTAAGAAACACAGGAAACAAGCATGAACAATATTCACCATTCTTAATGATCGGGGGATAGAAAAAAAAACGTATGGAATAGAAATTACATACAAATGTGCGTGTAATAAACAATAAGCAAACCATCTTCGATTAATAATTCCAAAACAACGTGAATATAGCGTGGATTGTGTAGGAAAATAATTTCTTATATGTTGCTTCCAATGTGCATCATTGTTAACTTATGAAAACAAATGAAAATTAACATGGCATATAAACACTAGTTGAAGAAAGATAGACATATTAAGTAATATTCATCGTTCTTAATGATCTTTGGATGGAAAATAACAATGAAATATGTATAAAATAGAAATTACATACAAGTGAGCATATAAAAAACAGTAAGTAGAATCATTTATTTGATTAATAAGGTTAAATTACTCCAGGTTTAGTGTAAGAGTGGCCTATATATCTGACGATGCCTCCCAGCAAATTACTTAATTTAAAAACAAAAAAATTGTGTTAGAAGATTGAATTTGTGTATTTTCTCTCAAACTTTCCAAATATTTGTAGGCAGTCTTTTACATTAGATTGCCGAAAATTGGTTTATAGCGCAACATTAGCATTAGCATCCATCTTGAAAATGTTGTGTAACAATAGACAATGGAATCGTTCACAGAAGTGAACTATAAATGATGTGAATCGTTCAGTGCATCCATCTTGTTGTGTAACAATAGAAGTGAACTATAAACGATGTGAATCGTTCAGCGACGACTTCTTGGAAATAACCTTTCCCTTTCCACGTCACAAAAAATTTAGGGACTGCTCCTCGGGACCCCAACAGCAGACCTATCACTGTGATACAAATTAGTTATAGTTATAAACATATTTCTTTTCACTTCGTATTTACAGGATTTAAAGTTCACTGAGTTTATGCTAATTGGCACATAGGCTACTTAATAGATAATGATGTGTTTTGTTACGTATTATATTGAAGGTATGTTTCTTCATTTTTTTTTTCAAAGATCTTTATACTTGGCCTAACCATATTTACATCCTCATAATTTATTATAATATGTAAATAGTTTCATCTGTTTACATTTTTATTTTATTTGCATAATTTACATTCTTGGCTTGTTTTCTGTAGTTATATTTATTTAAAATTATATTTTAAAAAATTTATAACAAATAATTTAGTATAACAGTATTATTATGGTGACTGGCCAGGTTCAAACTAAAACTGGCTTCCTGGGCATCTGAAATATTTATAGAAAAACACGACAGATAATCGCATGAAATTAAAATGTATATGATATCCTAGACCAGGGGTCGTCAGCGCAGAGCACCCTGGGGCTAGCGTCTCTTACCCGCAGAAAATACAGTTCACCACGGTGCACTCGAAGGTGCTAGCGGGTATGCTCTCTACCTCTTTCTGCTGCACGACGGTGCACACGGGACGGCACCGCTTACCCGTTGCACATTTCAGCGAGTGCTGACGATCACTGTCCTAGACCTTTCACGTCAGAGATGAAACACCATAAAGACGCAAAACACTGTCAATTTGCTAGCCACAAATTTGTTAATTGAATGGAACTTAAGAATACTGCGTAGAAACTTACGTCTTTATTGCATTATTGATTTTATTATTTTCGGTGTAAGGAATATCTTTTTATCTATTTGTTTATTTATTCACCTTTGTATTATTAATAAAAAACATGTTTTTTGTAATTATTTTAAGTGGCAGTCTTTGTATGTAAGTAGCCTACTTACGCCGTATTCTGAAGTATTAGCTAATTGATTGCAATAAACACTATTTTCGAATCCGTAATAATTTACATCACTACACTGAATCTTGATCTTACCTTTGTGCATAAAGTAATATTGAAAAAAAAAATACACGTTACGTACAACGAAAGCAATGAGCAAGAATTACATCAATATCACTTTAGAATCTCCCGCCTCCACTCAGCGTTGCCAAATCTACCCATGCTCCGGCTTGTAACTGAAGAAGGCTCTGACAAAATGGATGGTCGCCCTCACCTCACTACCACTGAAAAAGATCGTCCTGACTTGATTTACAATGGTTTCCTTTATGCAAGATATCATGCAGGAGAAAGTAAAACTGACAGTGAGTGTGAAAGAAGAAATGTATGTTCGGCGCAAAGATGTTGTAGGTTCGGCGCGAGTCCATCTTGCAGTCACTACTCAAGTCAAGCGATCATTCGCACACACCTGATTGGCGGAAATGCCAAGACACTGAGGTAATGAGAGCAGTGAAAGAATTACACAGACTTCTAATGAGGCGACATTCTCTATAATAAATCGCCATGCCAAAAAATACATCAGTGAGACAAACCTGAAACTTCCCAAGACTAGGTACAACCATTATAAAAACTATTAAACGTGTAGTGGCACGGCATTTGTCACAAAATCCTATAAATTTTGAAAATTTGACAGACATAGCCTACCACGCAGATTTAGAATAGATGAGAATGAATGCCAATGGCTTCTGAAATTCTCTCCAACAAAGAATAAAATAAAATACACAGAAGTGGATAGCCAGATCAAGCGTCTTGCCGGTCGGTAGTATAAAACAACGGAGAAATCCTGCGTTGTCTCACATTATCAGATCACTGGTTCATAATTTTTCTGGAATTGTGTAATATTGTATAAATTAATAAGGTATTCACAATTGCTTTCTCCTGCAGCTTTTTGTATTTTGTACCTATGGTATTTGCACTTCATCTTAAGAGAACTCGAGGCAAACATGTGGGGACAAATATTCTGTTTACTCACTTTACTTACAAATGACTTTTAAAGAACCCAGAGATTCAATGCCACCCTCTCAAAAGCCCGCCATCAGTTCCTATCCTGAGCAAGATTAATTCAGTCCCTAGCGTCATATCCCAACTACATTTTAATATTATTCTCCCATTTACATCTCAGCTTCCCCGAAAGTTATTTTCTGTCACATAATTTCAGCTAACACTCTATATGCATTTCTGGATTCACCCATACATTATATATGCTCTGCCCATCTCAAATGTCTTGATTAAATGTTCCCTATTATGTTAGGTGAAGACTGAAGAATACAATGTGTGCAGTTCTGCGTTGTGTAACTTTCTCCATTCTCCTGTAATTTCATCCTCTTAGTTCCAGATATTTTCCTAAACACCTTATTCTCGAACACGATTCACCTCTGTTTCTATCAAGTTTCACAACCATACGGAACAACCGGTAATATAAATGTTTTATAAATTCTAACATTCAGTTTTTAAGCAAACTCGATGACAAAATCTTCTCAACAGAATAATAACAGGCATTTCCCATATTTATTCTATGTTCGATTTCCTCTTGAGTGACATTTATATTTTTGTTACTGTTGCTCCAGGGTATTTGGATTTTCCATTTTTTCCTTTATCACATACCCTGTTCAATATGTACTAGGATGATTTAGTAAAGAACTGTTTTCAGAACATGGGAGGTGTGATAGTAGGAGGAAGAAGAATAAAGAGCATAAGATTATCTGATGATATAGCGTTGTTAGCAGAAGAGATGTTACTAAGGAATATGCTACTGGAGCTAAATGACAGATTTGGGCAGTATGGGATGAAGATAAATGCAATTAAGACGAAGACCATGGTCATAGGAAGAACAATAAAGAAGGTAAACTTGCGAATTCTAAATGAGGCAATAGGGCAAGTCGACAGTTTCAAATACTTGGGGTGTACAAGCAGTAAGATGAGCTGCTGCCAGGAAGTCAAAAGGAGGATAGCAATGACAAAGAAGCTTTTAATAGAAAAAGGAGGATCTTCTGCGGACCGCTGGAGAAAGAACTAAGGAAGAGATTACTAAGTGTTTTGTATGGAGTGTGGAGTTGTATGGGGCAGAAACATGGACATTACGACGAAGTGAAGAGAAGTGAATAGAAGCATTTGAAATGTGGATATCGAGAAGAATGGAACGTGTGAAGTGAACAGACAATAAGAAATGAAGTTGTATTGGAAAGAGTGGGTGAAGAAAGAATGATGCTAAAACTGATCAGGAAGAGGAAGAGAAATTGTCTAGGTCACTGTCTGAGAAGAAACTGTCTACTGAAAGATGCACTGGAAGGAATGGTGAACGGAAAAAGAGTTCGGGACAGAAGAAGATACCAGTTGATAGACGACGTTAAGATATGACGATCATATGAGGAATCAAAGAGGAAGGCAGAAAATAGGAAAGATTGGAGAATGCTGGGTTTGCATTGAAAGACCCGCTCTTGGGCAGAACAGTAAATGAATGAATGAATTTCAGACTATTTTCCGTGAGCAAAGAATAATTAAATAAAGATGGGAGGCGAATTGAATGCAATTCATAAGCCATAACATATATACTATTTTATATCTTTATACGGTAACATTTTCACGTCTATTGTATGCCCAATTTAAAACCTTTACGTTCAACAGCACTTAAATTGCCTGGACTACTTGTTTCCGACATGCAGTTCGGAAAGCAGTGGCTAAAGAATCTTTTGGGAAGTAATTCGTAACACTGCTAATTGCTATTACGTACAGTATATTAAAAATAAAATATATAGCTTTATTTCAAAACGTTTCCTGGATCGAAACATGTCGCTTCTTTCTGCGCTTTTTTATTTCGTATACTTACAGTTTCTCTCAATTTTCTAACGAGATTATGCATGTAAAAAGACTAATAACTTTGACAAATGAAAAAACTGACTGAAAATCTACTTCGCACATGTCCAGCAGAGTCAGTGAGAACATGAAAAACATAAATACTCCCTGTAAACCGGGAAAAGACCATTGCAATGGATCAGAGTTTTGTAAAGCAATTTTTATTACTGCACAAATCAGCACCAAATTTCCGGAATTAAATTATTATTATTATATTCATTATTATTATTATTATTAACATATTATTATTGTTATTATTATTATTATTATTATTATTATTATTATTATTATTGT
The DNA here is from genome assembly GCF_040183065.1 of Periplaneta americana. Classification (NCBI taxonomy): domain Eukaryota; kingdom Metazoa; phylum Arthropoda; class Insecta; order Blattodea; family Blattidae; genus Periplaneta; species Periplaneta americana. Next base: position 82,479,053 of record NC_091130.1, on the reverse strand, counting down.
TGTTGTTGTTGTTGTTGTTGTTGTTGTTGTTGTTGTTGGTAAAGTCGGGGATGATATGTTAGAGTTTGACATCAGACTCTGGAAGTAATAGCGTTCTTGGCAGGCTTTAGTTTTGTATTTCACAAAAAACCGTGCCGATAGCTCTTGCTATGGTCACCTGAAATTCCTCTGCGCGGAGAATAACTTGAGATTCTTGGCATTTCTGGTCGATGTACTGTCCGTCTTCAGCGGGTATCAGAAAACACTTGAGTCAAATTCTACCGATATTGTTCACATGGCTAATCATCAAAATATCATCTTTGTTTGAAGATCCCATCTTGGAAGTTTGGACATCGACATAAGCAGAAAGCATTACTGTACTCCAATGTCGTTTGAGACAGTTGAAGGGCACTGATCTTACTTCTGGATCTGGTTGCGGCTCTGGATCATCACAACCAAAAAGAAGTAGGCCTAAGGATCACAATCTCTACGTTACTGATAAGAGGACTTAACCGCCATAATCGTGGAGGTGAAGGAGGGCTTCATAAATTTCTTAAGCTATCGTTTCAACCTAGATGAAAGGATGATTGACATTGTGAAGCCATTTTGCGATGTCTAAGGGTGCAGATATAAAGGCTATATTTAATATCATTGACCGTGATCTCAGTCTATCAGAAATAGACCTTGAGTATCGAGATCTTAAGGGTTTGTCAAATATAGACATTCTCCGCGGCAAAATACTTGCATAAAATGTGAAATATTTTGCCTCTTCAGCCACTCTTTTTGCTCGTATTCTTGTGGCTAAGCCTCACAGTGCTGATGTGGAGTGGCTCGCGAGCTCAGATACGTCCTTGAAGAGCACGAAACGTGTCCGAATGAGTACTGACACCGAGAACCTTTATTTCTTTGTTCACTGTAACATTCCACCTCTTGTTGAATGGAATCCTTGAGAAGCAGTACTGTTGTCTGCTACGAGTTAATTTCTTACATCAGTTTTGCATAATTACTACAATAAATTGTTTACATTACTCGTACTTTCCTGTGTACTGTAACTATGTGTAACTTATAAAATTCAATTTTAGTGAATACAATGCTATTGCTTTCACTTGGTATCTGTTGTTGTCTTTTAATTTTTATTACTGCACAAATTTTGTTTTATTACTGCATAAATTGTGTATGACTGCACACTAAAAAAACTCTGCAATGGATATTGTGCGATTTTATCCCATCCTATCTTATTAATCACAATCACCGGCTACCATATAGAGCCTACAGTCTGTTTGTGGGTGAACACTGAGCCTAAAGAGAGCCAATATTATACCATCAGCATCAGACAGATTAATTGAAAACTCGAGATAACGGCACAGATAACAACAAAAGGGGATCAGATTGGTCACATTCCTGTGCTATTCATATCGTAAAATCCAACATGGAAGTGTGACTAAACTATTTAAAAAAAAAGTAAGAACCTACATAATTTCGAGGGAAAAATTGTTCCGGGGCCGTGTATTGAACGCGGGACCTTTGATTAAACGTACCAACGCTTTACCAACTGAGCTACTCGGGAACTCCACCAGACACCGATCCAATTTTTCGCTCTATGTCCACAGACCTCAAAGTGGACTGATAACCGTCAAGCAACCAACATTGAGTGCATACAAACTCTGTGTGACTTAAATTGTGGTTTTCTGTTAACGATTGATTTGCACAATACATGTCACTGTTCGTTTACAGAAAACCACAATTTAAGTCACATAGAGTTAGTGTGCACTCAATGTTGATTGCTTGACGGTTGTCAGCCCACTTTGAGATCTCGCTGGCTAAATGTTACAAGTGTGTATGTAGTAATATTTCTGATGTAGACCTAGAACCTTGTAATATTGAGCCAGCGAGGGAAAAATTGGATCGGTGTCTAGTAGAGTCCCCGGTTAGCTCAGTTGGTACGTTTAACCAAAGGTTCGATACCCGGCCTCCAAACAATTTTTCCCTCGAAATTATTCAAATCAACTTTACAGGGATTTATACCTGAAAGCTTGATTTGCAAAGTAAGAACCTGTATGTGACGGAGAATTTTTTTTTTTTTTTTTACAAAAATACAAAAATGTCTCATAAAATGTAATTTCGCTCTTATTTCGAAGAAATATACAAAGAACATTTCATGTGAAATTCACATTTTATCGCGAATTAAAGAACTACAGAAAGAAACTTAAAATGATTTTAAACATAACATTACTTATTTTGATAGCATGTGAACACATTTCACATTTATCGTGACTGCGAAAATTTACCATCTCTATAATATAATATAATATAATATAATATAATATAATATAATATAATATAATATAATATAATATAATATAATATAATATAATATGCCGGTAATATAATTTGCAATTCTTTATGAATAAAAAACCATCACAGCCTAGCGATTTCGGAACTGTGCTGTTAATTGCCTCAGCAGACGAGTCTGGCTCTGATTGAACCCCGCAAGTAATTACCAATAAAGGTCACAAACCAGCGACATTCAGTGGATGTGCAATCAAGCACAATCCTCGACTGAACGCCACACTTCATCGTAACAGCCAATTACTACGAGCGCAGTGCTCTTCAGATTTTAATTGCACTATTCATACCTCACAGCTTGCTCATTTGTTTGATTGTTATGAAAGGTTGTGTAATTTAAAGGCGGGTGGATATTGCGATTCATTAATTAAAACTGAATAGGGGCAGGACAGACACGTGTGGCATGTTTGCGTTTCTTGTTCTGTGGTGTGAAAGAAAGGAAATGACATGGGAAGACGATCTGAGAGCACAGCTGTTCGTGACGGCAAATTTAAACAAACTGAACAAGACCAAAGAATATAATACGAAAAGTAAAGCGTGGCCAGCTATGGAAATCATTTACTGGATTCAGACCAACCGTTTTGTAATCGGTTATTTAACGACAATGTATCAACTGCGTCTTGCTCTATTACAGTTGAAAAACGTTTATGGGCTGTAAGTAAAACACGATCCGTTTTATGAACTTTTGCGAGTCATGACAACTTTGTATCTCTTCTAAATTTCAAGTCACTTGATGTTTTCGTCTATTTACTTTATTACCAAAAGGATACAGTATTACGGTATATAATAACATTAAACACAAATTAACTACCAATCACATTAACAAAAATTAGGAGGCAGTGATAAATTATCCTGAATAAGAAAACTAACCCCAATGGACTGTGTTTGTTTGCTGCCTTCTATCTCAAATGAATTAAGCAACACCAGTTTTTTTCGGATTAGTATTTTGAACTGTTATATTGTACTCAATTAGATACACCTTATGCTTTTATTGTAAAATAGGATCAAATAAAATTAGAGATTATAAAAGAAGAGGCCAGTTTCTATCTGATGCTTTTGCAATTCATTGCGGGCTAAAGCAAGGAGATGCATTATCATCTTTACCTTTTAACTTCGCTCTATAATATGTCATTAGGAAAGTTCAGGATAACAGATAGGGTTTGGAATTGAACGGGTTGCATCAGCTTCTTGTCTATGCGGATGACGTGAATATGTTAGGAGAAAATCCACAAACGATTAGGGAAAATACGGAAATTTTACTTGACGCAAGTAAAGCGTTAGGTTTGGAAGTAAATCCTGAAAAAACAAAGTATATGATTATGTCTCGTGACCAGAATATTGTACGAAATGGAAATATAAAAATTGGAGATTTATTTTTCGAAGAGGTGGAAAAATTGAAATATCTTGGAGCAATAGTAACAAATATAAATGACAGTCGGGAGGAAATTAAACGCGGAATAAATATGTGAAATGTGTGTTATTCGCTTGAGAAGCTTTTGTCATCTAGTCTGGTGTCACAAAATCTGAAAGTTAGAATTTATAAAACAGTTAGGTATATTACCGGTTGTTCTGTATGGATGTGAAACTTGGACTCTCACTGTGAGAGAGGAACAGAGATTAACGGTATTTGAGAATAAGGTTCTTAGGAAAATATTTGGAGCTAAGAGGGATGAAGTTACAGGAGAATGGAGAAAGTTACACAACGCAGAACTGCACGCTTTGTATTCTTCACCTGACATAATTAGGAACATTAAATCCAGACGTTTGAGATGGGCAAGGGTTGTAGAACGTATGGGCGAATCCAGAAATGCATATAGAGTGCTAGTTGGGAGACCGGAGGGAAAAAGATTTTTGAGGAGGCGGAGACGTAGATGGGAGGATAATATTAAAATGGATTTGAGGAAGGTGGGATATGATGATAGAGACTGGATTAATCTTGCACAGGATAGGGACCAATGGCGGGCTTATGTGAGGGCGGCAATGAACCTGCGGGTTCCTTAAAAACCCCTTGTAAGTAAGTAAGTAAGTAAGTATGAAAGAAAAGATGTCGGAACAGGTCTATTGTCTAGCCATGTGATGGTTATTGCAACAGCCAGGCCTGGAAATTCACACATCTGCGTCGTTTTGAAAGCGATATAATAACTACATACTAATAAATTTCAACTAAACAATGCCTTCCATTGTGTACAACTTCATAATGTTCGTGTGATTTTTAATATAGACCTATAGACTCTAAATTTACATAATAAATTTTAATGCTTTTACCACAATGCGGACATAATCAAATTGCTGGAGGGAAATTGGGACGTACAATACCGCATCCTTGAGTTGAAAACGAAAACAACACTTGAAAGCCTCGTCTATGTTGAAAAGGAACTACAATTTTTTCCTTTCGAATTAAGAACTCGCCACTTTTCATTCCGGTTGGGAACTCGTCAATTTTTTATTCCGGTTAGGAACTCGTCATTGTCATTCCGATTGCGAACTCGTCAATTTTATCATTCCGGCTTGAAACTCGTTAATTTTTTATCCCGGTTAGGAACTCGTCATTGTCATTCCGGTTGGGAACTCGTCATTGTTGTCATTCCGGTTGGGAACTCGTCATTTTTTCATTCAGACTGGAAGCTCGTTATGCAATATTCATCATCCCTCCGAGTTTGGTGCAGAGTTCCTGAATCAACCTGCATACTTAAAATCTGTAAAAAAAATTGTAACTACAGCATTTGGACCTTTTAATAAAGTTTGTTTGGCTGTCCTGAGACCTGACTCACCGTCTGGTGCGTTGGCTGCGATCCCCTGACGTGGGACTGAGTGACAGCTGACTGCCGTTGTCGGACGACAGGGAGGATACGCTGCTGTCCCGCGACACAGGGGCCATGCCGCCTGCCGTGTGCCGGGGACCTGACTCCCTTTCTCCACGCAGCAGGGCCCGGTTCTCTTCGGCGTCCGAGTCCCGTGGAGGTCTCTGCTTACCCAGCCTCATCAGGCTCTTAACACTCTTCAGCGTCGAGCTGCTGCAACAGACGGGCACACTAATCAATCTACCTATATCTACTGCGAATGCTGTTTGTTTTCGAGTCATTCGTTATAAAACTTACAGTCACGTACGTTCTACACATATATAAACAAACAAATGAATAATCTATACTAATAATAAATCTGTAGCCGAAATTTTTCTGGTAATTTTCGATTTTCCAAAAATAATTAGTCCTAACATATATAATTAACCACCCTGAAACCGAAAATCGCTTTGTTGAAATTTTTGTTTGTATGTCTGTCTGTCTGTCTGTCTATCTGTCTGCCTGTATGTTTGTTACCTTTTTCACGCGATAATGGCTGAACGGATTTCGATGAAAATTGGAATATAAATTAAGTTCGTTGTAACTTAGATTTTAGGCTATATGGCATTCAAAATACATTATTTAAATGGGGGATTATAAGGGGGTCTGAATTAAATAAATCGAAATATCTCACTTATTACTGATTTTTGTGAAAAATGTTACATAACAAAAGTTTCTTTAAAAATAATTGGCGATAAGTTTTATTCCTTGAAACATTTTGATAGGACTGATATTTAATGAGATAAATGAGTTTTAAAATTAAAATAACTGCCATCTAAGGCTGTGTAATGAATTAAAAAACAAATGACTTCGTCTATAAGGGGCCTTGGACAGCAACAATCGAAAGCTATGAAAGATAGCCTACAGAGAATGTTTCTGTGTTTGTATGAAGTAATATCGGAAGCTAAATTAACCGATTTGTATAATTAATTATTATTTCACCATTGGAAAGTGTAGTTTCTCTAGATGGACATAATTCTATAATGTTATTAAAGTAACTTCTGATTATAATATAATATAATATATAATATAATATAATATAATATAATATAATATAATATAATATAATATAATATAATATAATATAATTTAAGTTATTTGAAGGGTTCAGAACCATAGTGGGCCAAGCGCCATTTACTGAATACGAAGAAAACAAGGGTTAAAATTAATTTATTACCATAATTCAATGGAAGCCTATAACAAGTAAAATAAAATATACACATTAAACCTAAATGATGTCAATCTTCATTGAACTATGGTTGCATGTAATAAAAATTAAGAAACATGTTAAAGGAATTGTCATTGCACCAAATGAGTGTCTCTGGACCAAAATGATCGCATTTTAATTATTTGGATGCAATTTAAATTAAGTAACATATTAAACGATTTATCCTTCTATCAAACACGAATGTTCCCTGGATCAAATGTCCTATTTTAATTATGTAATTACTTTATATTTATTTCTAACGGGTGCAGCGGAGCGCACGGGTACGGCTAGTAAATAATAATATTAACAGCCCATGGACAAGGCATGTAACACGTATGGGCGAATCCAGAAATGCATATAGAGTGTTAGTGAGGAGGCCTGAGAGAAAAAGACTTTTGGGGAAGCCGAGACGTAGATGGGAGGATAATATTAAAATGAATTTGAAGGAGGTGGGATATGATGATTAGGGCCGTGACATCGGTATAAGCTATTTGTATTAGATTGAAGGTGAACACATGACGCCGGACAGAATGTAGTCGACGTGTTTCAAGTACAGGCAGCGGAAGCGAATTTGACACACACGTGTTTTGTATACGATTATTGCGTATTATAAAATCAAGGCAATACAATCATTGAATAATAAGGGTTAATATCGGAAAAGTCTAAAATGCTGGTGAGGTTGAGAATAATTGTTGGAAATCGTACTTAAATTGTCACAAATGTGGTAAAACATGAGTCTGAAAAGATGTTTTTTTTTTTTTAAATATTTAGAATTTTGGATTACAGTTTTAGAATGCCGATAACGTATATGCCGTACAATTTTGCTTTCCCTATATTTAACTGTTACATTAATTTAGTTATCACATCTATTCCGTGCCTTACTTTCCTTGCATGTTGTTTGCCTGGTTTCGGTTCCTGCTGCAATAAACAACATTCATTTTCGAAGTTTCAAAGTAAAATGACCGCCGAATGTAGAATAGAATAACCTTGTATGCGGAAAAACTGCGTTCAACATTGGCTGAAACTAAGGGCGCATATGTAAAATATTTCACATCATCCATTTCTACATCAAGTTGATAACAATCGCACTTGTCATCTGACAAAACTCTTGCAATTTTGTATAATGAATTGAATTTTTGTATTACTGTGTTCATTTTCGCACACACCTTTTTGCTTATATCATCTTGCAGATCATTCACTTTTGAGATGAGATTATTTACTATGGAAATTTTCTCCACCAATTTCACACCAGTCTTTTCAAGACATTCGATTGTAGAGGGGATAAATCCAAAATTAGATGAAATATATTGACACTGTTTTTTAATATTTGGGTCACCAAGAAGAGTTTGGGAATTAATTGTGGAAGCTGCATCGTTTCCGTCAAACATCTGTATGACTCCTTTTAACCTTATATCCAATGATTGTATTGTCTTGATTTTATAATACGCAATAATTGTATCAAAACACGGAAAGTGCTTGCTTAGGCGTGTGTCAAATCCGCTTCCGTTGCTTGTACTTGAAAGACATGTTCACCTTCAATCGACCTGAAACTAATACAAATATACCGATGTCACGGTCTTAATGATGACAGAGACTGGATTAATCTTGCACAGGATAGGGACCGATGACGGACTTATGTGAGGGCGGCAATGAACCTGCGGGTTCCTTAAAAGCCATTTGTAAGTAAGTAAGTATGTAAGTAAGTAAGTATTATTTTATAAATAAATGTTCTTTTAGAGTTTTAGATAAGTGTGTGTATTTTAGCATGTTAAGAGTTTATAAACATGGACTTTAAAATAATAAAAAGTAACAGAGGAGAAAACATGGAAGTATACAATGAAACGTAGGTACCATGAAAATATTTCATCATATTATGTAATAAATAAAAAAAATCATACAACATTGAAAAGAAAGGCAACATATGTACATTTCAATTACGACAGAGTTGGCTTAGGAAAATTAAAGGAAACAGTATATCAAACCAGGAGCTCCTAAATAAAACATCTGAAACTCCAAAGCGGTTGAAAACTTCATTTTTTTTTATTTATCACAAGATGTTTTTGGAGAACTAATAACAAAGGACACTCCTGTTAGTGAATGTTTTGAATTTTCTCATTAATTATATTCTGGAAAATTATATCAATCTTTCTCCGTTAATAATGAGTTGAAGCACCACAATTTCGAACTGTATGAACTGCAGATGCGGCAGAATGTTACCAGAATAGACTGAAGCATGAATTTTTTTAAGACATATCCACCTATCTTCATAGTCATAGATGTATTAAAATAAAAACATAGACTACATTGAGGTATTAAAAATGTGAGAAATATAAAAGACAGTAAAAAAGCGGAATGGACAAACACATAAGAAACTATTCTTCTTGAATCAGTTTGAACTTCGAATGGGATAACCCTCATACAATACTTGAGGAACATGGGATACCAAGAATAAGTGAGCACAGATTTAAATTTTCATTGCAGTGGTGCCATGCGACGAAATGAAAAATATTTATGTGCTAACATAAAAAAAAAACAAACAAATTAAATTGCTACAAAATAACCGATGGCCATATTTCTTTTACTATACTTTTAAGCAGAACACAGTGTATTACAACCTTTTGCGTTTCTTAGCTAGTTCCTTGAGTTCATAATTTTCATTCACATAAATTTTCTCATGTAGTATGTATGTTCATCAGAGTCAGTGGATTAAGGTACTCCACCCCTGCGCTGTTCCTAAGATAGGCCTATTTTTCTCTTGGTGATAAACTGACCTTTCAGAAGTACGAGTAATTACAGGGACAGTTTCCATTATTGTGAACAAGCTGTGTATTTTATTGGAAGTAAGTCACTGTTATAATGATGCAGAGCTCCAATAGCAATTTTTTTTCTGGGGGGGGGTTACCCCTAAAATCCCCTCCGTCGCTGGGCCAGTGGCATATACATGATTATAAAATAAAATACACTACAATATTAAAAATGTACATATTATATTTTATTATTTTAATTCGTATATAGACGTTTCATGCAAACACCTCTAATGTTTGCACATACCTGAGCACGACGTACACACGACTGACGAATTCGCTCAAACAGCACGTTGTCATCACGGATCAACTGGCATGCATTTTGAACACGTTGCAGTAGCTCCTCTGCGTCATTCAGTGGTGTTACATAGATGACAGTCTTCAAATGATCCCAAAAATAAAAATCTAATGGGGTGAAGTCAGGTGATCTGTGTGGCCAATTCACTGGTCCACCGTGTCCACTTCATTGCTCTTGGAATTTTTAATTGAGATGCTCGCAGACAATAAAGGAGAAGTGCGCTGGTGCGCTATCGTGCATAAGCCACATTTCCCTTCTTACATTTAGGGGTACGTCCTCGAGCAAAATTGGCAAGTCCGTTCTTAAGATTTGGTAGCACATGTGGGGCAATGATCCTGTCACCAAGAATTCCGGCCCAGACATTAATGTTAAATCTGTGCTGAAGAGAATAGCTTAAGGATCGATGGTCGCCCAGACATGCTCGTTATGAAAGTTAAATACACCTTCCCTTGTGAATTCTGCATCATATATAAATAACAATTTTGTAATGAATGCAGGATCAACGTCCAATTGTCGTAAAAACCATTGGCAGTACCATAAACGAGTAGAATGGTCAGGTGGAATGAATTATTACATTGACTGGTAGTGGTAAGGAAAATATCGTTCGCGTCGTAGAATTCGACTAACAGAATTTTGATATGTGTTCACTATAGCAGCAATCCTCCTGGTGGTAGTACTTGGATTTTCTTTCACGGCTTCAAGGACTCCTTCTTCCACATGTAGTCTCCTTGGTCGATCAACCACATGACGTCTGGACAGCGATCCTGTCTTGCGGGAACGTCGAATATGGGTGCGGATGGGAAACGTCTATTCAGAAACTTCTCCGCGTATCTACGACGTGCAGCATCTGCATTGCATAGAATTTCACCGTATGTTAGATGAATGTCCATGGATGGGCAACTCGTGCTCACAAAGTGCTAAAAACCTTGAAAGAGAGAAAGACGGACGGAGCCAGCCGCAGCAGTTACAAGTTGTTTGTAGTTTTGTTGCAAAAACAGTTCATTACCACTGTGAGCTCTGGCGGCTCATGCAGGTGGTCGTGACATCTACTCCATGATTTGAATTTCAGAACGACGCATGGTACAATAATTATAGTAATTTTAGGCAGACTGTACCTAAACACACATAACAAAATTATATTATTTCCTAGCTTTGTAAATTAGTTTAGTACTGGAAACACAAACTGAATACAACCTTTTCAAGATACAACATAGCTGCAACACGTATTTATTATTACACTATTTGTTAATATTTCTTATTATATATCTTATTTGAAATATAGAACGCGAGAATTTACAAGTCTTTGTACTTTAAAGAGTAGTCCTCTCTTCTCAGAAAGGTAATAGTCTGTATTCGCAAACAATCACAAATTTAAGGAAGTATTTTTTACATGTCACGGCAGATGAAATAAACTTAGGCTACTTCTAAGCTCTTTCTGTACATTGAGAGCTCTTACACTTTTTTCTTGTATTAAACTCTGTCTCAAGCACACAGTAGGCCTATATATGGAAGCAAAGAGTATATTTGGAAATTCTGACTTAGGCAGCGTTACGAACAGTTCGATTCCTGATTTCGCTGGAATCTGAGTGGCGTGCCGTACTATAGATTTATCAATTGAAGCTATAAACTTTCAGGATCTTCTATCGGCTGTAAGCAAAAAGGATTTCAGAAAAATCTCGATTCTTTGTGAATTGTCACTGTTTCTCCAAACTTAACAGTGAATTCTGCTGTAGGTCTTGAAGTAGGGTCTTATATTTGATAAGAAAATTTTCTTATCACTCTTCAAGATAGTTTATAGTAAAAGAAAGTGAAGTTGTCTATGTTCTACATGATACTGCCACATTTCAAATTTATTCATAAATGCTGTTAGCTAGTCGATCATATGTTGTACAATTCTGTAACTCGCACGCACAACGTGCTACCGATATTTGATATCAGTCTCACCTTCTAAAGCAGATCTAAACAGTATTTCTTTACTAAAACCGTCACTGTGTTTATTTGTAACATAAAATGTCATGCGTAAGAAAATGTAATAGAACATAATACAAGCTTCCCTCCCTTCTTAATAAAAAGAATTTTCCTCTTTCGACTCATTACCAAAGGGAAATGATCTGGGGATTATATTGTTTTTCACTTAAAACGAGCCGCCACTTACTGACACTAAAGTATACCCGCATTTATATTTAAAATAGAATAGGGTATTTCAAGAAAGGCCCAACTGACACATTTTTAATTTTATCCTGGTTTTGTGTTCATAATATGGAAAGTACGACCCAACATTATATTCAGAACACTACACAAATGGCGCCTAAAAATACCAGATATTTAAAAAAAGGACCCCATTATCGTAATACGACCGTTATTTAACTATTTGGTTTACTAATGGGATCGTTCTTGAATTATTGTAACGAGTACCATACTTTGGCTGTTGAAGTGGTTTCAATGCTTTATCATTATATAGGAAATAGCATACCTCAAAGAGTAAAATGATTGCATGTTTTCACTGATGGTAGTCGAGAGCAAAATCAAAATGTAACAATGTTGAGATTTTGGCGGTCACTTGAAATAAATTTAATTAGAGTTTCACAGAAGTTCTTCACCATTTCCCTGAAACGGGGACATAGTTACAAGCTTTGTGATAGGCACTTTGGCATGACTGAGAGAAAACAAAGGAAAATAGAAAGAGTTGAAACTTTTGAAGAGTGGAATAGTTTGATGGAAGAGAGTGGGAAGGGAGCACTTACATACTATTATAAACAAAAGTTCCAGTGTGAAAGTAAGAACTTCATGATAAGTACAAACTTTTTAAGTTTAGTGTAAAACGCAAAACTACAATGAAGGCACATATGACGTTGAATGCATTCATCACTGATGATTTTAAGATGGTAAAACAAAACATACAAATCGTAAGTATGCCCACAGAACCTGTTTAGTACAGCGCTGGCCTTCTATGCCCGAGGTTGCGGGTTCGATCCCGGGCCAGGTCGATGGCATTTAAGTGTGCTTAAATGCGACAGGCTCACGTCAGTAGATTTACTGGCATGTAAAAGAACTCCTGCGGGACAAAATTCCGGCACACCGGCGACACTGATATAACCTCGGCAGTTGCGAGCGTCATTAAATAAAACATAACATTTAGAACCTGTTTATGTAAGTGAATTACCTGTAAAAGCTCTAAAACTGGGGGATGTTTTTTGAACCTTACTACTTAATATTTATGCACTGACCCATAACAGTGGGTCTGACATTGAATATGATTCATTCATTCATAGTGTTCTGCCTAAGAGCAGGTCTTTCACTGCAAATCCAGCATTCTCTAGTCTTTTCTATTTCTGCCTTCATCTTAGTCTCCGCATCTGATCCATATATTATAAGGTCCTATATATATTTATTGTTGAATTTCTCATCTCAAAACTTTATAATGAAACTGTTAAAGCAGGTATTTTGTGTTAAGTTTGAGAAAGTAATTTTTTTTTTCAGTATAAGATAGGTAAAAAACGACCATACTACAACTTTCAATTGTCTGCAGAAAAAGTGGTAATTTCTAATAAAGTGCAATTTTTGTGAAAATGTGTGTGTGTGTGTGTGTGTGTGTGTGTGTGTATATATATATATATATATATATATATATATATATATATATATATATATATATATATATATATATATATATATATATACTCTTTCCCGTACAAGTTTCACACATTACGATTTCATTGTAGTTTGGAAAAAAACAGTTTTGTCTCTCCTGAAAAAGATAGTTTTTCTGAAGTTAGGCCCTTCTTGAAATACCCTATTCAATTATCTTATTCTATTTACCTGATTACAAGGATGATTAATTATTACATACGTTTATAAATTGTGGTGTTTCTTTTTTAATTCTCTCGCCCAAGTCATATTTTTCAATTTCAGTAACAAACAGGGTAGACAGACTTGCTTAGCTTGTTATTCTAATTAAATTATATAGAATTTCAACATTAATTAAAATATTGACGAGGGGGGAGTGCTCTGTCAAATGTTTGTAAGGGGAGGCACAATTTCTATGGGCGGCCCTGCTCTCACTCTTCTTCTTTCTTTATCTTTCTCGTTTTCACTATCTCCTTCTTTAATTTTCTTCCTTTGTTGATTATTCCCTCCGTTTTTGTTCTTTTCCCATTCGTCTTTCATTTCCTTTTATCCTTCTTCCTTTGCCGTTTTATCTTGCGATGTGTCAATCAAGTCTCAATCAATATCCTCTACTTCTACTTAGTTACATAACACAGCTGAGGGGCGTGTACTCAGATCGGATGACACTTGACCTTCAGGTTGGTCTGAGAATCCGCAGCTGGTTGTCTCAACACAGTTAAGCAATCACCGTCACTCAAGTGGCCATGCACTTCAATGAGCGAATACACACAAAAATATTATAAGTAAATAAATGCATACGTAATATATATGTATATATATATATATATATATATGTAAATGCATAGACATTAATAAGAAAATAAAGGAAATAAACATACAGATAACATTATGAATCGAGCGGGCTAGCGGGCAGAGGGCTGGCCTTGCATTCGTGAGATCCGGTCCGGGGTTCGATCCCAGCGGCTGGCAATCCTAACTGAGGTTTTTCATGGTTTCCTCAGTTATTTCCAGGCAAATGCCGGGATTGTACTTCTTGAAAGTCCGGCCATGGACGGCGATCCTTGCCTTAATCCTTTCATATGTGTGAGTGAATGCTGTGTAATGTTTTAAATATTTGTGTTGTATCGGAGGTTGCCCTGGCATTGAGCTAGGGTTACCATCCGTCCGGCAAAAGGAGGATATGTCTTCTTTTTTAATTATTTTATCCTGTTCGGCAGAAAATTAAAAAAAAAAATTTGAAATGTCTGGCATTTCGCATTTCAACTAGAATTAATATGAATATTGAACAATGTGCGATATTATGCATAGAATATTTAAACAAATGGTGGAAACCTATGAAAGAATTTAACTGCTTTCGATGGTTGAAGCTGGACCACATAAAAAAACATAAAATATGATGAACTATTGATATGCATTGAATTCTTACACTTTAAAAATGTCACTATTCATGATCCTAAGCTATTTTATCAATTTTATTCTGCAATAGTTCTGCGAGCACTGAAACTTTCTCAGAACTATTAAAAATATGTCAATTCTATTTATTTATCCCAAGTCACAATGGAAGTGCTTACAGAGTATTTTCCTTAATACCTGCTCAATGGACAAAAGAACCAAATTGCATGCTAATGGAGACAGATGTATCATCATAGTGAAATATAATTTCAAAGACATGTCCTGTGAACAATTCCATAGTTATTTGTTACAAGATAGAAGTTTGTCTCTTCAGGCTCCTGTGTACAAAGTGGGCTCCACAGATAAGTAGGGTACAGATGTAATATTGATCCAGAAACTAGTGAGAAAAATAACTAAGGTGAGTCATTGTTTTTATCTTTAATTTTGTTCATACCAATTTTTAAAAAGTCCTCCTTTTTTCAGCCATGCCCTCTTATTTTAGATTCCATGTCCTCCTATAGAATTTCTTCTCATGGTAACTCTACATTGAGCTGATCCCTCATCTGGGGAGGCCCTCCATGTCCTTG
The DNA here is from genome assembly GCF_040183065.1 of Periplaneta americana. Classification (NCBI taxonomy): domain Eukaryota; kingdom Metazoa; phylum Arthropoda; class Insecta; order Blattodea; family Blattidae; genus Periplaneta; species Periplaneta americana. The sequence continues at coordinate 82,463,973 of NC_091130.1, read as the reverse complement.
TGTGGTCAAAAAAGTATGTATGTGATCCAATAGGTTAATTCCTCTCCCGACAGGTCGCGGCCCTGTAAGGCCCGTGTGGCGTGGGTCGTGTAAATGAACCTAAAAGGGAGAGGTTAAACTAAGGTAAAGAAAGAAAGAAAGAAAGAAAGAAAGAAAGAAAGAAAGAAAGAAAGAAAGAAAGAAAGAAAGAAAGAAAGAAAGAAAGAACACATTATGGAGGGATGGGAGGGAAAATCCAAAAGATGGCTAGCGTTTTCGTAAGCATTATTACGAGTTACAATAAATATATACAGTAAATGATATTGGAAATGATTACAATACACATTATAACTTACTCATGAGTTAATTACATATATCTACAACTAAAGTGTGTCTCGCGAGTCGATAGCCATACCTTATGGCTACAGCCACAAAGAAAGAGGCATGTTTATCACCTATTTGTTGGGTAGTCGCCTGTGTGATCACTAGACTTCGAAGTTAAGGCACATAAACTCTGAAGTTATGTGGACACAGAATAAAGCAGTGTTTATAGAGCAGTTGGCAAGGAAGTCCTCTCCCATCATATACACACCGTATCAGTTGTATAGTTTGCAATATAGGAAGAATAAATAAATAGATAAATAAATAAATAGATAAATAAAAATAAATAGATAGATAAATAGATAGATAAATAAATAAATAAATAGATAAATAAATAGATAAATAAATAAATAAATAGATAAATAAATAAATAGATAAATAAATAAATAAATAGATAAATAAAAATAAATAGATAAATAAATAAATAGATAAATAAATAAATAGATAAATAAATAAATAAATAGATAAATAAATAAATAAATAAATAGATAAATAAATAAACAGATAAATAATAGATAAATAAAAATAGATACAGACACATAAATAAATAAATAAATAAATAAATAAATAAATAAATAAATAAATAAATAAATAAATAAATAAATAAATAAATAAATAAATAAATAAATAAATAAATAAATAAATAAATAAATAAATAAGTAAATAGATAAATAAATAGATAAATAAATAGATAGATAAATAGATAGATAGATAGATAAATAGATAAATAGATACATAGATAAATAGATAAATAAATAAGCTTTCGCCTGAAGAATAAACGTAAAATCACGTTCGTCAGACTACAATTTGTTACCGTCTCTCAGAGTAGAAACATAACATTTTCTTAGACCTATAAAGAGTTATACAGATCAGTACTGTTTAAAAAGGTAATTTTTAACAATGTATTACTATTATTATTATTATTGTTATTATTATTATTATTATTATTATTATTATTATTATTATTATTATTATTATTATTATTATTATTATTATTAGAGATACAACATTTGTAATAAAAATAAACTACATAAATAAAGCAAATGTAAGATATAAATCACAGAAGTAAACTTTACTTAAAACCATAACATTACTATAAAAAGACACAACATTTAGGTAAACATTCAGAGAACAATATTATGTTCTATTTGCTATATAGTAAGTCTAACTATATTGTGAGTAAAACTTGTATTCGGAGGGAAAACTGAGCATGTGGTATATATTTAAATAAATTATTACGAAGAAAGAATGATAATACTGTATTTAATACTATATTTAAAATGAATTATACCCAAATATTGTATTTAATAAGAATTTAATACGGCTAAGAAGTCAAAATTAAAGCTTTGTAGGTTAACTTTGATAATAAAATATAGACGCCTAGTAGCCAGTCATTCCTTGCTTCCTTCTTCAACAGTGCTAATATGCTCTTTCAAAATTCACTATAAAACACTTCTTACGAAAAATACTTCTTTGAAATATGATTTTCTATATCTACCATCATGATGGAAGCATAACGTTAATCTTTCAAAAGTTAAGTTTTTCTTTAAGCCTAACTTATCTGGTTTATTACGTGTATTTGTAAATAATAACAATAAATAAATCCGATTTATTCTATAGATAGTATTTATGTTTAAGGAAGTTTTTGGTTTATTTATTATTTTTATTTTATTGGTTATTGTATTTGAAAGGACAAATTACCTATAAAACGAATATCTTGAGAATCCCTCATAATTTTATCAGTACCAGAACGCTTTTATGCTGCTCATTGCGAAGATTCCAAAGTGCCTCTCATTTGAGAACAGTCCATACTTCATCCGTATTATTATTATTATTATTATTATTATTATTATTATTATTATTATTATTATTATTATTATTATATTATTATTATTATTATTATTATTATTATTAAAATCACATAAAAATAATAAACTAGCAGCCTACGTGAAAAATACTCTTACTGTTAGCTGCCTGGTGGCACCTAGAGAAAACAGATGGGTTCTTCCGCTTCATTAGTTGCTAGGCGACACGTCAAGTTGCAGACCACGCTGTGCGACCGGTCTCGTTTGCTTGGATTACTGATCCAGGCGACTACCCAACCAGCGGGAGATAAGGAAATCTCTTCGGTGTGGCCGTAGCCCAAGGATGTGTTGGTGAGGTCATTTTAAGTCGAAAATTCCGTATGAAAATATATCCGAAACTCAATCATAACGGAGTTACGGTTAAATTTGGCGAGGTGTAAATACCTGTACCGGATATTTCAAAATTAATTTTATTTTATTTTAGTAGGTTATTTTACGACGCTTTATCAACAGCTTAGGTTATTTAGCGTCTGAATGAGATGAAGGTGATAATGCCAGTGAAATGAGTCCGGGGTCCAACACCGAAAGTTACCCACCATTTGCTCATATTGGGTTGAGGGAAAACCCCGGAGAAAATCTCAAGCAGGTAACTTCCCCGACCGGGAATCGAACCCGGGCCACCTGGTTTCGCGGCTACACACGCTAACCGTTACTCCACAGGCGTGGACTTCAAAATGAATATCGGGGTTTTAATGCTTTGTAGTATTTATTACATTTAACGTACAATTATAAATAATACACGAAATGAAAGAGCAATTCAAACAGTTTTGCTACAAGAACTCAGTGTGAGCACTATTCGTCACACGGCACACATCTAGTCGATAAGCAAGTTCTTCCCAAATCTTGATCAGTGTGTCTGGAGTAATTGTTGCAAGAACTGCTTCAATCTACGCATGAAAGAGTCTCTCACTCGTTCAACGCGCTTTCTAACGGCAGACAGAGAAAATAGTGCATGCGCATGCGTGCGTACAAAATTGTTTGAGTTACTCTTTCATGTATTATTTATAATTGTACGTTAAATGTAATAAATACTACATATTCATTTTGAAACACGGTGTATAATTATTACTGTTGTTACTATGGTTACTACGTTTATGTTTCAGTGAAAATAGCTACGATTACAAGTGAGAAATATGCCGATATTTGCGTTATTTATGGATATTAAGAATGTCGAGAATTCACCCTTCATGGTCACTTTACAGTCCTATGCAATCAACGGAACCCATTTCCAATGAAGATTTTCGGCGAACATTTAGTGTGACATTCTTGACGACTAACTCATCGGACCATTTATAACGCAACGACGTTCAGCACCCGAATACTGCCTCTAATTTTTTACACAACGAACTATCAAGATTACTAGAAGTTCTCTTTCAGAATAGAAGGTAGATGTAGATATAGGCTGGCGCATCTTCTCGTTTTAGCATGCAAGTTACTGTATTTCTTAGTCACAATTATCACAGTCGTTGAATTGGAAGAGAGGGGCGCAGTCGCTTGGCCACCGAGATCTCCCAGTCCTAACCTCCTTGATATTATCTGATAAAGAGCCTAGTGTGTGCAGAAAAGTCGTATACTAGAGATGAACTTATTAATATGATTCTGGATGCCGCTGTATGCATTCGTGGTAACCGTCATACTCTTCGGAGAGTTACTTCCTGAATTATTGTGTCAAGAGCAAGAATGTGTATAGGCCTACAGGTAGCAGGAAGTTATTTGAATAACTTTCAAGTTGAAATGTTTAATGTTAAGTGTCATAGAAATGAATATTACAATAATTTGTTTTTTATGTTGATGAAATTAAAACGTCCATGTTACGTAACGAGTGAATTTCTAACACAATATGTTCATATACCATTCTCAATTTATACACGCCCGGATGGCTCACGCGGTAGGGGCACGGCATGTCTCTATCGCTTGGTCCGAAGGGTTGTGGGTTCGAGTCCTGCCTCGGGCATGGGTGTTGTGTTTGTATTAGTGTAAGTAAAACAAAGGAAACAAATGAAAAACGAAAACAGAAAACAAAGATAACTTTGGTAAACGGCCTCTGGCCGGTCTATTAAAAAAAATTACACACTTGACCTACGATCATCGAGTCACTTTAACTTAAATCGTACAATTTCATGTTGTAGTTTGCCGATAAGCTATTAATGTTTGACTATAATTATTTGTATACAATACCGCCTTTGCTTATCACAAAAGTAAATTTCCCCCCCTCCACTTCCGGTATTAGATAACGTAACTTAAAATACTGTGAGCGAGCCCATCACTTTAGTATCAGCCTAGCATCAACACATGTCAAACCGTAAGTCAATTTTCTTTCATAATAGTCATTACCCCAAGCAGTTTCAACCAAAATTAATACAATACCAGCTAAATTTCAAATCAATTTATTAATATTTATTCACATTGTTACAGACACGCCAGGCTGTACTAAACTTATGGACCTGACAACTTCCATATTGTATCAGTAATATATCTATGATTTACATCAATTTTATCAACCACAATTGGATGAAACGTCTTAACAACATACATTTTAACAAAATATAGACATGTTAGTGACAAAACGACACTGTGCTTTAGTCCGATGTCAAACATCAAGATCAACAGAAACTGCCCTATTCAACGAACTTTAAATCGGCAAATACAGCCAACATATGTTCAAAGTGGTTTTAAACTTTTTAAAGTGTTTTTACAAAGTGTTCACATTTCCATGACTACGTTTATAGTGGTTACAATTCTTAAATAGTTTTATTTTTATATACTTTAGATCATATCACATGACCTGTAGTGATTTTAACCTAACATAGCATGTATATCATAGATCACCTTAAGTTAAGTCCAAGCAACCACACTAATATGACCCGAAAATCATCACATTAAGTTCCATCTAATAGGACAAGATTTTCATTATAAACATTAATCACACACTTCACATCTGAAGATGATACACAAGTATCGAAAACGTTAATGAAAATTTACTTTTATGATAAGCAAAGGCGGTATTGTATACAAATAATTATAGTCAAACATTAAATCGTACAATTTACAAATAAAATCATGTCTTAATTTGAGAATATAGACAATGTCTTCTGTGTGTAGGTAATCGACAAAACGAAGCTCAATATTTTTTGTGTATATTAAATGATTCATTCGGATCAAATGGCTACGCAGTTTAAGGCGCGCTTCCCATATGCGCGGCCCGAAGGTTCGTGGGTTCGGATCCCGCCTCGGACATTAGTGGATGTCCCAGTTACAGTTGGAACCACCGATTCTGGCGAATGACATTGCTGACAGTGCCAGTTGACGAGCTATTTGTTGTCCTTCATGAATTATTTGGCGATAACGTTTTCCTCCGCTAGTATCATTGTTATGAAACATACAAATGGACCACAGTACAGTTCGAGTGGATAATCTGTAGCGTGCCGCAAGCGACTCGTTTATAATGATTTTACAGTACGTCTCCCAGTATGTGTAATATTTGTTTAGTTTTTGGAGGTGACTGTCTAGAGTCCAATATTGAGAGGACAAAAAGAAAGGAGGGAGCACTCCAAGTTAATATGCTTGATATCGGTGCGACGGATATGACGTCAAATTGCACCTTCTATGCCCCATAATCCTCCGCGAAATACCGCCAATCGCCAAATATTCAATTGCTACTATCGGTTTCGGTCACACGTAAATGGTTTAGAATGGATATGGAGGTAACAGAAGTATTAGCAGATTATTGTATCAATGTAAATTTCACTGTATATTTATTAAAAGTATTATGGTTGTGACATGGACTAAACATTTCATTTCCACATTCTTTATTTTATCAAGAAGAATGTTGGCACTCCTTCACATGTCAAAGCATAAGGGGACATATCAATGGACATATTCTACAGTTGAGCCGAGCAGAATATTAACTTATTTAAAAAAGTAACACTTGCTGAACTTGGCTACACTTTTGAAATATTCACAACATGAACCAATTTGTAATTGTAATAATATGAACAAAACAGGTGATAAACACACCGGAAAAAGAGATGAACTATGGGTAATTTGACGGCCATACTAGTACACCTTTTTAGTTCCACCGTTTCAATCTTATGGCCCAGGGTTGGTCCAATAGAATACTCGGGCGTGCATGTTTACTCTTATGTCCTACCCATTCCAGCTGCGACAGAGATAACAACCGATTTTGCAGCGGTGAGTAACTCGCTCTCAAGTTCACATTAACAAAGTCCATCTGCCGAAATCGCTGGCGCTCACTATAACGCTCTCTCCTCTGTGTGTGTCTGTGAAGACCCGAACACTCTGTTGACTCCTCTATTAGAGGAGGCTTAATGTGTCGGTTTCTAGTGTGTGTGATCTACAGAATCGTTCCCTCCCCCTACAGGCTTTGGTGTATAAGTCCTACGACGGACAGACAGATGGATAGATGCATTGATGGATGGATGGGCGGGCAGGCAGGCAGATAGATAGGTGAGTAGAGAACAAATAAATAAATAAATAAATAAATAAATAAATAAATAAATAAATAAATAAAGTCAATTCGTGCACTCCTTCCGAATAATACTTGAAGGAAGTGAACTACATATAAATAATGTCATTCACAACGTGATAAAGGAACTGTATTCAGGAACACATAAAACTTATAATAAGGAGCTATGTGCCATCTCCGTGACATTAATTTTTATTAAAACACTCGTACTGTACTCATATAACCTTCCATTATAGGTCAGAAAGTGTGTCAGGGTCATTCGGACATTTAACTTTACCGTTTTGCACGGATACAGTGACATGCCTTTTGTATCGTAAAACCCACTTCTTTAAATTTCAGTTGATTGTAAGATGCACCGAATTTACACGTGTAGAGAAACTGTAGTGCACGTAAGAGCTTTTCTACCAGAAAGCCACAAAAAGAAAGGAAGTATATTGACTCAAGACGTAAATGGAGAAATATAGATGTTACAAAGCAACCTTGGCAGTGTCCAGCCACGTGTCCGCTGAACAGGGTGCGATATATCTCAAACTGGGTGCGAACGTGACCAGGATCACGATCTCCCAACATTGCACACTTCGGAAGTGGAGCACGCATTGGTTACACGTGAAGTATATAGTGTCAGGAGGTGTGGATAAAACCGTTAAAAAGTTTGTGAATCTCTCTCGGTCTATCTCTGTGTGTGTATGAGCACTGCGAAGTCCACACTTTACACTGGAGAATTAAATGAGGTTGACACGGGATTGCGTTAAACTTTTACACAGAGCGTAACAAAGTCAAACAAATGCGTTCCTGGGCATACTGATATGGAAGAAAAGGCGAAACCTGATCAACTCGCGAAAGCAGAATAAGAAAATGTCTTCTGAAAAGTAGAAGCTGTGTGTGGCATAACTTACAAGAAAGTTCAAAACGTTATCTGGGATGGAATATAGAAAAATAATCCATGTCATGAATATGACACAAACTTACCTATTATTTGTTTAACAGTTTGCAAACAATTCAGTTATTTTACTAAGCTACCAATGTTATTATTTTTCGCACTAATATCAAAAAAAAAAAAAAAAAAAAAATTAAATGAAGTAGCATAAAATGTACACTTGGTCAAAATGAAAGTGGCCAGCATCTGAGAGATTAAGTTCGAATCGGGTATTTCCGTGAGCGCTCGGGACAGCCAGGCTTTGTTCAAAAGATTGAGTATATTCTTCTAGAAGTTATAATGAGGAACACAACAAATAATCACTAAAATCTTCCGAAAAAATAATTCATATACGAGATTTAAAACAGATCGTTCAGAGTGTTTAAACGGTGAATATTGTAACACAAACACTATATACTATAAAACAGGTTCTCAAGTGGACTACGACCATTGCTCGTTACAATGCCATTCTGACTGCAGTAAAACTCTTAACGTAGTTTGTAGAGCGATAGCTACGACTTCGTGAGATTGTTCGTGGAGTTACTAAACTTTTGTTTTGTTGCCTTTTAAATGCATCAGTGAAAATATAACAGGTTTTCGTTATTTTTTTTTATCCTAAGAATACTTTTTGCTTTATTACTTTTTTTCGTGTTAATAGAAACTTTTGACGCTGGATGTAAGTAACAATAAAGACGACAATTAGGGGCTTTCATATTAAAATTATGTGTTAATTATTTTATTAATCCCTGCTGCTTTGCACTCTATTGCCTAAGGAACATTCCGTAAATATGTTGACGGTTAAATAAATCAGCAATACATCACATATTCATTATTTGAGGTCTCGCCACCCTCATTGAATATTATCAAGACTACTATGAGGTAGTCAATGTGTATTATCACCTGAGAGGTCCCGGGTTCGATTCCCGGTGTCGGAACGAATTTTTCTCGATTTAAAGGTGATAAATCGGCAATAATTAATTTGCAAGTTATGCTACAGGGAATATGATTATTATACTAATCTAAATCCGTACTCATCATGGCCTAAACGTAGTAATTTTAAACAAGAAGAAAAACCATAATTCTGATGACAAAATATATTCTGATTTCCTGGAATTATAATCACAAATGTTCACCAATCTTGTAATTATCTGCAAGTAACATGTATTAACTTAAGCACAATTATTTGATTATATTACACTAAAAAGAGTTGTAAAAATAAAAGAAAGAACAAAATGAAAAATTCTCTACGTAGATTCCAAGCATGTTGTGGAGGTAGCCCAAATCAGCGCCTTATATTGTGGAGTTAAGTAAAGCGGCCCACGGAGGTTTACGGTAGTGAACTGCGCGCTCACCCGAAGGGACTTAGACAATTTTCACTGCTCAAGAGACCGGCCACTTTAATTTTGACCAAGTGTACATAAACGAGAAGACAAAAATTAATAAATCTGGTAAAATAAATTTTCCAAATAATTAAGATCTAAATCTTTCTTGCTTCATTAAAAAAATAATAGAAAATGTATAAAACATATTTACAAAAATGTAAAATAATTTGTATAAAGTCACTTTGGTTTTCAAAATAATATATCTGCGGAAGGTGCATTTATTAACGTTATTGAAAAAAATAATCAAGAAATTACACATAGAAAACAAATTTTCTTGGATTTGCAGAAAGCTTTTGATACTATTAATCATAAGATACTTCTAAAATTAAATATAATACGAATTAGGAATATTGTTCACAAATTATTTCAATAATATTTAAGTAATAGAACTATGATGACGAAGACTGATGATATTAGTGAAAACAGAAAATATGGATAGGGTAAACTGGGGTCTGTTGGACAGTCGGGCATGTTGGACACTCTGTAATTTAACGTGTTACCTCGCCACTTGTGGGCACCACATTCTGCTAGAAGTCAATGACGGAAGTAGCCCCACTCGTGGCTACTTCCGTCATTGACTTCTAGCGGAATGTGGTGCCCACAAGTGGCGAGGTAACACGTTAAATTACAGAGTGTCCAACATGCCCGACTGTCCAACAGACCCTAGTTTACCCTATTAGAGTTCCACAAAGGACGATTTTAGGAGTTAATTTATTTTTAACATACGTTAACGATTTATTAAATCTAGATTTGAAAAATAGTAATGAGTCCATGTAGATAATTCAGTGGTAATGTAGAGTGGCTATTCCTAATGCTGACATAGGTATAAATATATTTAAAGATTGGCTTGATTTTAATTTTCTTTAGTTAGATGTTTAAAAAAAGTATTAATTTCATTCTCTTTTACATCTAATGTTCAACAATCTTTGAATCATAGTACTTTAAGTTTAGTGATACATAATTTTGTAGTTCTTATATTTTTAATTGAGAATATCTCCCTTTGCAAGAAGCTGCAGTTGTGAAATATCTGGGCGTCGTTAGTGATCAGCATCTGAAATGATGTTCTTGCACTCTTTACCTATGCAGAGGATTACAATTCGCAAATTTGAATACTTTCCGGCCCCGGAACAATTTTTCCCTTGAAATTATTCAAGTCTGCTTCACAAGAGCTTTACCTGAAAACTAGACTTGCATAATTTATAAATCTGTCATTCTTTGTCGTTTTAACCATCACTATTTTACGTGCATTTTATTTAGCTCTTTTTCAGTCCACCATCCAATGTAGCATTATTGCGAGGAGTGGAACTTAAAAAATTTCTTTAGATACCCTAATTTTTTTTTACAGAAAAAGGATAAACAAAATATGCTTGAAAACTTATTTATTACCGGTACTCTCTTAAACTCACCTTTCTGAATTTTGAAGTCTATAAGATGAACAATTAAAACAAATATACAGTATGTACAGTCTTAGAAAAAAGTTTTGTCGCACAGATACTTCGTACGAGGCGCGTCCATAAAGTAACTTTCCCACTCGTCCCACAGTTAGCAAATCATATGTTGCGCGAAGCGACTGCTTGTACGTTATAGAGTAATGTCCTAGCATGCGCCAGCGGAACTTCCCGAGTGCTCTCAGTAGCTTCGTTGCATTGGTTGAAGATGGATGTTCCTATTCCAGCTCCCGACGCGTGGAGTACGGTCAGTGATAAAGTTTTTGAATGCACAGAGCATAGCGCCGTTTGAAATTGATTGTAAACTGTACCAGGTCTATGGGCAAGCACATGGTGCATTGCTGCTGTAGACAATTTTCAGAAGGACGCCAAAATGTGCATGACGAGGAGCGCAGTGGGAGGCCAACCATCATCACAGACGACCTTGTGGACCAACGCACCATCTGCTTGCTCATGGCGTTAGGCCCAGCTGACAGCTGACGATCAATTTCAATCGGCGCTATGCCCTGTGCATTCAAAAACTTTATCACTGGAATAGGAACGTCCGTCTTCAACCAATGCAACGAAGCTACTGAGAGCACTCGGGTAGTTCCGCTAGCGCATGCGCCATGCCAGGACATTACTCTATCACGTACACGCAGTCGTTCCGCTCAAGTTATGGTTTGCTAGCTGTGGGGAGTGGGAAATTTACTTTATGGACAAGCCTCGTGCGTCCCAGAAAGGAGGCATTGCGCATGATCAGACATACAGTGAACATTTGACTCTGAAATCTATTTACTAACTCTGACAATGAACGTAAACAAAAGAAAGATTGCAGTACTCTCCCCGCAGGTAACACAATTTGTGGTGCGCGGCTTACACAGAAAACGATTATTTTCATTTGAAATACCGTGTGTTCAACAAAGATGTTTTGAATTCCAAAGCAGTGTGTGTAAACCAGACATTCATCTTGCATATTCTGAGACACAACTAATGATAGGCCTATAAACGCACTATCATTTTTAACTTTCAGGTCATGCAAATTCGAGACAGATAGTCTGACTGGCGGACAGACAGGATAGACAGATAGGTTAGACAGATTACATAGATAGGCCGTGTCTCAAAACTACATTTTCAGTTGAAGTGAACTACATTGTTGACTAAATATCCGGATGTGACATCAGAAGTTACGATCCAAAGCTACGTAGTGAATAGCAATCAAGTCCGTAGTAGCTAGTAAACGAAAATCCATGTTTGATTGTTGACTTGTATACTAAACAAACATGGATACCTCTGACCTCATTAATAAATGGGTGTTATGAATCTGATGATGCTTTGAGTTCAATGTAGAATAACACGTCAACTTGGAACATTGACATTGTTGGTATCTGCGTTAATTTTTTTAATATTGTAATATTTCAGGCCCTTACCTTTTCCACATTTATTTCGATTAATGATTAGAGATATAGACAAACAAACAGATGGACATGCAGGCAGATAGATCGACAGACAGACAGACAGACGGATAGAGGTAAAAGGTCAGACAGACAGAAAGATGAATGGACGGACGGAGGGACATAGATAGATAGATAGATAGATAGATAGATAGATAGATAGATAGATAGATAGATAGATAGATAGATAGATAGATAGATAGATAGATAGATAGATAGATAGATAGATAGATAGATAGATAGATAGATACATTATATAAAAATTACGACATGTATTTACCCATCTGTTTAACATTCCCTTTTTCAACTTCTTCCCCATTAATTATAATTTTCAATGCCTGTGCAATGTTGGCCACTTGCCACGTGCTTCTATCATTCCACTCGAAGCTTTTTGTATGTAAACTTGCGAAATCAGTGCATTGTCCTGCCACGTACTGCTCAACGGCCAGTTGAGTGGGGGAACAATTCGATACGTCACTTCACGCTGTCACTTGCTGATTACATTAGATAATGGCTCATTGCAACCTGATAACATCCATCAAACTGCACTGTCACGATGTTACACAAAATGCATGAGCAGGATTAAGGGACGACCAATGAACTTCATAGTTTAGCGTTTAGGAGGAAGCAACTCGCTAATCGGAATTCAAATTTGAAACTTTATTGTGATGCACAAAATGGTACTACTGATTTATCGGCTTTTTAAATAATCAGATAAGAAACAAAGTTTGATGACAAGGTCTATTGCTATAAATACACAATTTTTTTTATAAAATTTATTCCTGTTGATTATTTTGTGACAATTTACGACGAGAAGTGGATGTCAGTACACTTTTAATAAACTCTGGTACTTGAAAGTGGCTCTATCAATATCTCATGTCTTATCGACATACGTTCAATCACTCGAAGTATTTTTACGAATTTGAATTATCTATGAAGTAAGTTCATGTAATTTAATAATGTGTTATTATAATGGCAATGACAAATAGTTCTTTAGAAGTACTTATGTGAAATTTGATAAGTACAGTAGATAATACAGGGTCCGGCAGAATGATCTCCCCGGTTTGAATTGACCGTCACACAGGTTTCTTGATAGTTGCGTTTGAGTTGCATATATCTTACCATCATGGCGTGGAGAGGAGAACATCGTTCATTTTTTGAGTATTTTTAAAAGAATGGTGACTGTGATTGCAACGCTGTGGAAATTTCGTACCCATTTTGGAGTGGGTTGGCTCGAAAGAATTCCTGATAAGAAAACCCTACTGATATGGGTGAGAAATATCAGACAAAAGGTTAAACTTTCGAACAGAAGTCGTCCGGTAGATGTCGTAACTTTGGGGCACCCGAGAATATCGCAGCAGTGAGGCATGCTGTTACCACGTTCAGCATTAAAAATGCTCTGATATTGAGAATATCTGATCGGAGTTTGAGACGAATCTTACACCTAGACGTCAAGTTTCATCCCTACAAAGTTATGGTGGTTCAGGAACTTCGGCAACTCGACTGACTCAACCGCCAAGATGCTTGCGAGACCATACTGGAAAATGTTCCAGACGATGCTGTTGTGCTCAGTGATGACTAACAAGCAAACATTCTGATGAGGGCAGATAAAATATGTTATTTTTTTCCACTATGTTAATAATGTCAAAAGAAGTGCTTATACAAATTTTGGCCACTCGACCGCAATTAAGAGGCCGTCCAGAAAGTGATTTTCCCTGGAGCCGTTTACAGAAAAATAGCACAATTGCATGAAAAGACTTATTGAAATATATACAGCAATTGCTCCGTTACTTGTCAACATATCCCCCACTGGAAATAGACATTTGTCATCCCATGGGATCAATTTTTGTATCCTTTTGTCGTAGAAGACAGCCGTCTGGGATCGGAACCAGCGTTTGACAGCCGTCTGCACCTCTCTGTCGATCCCATGATATAAAAAATATCTCAGTTCCGGTGGGGAATATGTTCAAAAATAGCTCAACAATTGCTGTGTCTATTACAGTAAATTTTTCCAATGAAATTGTGTTTTCTTTCTTTTAAACGGCCCTTGGTGAATTTATTTTTACGGCCCTCATAATTTTATCTAGTGGCCAAAATTTGTATAAGCACTTCTTTCGACATTATTAACATGGTGAAAGAAAAAAAAACTTTTTTTATCTGCTCCCATCAGAATGTTTGCTTGTAAACTCATTTTCATTTGTCGGGCTGCATCAACAAAAAAACATTCCATATTGGTCCCCAGAAAACTCTCGAGATATTCATCAGCTACCTCTCCAATCGAGCGTGTTACTGTTTGGTGTGCTGTTGCACAATTTGGAATAATAGAGTCATGCTTTTTTGCGGAAGAAGAACGCACAGTCACTGTTTGAGGAGTGTATAGCTCGTGAGGGCAAACATTTGGACGATATTATCTTTAAAACTAAGTTTTGTCAAAATGGCAAACATTCTACTGTAAGATGGTAAAATAACATTTTGAATAGGATCTATGTTGCTCTTGTTATTTATGTTTCTTATCGGAGAGATCATTCTGCCGGATTCTGTATTATGTAGCTGAGAATTGGCTGTAATGGCTTTAGTCTTTGTAATTTGCAATATACACATTTTTTTAGTAATAATACAGTGAATGTCTACAGTAAAGAGCCGTTTAGTTGGAACAAAATGGCTCGCCACGTCATTTCAACAAAGATATCGCGAGACATAACAAAATTACTGACTCTTCGATTCTCCGATATAACCCTCTGCGATTATTATTATCTGTGGTAAACATTAAAATATAAAGTGTACAGAACAAATTCACACTCCTTAGACGAACTAAAAAATAACATGTTAAGAGATTAATACAGCTTCTCAAAAAGAATTAAGAAAAGAGATTGATAATTTTAGTGCTGTTGATCGATCAATATATTTAGTCGATTAATTATTTGAATTTAATCGATTAGTCGAGTTTTGATCAAGTTGAAAAAATGTTTTAATATACTGTAATACACAATATTGTTAAATTTAACTTGTGTTCGGTAAAATAAGTATTAAATATTAAATGTTGTATATATTGTGTCGTTATATTATAAAACAAATATTTTAATTACTTACTAACATATTTATTATGAGGCTTATAATTTATTGTGTCAATTTCTTCGGGAATTTTTGAGACAAGCCTAAATAACCTAGTTAATACTGCTTCATCCATGATTTTAAACAAGTGAGTGCATTCACATGCTCCGAATTAAGTGACGCTCTACGTTTAGTAACAATGTTTCCTGTATCACTAAACACGAAGAACCCTTTTTTTTTCTGTCAAGCACTTCTCCACGATCTTTCACTTTAAATCCAAACGTTTCACTGAGTTTACCTCTCTTATTCTCATATGACACATTTCACAAACCACAGAAAACTGATTGTTTTTCTTTATCAAACTAAACACACGACCTTCATATATAAACTCAGTATAGAATCTGCAACTGCAAAAGTAGGCCTACAGCGGTCTAAACAGAAGACTGGCCTCTATTGTAATCGACTTACAAGTTTTAGAAAGAGAAGAAGGTAGTTACGCTCTCACTTGCACACAGTACAGACATGGCTAGCTTATAAGGGATTAGGGGGATGAATCCCAGAAAAAATATGTATTTCATGTGCTAGGAAGATGAGCTGACAACAAGGTGGAAGTTTTCTTGGAAAATCATAGAACTTAATAAGGGTTTCGCATTGTTTCAACTTTCAATAGAGGTAGATTAGGACACTGTCCTCATATCTCCATCTCTTTCTGAAGCGTTTGTGCAAAGATTTTCCGTACTCTACCTGGTTTACAGTTAGAAAATAACAGTACTATTGTGCTTTTAAGTAAGCAATTTCCGAGAGATAAATATTGTCGGAATTTTTAGTATGAGTTTGTATTGACAAAATAGTAATTACTATCAACTACAACCGATTCATTTCAATAGACTCGATTATGCGATTAACTATTTTTCATTGATTAATCTTACAACATAAATTGATCGATTAATCGATTAAATCCTACAACACTAACAATTTTCTAAGCAGATGCCAGAAATGAATGGAAAATAAAGGTTGACAATAGCAGCAATTTCTTGCATGACATGGGTGAGTACATAACTTTTTAAAAGTAAAAATAGGTACGACTATAGTATTTTGTTAGACAGTCAGTCTAGTGCCGTTTAACCACGATATCTTGTTGCTGGAATGCAGGGAACATACGATTCGCAGCTCGTGAAATCCATGTCGCGTTCACGTTGCATAGATAATCCGCTCACTCAGTAGAAGACCATTGAGATATTCTCTCTGCAGGGCAGGCAGTACAAGTTCAATAGATTGTTTAACAGTAGTGGTAGTAGTATTAATTACGTCAAGAACGCTTTCACTTATAGAGTTATTCAGTCTCAAAATTCAACGTAGGCGAGATATGGGCGACAATTTTATTTTCTGAAACTCTTCGTTAGAGACAGTACTCTTTTACGTGTCATAAATTTGTAACAATGGACCAACAGCTTTACTTCCCTTCTGGAAGAATCCCCACTAAGGGCATTGCCTCCCTTCAAAATCCATCATTCTCGGTTGAATTTGAACTGACGAACCTCAGATATAGTGGCTATCATTGTATCCGCTAGACCAAAGAGGACGATTTCATTGCTTATAGAAAAACATGAGAGTTTAATATAATTACTGTTTTTACAGAAAACCAAATAAATCCAATAGGAACATTGTATCTATTACTGACCATTGAAACGCTATAAAAATACAGCGTCAAAAGCAAATAATTATGCGAAGTGGATAGAAGTATTATGTTTACAAATGAAACAGCAGTATTGTATTACAGGGACCGTGCAAGTCCATTAAAATTATTGACGATGAATAACGTATATCTGCAAGCCCACAAATGGATGAAAATGAAAAGCTAACAGGGTAAGGCAAAAGCATAAGTGTGTGAACACGCGATAAGTCAGGAACCATTAAAGTTAGAACAATAAACCTTGTGTAAATATAAGGATAAAAAGATAGGTATTTAATTATATGCGATTTGTTTTGTTGTAAATAGAACATTTTATATATGACATGTTCAATACAAGCATTCAACAATTTATGATCACCTGTCAATAGTGCAAATTCTGAATTATAGTAGACAAATCTAAATATATTGAGAATAAAACAGTACGGACTTTCAGACTTTGTGGATTGTACAGGATGTCTGATTTAAACCGTGCATTTTTGTTTAGACAGCCCAAATATCAGTCCAGACTTGTGGGAAGTATTTAATAGTTTCGCAAGCGGAATCAAGGATGTGTATAACGTCCACTGACATCGTCACGTCAATATTACGAATTTTAGTTTTCGTGTGATAATTTATGTTAAACATGGTTGTGTTGTTTATTTACTAACTTAAAATTGTTCAGTCGACACGTTAAAAAAGTGTTAAAATTTATTAAAAAAGACGGTCCGTTTCGACGCAGTGTTGCGTCTTCATCAGTGTCCCAGGAATTCTGCCATTTGCATTCGTCAGTTGTAGGGGTGGGGGTGTGTTTCTCTTATGGTGAGGGGGGTGGTTGTTTGTGTGTTATGTATTATGATATCGAACAATGTGTGTGTACTGAACTGTAATTGTGTATTAAGTATATGTTGTGGGTATGTTATAGTATGTTTATATATTTAGTATTGTTCTAAGATGTTTAACTATGAACTTTTTGGTGTGATGTGTAGAATTTCCATATCTGTTTCCATATTATTGTAGTCATGATTATTGTTGATAATGTGTTCTGCGTAATTGGATGTGATGTAGTTTGGTTATAGTTTCAATATGTTCATTATATCTTGTTTGAAAGGATCTTCCTGTCTGTCCTATGTAAAAATGTGGGCAACTATTGCATTTTAGTTTGTAAACGCCAGTTGAATTATATTTATTTGAATGTTTGATGTGATTATTTATATATTTCTGTGTTGTGTTATTTGTTTTGTTTATTTACTGTATTTTATTTCGGCCTTCCAATGTTTCTTATAGTCACGTTTTTCATTGGATAGTGTTTTACTGAATCATTTGCTCTTCTCATATTATTTATTAATACATAAGTTATCTCCAATACCTCAAATTAATTTCTTTTGTGCCATTCGGAATAAATAACGGACATAATAAGAAGGTAGCTGTAAAGAACAGGGAGCGTAGAGTTTTAACAATACTTATTCATTTATTTAAAGATATTTTGAGTATGTCACTTCAAGCAACACTACCGTAAGAACATCACAACCTGGGTAGACCATGAAAAATGTTGGACTCAGACTATGACATACCAAATGGTCTACGACAGGGGTCGTCAGCACAGAGCACGCTGGGGCTAGCATCTCTCACCCGCTGAAAACGCAGCGCACCATAATGCACTGCGTAGTAGTAGCTGCTAGCGGGTATGCTCTCTATCTCTCCCTGCTGCACGACGGTGTACATGGGACGGCACCGCGTACCCATTGCACATTTCAGCGAGTGGTGACGACCACTGGTCTACGACATACGACATCAGCTATCATTCACTTTTGGTGTCACGAGTTTCAGAGATTCGAACCGTGAATGATTACCGTAGGGAGGATTCAAGCTTTAATACTTATTGCTGTGGAACATTCTGCTTCATAAGATGTTTCATCCATTACATATTTCAGTTTTGAAGTAGTATCAACTAGAACCTTACAGAATCACCCGCTATCGGAGTTCGACATTAAAGAGTACGAAAAGAAGAACCGGGAATCGAACCCTCACAGGACTCGAAATATTCATAGAACCCATTACTCTAGATGAGAGCCATTAACTACATTGAAAGATCCGCATATTAGAAATTAATGTTTCTTCACTCAAACGCATCGTATGAATTAATATACTGTATTAATTGGTCAACCCGTTTATGACTATTATCTTAGCTGTTTTCAATCATTATTGAAACTAAAATACAAGCGCTACAAGTTAGAGAATTTCAAAGACGAAAAGTGTCTACCCACAGTCGTTTTGTACGTGATGCCTAAAACAATTTAACTGCGGCTTGAGTCAGACACTCTGTAAAATTTAATGAAATAATATATTGTATTTTCATTGAAGTTATAAATATAATTATATTTTAAAACATAAATTAGACATTATTGAAAGATATTAGGGAGACAAAGTTACCTTATCATTTCTTATAATTACAGGAGGCTATGCAGGTAAAGCAAAATTTTCGTGTTTAATGAAGACCATACAAATGTGATATAAGTACTTTAGTATAGGGACCCATGCAAGACCAATAATAAGCATTGTGTTTGTAGGAGACTAAGAAAGTCGACTAAAATTACTGTGTTTACAAAGGCCGTGAAAATCTAAATTATTGTGTTTACAGGAGGCCATGCAAGTGCAATAAAATGTACTGTGTTTGCAAGGGACGATGCAAGCCTATTAAAATTATTGTGTTTACAGAAGGCCGTACGAGCCGAATAAATTTATAGTGTTCACAAGACTACATGCAAGTGCAGTAAAAAGTACTGTGTTTGCAGGGGACGATGAAAACCTAATAAAATTATGTTGTTTACAGAAGGCCGTGGAAGCCGAATAAATTTATAGTGTTCACAAGACTACATGCAAGTGCAGTAAAAAGTACTGTGTTTGCAGGGGACGATGAAAACCTAATAAAATTATGTTGTTTACAGAAGCCGTGGAAGCCGAATAAATTTATAGTGTTCACAAGACTACATGCAAGTGCAGTAAAAAGTACTGTGTTTGCAGGGGACGATGAAAACCTAATAAAATTATGTTGTTTACAGAAGGCCGTGGAAGCCGAATAAATTTATAGTGTTCACAAGACTACATGCAAGTGTAGTAAAAAGTACTGTGTTTGCAGGGGACGATGAAAGCTTAATAAAATTATGTTGTTTACAGAAGGCCGTGGAAGCCAAATAAATTTATAATTGGCAGTTATATATATTATATATAAATTTATAATGTTTACAGGACCACATGCAAGTGCAATAAAACGTACTGTGTTTGTAGGGGTCAATAGAAGTCTTATAAAACTATTGTGTTTACATTTATTCGGCCTGCACGGCCTTCTGTATAGTGTTTACAGGACTACATGCAAGTGCGATAAAACGTACTGTGTTTGTAGGGGACAATGAAAGCCTAATAAAATTATTGTGTTTACAGAAGGCCGTGCAAGCCGAATAAATTTATAGTGTTTACAGGACTATATGCAAGTGCAATAAAAAGTACTGTGTTTGTAGGGGACAATGAAAACCTAATAAAATTATGGTGTTTACAGGAGGCCGTGCAAGCCGAATAAATGTATAGTGTTTACAGAATTACATCCAAGTGCAATAAAAAGTACTGTCTTTGCTGGGGACGATGAAAGCCTATTAACATTATTGTGTTTACTGAAGGCCGTGCAAGCCGAATAAATTTATAGTGTTTACAGAATTACATCCAAGTGCAATAAAAAGTACTGTCTTTGCTGGGGACGATGAAAGCCTAATAAAATTATGGTGTTTACAGGAGACCGTGCAAGCCGAATAAATTTATAGTGTTTACAGGACTACATGCAAGTGCAATAAAAAATAGCCTACTGTGTTTGCAGGGGGCCATGCAAGCCTAATATAATCATCGTATTTGCAGAAGGCTATGCTAATCGAATTATTTTATAGTGGTTGCAGAACTATATACAAATCGAATAAAAATATTGTGTTTGCAGGGGACCAACAAGTGTAATAAAATTATGGTGTTTACAGAAGGCCATTCAAGTCAAAATTATTGTGTTTAAGGGAGGCCATACAAGTCCAATGAAAAGTACTGTGTTTGCAGAGGACCATGCAAGCCTAACAA
Organism: Periplaneta americana; assembly: GCF_040183065.1. Taxonomy (NCBI): domain Eukaryota; kingdom Metazoa; phylum Arthropoda; class Insecta; order Blattodea; family Blattidae; genus Periplaneta; species Periplaneta americana. The sequence goes on along the minus strand of NC_091130.1, from coordinate 82,443,250 downwards.
AATTATTGTGTTTACAGAAGGCCATACAAGTCGAATAAAATTTACAGTGTTTACAGGACCTCATGCAAGTCCAATAAAGTACTATATTTGCAGGGGGCCATGTTTGAAATAGACAATATAATGAAACTAGGCCGTGGATTTCTTCGAGAACCTGAAAGTCATTGCATCTTATTGCTGTAACTATAATAATTGAACGAATGTTATGTTTATGATGCGTATTCTTTAATAAGCCAAAGTTAGATTAGCGTCTCAAAACGTGCGCAAATCTCTATCTCTCTGAGACAGCGCCTAAAGAGATGATCGTTTTGAGATCGTCCGGGTATAGACCTAACTGCAAAAATATTTTCTGTTATTTTGATAGTCTCTTGCCATTCATTGCACGATGGTCTCGAATCCATGAATTAACGGATATATACTCCTTGTATTGACATACTACGGCTTTTCCTTTATGCTGAAAATTACTCCAATATGTATGTCTCAATGTATAATATAAAATATAGGAGCCAATGTATATAGGAGCCTTAGGTACTATCAATTTTGTTACCCAAAGAAGTAGAAGTAGAAGTAGATTTAGCAAATCAAGTTAGTTCAGAAAGTCCTTTCAACTGTTCGAAAATTACTGTTAGAACAGAGTGATTCACGAGGATTTAACGTCATTTATTTCCGAAGACATTCTAAGCAAAAAGGTCATATAAACATTTGTTCTAATCTCAATATTTTCATAGTTACACTAATTTGAAGTTGTTTGTAAAATACCTTTTTTATTTAGTTTTAAGGGTAGAAGAATATTGCAAATAGAGAATGAACTATTCAGAAGTAGCATTTTTTTAATTGGCTAGTGTTCTGAAGCTGAAGATATGTTGTCAGTTGCTTTGTACAGATTTTGTTTTTCAATTTTTAACTAAAATGACATCATTCTTAAGCACTTGTCATAAAAATTGTTACAAATCATACGACTTCAGGAATTTGATTCTTTATAGTTTAATTTTGCATCCTATTGTATAGTCTTTAAGAATTTACAAGAGTGGCGTGATTTGTAACAATTGTTGTGATAAATGCGTAAGAAAATGTAATTTTATAGCTAAAAATCGAAAAAAAATTCTCTATGAAGCAACTATGGAATTCACAACACATTTTTACCTTTAGAATATTAACTAATTAAAGAAATGCTACCCTGAATAGTTCATTCTTTATCTGTAATATTCTTTTACCCTTAAAGTAAAAAAATAATAAATACTATTTTACAAACAATTTCAAATTAGTGTAACTCTGAAAATATTGAGATCAGGACAAATGTTTATATGACTATTTTGCTCAGAATGTCTTCGGAAATAAGCTCCGAAAGGGACGGCAAATCCTCGTGAATCACTCTGTATAATGCTGACCTATTTCTCAATAGTTCATTTTTAAATACGCAGCGAAATCCTACACATACTCAGCTTAGAAATGTTTGCATAAACAAATATATTCATTCGCGAAAATAAGTAGTATTATCATTTTCGTAAATTTTACAGCTTGTAGAGTTTTTCTGTGAATTTCATTAGAAAATTGCACTAAGAAGGTCTATAGATGAGGAGGCGAGACCTGGCATGTGAGCTGTGCGAAAGGGGAAAGAATGAGCTATCTATCAGTAAGATAGTTTGTTTCATGATTGTTAATATTAGGCTATACGAATCTATCGACACCGAAGCATCTCAGACTAAAACCTATCTTACCCCTCCATACCCATTGGTGATACAGTTTCGGCACATGATAAGGTCACAGAATAGGTCTTGCCCCCTCTCCTGTACTCAGTATTAAACATTTTGATACATACATTATATGCAGAAATTTTTTTATAAAAGAATTAAGCGAGTTACTATATTGATTATTATGTTGATAGGAGGTTAAGTAAGCCGAATACAAGTCTAGTGCTTACAGGAGGTCAAGTAAACCCAATAACAGCAACTGTTCAAAAATTACTGTTTCAATATAACGAATACCATTTCTCAATTGTTCATTTTTAAATACGAAAGTTTTGACGGCCTTCGAAATCCTACATATACTCAGCTTAGAAATGTTTGTAAAAACAAATATATTCATTCGCGAAAATAAAGTACACTAATTTTATCATTTTCGTAAATTTTACAGCTTGTAGAGTTTTCTTACGAATTTCACTAGAAAATTGCACTAAGAAGATCTACAGATGAGGAGGCGATATACCTGATATCTGAACTGTGCGAAAGGAGAAAAAAGAGCTATGAGAAAGAGAGTTTGTTTCATGATGGTTAATATTATACGAATCTACCGACACTGAAGCATCTCAGACTAAAACCTATCTTCCCTCTCCATACCCAATGGTGATACAGCCTCGGCACATGATGAAGTCACAGGACAGGTCTTGCCTCCTCTGCTGTACCCAGTATTAAACATTTTGATACATACATTATAAGCAGGGAATTTTTTTTAAGAATTAAGCGAGTTACTATATTGATTATTCTTGATACAAGGTCAAGCAAGCAGAATACAAGTCTAGTGCTTACAGGAGGTCAAGTAAACCCAATAGTAGCAGTGGCCATGCACCCGCAGTGCGTCTCTTACCGCTTCCTTTCCGGCGCCGGCGACTTCTCTGGCGCACTGAGTGATCCCCCGCGCTTCAGCGGCGGTTTGGAGGCGGAGGCCGTGGGGCGGTCGCCCTCGGCAGACTGCCAACTGCCACGCCGACCCTGCGAGAAGCTGCGCTCCAGATTTGCGATGTTCTGCTCGATGTCTATCAGCATCTGCTGGTCGTCGTCCAGCGCCTCGTAGGCGTCGCCGCCCGACCACGAGCCCGCGGAGCCATCCGGCGCGCTGTACCACACCTCGAACGTCACCTTGGCCTGCAACAATCACCACAAATAACTTGTAGCTAGCGGAGTAGACGTAGGCTATAACTAGATCGCTGTAACGTGTAGCATCTAGAGCAGCGGTGACCAAAACTCAAGCAACAGACAGCCTATGAAGTAAGGAAACGGAGGAAAGGTACTTGGCATGAAAACTACAACCTGTGTTGGTTCCTGTACTAACATCTTGATCAATCCCGCGGATAAAAATCTCAAGCTTTGCTGTAGCCTATCAGTAATGTCGCTGCTGTCATCAAGAGCCAGTGAATAATAATAGTACATTATGCAACGAGCCTATAATGGTAGGAATTAAGACGCGAGTATGTTTATGAAACGAGCGCAAGCGAGTTTCATAATTTTCATACGAGCGTCTTAATTACCATTATAGGCAAGTTTCATACGACTTTTTATGCTCGACCATATTTCTAACTTGAAATTATTCATAAGTATTCATGTTATCCTTATCTGACTGGGGAGCGGAACTGACCTTGTGCAATATCTCGTAAATTGTGAGATGTGCGCAGACGCGAAAGTATTGATTTTTTCCGAGAAACAAATGTCATTGACCTTGATATAATCTAGAGAGTAAAATAAACATTAATCTTGATATAACCTTGAAATTGATTTAGACATTGAAAAACGAGATGACAAATTGAATTTATTTGAATATTATTTACAATTAACGCTAATTATTATAGTAACAGAACATAACCTTCTGCGACAGTATTGGGTTTCCAGCCTCCGTGACGTTTCGCTAGTTGTCTTTCGATTGCATATCCGAAAATAATCGATACTTGCGCTTTCATATTGCTACAATGGTGTTTTCTGATTAGTGGAACACCTGAACTTTAATGAATATGTGTACTTTAATGAGATCCATTAAAGGGCTGCTACCAGGTGTATAATTAGTACATTCGGCATGGTCGAGCATAAATGATTTTTCTTGCTTCTTCTTTTTTTTTTTTTAACCTTCCTCTTGAATATAATCAGAAATTTTGTAAATTCTTCTCTCGATATTTGGTCTAGAAATTCGTAGTTTTCAAAATTAAAAATTTCTTATGGACAAGTTATTTAAGGTATTTTAATCATTATTCTTTTGAGAAATTCTATTCTATTAAAAGGTTTTAGAGCACGAGATATTTCAAACCCCATTACGTAGCTGACTTCCTTACTATTTATTTATCTCATCTTTCTCTTCCTGGCTATGATTTGAGACATGTCAATTCCTGGCATTTAACAGTTCTTTGGCACATAATATTGAATCAATTTTTCTACAATATTATTATTAAATGAGTAACTAATAAATAGTTACCCTCATCTAAAGATTAAGAAGATTAAAATTGAGATAAAACCTAATAATTTTATCCATCTAGGGAGAACATCTAAAAATATCAATATTCATGCACGTAACCTACAGACGAATTATATAAACATATCCTTAGTAGTCAGTAATAATAATAATAATAATAATAATAATAATAATAATAATACATTATTCAGCGTGGCAATTAATGTTTCTATATACTCCTAATTGAACCGTTGAGCGAAGTAAACATATTACATTTTGTCCGACAGAACAACAAAGAAGTTCTCCTTCTCATTCTTTACGAAACCACCTCTTACTGCTTGTAGAGACAGAGTTTGTAGTGCGACATGATACCGCCACTTCTTGCCTTCAGTACGTGAATGAAACACACAGCAATGTACAGGAAACTCCTCGTACCCGTTTGAATGTCTGTGATACACTATGTAATCACACATCCGCTTTGGTCACCGCTGATCTAGAGAGTACGTATGCCACCAAAAACAGTTCAAGACTATTGGATAAGAAGCTTCGGCTCTATATGCACCAGTATAGGACATCCAGTTCGAGAGATCCACCAGCATACGGGAGTGTTCCCTGACGCCCAAGTAGCTAGAGTAGCTGGCACATGGAGAATAATAATAATAATAATAATAATAATAATAATAATAATAATAATAATAATAATAATAATAATAATAATCTCTAGTTTGCGTGCGTGACCTTCTCACATACTGGAATAACCTGGATGTGGTGATTATTAGAAATCTTCCTGAACAATAATCGTGATATTTCTGGTGCTGAAAATATACTCTCAGAAATTCCGCAGGTTGTATGCATATACAGAGTGAACCCTAAGTAATGTAATTAATTTCAGTGGGTCATTCTTTGAGATATTTCAAACAAAGGATTTAATAAAATTCTGCTCGTTTTTGCTTCTTTTCGAGATAAAAATTGTTTTATATGAAACATTTCATAGTGTGTTTTGGGAAAGCCATTGATTTAATCCCCAGTATGCTCAGTAAATTTAAGGGAGCAGTGTTTTATGATAACAAATGATTGAAAGAACTTTATTTTTGTCCATTAAATACGCAGAAATTTCATCTGAACAAATATAATACCGGTATTTTAAAATTCCCTATCAGAACAAAAGTTACGTTTTTTTTTTCAGATCAAATTTCTGCACATTTTAAGGACAAAACTATTTTGTTTTTACATTTTTATCATAATACACTATTCTCTCATAAACTGACTGAACATATTGGGAATTAAATCAATGGCTTCCCCAAAACACACTATGAAATATTTCATATAAATAATTTTTATCTCGAAAAGGAAACAAAAACGAGCAAAATTTTATTGAAATTTTTTGTTTGAAACATCTCAAAGAGTAACCCCCTGAAATTAATGACATTACTTACAGTTCATTCTGTATGTTTTGAATCAGAATTTTCGTTCGCCATACCTTAAGACATGTGCTCATATACGGGCAAATCTAATGGCTGGTTCACAATAAACCGGGAACGGAAACGACAACGAAAACAATAAATGTTAAAATACATGCATTTAAATGTGAGCATTCACAATTAACGAGAACCTTTCCGGAGTCCGGGAACGGGAACGTGAAAATTAATTGTGAATGCTCACATTTAAATACATTATTTTAACAGCATTTACGTTCTCGTTCTAGTTGTTATAGTTCCAAGTTTTTTTGTGAACCAGCCTTAACTTGTATGCATTGAAAAGTGACAATAAAATAGGATTTAAAATTTGATATCAATAGTATAAAATGTCAACGTGTAGATTTTTGTATTCCTTTTCGTTTTCAATTGCAGAATAGCTATAACGCTACTGCCAAAGTTGGAATAAATGGGTGTACTGACAAATACGGAGGTTTTTTTTACAGAGTTGAAACTCTGATCACTTTCATCGATTGTAAGCTGCCGGCAGCATAACCGCTGCAGTCCAAAGTGTTCACCACGAGGTCCGGAACTAGCGATGGAAATGGAGCAAAACCAATTCTCCCTGTGGAGAAGTTTAATTTGGCGTACATGCCTTCTGTTTCTGTTGCAGAAGTCTGCCGTTTCCAGGTGTTTGGAACCATAAACGCGGAATGCGCTCACCGCAAATGCTGCTGTGAGAACACTCCCCATTTTGATCAAATGTTACAGTGCTTTCTATAGTTTATAGGCAACAAATACTGTATCTACATTAAAGAATCACGCAGAAAGTCGCACATCAGAATTTCAAATATTTCGTAATATACAGCTAGTAACAAAATATTGTGAAATTCCTATGTATGAAGCAACTTTCTTCAATTAAGGGACTCTACCGAAAAGCTCCACTTGATAAAGTAATGAATCATACATTTATTATCGATGAAATTGAATGTGTGCTACTTCATATGTGCATATTTTAAATCCATATTGGCTCACAATACAGAAATTAGAATGCTATGGCAATGTTCCTAATGATTTATGCACGGGAGTAAGGGATATTAAATCTAATGATAAAGTTAGAAATATACAGGGTGAATCAAAAGTCTGGAATCGTATAAATATCTTCCATATGCTTGATTTTCGATTACTATAGGTGTTACCAGTATTTGTAAGATCAAACGCTCTACCAGAATATGGAGAGAACATTTTGTAGCATTTCCGGAGTGACTTTAGCACAGGCTTCAATGATACGGTTCATTAAATGTTCCACATTCTCAATTTTCTCTCCATATACTAAGCCCTTTATGTAATCCCCAAAAGAAAAAATCAAGGGGTATTAAATCTGGAGACCTGGCTGACCATTCTACTAGTCCATGACGACCAATCCAATGTCCAGGGAACTGTTCGTCCAGTATGCTACAAAATTTCTGTGGCTAACCACTAGAATGAAGAATGATATCAATTCTTCTCTCTTTCGATAATGTCATCACGAAAATCAAGAAATTTGTTATAGAAAAGATTAAAATAATCACAATAATGCAATGAAACTGCCACAGGTTAAGCAAACAGTAAAGCAGGAAAAGTTAATTACCAGAATTTCATAAAAATATCTTTTCCAAAGCCTCCTTATTACTGTACCACGTTACAAAATATCTGTTGATGCAGTAACTAATGTTCGTGTCATTATGACAGTTATCTTTAAATAACTTGGAAACGATTGGGGATATCTCAAAATGGATTGCGCCATTGATTTTTTCAGAAAATTTCACATAATTCTTACAGCAAACATTCTGATGTGGCAGATAAAAAAGTTAAATTTTTTCTTCCGCCATGTTAATAATGTCAAAAGAAGTGCTTATACAAATTTTGGCCACTCGACCGCAATTACGAGGCCATCCAGAAAGTGATTTTCCCTGGGGTCGTTTATAGAAAAAAGCACAATTGTATGGAAAGATTTTATTGAAACAGATACAGCAGTTGTTGCGCTATTTATCAATAGGTCCCCCACTGGAATTGAGACATTTGTCATACCATGGCATCAATTTTTGTGTCCTAGAAGTTAGCCATCTCAGATCGGAACCAGCGTTTGACTGAGTGTGCATCTCTCTCCGTTGATCCCATGACATAAGAAATGTCTCAGTTCCGATGGAAAATATGTTGAAAAGTAGCTCAACAATTGTTGTGCCTGTTCCAATAAATTTGTCCAATGAAATTGTGTTTTTTTTCTGCTAACGGCCCCTGGCGAACTTATTTTTTACGGCCCTCGTAATTGCGGTCGAGTGGCAAAAATTTGTATAAGCACTTATTTTGACATTATTAACACGGTGAAAGAAAAAAAATAACTATTTTATCTGCCCCCATCAGAACGTTTGCTTGTGAGTACCTACATAACCCCCTTTACATTTAAAATTTCAAAGTTGCATCCAAAATGGTGGTTTTTGAGATAGCTGAGGGCTAGAATCGAATGTGTCACTGGTAGAGCATTTGGTCTTACAAATACTGGTAACACTTATAGTAATCGAAAATCAAGAATATGGAAGATATTTATATTTATTTATTTATTTATTATTATTTTGCTAATAATTATAACATCTTAACACATATTATATATAGAAAAACTTTAGCTGACCCCTGAAAGAGGAGAACTCGTGCTCAGGGACGGATTCCTGAATTGAAATTAATAAGTATACAATACAATTTGTCTTAGTCTACTATGCAATTATAGTATATAAATTTAAATTTACAATTTTTCAAGTTTTATAAAATCCATACATAACTTTTTAAATTTAATTCTAGAACTTTTAGAATTGACAAGATTAGGATATTTAAATATAAATTTGTTATATATTCTTGGGCCTAAATTACTACTAATGATTAAATACTGTAACAGTGTTGCATTTTGGTTCAAACAATCTTAAAGAATTCATACCTTTTGTTTCATAACTATGAGAATACAATTCAAAATTATTTCGATTTTTATGTATGAATTTTATTAATACAATATAATAAATTTATCTTACGTTAAGTACATTAAAGTCTAAAAACAAATTTTGAGATGGAAAATCAATAGGTTCATGAAGATATATTTTAATTATTTTCTTCTGTGATAAATAAAGTGGATTAAAATTGGATTTAAATGAGCTACCCCATCCTATAATTCCATACACAATTACCGATTGAAATAAAATTAAATATATTGTGCGTAATAAACTTATTGACAAGTAATTCCTCAATAAAACAAAATAATATACTATTTTACGTAATTTATTACAAAGGTAATTAATGTGTTGATTCCATTTTAAATGATTATCGAAAATTATGCCTAAATACTTAACTTCAGAGGACTCTTTAATAATCGGACATTTACACTGCATAAGACAACAATCAGACTTATGTAATTTAATACTTAATATAGATGTAGGAGGTTTATTACATTTTTCAGATAATGAGAATGGAATAATTTAAAAGCATATCATTTTCGACACAGATACTAATTTATCAATCAAAATGTTGCAACATACAAGTAAGCTTAACTCTTGTTAATGCCGACTTTAGTTGTAGAACACGTTTTTTCGCGCGTCACGTTTGGGGCACCCGTTCCGGGATCCGTCATGAAAAATATAAAATGACAGATATTCAAATGAATACTGTAACAAGACTATGAGCAACAGTCTAATACCTATTAGTAATTAGGCCATGAACCAATGTAACTTGAGTGAACACGTACAATGACACCACCTCCCCTAGCTACGGACATGAGGACACCGAAGTTGCGTTTGAAATTGGCCGTGCTCCGCGGATTCTCCCAGTATTATCTCGGCATCGAGAGCGACCTGTGCGACCACTTTTTCGATTTTTTTACATAGCGACATCTACGATGTTGAAGTAATAATACTCTTCATTTCTAAATCGAAACAAAAATAAAATATTCAACTGTAGTTTCATTTCCGAAACTGGATGACGTAATCTACACGTCGGTGCAGAATATATATTTTTTTTTACTTTACAGGTTGTAAATAACTCATGTACGGACTTTTGAAAAAAATACAAAAGTTAATTCAAGTTTCCTGTATTTTCGTTCCTTTTCAGCGATCTTGAGACACCAGACAGTGCCTTTTTACAGGAGGAACAGAATTATTATTATTATTATTATTATTATTATTATTATTATTATTATTATTATTCATAGCAACGACTCTGTCTCTTTGAAACCAGTTAAATAATTATTAAAGAGCATACAAATTAACTAGGAATATGAGAAGGAAATAAAGCGCTTTCAGAATAAGAAGGCATATAAGGCGGAGCTAGTTCAAGCCGGTCTATGTCGACTAGCCAGTGGTAGTGAGGCGGTGTTGCCTAGGTAAATCGTCGCGAAGTTTCGCTGACGCGTATTTTTTTACGCGCATAGGCTAATATTTATATCCAGGATTGTATTTTAAGCTGTGTCATTCGATAAACCTACGAAATCAGAATTTGACGGTACAAGAACACCATATGCTGTGAAGTCTCTAGCTATAAATAAAGATAGACTGTCTTTTCAAATTCAGACGTGGACTGTTTTCTGTGTGTACTGAAGAGTCTTTATTGAACAATAATAGTTACGTACAGTAGCAATGTCTCTTGATAAGATTCAAGTGGATCTAGTGTTTCGTCTGTTACACGCAAAAGGAAAATTCTACACTCACAGAGGAAGGTCCTACAATTTATTATCGATATACGAGGCGCATCCAGAAAGTAATTTTCCCGATTCTTTCCCCTTGAAAGTAAACGTTATTAGCGGTGTCAATTGCGCATGCGTAACAGAGCTATGACGTATCAATCATATGCCAGCCGGACAAGTCCCGCCTGGTGCCAGTAGCGTGGCAGCAGTGGTCAGAAATGGAAGCTCTTATTCCTTCTCCCGCCGCTAGCGAGGTTCGATCGGTAATAAAGTTCTTTAATGCAAGAAGCATTGCGCCAATTGAAATTCATCGGCAGCTCTGTCAGGTCTATGGGCCGAACATCATGAGTAAGCAGATGGTGCGTCGCTGGTGTAGGCAGTTTTCCGAAGGTCGTCAAAGTGTCCATGATGAAGAGCGAGCGCAGTGGGCGACCGTCCCTCATCAATGATGATCGTGTTGAGCTGGTGCGGCAGTGCATTATGGAGAACCGTCGCTTCACGATTACGGAGCTGAGCAGCCATTTTCCGCAGATATCGCGATCCTTGTTGCATGAGATTGTCACTAAGCACCTGCTGTTCAAAAAAGTGTGTGCCAGGTGGGTGTCGAAAAACCTGACACCCGAACACAAAATGCAACGTTTAGGAGCAGCACTGACATTTCTGCAACAGTATCACGATGACGGCGACGAGTTCCTCGACAGGATCGTCACGGGCGATGAGACTTGGATTTCGCACTTCACCCCGGAAACCAAGCAGCAGTCAATGCATTGGCGGCATAGTGGATCTTCGGTCAGGACGAAATTCAAACAGACGCTGTCGGTACGGAAAGTGATGTGCACGGTGTTCTGGGACAGGAAGGGCATTCTGATCATTGACTTCCTTCCAAGAGGTGAAACAGTGAACGCTGACCGTTACTGTGAAACACTGCGAAAATTGCGACGTGCCATTCGAAACAAGAGGCGTGGAATGCTTACTGCAGGTGTTGTGCTCCTCCATGACAATGCTCGTCCACATACGGCTCGGCGCACAGCAGCTGTTTTGACGGAATTTGGCTGGGAGTTGTTTGATGACCCACCCTACAGTCCTGATCTTGGTCCCAGCGATTTTCACTTTTTCTTGCACCTCAAGAAATTCCTGTCCTCCGGTGAGCGTTTTGGCAACGACGAAGAGCTGAAGACGTCTGTCACACGCTGGTTCCATTTACAGGCGACAGAGTTCTACGACAGAGGGATACAAAAGTTGATCCCACGATACGACAAGTGTCTCAATTCTGATGGTGGCTATGTTGAAAAATAGCCGAAACATTGCTGTACCTGTTGCCAATAAATGTTTTCCTGAAAGTGTGTGTTCTTTTTTTTTAAATGGGAAACTTACTTTCTGGATGCGCCTCGTATTACATTTTTGATGCCTTTTTAATTCTGATTCATTATAAACCACATTTTCAATTTATGTCTACATTTCTTTTATATCTATTGTTAAAGAGTTGTATATTTCTATTTTATAACAAACGCTCGTGTAAATAATTATCAATAATAAGTCAAATTTATTGTTTATTTATATTAAATTTGAGCTCTAGTGGGCAGTAATAATAAATCACCTTTACGTTTTAACCTCGCTCTAGAATATGCGGTTAGAAAAGTTCAGGATAACAGAGAGGATTTGAAATTGAACGGGTTACATCAGCTTCTTGTCTATGCGGATGACGTGAATATGTTAGGAGAAAATCCACAAACGATTAGGGAAAACACGGAAATTTTACTTGAAGCAGGTAAAATGACAGGTTTGGAATAAATCCCGAAAAGACAAAGTATATGATTATGTCTTGTGACCAGAATATTGTACGAAATGGAAATTTAAAAAAAATTGGACATTTATCCTTCGAAGAAGTGAAAAATTCAAATATCTTGGAGAAACAGTAACGAATATAAATTACACTCGGGAATAAATTATACGCAGAATAAATATGGGAAATACGTGATATTATTCGGTTGAGAAGCTTTTGTCATCTAGTCTGCTGTCAAAAAATCTGTAAGTTAGAATTTATAAAATAGTTACATTACCGGTTGTTGTGTATGATTGTGAAACTTGGACTCTCACTTTGAGAGAAGAACAGAGATTAAGGGTGTTAGCGAATAAGGTTCTTAGGAAAATATGTGGTGCTAAAAGGGATGAAGTTACAAGAGAATGGAGAAAGTTACACAATGCAGAACTGCAAGCATTGTATTCTTCACCTGACATAATTAGGAACATTTGAGCCGTGCCCGCCATCATAGCCGTTCACCTAGTACGTCACTTCGTCCGTCAGAGCGCTCTCAGACGTTATATTATAGATAGCGCTACGGATACTTTCATTTTCTTATCCAAATTATCCCATTGGCCGGTTGATTACGTCTCACGAGGGGAGAGGGAAAGTGAGTTTACTTGGTCACGGGCAGTTATATCCTACGTCACTCAGGACTTGCACGCCGTAGAGACAACATCACTCAGGACTCGCATCGCCGTAGAGACAACATCACTCAGGACTCGTACGCCGTAGAGATAACATCACACTCAGGACTCGTACGCCGTAGAGATAACATCACACTCAGGACTCGCACGTCGTAGAGATAACATCACTTAGGAGTTGGAAGCCGTATGGGTAACAGTACTTAGGAGTTGCAGCCCGCATTGATAGTTTTCATTCAGGCAGTTGACGTGCACTCGCGAAATGGAGCTCGAACTGTTTTCAATTCTCGTAACTTAAGTTTATCGTGATAGATTGTTCGAGAACAGTGCGTCATTATATTTCTTTTGAATATTTACGCATTATATGGAACTTTGTTTCTGATGTATATTTTGTGATTTAGCGTGCTTACAACTTGTGTCAGATTTGTATTAGTGGAGTAGGTAAATTTGCGTCGTGATATTTTTATTTTCGATTGTATGTGTTTGAGAGATTGTACTGGATCGTACTTTGAAATATCGCTTGCTAGTGATACGTCTTGGGGGCAAGTAATTGTGATTGCGTCGAGCAATATATAAATTGATATATATATATATATATATATATATATATATATATATGAGGTATATTGTATTGGGGATCACGTGATGATGTATAAGTTGATATGTGAGGTTTGATGATTGGGGATTACGTGATGAGATATGATTTGATATGTGAGGTTTGGATGTCCCAAGACGGTTTGTGTGATAGCGCAGCGATTGCGATCTTTGGGTTACGTTCTATTTGACGCTGTAATGAACTAGAATAGTATGGGCCTCATATAATTGTTCTAGTATTTTCCCTGCTCCATTTAGATTTATTGGTTCTCATCCGCTATTTAGGAATCGAGTGCATTGAGCTTCCGTTGCTATTGAAACAATCATTGAGATTTGAAATCATCGTCTGTTACTTATATAACGTATATATATATATATATATATATATATATATATATATATATATATATCTTGGGCATTGTTAATTGTAAAGTACAGAGATTCTTGTTAGTGCAATTTGCACAGTTTATGTGAGACGTATGTGGAATTGGTAATGTATAGTGATCAGTCATGTCACGCTTTATACTGGGTAAAGTCTTTGTGTTATTGAGTTTATGTATATGTTCAGTTTGGTTAGTCAGATTGTATGGTATCTGTGATTGAATGGGCCATGTATTGAGTTAGTATAGTGACTGGGCGTTTGTGTTGAGTTTTATATCTAGATGGTTATATATATATATATATATATATATATATATATATATATATATATATATATATATATATATATATATATTCAGAGAGTGTTTTCACGACTAGATGGTTAATAGCTCAGTTATTGATTATGGAGAGCTGGGCATATTAGACTGTATTATGACCTATAAGTATGTTTGCCCAGTCTAGTAATACTTTCACGATTCAGATATAGTTTTGTACTTGTTCAGATTAACTGGTGATATTTTCATTCGCTTATTTCATATTTCTTTGTTACTTCATTTATCATTCATGTATATTGTTATTCATTATTGTTAATTATATTTGTTATACAAATTCACACTATTTATTTCTAAAAGTCTTCCACTGCGCACATCCAATCTTCCAATGTACCGTCCACCTGGCGATAACAGCCACTATAAGAAATATAGAGGAAGAGTGGATGATCGTACCACCTCCCTCCTTCTCACATTAAATCCAGATGTTTGAGATGAGCAGGACATGTAGCACGTATGGGCGAATCCAGAAATGCATATAGGGTATTAGTTGGAAGGCCGGAGGGAAAAAGACATATGGGGAGGCCGAGACGTAGATGGGAAGATAATATTAAATGGATTTGAAGGAGATGGGATATGATGGTAGAGACTGGATTAATCTTGCACAGGATAGGGACCGATGGCGGGCTTATGTGAGGGCGGCACTGAATCTGCGGTTCCTTAAAAGTCATTTGTAAGTAAGTAACAATAAATAAATAATGAAAATGAAGAGGAGTTTGGAGTTCTTATAAGTAATGAACACAGAGAATGCAAGTGTGATTTTTAATTAATATTATAATAAGTAACCCTTAATAATAAGTAACCGGTGTGTAAGTATGTTTAACTTCACCTATATTTATTGTTACTTACTGACCACCGCAACTCGCGTAACAAAACTTACGTCTCTCACTTTTCGTGACGTACTATGTGCCAACAGTGCAGCTGTACTCACATTGTAGTGGCTGAATGCCTATGTCTAGTACTGTATTCGTACGCCATTTAGAATGAATGCCTTCTTAGCATACGTTGCCAATGCAAGGATTTTCTTACATTCGCCCCTGTGTATTGTACCACCAAAACTATCACTTACAGAGTAGTAATTCTTCTGAAGGAGCATTTTTAAGCAAATATAGTAATTAGTTTTATAAATTTGTCTAAATTAAGAATACATAAAATATCGTTCGACCGCGACAAGATTCGAACCTGCAATCTTCGGATCCGAAGTCCGACGCCTTATCCATTAGGCCACGCGGTCACAGTCAACGTGTGTGTGTGTGTGTGTGTGTGTGCGTGCGTGTCTTTTTTTATTTATTTTTTTTAACAGTATATATATTTCAGCATGCCCCATTACATAGGTAATATTACATGTTTTGACATTTCTAGATAATTACATTTTTAAGATTGCAAATTTGCCAGTTGCGTAATTAATAAATATCTGTGTGATAATATTTACGATGGGAATAAATTATAGTTAAGTACCATTCCAAATTCTGAATTCTTGCACCTTCCTACTTACAAACTTTCAAATTACATTAGCATTATTAATTCAAGATTATAAGACCCTGTGTTTCCTTAGTTACAATTTTAAATTACATCAGCAGCAATAATTTAAGTATATATCACTCCTACATTTTCCTAGTTATAGATTTCAATTCAATAAGCAATAAACACACAAAAGGATAAAGATAATATACCAGTAAGTTACACAGATAGATCAAAAGACATTAAGGACATGGACATAGTTCCACATTATCAGTTTTACAAATTACACATACAATTAGAATATAATCATCTTAAAATATATTTACAAATTACCAAACCCCACATAAGAATAGAAACACACTAAATTATATTTAAAAATTATCAAGACTTCACTTTCACTATCCTAGATTTCAATTCAATAAGCAATAAACCCACAAAAGGATAAAGATAATATACCAGTAAGTTACACAGATAGATCAAAAGACATTAAAGACATGGAAATAGTTCCACAGTATCAGTTTTACAAGTTACACATACAATTAGAATATAATCATCTTAAAATAAATTTACAAATTACCAAACCGCACATAAGAATAGAAACACACTAAATTATATTTACAAATTATTAAGACTTCACTTTCACTATCCTAGATTTCAATTCAATAAGCAATAAACACACAAAAGGATAAAGATAATATACAAGTTACACAGATAGATCAAAAGACATTAAGGTCATGGACATAGTTCCACTGTATCAGTTTTACAAATTACACATTACACATACAATTATAATATAATCATCTTAAAATATATTTACAAATTACCAAATCCCACATAAGAATAGAAACACACTAAATTATAATTAAATATTATCAAGACTTCACTTTCATTATCCTATTTACAAGTTTTGCAGTTTCACTGTCAAGTTTGATGTTTCACAGAATTGTGAAGTCTATACCGCGGACGAAGGTCGGTTTTGTGTGTGTGTGTGTGTGTGTGTGTGTGCGCGCGCGCGCGCGCGCGTGCGTGCGTGCGTGTGTGTGTGAAGTACGTGGTGTTAAGTAAATTCATTACAGCGGTTGAAGTGTTCAAAATAACATAGGCCTACAGTACATTGCAAGGCCACGCAGATTTATTGCAGTGCTAAGGAACTAACATTACTTCCTACTGACATGGCGTGCGAGCAAGAAGTAAGAAACGCCGCAACACTTTGAATTAGAAATAAATTTACGGGCAAATATGTGTTTCTAGCATTCCTGACAAGATTCTGCACCCCTCTCATATTGTGTACAAGTTTGTTTCCTTGTGTACAGCGGTTTCTCTTAACAATAGGTTCATTTTGTTGGTTTTCAATATTTATTAACCAATTAGTCCGGGAATGATGCACATGGAATATACTGAAATGTATTATTAAGTATCGAGTTTTTGTATCATCATCATCATCATCATCATCATCATCATCATCATCATCATCATCATCATCATCATCATCATCATCATCATCATCATCATCATCAGGCCTAACTGAGAAATATATGCCGTTATACCACCAGTGCGCTTCGTGCACCTCTAACTTTGAGTACGTCTCAGAGTTGGGATGAGTTAACGCAGTGTCTCGTTCGTTTGAACTCGTGCTTATCATCACGGTAAGTTAGTCCTCAGCATTTGGGTGGTTGAAAGCCACTCCTTTGACTTCGAAACACAACTCTCTGCTAAAGAAAAATTTAAAGGCATTATTTTCTTCGTTAAAAAAATGCACTATTTTAAAGACATTTTATTTTCTGTCTGTAGAACATACACCTAATATAACATTGACTAGTATTATCCTTATTATTTCATTATGTTAAAATGATGGTGTATTACGTTTTTGTTTTACATAATTTTTCATTTCATATATTGTTGCAGTGAATAACAAACCACATTTTCAAAATTTCAAAGGAGAATGATTGCCTGTTGCTAGGAAACACAGCCTTACATCTAGAAAAACTTCGTTCCACTTCTGCAGAAACAATGAGGACATATCTGAAATATTTTACACAAGCATTATCTATCACAAAATCTGTATCATTATTAATAAATTTCCTCATTTTAAATTGTCACAAATTTTACACAGACCTAAATATCCTTAATGTTCATCCAGTTATGTTTTTTTCATCTTGTTTGCTACCTTTTTTTCCTATTTCGTGTTCCAAATATTGAGTTTCGTCACAATTTCATTGACTACATGTTATTTTCTGTCTGTAGAAAATATACTTAATATAACATTGACAAGACGTATCAGCATTATTATTTCACTGCGTTAATATGATAGTGTATTACGTTTTTGTTTTACATAATTTTTCATTTCATATATTGTTGCAGTGAATAACAAACCACAATGTCAAATTTTCAAAGGAGAATGATTGCCTATTTGCTAGAAAACACAGCCTCATATCTAGAGAAACTTGGTTCCACTTCTGCAGAAACAATGGGGGCATATTTGAAATATTTTACACAAGCATTATTTATCTCAAAATCTGTATCATTATTACAAATTTCCTTATTTGAAATTAAGTCACAAATTTCGTCCTCGACATCTTATTATTATTCTTCTTTACAAGATGTTGAATGTTGCCTGTTACGAATAGCAGTATTCGGTCGTAATGTAACCGATCAACTGAATTTCACTACTGAACGAAACACAGTCAAATCCCCCATCCCAACGCAATTACGTACTGGTACCTAACGTCAGAGGCGCATGAAGCGCAATGTAAAAGCATACCATTCTTAGCCCTAATCATTATCATCATGAATAGCATGGAACGAAGATTCGTTCCGATCATACAAGTTTATCTTCCCATCTTCTTTTCGGGCGTCCTATGTCTCGTCGTCTAGTTGGAGTTTCGTCAGATGTTTAAGATATTCTTAAAATATTACTCCATCAATTCGTATGTTTATTTTTTTTATTTCTTCCTTTAAATCAGGCATGGGCGTTAATAGCTCAATTGAGGACAAGCCCTTAACTCCCCCGCCACATTCTCCGGCAGAGACAGTTATGTATCGGACCAATACGAATAGACCTAAAGGCAAGCAGTGCTATGTGACTGATTGTATAAGGCAGTGGTCGTCAGAACTCGCTGAAATGGGTAACGGGCAAGGAGTGTACCACAATATGCACCATCGTGCAGAAGGGAGAGGTAGAAAGCATATCCGCCAGCAGCCACGGAAGCACGCTAGTGCCTCTCTTATCCGCGGATGAGATGCTAGCCCGAGGGTGCACTGTGCTGATGATCGCTTGTATAAGACATGCATCATAGTTTTCGGCTCTCGCTGGTCGCCTAAAATCCACCACTGATGGATAGTACTTTACAATGTGTTCATTTCTAAAGCGGTGAAGCGGAAAGGACATGGTTGGGGCTTCTCCTTTCCTTTTTCCTTCCCTTTTATTCCCTGGGATGCTTTAAGTCAAATATTCCCAATTTATTATTTCTAGTTGTGAGGTTACTAATTTCATTTCGTCGAGTACAGCCTGCAACTGAACACAGAACTCTTCTTTAGTCTGTCTCAGTTTTCCTTTATCTGACCTATTCAGTGTCCAGTTTTCAGATCGATATATCAGCATAGGTACCATAATAGTTTTATACTTATTTAAATCATATACCCTTTCCAGTCTTTCCTGCCAGCTCGTTTTACTGTACCAAACATGTATATTCAAATTTATTCAATTTACTTTGTACATCCTCTTCTTTATCATAAATTATACTGCTGTCAAAATAATTAATATGACTGACATTCTATCATTTATCTTGTTTATTATTACGTTTGATCTGATGAGATACTTTCCAAAAGTGCCATAACTTTTACTTTTTTAACTGAGATTTTTAATTGTATGCTGCAGTAACCTTGAATAACTGCTAAATTTAACTCTAATTCATCCTCTGATCTGTAAATATAACTTTATCACACAGGATATGTTATGTAAAAACACAAATCGGTGATTTGATCAAAAGCTGCTCTATATATTAACGGTGGAGTCATACGCCCAAAGAAACTGTTAGCTTCAGAAATATTATTTGCCAACAAGTGTAAATTGTTGAGACAAACTCCACAATTAAAAACAGCGGATACACTAATATCAGGTTAATTATTGTGCCTGTGTGTGTCAGTTTTAAATTAGTCTTAATAGTCCTAGTATGCTATAATAATAATTTATTATTATTAATATATAGAGTGTTAGTTGGGAGGCCGGAGGGAAAAAGACCATTGGGGAGACCGAGACGTAGATGGGAGGAAAATATTAAAATGGATTCGAGAGAGGTAGGATATGATTGTAGAAACTAGATTAATCTTTCTCCGGATAGGGACCGATGGCGGGCTTATGTGAGGGCGGCAATGAACCTCCGAGTTCCTTATAAGCCGTAAGTAAGTAATAGTAGCAGTAGTAGTAATGTAGTAGTAGTGGTAATAGTAGTAGTAGTAGAGGGATTAGTGGTGGTAATAGTAGTAATGAGTAATGGTGGTAGTGGTAGTGATAGTAGTATCATAGTAGTGGTAGTAATAACAATGGTAATGGTAGTGGTAGTGATGGTGGTAGTAGTAATAATATTAAGCCTAGTAGTTGTAAAGAATTGCAGCCACAATACCCAGACTGCGATATTAATCTGAAACTCGGACAACCAAATCTGAGTTGTGAGCTATGACGTCACGCTTTCTGGAGAGGAGTAATAAAATGTATGTATGTATGTATTTTTTTTTAAATTATACTCTATGCTCCGTTACATAGTAACACTACATACAATTCTTTAACTACTTTAAACTCTTTGAATTACAATTTGGATTAGGATTACGTATTAACTATTTGGATTACAATTATCATTACAATTCCTCTAGTTATAATAAGAACCAATATTGTCATTTTGCCTTAACGTTTGTCAAAGTCGATTCTGGTAACAAATGTTATAAATTCTTTCAAGTAGACCTTGACGAGGTCACAGTTACTTATCGGCCACTGACCTCCTTTTAGTCTAGTGTTTAGTTTTAATGCATCCCTTTCACTGTTGAGTAAGGAACACTCATATATCAAATGATCCACTGTCTGTTCTTGTTGACCGCACTTGCACCTTGCATTTTCAGCAATCTTGAATCTGCAATAGTAATCCCTAGTCTTACCGTGACCGGATAGGATGGCTGTTATTTGGCAGTTAAGTGGGATCCTCTGTTTTAGTCGATCCTGCACTACCGGGAAAAACCCTCTGCTGGAATTCCCTTTGGTTGTCTTCTCCCATTGGTCCTGCCACCTGCGTAGTCCTTTCTCCTCTGCTTCCCGAATGATGTGAGTTCTAGGTATTTTATTATATATTACCTCCCCACTGTCTTCCTGTGCAGCTTCCTTCGCCAGCTGGTCTGCCATTTCGTTTCCGTATAGTCCCACGTGTGCCTTCACCCAGTTTAAGTGTATAGTCTAACCATTGTCCTGCAGACGTTTGATTTTAGACTTTATTTCTTCTATTGTTGTGTTGCGGATTTGACTATTCTTGTGTAGTGCTACTGTGATCTGGCTATCTGTGTTGACGACACCTAATTTTTCTCCGATCTGTAGTTCCCTGTTGACTTCTATTTCCTTCAGTGCCTGAAGAATCGCTATCTGTTCCGCTTGGTTGTTTGAGCAGTGCGGGCTTAGTTTGTACTTCAATTTCTTAATCACTTCCCCTTTTTGGAAGATAACTGCTGCTGCTCCGACTTTCCCATTTATCTTACTCCCGTCGGTGTATATTTCTAAGTTGTATTGTAGGTTTTCTTGTGCCTCTTGGACTCTTGGTCTGACTGCTGGGTGGGGCACTCGTTTAGTTTCGGGGCGTCTTCAGGTGGTGTCAGTGTACCATTTTCGCTGGCGATTTGTGTACCTTTATATATCTCCAATATTTCTTGAATTTTTATGTTTATTGGCTTAACTGCTGCCAGAACACAAGATGCTTCATATGACACTGTGCGATAAGCTTTCGTTATTTTAATATTCATCAACCTTTGCACTCTCTGATATTCAAGCATTTTCTTTCTTTTGAAGATAGCTTCTTCCCACACTTGTACTCCATATAGCAGTATAGGTAGTATAGCGCCTTTGTAAATAGTCAGTAAGGCTCGCTGTCCTAATCCCCAGTTCATCTTAGCTGATTTCGCAAGTGAGTTTATGAGCTTGATGCATTTTTCTGAGGCTTGTTTTATGTTCATGTCGAAATTCATCTTGTTGTCAAAGATTATACCTAGATACTTCAATTGCTGTACCTGCTCTATTTCTCTGTTGTTTATGAATACACTTATGTTGCTTTTTCCTTCTTTCCTTTTCCTCGATATCAGTAACGTTTTTGATTTACTGTTATTGAATTGTAGCTTATATAGATTTGACCAGTCTTCTATTAGTTTCAAGTCGGTATTCGCGTACATTTCTGCCACTTCTTTGGTTTCCCCTGCCGTCATCAGTAACAGATCATCTGCAAAAGCTATTAATTTACTTCGTTGTGTGTAACATTGGGTTAGAAGAGAGTTATAGAGGACATTCCATAGTCCTGGGCCGCAACATGACCCCTGAGGGCAACCTTTCGTTGCTTTCTTTTCCACTCGGCTGTGATTGATGGAAAGTGTAACGATTCTGTCACTGAAGTAATGTCTAACTAAATGATATAAATTTTTTGGGCATTGTAGTTCCCTTAAGTTGTAGAGGATGCCGGGCCACCAGGCAGCGTCGAATGCTCCCTTTACATCCAAGCTGGTTATTATTAAACTCCTTTTCTGATCTAGGTTGTCTTTTATGAACTTTTTGACAGTTAACGCTGCGTCTATGGTACTTTTCTGAGGGATGAATCCGTATTGGTTCGTGCTGAGCAGGTAGTTGGAATATAAATGGTGATTTATCCTATCAATCATCAGCTTTTCTAGGATTTTGCCCTCGATGTTTAGGAGACTTATTGGTCGGAACCTTGCAACGTCCCGACTCTCCTCCTTCCCTGGTTTAATCACGGGTATGATCTGTGATGTTTTCCATATTTTGGGAAAGCATCCTTGGCTTAAGCATTTGTTATATATGGTTGTTAGAGATGATGGAAATCCCGTAAATACTCTCAGTATTATGTTCTTCGTTATTCCATTTTCTCCCGGAGATTTCTTGGGATTGAACTTTTGAATTACCTGGAATATTTCTTCTGATGTGAATTCTACGTCGTCTGGTGTACTTATTGGCTCCTCCTGTTGTCTTCGCATCTCGAGGTGTTGATCAGTGTCACTTTGTGCGTCATCTTCGGGCGTGAAGTAGTCCAACATACTCGTAATTGTTTCTTCGATGTCAGATGTGTAGGTACCGTCGGCTTTCTGTATAGTTGTTAAGGTGGGTTGACTCCTTAGCTTCCCTGCGGCCAGCTTATATACCGCGTTCCATGTGTTTCGGCCTCCTTCAATGGTACAGTATGTTTTCCACGATTTGAACTTTTCCGTTCGTAATTCCAACTGGTATTCTCGTTTCCCTTGAATGTATTGTTGTTTCCTTTCGTCTCTAAGCTGTTGGTTATTTACTGTTCTTTGATATCGCCTTCGTAATGCGTTAACTCTTTTCCTTAACATTGTCAATGGTCTGTCCACCATGGTACTGATTTTCCTTGGGTTGATATTTTCCTCGCCGTTGATGTGTAGAACGCCCCTTCACAAGCTGCAGTGATGCAAGAACTAAATCTTTCAGTTACATTTTCCGCGTCACTAGAGCGATTTATTATTTCACATACTAGTTTGTCGATTTCTTCAGGGTTGGTTTCTCCCGTTTCACTTTTAAATTCAGTAGCTATAGAAGCCCGTAGAATGTTGTTGAACTGCTCATAGTTTTCTTCTTCCTTAACTATGTATCGTTTGGTACTGAGTTTGTCTTCTCCCTTTGCTTTAGGAGAATTTATAAATGGTCGCCGCTTTCCTCGTACTTTAAAGGAAATGATTTTGTGATCCGAGCAGCTTTCCTCTTCTCCACATTTCCAGTCCGTTATTCTTGTGAGCAGGTAGTTGTTGGCGATTGTTAGATCAATCCAGCTTTTCGCCCGCCCAGTTTCGAATGTTGGTATTCCTGTGTCTTCGTTGACTATATGCAGTGAAGAGGTAGTGAGGAACTCTTCCAGGACTCGCCCCCTCTCGTTGTCCTGTGCATCGTGCCATAGCTTGCTCCTAGCGTTGGTGTCGGCTGATATTAATATTCCACGTCCTTTTGTGTGAGCTAAGATGTTTTCGATTTTCCCCATATCCCTTCCTATATCTGTCTCGATATCAAAGTACAAGCTTGATACGAAGAATTTCTTGTCTTTATGGTGAATTTCAATTACTACGCAGTCTTCGTTGGATAGTTGGCTTATCAATGTGGCATCTACATTATTATTGCTGATTATTATAGCAGCTCTCCTCCTTCCTTCTCCGCAGACATAAGTTCTCATAGACTTCGGAATTCCAGCTATTTTGTTATTCACTGTATATGGTTCCTGTATAAGGGATATATCGATCCTAGATTCTATTGTCAGTTGCGATATGTTGCTCGTAGCTGCTCTAGAATGTTGCAAGTTCACTTGGAAAAATTTTAAGCTCTGTTCGTCCATTAGTAATCTATGTTCTGTTGATATCTCCTTAGTGCTAACTGATAACATGGGCAATTGACGTCCAGTGCAGAGTGATTAACATCAATGCTGTCCTTGTTATGTTTTACATAATTTATGCAGTTAATACAGCTGAAATTCTCAGCTTCTGTTTCGCAGTCCTTTACCTTGTGGTCTCCCGCACATTTAGGGCATGCTTGGTTGCTATTGCATTTCTGCGCAAGGTGATTGTATTTACTGCACTTAAAACATCGGGTTACTTTGATGTAGTCGTGCCAGTTACAAATGTTCCAACCTAGTTTTATCTTTTTCCCCTATAAGCTGCCTTCTTGCCGTGGGATTAATTTCAACAACCATATTTTTGTTCCTCCTCTTGTCGTGGAATTGGAAGATTGGTTTCATTTCCTGGGTGTAGTTCTCTAATTCTTTGTTTTGCGCCGCTAATGTTTCAGCTGCATTCTCAAGTGTGATTTCTTCTTGGGTTCATCTTCTTCGCCACCACTGCCTCAAGTTCTTCACCGCATTTATCATTTATGCTTTCGCAGATGACCTCAAGATCGTTTTTGTCCCCGGTTTCAATGAGTAATTGACCATTTTTCAATCCACTAAAAGATTTAATCCCCACCTTCATTTGAACTGGATTTACTTTTGTCTTAACCAGAGTTCGGATGTATTCCGTGCTCTGATTGTTTTTACTTTTCACGAACAACTTGAATGTTTTCTGACCCACCACATTTAATTTCCCGCTCACAGCGCCCGCGTAGTTTGTTCCCTGACTTCCAGGCTCCGCCTCTGCCGATTTCTGCCCGAGCATAGTCCGTGGTGCTACGTCAAATGACAATCCAAGTCCCCTGCGGCCTCCCAATTGTAACCGATCACTTGTCTCTTTCAATTGCTTTCTTACATTCATTAACTCTTGCGATTTCTCATTTTGATCCCATTTCAGCTTTGATATAGCTTTCCTCAAATCGTTAATTGCGTGCACTATATCCTGCTTAAGGTCCTGCCTCAAATTCTTGCTGGTCTCCGTCACATTTAAGAGCGACTTAAACGCCCCTTCGATGAGCACATCCGTTTCGTCGGCCATTATTTTTTTATAGGTTACCCTTTTATCTCACCCAACCTTTTCGCACCACTCCCCAGCTACAACCGCGACGGTCTCTCTCACCTCTATAATTAACACACCGATGAGGTTTCTCCCTAGGCCGAGAACTTCTTTCTTCCGAGATTACTACAAAAACTTGCACTGTTCAGGCTTCTCTCCACTTCGTGCAATTGTATTGTTTCTTACCGAAAGTCACTGCCTCCGAGATACCAAATAGCTGCAAGACTATGAAACAAGCAGCAGTGAACCTGCACTGTAATAACACTGAATAACGAATTGAATTTGTAGATTATGACACATTAGCTGGCTCCGCTGCCCTACCAACACTCACACGCCTCTCAAATATATGTTAGACGGACCACACACACCTCCCTGCAACCAATGATAATCACAAACCTGAGCTTTCTTTATTAAACTTGCACCGATCCCACAAGCACACACGCAACAGTCGCCATTTTCCTCGCGCGTCATGTATGTATGTATGTATGTATGTATGTATGTATGTATGTATGTATGTATGTATCCAATGCCTACCGACTTCACTTTACGTGGTAATAAAATATATTAATATTTGCAATAAAATATATTCGACCAAATAATATACTTCCTCCCGAATTAAGAGCACAAAACTTATTTAAAACAAAATAGGCCTAAATACAGCATATTCTTTATTTTAGCTACAATAGTGAACATCATATGGGAAACCTTTTAAGGCCGAAAGAGATCTACACAAGTTATTTCGGAGAAAAAAAGAAAAGCAAGAGGAGAAACAATATCAGCAATACATATTCTTCCGCAATGTAGATACTAATAGCATATCCTTGTGCTTTCATTTTTCCCCCTTTCCTCCACTTCCTCCTCATCTTGCAGGGTTTCCCAAAAGATACATACAGTAGATTATACAGCAGTTCATATGATGTTTCACTAGCCCTAAAACAAAGATCTCATGTCGTTACTTTCGTATACAAGACATCATAGGCGATTATGGAGCGTGGGAAATTGAGGGACCAAAGCATTCATGGAAGAATATGACGCATTCTGCTAGTTCGTGGAATCAACACCGATCACTTTACAACGGACGAGTAGTATATACGACTGTTTAACCTATGGTGCATGGCTTCTGGGACATTCTGTATTTTAACTTCATGTCGTCTCTTCCCCATCCCCGAGTGGTATCGACGATCTTGCAGCTCTGTGCGACCCAAGTATGCCCGCTCTTCACGACGCTATGTGCAATATAAAACTGACTCCACTGCTCTGTGTCTGATTCACTCGTGGAAAAACTGTGCAGTTTGGTCTGTGAGTTTCGCAACTGATTTAGAATATGAGTCCCAAGTGTATAAACCCGCAAGAAGAGACACTTGGCTGGCGTCGTGTTATCAGATAGATAGCCTACCCATCGAGCAGAGAAGATCTTCCCAACGTTTTCATAAGAAATAATCGCTAAGGTGCGAGATTACTCAGCAGTTATACATAGAGTAAAGCAAGGAGAGATGACAGCGTAGGGCAGGAAAGACGACGGAGTGTAAATTCTAAGGTTGCCGCCATTTCACGGAAGATATCCGTCAACCTATTAACCGATCAGCTGATTATCCGACTGTCTTCTCCCACTCTATTCTTTCTTTCTTTGCTGCGGAAAAAAGTATGTAGTGCTATACGTTATATTAGTATCTATTCTTTTCTAGAGTCTATTATTACAAGCCTTTATCCTTACATATTACAAGTGTACTGCCAGCAATAGGAACAGTTACCGGTAGGCCTACTTGAAGGTGTTTTTCCCAAATTGTAAAATAATCACTACCTGCTTTCAAAGAAATGGTCCCAAAAACTTCCGCAAAATTTAGAGCAAACTCGTGCAGCATTCAGTCCTTGTTCTACTGTTCGAGTGCTCGTACTTCATAATTTCTATCCAAAATATCTTCCACGGGTGTCAAAAGTGTTTTAGGCCTACTAAGTATCAAAATAAAAATACAAATAAATAATTGATCAGTTTGGGAAAAGAGAAATCGCGGCTCCTCTCGCATCTGAATACGAGATTGGCATTGCAAATATGTGCGCGATTTAATTAAAAATAAAAATGAAGTGTATGCCTATAAAATCTGTAAATCTACAACAAGAAACCTTTACTATTCCTATCTTTCCACAGAGAATCAACGCAAGGAATTTACTTGGCCTTTATAAAACCATTATTGACAATCGGACTTAAATTATTACGGTAAACTTCTGATTAACTATCTAGCATGTTAAACACAAGACCAGGGTGGAAATTATGAAACTGTGTTATGCACTTAATTTACGAAAATATTTTATGATCCAGATTATTCGATTCTTTTCGGTTAACGTCCAATCCATCCCCTTGATTACCACAGATAATAGAGGTTCAACTGTACTTTAACCAATATGTAGCAGAGGAAGAAACAAAGTGGCTAGACATATCCCTTTTACACGCAATGAAGGCGGAAGGGCACAAAGGTATAGTACGCTGTAAAATGGAGGCGTACCCTGGAATAACAACTTAAAGTATGTTACGTCGTTTTTCCGAGTCCAGCATACACATAGTGTTCTGCCCAAGGGCAGGTCTTTCACTGCAAACTCAGCTTTCGCTACTCTTTCCTATTTTCTGCATCCCTCTTAGTCTCCTCATATAATCCATTATCTTAATGTCATCTATCATCTGATATCTTCTGCCCCGAACTCTTCCCCCATTCATAAATTCTTCCAGTGCATCCTTCAATAGGCAGTTTCTTTTCAGCAGTGACTCAGTCAATTCCTTTTTCTCTTCCTGATCAGTTTCAGAATCATTTTTTCTTCAAATATTTTTTTCAACACAGCCTCATTTCTATTCTACTGCCCATTTCACATGCTCCATTCTTCTCCATATTCACATTTCAAATGCTTCTAATTCCTTCTCTTCATTTACTTCTTCATATATCTGCCCCATAAAGTGTCACACTCCACACAAAGCACTTCATTAGTCTCTTCTATTGTTATTTTCCCAGAGTTTCGCAGAAGATGTTCCTCTTTCTATTGAAAGCTTCCTTTGCCATTGCTATCCTCGTTTTGACTTCCTGTCAGCAACTCGTGTTACTGCTTATAGTATAGACCCAGAAACAAAATTTGGGCCACCTGAATTTTTCAAGTTCCAGTTATAACGTACTGCACATGCTCAGTGCAGAAAAAAATTTGGGCCACATGAATTTTCTAAGTTCCAGTTATAACATATTGCGCAGTACTGGAACTTTGTTCCTGGGTCTGTACACTCCATTGTCCACTTGCTCTACTGCAGCGATGTAAAGGTCAAGAGCACGTAGACTATTCTGCGTGCGATCAAGCGCTCACTGATTGCAATGAATCTATTCTACAGATAGCAGCAGTGAATAAGAAGGGGTGAGCAAAGTGAACTCTATTGGTCTATCACTGCAAAATGAATTAAACTGTATTTAAATAATAGATAACGTGTTACATTCATACACGACAACAAAAAATCAGAACATGTTTTGTAGAGTGTGCCTCTCTAATAAAATAAATTAACTATAACATAGTAGACTACAATAAATAATAAACTTAGATTCTCCTTAACTTATATAGTTTCAGATAATAGCTAGAATATAATTAATTTTTATATAATTATAATTATACCTAATAATCCAACTAATATAAAAGCACTGTTTTCCTGTTTTAAACTTACCAATACAAAAGTGAAAGATATTACAGGACATTGTGCATATGGAAAAATGAAATAATAGGATTGCAACAAAATAATAATAAACATAGTATTTTTTTATCTTAGAGGTTTTAGATAAAGAGGCCTACCTAATTAATTGATATGTAACTGTTACATACTTAATAATGTACTTATTTTATGAACAGCACATTTCTAGAAACAAATTTAAATTAATGACTTCTCGTCTAATACAGAAGTGTTTTTTTTTTGTTTCAGCCGACACCAATCTTCTTACGCCCGGCGAAATTATGTTTCCTGCATCATGAAGTAGCATAGCGTGCTTATTATCATCTGACAATCTTGATATTAGTCTTGGTTTTGTGAGGTTCATAAGTGAGAAAAATTGCTCACATACGTGCTTCCTGCAAAATATAGAAATAATTTGCGCCGCAAATATTCGAGCTCTGGATATAGGCCTATTACACGGCAAAGCGAACTTCCAATTTGGCTCTGTTCACGCAATTCAAAGAACTGGAGAGAACTTTTCCTCGGCTTAAGCAAAGGACATCACAATGGTAAGGAACAATGTCAAACTGAAAATCTATGCACGACATATCTTGACAGTTTTTTAGACAGAATTCTTAACGAGTCTACGCTATTAGTATCATACTCTTTTTGTACTTTATTCTGTAAACTTAAATGCAATGCAATGAGGAAGAACCTGTACGGTACACCTAAACATGTATTTATTAATATTTAATGTCAATAAAACAACAAAATTTCAATACATCATTATGTACATCAATTAATAATTTCAGGCGTTTCACATTGCTCCTCTTTGTAACTAAATGTTTTCCATATCGCCTATCAGACAAAGAACATTATCTCCTCTTTCACTCATAAGAAGTAAAGAGTCCAGTCAACCTAAAACTTACTGAACGACTTCTTCTTCAATGTCTTGTATGTACAACCCTTGAGTTCATCAGTGACTTGTACCTGCGTGCTGTACGTGCTCTGAACAGCGCATACGGGCTGTGAGGCACGCTTGCGCTCTTGTTGACATCACTGCTCTACTGCCTCATTTAGTAACCGCACGTTTCCCTTCTTTATTTTTCTTCCGACAACCATGGTGTTTGTCTTTTTTTGCATTTATCTTCATCCCATACTGCTCACAGCTATCATTTAGCATATATTGAATCCTTAATAACACATCTCCTTCCTGACAAAATAATATTTCCCTCCAACAAACACAGCGCCATCTAGAAACATTTGAATGTCGTTCTGCTCAATGCTGTTATACGAGATGTAAAATGTTTGATGCTCTGTATCTCAAATTCAAGATTTTTTAGTAAGGTTCTTGTTTCAGAGAACGTCTCAATTCTTCTGCAGTTTTTTGCATCTTTTTCAACATAATTCCTACATCCTACCTGTTACTAATTCCTACCTGTTACTGATATATCTGAAAATATTCAACATTTTAATGGAGCCTTAAGGACCATGAACCATGTTTTCACAACCATGAAAACCCAAAAACATACCAGGTTAAAACCATATAAAGTTCTAGCAAGACCTGTCCTCATGTATGGTAGTAAGGCCTGGACTGTCTGCAACTCAGATGTTCAACGCCTAACAACTGCGGAAATGAGATTTCTAAAGAGGACTGCCGGCTACAGCTTGCTTGACCACAAAAGGAATGAACTAATTACAAAAGAATAGGAAATTACACCTATTTATGAACATCTCAACCATTATAGACAAAAATAGCTTAACCATGTCAATAGGATGTACCGTTCCAGACTCCCAAGACAAATTCTCCGCTATATACCATATGGAAGACGACCTTTGGGACGCCCTGAAAACATGGACGGAGACCGTAACAGGCCACTAGGCCTAATACCTGCAAGGACGATGATGATGATTCCTACATCAAATGACACACAGAACTGCCTGAATTTTCAATTGACAATTAAAATACTTTTATGCAACGCGACTATTGTAGTGGTAACAAAGTTTATAATAGTGCCAATGCCGTCAAGTCTTTATAGTTTAGTTATCGTATGATTCGAGGTTTTTGAAACATCAATTTCCTGTGAAACATGACGTAAAGTTTTCTTTGGAAAACATACCAATTACGCACAAGTTTCATCCAGTTTTGTTCCGATACTATTCTACCCCTCATTTAGGTTTACGAATTCAAGCGCTTAGAGATTCCGTTTCACTTAATTTAATGCAGCCCTTACACGGCCAGTAGTACTGATCAGTAATAAAGAGTCAATAATATGACAGTACGCATCAATATATTAGCGAACCTACACGATCAGTATTATTTCTGGTGAGTATGAATGCGCTTCTTGTTCAGTACAGACGCGCAAGTACAATGGATCCTACTAAAGAAGACATGTTTAGCTATAATATTAGCCAGAAAACACAGAGTTAAAAAGCAATATGGTAAGAATTGGACACAAAAGCGAAAGATACATTGTCACATGAATTCGTTGCGGGAAATCCTATAGCTTATTGATGCAGAAGTTTACAAAAACTATTTCCAAATCAGTGACAGTCTATTTTAGGCAAATTACTTCAATGAGGCAGAACACGAACATGAGGATCTGGTTTATCAGTCGAAGTGAGACTGGTTATAACACTGCGTATCTTGCAACTGGAAAGAGCTTTGAAGATTTAAGGTAAGGTACTGCCTATCTCGACAATTAATTTCTTGAAGATTGGGTGCACGTTACTAAAGAACTGTTACAGATATCTGAACAATATTTTCGAGGAAAGTATCTATAATATTAATTTTTAATAATACTTACTACAAATTGAACAATGTTAACAGATATTGAGATATAATTTTATTTAATATAAAAACGTAAAACCGAGAGGAAATGATTCCGGTGCATTTTTATAAAAACTGTTCACTCAAAATGAATGATAATTTTTGTGTGCATTAACCATACCCAGAAGGCTAAAAATAGTAATGGATTTTGCTATGATATTCTTGGAAATATTAAAAAAATATATTAATATTACATTTTAGCCAAAAGGATATTGTGGAATTACAAAAAATCACAATACTGTTAATATTTTTCAATTTGTAGTACGAATTATTAAAGATTAAGATTGTAAAAACACTCTCTGAAAATATTGTTTAGATATCTGTAACAGTTTTTGAGTAACATGCACCCAAATTTCATAAAATTAACATTGTCCAGATAGATAGTAGTCCTACCTTCTTACCTTAAGGGAAACATATACTATGATTTTTAAAACTTCCACAATTTTCGTCCAAAATTTGTAAAATTTAAACTACATAAAGAGGCCTACAATATTATCATGTGTACAAAATTTGGTACCAGTAGGGCTGCAGTTTTGAAGTTATATTTTTAAAGTATATTTTATACTGACGTCACTAAAAAGCTTCTCGGGTCAAAGTTTTAAAAATTTTTAGTACGTATTTGCTCTAAAGCTTCAAAATATTCATGGGAATAAACATTAATTAGCTTCTGAGCTCAGTCTAAATAACGAGACGCAATAAATTTGAAACTTAATTAATGTAACATTACAGCATATTTAATATAAGCGCAATGTGAATATACTTACTTACTGGCTTTTAAGGAACCCAGAGGTTCATTGCCGCCCTCACATAAGCCCGCCATTGGTCCCTATCCTGAGCAAGATTAATCCAGTCTCTAGCATCATATCCCACATCCCTCAAATCCATTTTAATATTATCTTTCCATCTAAGTCTCGGCCTCCCCAAAGGTCTTTTTTCTTCCGGCTTCCCTATATGCATTTCTGGATTCGCCCATACTTGCTACATGCCCTGCCCATCTCAAACGTCTGGATTTAATGTTCCTAATTATGTCAGGTGAAGAACACAATGCGTGCAGTTCTGTGTTGTGTAACTTTCTCCATTCTCCTGTAGCTTCATCCCTCTTAGCCCCAAATATTTTCCGAAGCAGCTTATTCTCAAACACCCTTAAGCTATGTTCCTCTCTCAAAGTGAGAGTCCAAGTTCCACAACCATAAAGAACAACCGGTAGTGTAACTGTTTTATAAATTCTAACTTTCAGATTTTTTGACAACAGACTGGATGATAATGTATTGTGGGTCCCTATCACCACGGCATGGCGCGTCCTCAGGTTGTGATCGAGGAGATGGCCTTCAGATATGGAGGGTAGCTGTGAATATATTGAATAAGCAGTCGCGAACAGCCGATTAGGGGTGGTCCTCCAGCTTGGGGGTTGGACGAAGAGCTAACAACCTATCACCGTAAAAAAAAAGCTTGTTACGAAACCTTCAAATAAGCCTCGGAATGGGACTGATTCTCTGGCACGACAATAGCAATATGAATATGCCCCAAAGAAACTTAATATTCACATTTCATAAAAGTGCTAATTGAACTTCATTTATCAACATTTAATTAACTTCTATGAGAAGTTTCAGAGCAATCTGATAATAACTGAAAATTCAATAAACTGTATAACATTTTAAAGTAGAAAAAAGCAGCATTAAAAAGGATTATTTCAAGTCACTCACGCACCGTATGTTTGGCCACATTTGATTATATGGTTATATCATTTAAATTAGTCTCAAATATAATTACGATCACAAAAACAAAATAAAAAGTGGATTTTCTTAATTTTTCAGCATTAGTATCCCTTAAAATTTTCTGCTTTAATGATACCGTGTCTATCAGTTCAAAATAATAATATATAAAATGGAGAAATGCCGAATGATAGGTAATTTTATTAATAATGCAATAGTTGTTTATTATACAGGGTGTAAGGAGTATAAGTGTCATTATTTTAACCGATGATTATTCATGTCATAAGGAGAAAAAATGTCCTCACCCATTTTTTATAATTGCAATATTTAGCTAATTATTAAAGTTTACAATATTAGAAGTTCGGCAAATTTGCTGGAATAGGAGGAGGGGGTTTACAAGTACACAATACAGCTCAATGTGTATGAGCTTAATGTGTATGAGTCGCACGTAGTTTGCAAACGAGTGGTGTGAAATGACTTCCAATGATCCAATACGATGAGCATTTCATTGTATAAAGATTAAATTACACTTAGACGAAGCATTGTTTGTGATTTATATTTTCGTGATTCAATAATCAGTGATCGTTTTCGTCCAACATGCCAGTAGACGTCTATGTGAGGGATAGAGGGAGCTTCTTCGATGAACTCATGTAATTTTAGCCTAATTTTTTCATTATCATTCTTATGTCGTTCATTTATAGTAAATATCAATAATTACCGTTGATGTTTGTATGATGTTATTGTAAGGAACATATCATTTCATACTTAAGGATCAGGATGAGGTTTGGAAACGGTTGACTGCTGACAGTTTGCAGTTCATTTTGAATAAAAATGCCTCATAATTTATTCACATGTTCTTTAACATCAGCTCATTGAATGTAATAGATGAGTGAAGGCCATTCTGTGATTCCTGAACTCCTGTTAATACTTTTTGACAAAATACTTAATCGAATTTTAAAATGTTAAGCCCAGTTCCCATTAATTTCTAATTAAATTGGCAACAGCAGGGATTAGCGTGTTTAAAATGAAGTTAAGGCGCTGGCAGTGACTGATTGAATTGGAATTAATGACAGCCAGCAGACAGGAAGCACAGGACATTTAAATACAGTACTTTTATTTCATCTGCTGGGCCTTCACTAACTTATCCACTACAAGGATTGCGAAGAATATAATTTTACTTACGAAATGAATAAATATAGACATATTTTAAAAGCGAGAATTGTTGTACAACGTTTTGCTTAAATGGAAACAACATAATGAGATTTCTACCATATGTCTCTATGTATGTATTTATTTATTCACACTGCAAATGGGTAAATACCCGGTGGCAGTGGTAACTAAATACACTCAATAATGACAATTAATAATAATGCTAATAATAATAATAAAATAATATTAACAATAGCATAATAATATTAAAAATGAGCATCCTAAATTAAATGAAGCACGATCACTTTAACATTTAACAACATTTAAAGTAAATCTAATTTGTAACTAATTTGTATCTTAACCCTAAGCTCGAACTTAAACCCACGAGTATATATACAGAGTGTCCCATTTATCTTGTGCACCTATTATAACTTTTTTGTTTGGGTAGGTATTGGAATTTTTGTTTTTGAGCGTTATGTTCGAACGAGGGGCTAACATGAGTGTGGAGATTTGGTGCATATAACTACATTATGGTACAAGATACACGTGACGTCATCAATTTTTCAAATAGCACTACATACTTTAATCATGTTACATTGATTACATACATTAAGACGAGTTAAAAATGTATCACAATGTCACCTTCCTAATCAATAACAACAAAACGAAACAAAAACGTACTTCCAATGTGATAATGTTATGGTTTGAGAGTCACAGAAGATGTTCCAAATGGTGACCATTCGCATTAATGCACATCCGAAAGCGTTCCCCGAAAGACCGTGTGACTGCCCGACATGTTGCTGGCTGAATGGACAAACAAGCCTGTTGAATGCGCTACTGCATGTCGTCTGGTCTTTCAGAATGTTCTAGTACACACTGTTCTTTGCAGTTTCTCACAGAAAGAAGTCGAGTGGCGACAGGTCCGGAGAACGTGCAGGCCACTGTACGTGGATTGAGGCGTCGACAGTTGTGGTTTGTTTACATGTTAAGACAGCAAACACACAACACACGACGTGTACGGACGTCAGTCGTCTTTCGTTTTATGTAAGTTAATGCACAAGATGAATGGGGCACCACAACAAACGGCAAATTCTGATGACATACATTTTGCATTTTGTTCTTATTGATTCGGAAGGTGACATTGTAACACATTTTTGAACATGTCTTAATGTGTGTAATCAATGTAACATGTTTAAAGTATGTAGTGCTATTTGAAAAATTGATGATGTCACGTGTATCTTGTACCATTATGTAGTTACATACACCAAATCTCTACACTCATGTTAGCCCCTCGTTTTAACATAACTCTCAAAAACAAAAATTCGAATACCCATCCAAACAAAAAAGTTATAATAGGCGCACAAGATAAATGGGACACTCTATATATAGCGGGAATATTTTAGGGGCGTTTATGGGGAAGGAGAGATGTGGGGGGGATTAGTGATAGGACCGGAAGAATTATTGGGATTTCCGGAGGTTCCGGAGCTGGACGCAGATATTTCACGGGCAGAAATTAGAAAAGCGGTTTCCTCTTTGAAGAATAATAAAGCACCAGGCTGGGATGGTCTGTCATCAGAAATATTTAAGGCTGCTCTTGTCAATGATAAATGTGTACAAAGGGTGCAAATTGTGTTTAATGATTTATTTAAGTATGGGAAATACCCGGAAATTTGGGCTACATCCATCATTCATCCTATCTATAAAAGTAAGGGTTCGATTGGATCTCCAGACTCATATAGAGGCGTGGCCTTACTGCCTACTATGGGTAAAATCTATTGTAAAATCTTGTATGAAAGAATGAAGAATTTTGAAATTTTGCCATGCCGAGACACCCACGTGTCTCGGCATGGCAAAATTTCAAAATTTCAGATGGGTTTTATGGAAGGTCGTAGCACAGTTGACAACATATTTATTTTGGATTCACTGAAACAGAAACAAATGTCTAGAAAAGGGGGGAAATTGCACTGCGCTTTCGTGGATTTTCGAAAGGCTTTCGACACTGTGGAGAGAGAAGCGCTTTGGTATAAATTATGGATGAAAGGGATGTCGGGCAAGATGATTAGGGCGCTTCAGGGGATATATAATAAAGTGGAATTTTGTGTTAAGTACGACATGAACAGAGTGTCTGAAAGCTTTTGCAGTCGCAGAGGTGTGAAACAAGGTTGCATACTGTCCCCCTTACTTTTTAACCTGTTTATTGACGATATAACAGAGATTATGTTACGAGAGGACATCGACGCCCCCGTCATAGGGGACGTGAATATTCCAGTACTATTATACGCTGACGATTTGACATTATGTTCTAAAAGTGTTAAGGGATTGCAGAAAGGACTTGACAAGCTTCAAATATACTCTAGGGACTGGGGATTAAAAGTAAATACTGAAAAGACGAAGACTATGACCTTAAGAACGGATGTGTTTACAGTAAAACGGAGACTTGGACATACGAAGGCCGAGCACTGAACAACGTGAAAAATTTTGTTTACTTAGGGGTAACAATGACGATGAACGGAAAATGGAATAAACATATAGACACTACAAAACATAGGGCATTGATAAAAGCGATGGAAACGCTGAAGATACGTAACAAAATCCCGGAAGTCTCTCTAAATTTATTAGATAAAGTATATAACGCGGTAGTTAGATATACAATTACGTATGGGGCAGAAATTTGGGGTTGAGGAAAAACGGAAAAGCTTAACCAGGTACAAAGCGACTTTTTAAAACGGATAGCGGGAGTGGGGAGGGGAACGGCTAACAGCGGAATCCTAAGAGAATTCGGACGCCATAGAGACTCAATAGAATGCAAGATAAAAGTTTTAAAGTACTACTTGAGGATTGTGCATGGAGATCAGTCTCTTATTAGAGCGGTCTGTTATAGGGAGCAACTCGAGAGGAGAGACCAAGTAACCTGGGCAGGTAGATTACGCAGAGGGTTGGAGGAAATAGGCATGGGATTTATAATCGCGGAAGATTGCAGGAACAAGCGAAATGTCTGGCGGAAAGTCAAGAAACGCCTGAAGGATATAGACAGGCAAATAACAGAAGGGGAATGTAGGGATAAGGTTGCTCTGGAGATCCAATCGATGATCAAAACAAATTGGGGGGCCGAACTATATCTCTATGGAGGTAGCAAAGATGGTAGACTGGGTTTAATCTGGTTCCGTCTAGGAGCCTGGAGGGCACTTAAAATCGTCAACGAAGAGGGGGCGAGAATATGTCCTCTTTGCGGTAGAGGCGAGACATCACACCACATTTTATCGGAGTGTGAAGCCACAGAAGCTCTGAGGAAACGATTCCTGCCAGAGTCCTTCATTACATCTAGCAGGGGGCACTTGGCGACATACGCTGTATTAAATAACGTTAAATCCTATGACAGTGTGGGAAAATTTTTGGCAAAAGTTCGACAGTTGAGGGTGGAATTGGCCGAGGGGGAGGGAGCCGATGGATAAGGGAAAGATTTATTAGTGTTGCAATGAGTAATATTAACATTGAGCGAATGATAGAGTTAGGGGATTTTTTTTACTGTGTCTTTTGTATTTTATTGCGTGTGTATGTTTTTATTTATATACTGTATTACCTTTATATTTATTATTTGGATTATTTGGTGCAGCTTCAACAAGAAATTGAATTGTTTATACCGTATATATATATATATATATATATATATATATATATATATATGTGTGTGTGTGTGTGTGTGTGTGTGTGTGTGTGACACTGTGCGTGTCTGTTTTTCATATCTCCCTTTTATTTTATTTGTATTATTTTTGTGAAATTTGGTATAAAGTTAGATTAGTTATAATAGTGGTAATCAATGATAACGGTAGTAATAATAATAACTGTTGTTTCACTATTTTATTATTAGTAGGCATTATTTTCGTTTTGAAGATTCAAACTGTGCATAGTTACAGCACGAATGGCCGTATGAGCTCGTGCGAAGGATCTTGTGTACATGAGTTTGTATAATTTATTATGCATCAATAAATGCACTTATCTATCTATCTATCTATCTATCTATCTATCTATCTATCTATCTATCTATCTATCTATCTATCTATCTATCTATCTATCTATCTATCTATCTATCTATCTATCTATCTATCTATCTATCTATCTATCTATCTATCTATCTATCTATCTATCTATCTATCTATCTATCTATCTATCTATCTATCTATCTATCTATCTATCTATCTATCTATCTATCTATCTATCTATCTATCTATCTATCTATCTATCTATCTATCTATCTATCTATCTATCTATCTATCTATCTATCTATCTATCTATCTATCTATCTATCTATCTATCTATCTATCTATCTATCTATCTATCTATCTATCTATCTATCTATCTATCTATCTATCTATCTATCTATCTATCTATCTATCTATCTATCTATCTATCTATCTATCTATCTATCTATCTATCTATCTATCTATCTATCTATCTATCTATCTATCTATCTATCTATCTATCTATCTATCTATCTATCTATCTATCTATCTATCTATCTATCTATCTATCTATCTATCTATCTATCTATCTATCTATCTATCTATCTATCTATCTATCTATCTATCTATCTATCTATCTATCTATCTATCTATCTATCTATCTATCTATCTATCTATCTATCTATCTATCTATCTATCTATCTATCTATCTATCTATCTATCTATCTATCTATCTATCTATCTATCTATCTATCTATCTATCTATCTATCTATCTATCTATCTATCTATCTATCTATCTATCTATCTATCTATCTATCTATCTATCTATCTATCTATCTATCTATCTATCTATCTATCTATCTATCTATCTATCTATCTATCTATCTATCTATCTATCTATCTATCTATCTATCTATCTATCTATCTATCTATCTATCTATCTATCTATCTATCTATCTATCTATCTATCTATCTATCTATCTATCTATCTATCTATCTATCTATCTATCTATCTATCTATCTATCTATCTATCTATCTATCTATCTATCTATCTATCTATCTATCTATCTATCTATCTATCTATCTATCTATCTATCTATCTATCTATCTATCTATCTATCTATCTATCTATCTATCTATCTATCTATCTATCTATCTATCTATCTATCTATCTATCTATCTATCTATCTATCTATCTATCTATCTACCTACCTACCTACCTACCTACCTACCTACCTACCTACCTACCTACCTACCTACCTACCTACCTACCTACCTACCTACCTACCTACTACCTACCTACCTACCTACCTACCTACCTACCTACCTATCTATCTATTATATATATATATATATATATATATGATATTTTCATACATGCACAAGTACATTTCAGCACTACACTCATTTGCTCTCAACTCACTCACTGCACTGGAACTACGACATATTTCACTGGCACTATCCTGATTTCACTAACACTTCAAAAAATTTCAATACTTAAATACTCTGTACTACCACTAGAAACTATAAAACTTCACTGTCACAAACACACTTCACTGACACAACACACTTCAAATAACAAAACATCAATTATACCCTTATTATTCCATAGAATCGTACTTACTATATTTACCTCAAAATTGCTAGCGTAGATCCTATTGCAAACAATTTTAGCACGTTCACTATAACTCAAACACTTTCACTGTAAATCAATCTCTTTTTCTCTAACACTATAACTCTCAGAATTTGCTTGAAACTCACTGCACTTTCACTACAACACACTGCACACCCAATATAAATCACTGGAGATTCACTGTTTCTCTGCTTACTCACTGTAGTTGTAAAACAACAAAATAGTGTGTATAATATACTACCGTCTACTAGTAAATCCTTAACCCTTTTTTTAAAATACATTTTTGGTTATTGGTAAACCATTTAGTAAGTCTGCAGGTAGAGCATTCCAGTCCCTGATAGTACGATTGAGAAAAGAAAACTTTCCAGTATCCGTCCTCTGTCTTCTTTCCCTCAATTTATGTGAGTGGTCGTTCCTTGAAGAGTAATTCGGTGGCTCCAACCTATTTTTTATTTCTCTCCAGGCAGGCTCGCCTCTGTATGTTTGGAACGTTGCGCATAATCGAATTCGCGTTCTTCTGTCCGTGAGTATATGCAGGTGAACCGTAAGTAACGTCATTAATTTCAAGGGGTTATTCTTTAAATTGTTAAAAAAGTTTAATACAATTTTCTGCTTTTTTCTTCCTTTTCGAGAAGAAAATTATTTTATATGAAACATTTCATAGCGTATTTTGGGAGAGCTATTGAATTAATTCCCAATATGCTCAGTCAGTTTAAGAAAGGAGTGTATTATGATAATAAATTATTGAAATAATTTTAGTTTTGTCCTTTAAATGTGCAGAAATTTGATGCAAACTGGTGAAAATTTTCGTTCCGCAAAGGAATTTTAAACCTTGCTGCGCTGTAACTACACTGTAAAGCGGCATGGACAGATGCAGCTCGCGTATACAAGGAACAGAGAAAAGGAACGCAACACAATTTATTACTTTTAAATATGACTGGGGAAATTTGATTTCTTATATGCAAGTTTACCGATTACTACTTTTAAAAATTAAAATGGGAGGTAAGTATTTCTAACTGGCTGAAGAAAATACTCGTAATACGACAAAAGGAGATTTTTAAATCATTAATTACATTGTAATGTAAAATAAGTTTTTTTTTATTGGCTGTGTTCACCGAATATATAATTAAAATTAAGTCGAAAAGTTTGAAAATAAAATTGTTTGTACATCAGTATTATAATCAGTCTCTATCATTAGTGAAATTAGTGCTTAATGTGCCACATTATC
This sequence comes from Periplaneta americana, assembly GCF_040183065.1. Taxonomy (NCBI): domain Eukaryota; kingdom Metazoa; phylum Arthropoda; class Insecta; order Blattodea; family Blattidae; genus Periplaneta; species Periplaneta americana. Next base: position 82,401,895 of record NC_091130.1, on the reverse strand, counting down.
TTATTACATTATCTTATTAGTGCCGTAAAATATTACCATGACAACTTAAATGTCATGAATTCTATTAAGAAGAACTTGTATCATAAAGATAACATTATGAAATGATTTGCCAGTGGCATAATATTTAATATATCAAAATTTGTCATAGAAACCTTTTTTTTTTCATAGACCATGATATCAAACTACCTATCATTATAAATCTGATGTTATTTCTTTACTAATATTATTTTATAATACACTGTACAAAAATAGCGTATGCAATTCATTTATAATGTCATACAATTACTCGTATATTATGCACTTGTTTCTTAATATTACTAGCCTATTTTAATTTTTTTCGTTACTTCAATGTGAAATAAGCATTTCGCATTTTTATTTTTCCTCTACAGTTTTAAATGTTTTACAATTTTGTTTTTATAACCTGAGATATGCATTATTATTGTTCACGATCTCTAGAATATTCAATTGAAATGGAAGTGTAGCAATATTTCTTAATCTTATCCATTTAGTTTGAAAGAAGCTTGTCTTAATGCCTGTGTTCTCTCAACATTAAATTAAAATTAGGATGTAGAGTTTATTTTAAATTGTACATGATTACTGTGTAACTTGAAACAAGCAGTGTTCATTCTCCGTTATCTAAAACAATTTAAACACAAAAATTAAACGGTAATTATAGCCTATCATCTGTATTTTTTCTTACGAGTTTAAATGCATTGTACATGGCCTGGACCTTCAACAACCGAGTTGGAGGAATTTGGTCAGAGCAATACAACTTAATGTGTTACTCCCATCTGGTTGTAGTGCGCAGCTTTGCAAATTCTCATAATTAATGTATTTTAAAAGGCATGTTTTTCTGGAAAACTATTCAAAATATAGCAAAATGGTATTTAACTTTTTTTATTGTTCTTCACTCAGGAATCACCCACCAGAATTACTGTCATTACTTAAGGTTCATCCTATATATAGGTGTACCAACTGCTGAAAACTCTCTTAATGAAGAGATCTGGAGTTATAAAATTTTGAAAGCCATCGATTACGAGTTAGATCATAAGCTTTAAAAGTTTAGTGCAGTTTAAAGTAGTGATTTCTCTCCATAGCTACTTACTACACGTTGGTAATGGTCCCGACATTGTAGATACTAATGATATGAAATGCCCTGGAACCTACAAAGTCCATAACAAAGAACATAAACAAACACGTTACACGCTAGAGGGGCTATTCGTAAGACCGTAAACCATCAGCCACGTTAAGGAAGTGGGAACCCAGTCGTTACAGAGGACGCCGTCTTTTATGGACTGTGCAGTAAGTGACAAAGTCAACCAAGGTATATTTCATGAGCCACAATTATTAAAAGCTCTTTTGGAGATTAGGTTTGATGTTGCAAGAATCTGAAGTGCAAAAAAGAAAAACGATGTTGCTGGCAGGTTCTCCGGATATCTCCACTTGTACAGGGTGTATTTTGGTGTCAAATATTTTGGGAACTATTCCTAATAACAAAACAATGAAAAACTTTCATATAAACATGGTCCTGAAAATGCTTAGGTTTCAGAGTTACGCTACTTTATTGGTAATAAATAAGCTAATGTGAAAATGTTATACGAATAGGTAGGGTTCAAGATCAAGCTCGCTGAGGGACGACTATCCAGATACATTAGATTACACAAATAAAAGGGGTAAGGTAAGGATGTAATATGAGTCCATATCTTTCCAATATATACATATTAATGATATTTTAGATAATATTTACAATTCTAACATTCATTGCCCAGTCATTTTCAACGAAACGGTTCCGGACTACTATTCGCTGATAATTGTGCAATTGGTTCTTTCTCGATTATTGATCTAAAAATGCTATTAACGAAATTTCAAATTATTATTTGGTTGAGAAGTTTTCATTATCCAGTCTGTTCTCAAAAAACGCGGAAAGTTGAATTTATAAAACAAACAATTATATTACCAGTTCTTCTATATGGTTGTGAAACTTGGACTTTCACTTTGAGGGAGGAACAGAGGTTAAGGGTTTTGAGAATCAGATGCTTAGGAAAATATTTGGAGCTGAGAGGGATGAAGTTGCAGGAGAATGGAGAAAGTTATATAACGCAGAACTGCTTGCATTTTATTCTTCACCTGACATAATTAGGAACATTAAATCCAGACGTTTGAGATAGGCAGGGCATGTAGCACGTATGGGCGAATCCAGAAATGCATATAGAATGTTAGTTGGGAGGCCGGAGGGAATAAGACTTTGAGGAGGCCGATATGTTGATGGGAGGATAATATTGAAATGTATTTGAGGGAGGTGGGATATGATTGTAGCGGCTGGATTAACCTTGCTCAGGATAGGGGCCAATGGCGGGTTTAGGTGTGGGCGGCAATGAACCTCCGGGTTCCTTAAAAGCCATAAGTATTATTATTATTATTATTATTATTATTATTATTATTATTATCATCAGAGTGTTTGATTAATATTGAAATATATTAAAAAGGAAGTGCATTATATTTTTTTTAGTTTGTGTTTATTGGATTTGTGTTACCTCATCAGCCATCATGTTACTTGTATTTATTTCTACGAATTATGTTACCTAGTTACTTCAATTTATCAATAATATTACTCTTCACCAAAGAGAATATGGTTGTATGGAAGGCTAGTCATGTTATAAAATAAATAAACATTATGTTCTTCAGGTCAAGGTTCCACGTTTTATTGATTATTTTATCCACTTTCCGTAATAGTAAATAATTCTGTGTGTTATTTTTTAAGTGCTTTAGGCAGCGCTTCATGGAGCCTGTTTACTTCTATCTTCTTTTTTACTTAGTTGCAGCGTTTAACGTTTACCTCACATGTTAATTTATTAGCAGTTAGTATTATAAATTATTTTATCAATTTTATTTCGTCTGTCATATATAACAACGCTGAAGGTTAAATAGGCCTTTCATATTAATAACTCCGCAAATAGTTGTAATCACGCAAATAAAATTTGCAACCACCATTTTGCAATGGAGAGAAGCAGTTTTTTCTCGTCAATTGGCAAAGCGAAAGAGCTTTGCTACAACGCTTTTAAAACAAGCTTTGTTTCACTTTCAAAGTACGTTTTAAAATCGACTCAGATTTGTACTGGTACTGTACCGAATAATGATGTCACAGTAACTGCTCCGAATCGAACCGCTCCGTCCCCAGCCCTACTTTACATGTAAACACAGAATTTTTCTCAAATTTCCTGTCACACTCTATAAGTAAATTATTACCAGTAAGTATATTTTTCTAGCAGTAATAATTAATTTTTAATTTGTACGGAAATTTGAGAAGAAGTAAGAGTAAGCAAAAAAAAAAAAAAAACTTATTTTCGGTTTATGCGCAGCGATAAGGGAAGTTATAAAATAATTGCTAACGAAGAGCTGGGGGTTAAATAGAACAATAACCAATTAAAGAAATGAGGAAGTTGGGTTGGAATTGTTCTGAAACATGTTATAGCTACACTTGATTTATATGGTTGGGATGAGGTGGCAGGAGAGTGCACATATGGGTAATTGCGTCCCCGTGTTGCCGTCATTCCTGCATAGCAGCCAGGCAACAGATGTGCTGTCCCTGCTGGTAATAGCAATCATAATTGCTACAACAACAAATCAAATACAATCCAAATGATGAACGGAATAATTTTAAGGAGATTGGGGTGAAAAAAGCGAGAAAAGAAAAACAAATGATATTCTACTAAGTCATTATAACTTGTGTGTAATTATAAGGAAGAGGGACCGTACAAAATAACATGTCAGATAAAAGAAAAATTGAGTCTTCTTCGTTAAGATTTTAAGGTTAGTTCAAGACTAGATTAAATGGATTAAAATAAAATTGATATTAAACATGCTCAAATAAGATAATTGAAAAATGATAGAGGATTCACAGAACCCTTGTGATTGCATGAATACGACTTCATTTTACTGTTATGCAGTGCTGTAGTTGGAAAAAAAATTTAGGGGGTAGGCCTACTGTTGAAATCTCCTGCTTAGAAAAGACTCCATACGGACTCGTACTGCACTTCTTTTTCAAGGTTATTTCATCGGCATGCAGTTTCGTCTGCAGATCTCCTTCTAGAACTCAGCCACAATTGCACATAAGGCATGGGGTTAAATGCTGACAATGCTGACACATGTTTGGGAACAAAAGCCTAGAACTTCTTTTACTAGAAGTGTATTTCTTTTCTTAGTCCAGATATCATTCATTACACGACAGTAATGCGCCTTCGTATTCTGAAGTTGAAATTTGAATAGAATATATTATAGGTCTATGTAACAAATTACAAAGCTCTGGGTGTTTCACATTGGAGTCAGTATATTCCCTGAAGCCTGAATGTACTTTCGCTTCTCTTCAAGATGGAAATGTTCATACACGTTTGAGATGCATGAATTACTACAGATTGTATAATATGTTTGTACGGTATTTACAAATCAAATCTTTCAACATTCTCTTTTTTTACCTGTCTCCCATTTTGAATTACTAATCTTAGATTGTCAATGTAAGTAAGATATTTCTGTGAGATTGATAAGCCTCTGATTGAAGTTTTCTGCCAGACTTCTGTAAAATTAACTAGGGTTTATTTCAACTATCTTTGTCCTACTGTGTAGCTCACTATCTTTGAAAAATTTCTGTTCTGAAGCAGAGAATGCCTCCTCAATGTAAGATCCTGGCGAATGTACCATAGATTCAAAGACCTTTACAGTACAGTACGCTTTTATGCTTCTGGAATTGTTAGATCTCTCATAATAAGGCCAACACAGGCTACTGCTATAGACTATTCTGAATAAAATCAATAGACATCGTAATTTTAGCTAAACTTGCGTATTTAGATTTTTATTAATTTAGAATCTCTTTATTTATAATTATTAATATTATTATTATTATTATTATTAATGTTATTATTATTATTATTATTATTATTATTATTATTATTATTATTATTATTATTATTATTATTATTATTATTATTAGAGGCTTCAGCCTTGAGGTGCCGTGTCAACAGATTAGTAGACCTATTAATTATAAATACCACAATGGGCTTGAAATTAACAGATAATAACTATTCTTGAGGTGCCAGACCATGGTTTTCGAATTTACAAGCGTTTAAGAAAAGGATATGAGACGCTAGCCGTTACTTTTATGACAGATATCAAAATGAAATGTTTTCAGACATCTTACATCCTCCATTTCAAAGTGTATTAAAGACTAGTTGAACATAATGAATGTTTTCGAGTCCATAATTTTTGCCGATACAATAACAGCGAGTTTTTATTTTAGCCTGCACGGCGCACAGTGGGGTATTTGCACCAAAAAGTTGGCCAAAATTATTATAGTGTCCCAATCACATTTAATTGGGATAATATATTAAATTAGGATGTAATAAAGGGATCATGGCACTTGTAGAGAAATACAAAATGTATTTTATGTTATTCCTTGATATTTATCCAAATTCTTCATTTATTACTTAAGTCACAGAAACTTCGAGGTTATATTCCGAATAATGTGATTCCCTATACAAACAGATCACAATCACAAAAAGAATAACCCAATGTAGTAATGTCGGGTGACCTCGGTGGCCAATAAATCACTCCACTGCGACCGATCCAACGTCCAGGATGCATTTCACTGAACTTACTACAACCTAATGTCGTTTTGGTTGGGTCCGCATGTGAGTGCTAATGAAGGACATGAGCCTGCCGTCCGTGATTTTCAAACAGCTGTAGGCTATGTCAGATTATGTTAAGAACAGGGATATTGTTTGTAGAAACTCTTTTTTTCAGAATCACCAATATTATCACTCCTCACACCGTATACTTTTGCTCCTGACCCATCCTGTATAATTAATATGCTAATATAACTTCCAAATAAGTTAACACTAATTATATAATGTATGTAATTATGCAAGTATAAATATTAATATAAAAATATGTAGGTGGTTTTCATCTCATGAATATATATTTTAAAGTTATTTTTGTAGCTAAGAATCTAGCTCACTTTCACTTTATCAGATACTTTACCAATGAGATTATTCCTATCATTTCTCATCAGAAGACTCTTCAGCTTCACTTGCAGTTACTTTCTTCATTTTGAGCAGCAGAAACCATAAAGAAAATAGTAGCATTTCTGTGTTTTATTTTAAAATGGTTTCGTTCTCTTCCTCGGGGTTAATATCATGCTTGTGAGCAGAGCATCTGAGCTAAGCAGCAGGCTGTTAATTATATCTAGGTTACATGTTTCTCTAGAAAAATTCCTAGCATAATTCTGGCGGTAGGAACGGAAGTGCTTATTCCTTGCTTCAGCTGCTGGTTCCTCTGACAGTAGCGCAATTCTTAAAAGAGCATTTTCAATTATAGCTGGGCCGTGAATTAAAATCTTATGCATTGTGGGGGTCATTGGATGCCACGATTACAGCTTGACATATAGATTTGCTATGTCCATGGCGTAAGCAGCGAATTTCTAAATATCAACTTTATGCCCACTTGATACAACTTCTAAAATTACAGTTAATGTGTATTATTTAATAATAGAACAGATAATGAAGGAACAATAAGACACATAAGTAGCAGGTGACAAAGTAGATTACCATCTTCCACAAACATAGAAAGAGCTTGTGGAGATGAAACTGCCCTCTTTTTTCTTGTGAAATGCTGGAGTACGCCTTCCTGTATTTTGTGGCTCACTTAGGAGATTTAGTAATTTCCTTAACTTTTCGTGCGTGGGGTTTTACAGAGGCTCGCAACGATATCTGGGTAGCAAAAATTAATTCCTCAGTATTTAATATTTATTGTAAGTCCTTGTGTCTTCCTTCTTTTACTTCGTTCATTAGAGTCGCTGAAAGAATTTTGTGGGCCGTCTCGATCGCGTCGTAGCCGCTGTCTTGCTTTGGGTAGGCCAAACTCCAAGGTCCCTTGAAGTCAGCTTTCATTCTTTTTTCTGAATAAATAATCTTTCCTGTGTGCATTCAACCATCTCATTTTTTAACTCTGCTTTCACATATGAAAATGTATGTTTAAAAGCGTTAACTTGTTCCTCTGAACAATTCTCTTGCATTAACACGATTTTTTTTATATATATTCCAATTTTTGCTTGATATCACAGTCTTTTTTGCTCTTGTATGATATCATATAACTGGTTGCTTAACAAAATTTTGATTGTAGATGGCCCTAGTGTCGTGGACGGCGGTACGATCATCCACTCCTCCTCTTTATCTTTCTTATATTGGCTAATCTGAAATGATATCCCCAGGGTATGTAAATCATGTAAGTATCACAAGTCTGGGGCCAACACACTTATAAGTGAATAAAACAATCTAATATGGCCGTCTCTCGATAATCAGTGACTAACCTATTAACCATAGGTTCATGAACCACTCTCTAAATATATATATATATATATATATATATATATATATATATATATATATATATATTAACTATCTGAGTATGAATCTGAACACAACACCCAGCCAGCACATTAACTTAATACATGATCCATTCGACCATAGATACCACTCAATCTGACTAACCAAACTATAAATACATGTACACTCAATAAGAGACAAACTCTACCCAGCATAAGGCATTACATGACTGATCACTATACATTACCCATTGCACATATTGCTACATAAACTGTGCAAATTGCACTAACACAAATCTCTGCACTTTACAAAATGAATACTCAACGGAGAGAGAGAGGGATGGAGACAGATGCACGTAATAAGTAACGGACGATAATTCCAATCTCAAGGATCTTTTAAATAGGAACAAAACTCGACGCACATGATAACAAATAGCGGCGAAGGAAACCAACAATCAAAATGAAGCAGGGAAAACACTAAAACAATATGTGAGACCGTAATCGCTGCTCTATCACTCTAACCGTCTCGGAACATGAACTCACGTTTCAAATCATATCTCATTACATAATCCCTAATACAATTTACCTCAAACACATATATCTCACAAATATGTTACTCGATGCAAATACTAAAACTTGCCCCCAAGACGTATCACTAGCAAGCGATGTTTCAAACTACGATCCACTGGAATCCCAAACACACACGACGCAATTTAACTACTCCACTGATCTATCTCCAGCACGTACAAAGCCCGAGTCACGTTGTCTATATCTGCCGCGTACAAAAATCCTAAGTCTTGTTAAATGTTTCTGCCGCGTACGAGAGCTTGAATCTGAGCCAAATGTTTCCGTGTATCTCCCGCGTACGAGAGCCTAAGTCTTGTTAAGTGTATCTGCCGCGTACCGGAACCCGAGTGACGTTCCGTGTATCTCCATTAAAACAGATAAACTCTCTCTCCTTCTATCCTCGTGAGACGTAATGAACCGGCCAATAGGATTATTTGGAAAGAACAAATGAAAGGATTGATAGCGCTATCTATACTGTGACGTCTGAGAGCGCTCTGACGGATGAAGTGACGTACTAGATGAACGGCCGTGATAGTGGGCACGGCTCACTAGTGAAAGAAAAGAAAAATATTTATTTGTAGCGGATTAAAAAATTGAAAATTAGTGTTCATAACAAAAATGTATAAAAATATAAAATTCGCAAGATATCGCAGCCAATTTCTTTTCTATTACATACCCAGACATCTAGTCTTTGTAATAACACAAGAAGACACATCGGGACTCACCCTGAAGTGCACTAAATCATTAAACGAAAACTTACGTTCGTAAAAAAAATACTGAAATATAGGTGGTTTTCTAACCGCAATAACTTCTTAAAATATTTTATATAAGCATAAAAATCGCTCGAAAGTGAAGTACATACCTTGCTGAGAAGGATCCATCTTGTAACAGGACATACTGTGTTTTTAAAACGTAAAAAAACAATAATGAACTTGTGAACTTGCGCAGAGCGCCAAGACGATACATGTATAGTGTCACAAACATTCAACTTTGGACTGAGCTGTCGGCCACATGATCAAGTAGATGAAACACAAACTTTTATTTTATTGCTCCCCCACTATTTACTTCTTTCAAGCAGCAAGAATTTCAGGGGTAGGACAACATTGACAATATCGACTTTTGGCCAACTTTTTGATGCAAATACCCCACTGTGAGGCGTACCGGCCCAACTACAGCACTGCTGTAGTGTATTTTATAGTCCTTTTTATCATTAGGGATATGATTTGTTATTGTTTAATAATTATCTTTGATGACGTTTTTGGGGAGGGAGAGCTAATGTGTATAAGTCCACCCGACGGATATGAATGGAGTATCAATTAAAATAAGTTATTTATTATTTCTCTGCAAGTATGTTTAAGACTACTCGACCGATTTGGATTATCAAAGGTTCATCTGGGAGTGCGCATGAGTCCTCCAAGGGATATAAATGGAGTATAAATTCAAATGAGTAATAAAAGCACATTTTCTCATTTTGCAGATAGACTTGTATTTTCTAAAATAAATTTCATATTGAGTTCCTTCATTATAAAAGTCCACGAGCAGCCATCGACTCTAAGAATGACGACTATGGTGTGAGGCTGAAACAACCAAATCTGGAGATTTCAGTAAGCATATTGAACTTGGCAACAGCTTGATTCGACTTTTACACCGTGTAAGATTGTGTTGATAATATATAGGGTAAAAAGCCATGTCAAAATGACCCTGTAGAAGGGGTGTTATTTGAAATATGATGTTTGACCTGATTAGCATATGCTGAACGTTGACACGTTGATAAATACAAGTGCTTCAATCTTCTAGTATTTACTTTAATTATAAAAAAAAACAATTTCCTGACAATGTTATAAACATTAGTATGGGTCAGATGGCGGACGCGTTTTCCTGCTGATCTGGAGTTCGATTCCCACTTGAGTTTATTACCAGGCTGAGTTTTCTCCGAGGTTTTCCCCAAGTGTAAGGCGAATGTCAGGTAATCCATGGCGAATCCTAGGTCTCATCTCACCAAATACTATCTCACTAACACCAATTCCATCTACCTAAAATAACCTATTACTTGTTACAGTGTTGTTTGTAACCAAAAAAGAAACCTTGTAATGTCACTGTACGTCTTGTGATTGCAGTGTTTAATAATAATAATAATAATAATAATAATAATAATAATAATAATAATAATAATAATAATAATAATAATAATAATAACGATAATAGTAATATCCGCTTTTGGAATTTCACGGTCAATGTGATCACAATTACGTTTTTGGGTTTTTCACCATGTCCTGGAGCAGTAGCAGTAGTAGTAGTAGCAGTAGTAGTAGTTTATTTATTTATTTTATTTACTATTATTTATTGTGCTGTACAACAGCTAGAGGCCAATAACAGTTCAGCACATAGCATAATATTGTAATATGACAAAATTGAAAAAAAATAAATAAATAAATAAAACAGTGCGCAGAAATAATTGTTACACATAAAGACAATTGCAATTAATGACAATGACGATAAATGGACAGAATAATTGATGATTTTAAAATACAAAACTAAGAATACTATGAGAATAATAATGACGATACAATGATAATTAAGTATAATGTCTGAAAGAATACATATGATAAATCATTGCCAAGAGCAAACTAAGTCTATACATTGAAGGGATCGAATTCGCAGCCATGGATGTTGGCATTTTTAATGCATCTGGAGACTGGTGAAAGAAATTTGGAATTTCTATTATGGAAAAGTTTGTGGGCTCTCATATCTTTTGTTGGAATACATAAGGTAATATTGTTTAAGATGGAGTCACAGGATATATACCACCTTTGAGGATCTTACAAAAGACGCTCATGGCGTCTAGGATATAGGTTTTGATAATTAAAATATTCACACTTTCTCTCATAAGTAGGCCTATACCCGGAATTAATGGGAAAAATCTGAATGAACATAAAGATATAAATTTTCTTTGTATATTTTCTAATTTAGCCGAAAAAGTAGTTGTAATCGAGTTCCAAACTACAGATGCATATTCGAGTTTCGATAGCACCAATGTATAGTATAATACAATAATAATAATAATAATAATAATAATAATAATAATAATAATCCTATTCGCGACAGCTCATAGAGGGCAAAGGCGTATTAACCAACTGCTGACCTCTGGTCCACACCTCAGCAGAGGTGAATTATCATGCACCAATTATGAGGTAACGTGTGGTTAGAATGGTGAATCCCCCAGACTTTATAGTTGTCTTGCAGAACCGGATTTCGCTATCTATGTAGTTCCCCAAATTCATCACTATGCTGAGTGGGCATCGATCATATGCACTGGCCGAAATTTCATGAGAAAATTCCTTCCCCATGACGACTCGAACCAGAGCTCCTTCAGTGAGCTAGTTCAAGGCATAACGCCTTAGACAAGGACGTTACGGCGCGGGACGAAGATTACTATAAAATACTCGTATTAGTGCTGTAAAATATACATAATCAACATAGAATGCTAATTGAAACTGGTTGGATACCCGACTGTGCATACAATATACTATTACCACAGTCTACTATATACAGTCACGAAGCTTAGGGTGATTTTTTGCATTTCTCACGATAGTTGCTAGCCGCTTGGAGCGCTATGAGTACTAGACTGTGTCACTGCCATCGTGATCTAATACAGGCCAAGGCAGACCATGTGACTCGCTTAACCCTATCACGAAGGGCGGCGTTTCAAACCATTGTAAATTAATTGGAATGCATAAAGAATAACATATATTTCTCTAAAATGTAGTGTAATTGCATTAATAAAATTTAAAACAATGATTAGGGGACACTTCAGACATAATTCCTTGCGAGGTAAGGTGTAATATTTTTTTTTTGGTGTGAAAATTACGTTGTTCGTATGTGTAATACCTGCCTTTATTTCGATTAAATATTGCGAAATTCTTGTACATTCATTTATGTACGATTCAATAACTTTCAGTTGCACCGTACGAATATTTAGATATGTTGAAATTATAGGTTATGTTTACTGTAACAGGTGCACATTTCTGTCTGATTTTAGTGGTCTCCAATGCCCTGCCACTACATGTGTATGTTATGTCATAAGGAAAGTATAGGTTATGTTTACTATATTTAACTTATATTCCTATATTCGCAATTATACATTATAATTAAACATAATGTCATGTATGACACCCGTCACATTCTATTTGTCTGTATTTTAGTACTACAATTGAGTACTGAATTATTGTATTTATCTACTACCTAAGAGACGAAGTAACACAATCGTACGTACACTAATTTCACAGGAGTGGTATGGTAAATTTTCTGTCTACAATTAAGGAAGGTAGATGTGCTAAATTAAAATCACAATATAAATTCGTTTTTATTGAACCTCAAAATAGCTTCCATTCTAAACTTAAAATGTTGAGGCGAACAGATTATGTTAACACGTAAAATTCTCTTCACATTAAAATAACACAGATTTGTAATTATTTCTGCAACATATTATGCAACAAGAAGCAAACGGAACTTATGGACACATTACACTAAATAAAACTTAGCAATGATACGCAATAAAGTTATAATATAATATTTCACTGAGCTCCATACACTGAAATAGAAAACACGAACACACATTACGGCCTGGTCTAGATCGAAAAGGCATTGACTGTGCCGTATTTCGCTTTGTTGTGAAAAGTTGTGTAAACTGTGAAATGTTCGTTATCGATTGTAATAACTGTAAGTGGCTAAAATACAATCATCTGAATAATAATATGGGACAAGGAGATGTTTGTGGTAGTATAAATATTGTAAGAAAAAGAGGTCAGATTTATCCTTCTTCCGAAAAATCCAGGAAGGTGAGTTTATAAAATATACTATATACTTTATGAAAATAATATATAAACCTTATGTATTTCGCATTTCAATGGTGGAAGGAAGGTGTTAATTTTTTCAAAAGAATACGATATCGAAAGTACAATACATTTTATCGTCTGCTGGGGAAAGGGTCTGTGATGAGGCGATAGTAGCGATCCTGGTGGTTAGCAACTATCTATGGATGCATATTTCAACTGTCTATGTTTGCATATTTAGTAAGTATTGAGCTTCGTGACTGTATATACTAGACTATGCTATTAGGCCTACATTCAATACTAAACCTTGGAGAACGCTTCCAATCATTTTGATGGTCTCTGGCACACAATTTGCGTTCCACATACAGCAGACGTTTAAACTGACTACAGAGACAGAAAAATAAAATTACAGTTATCTAAATGCATGGCGACTACGAAATGAAGTTGTTTGTCGATATTTGACTGCTTGTTGTGAGAGATCCGGACATTTATGTAGTGTTGTAGACAAAGTGGAGCTATCAGAGCTTGTTCGCGTTGGGAGTCCACAGACTTTAGATTACGGTCCTGAAATATAAGGACGATAAAAATTTCATTACCATAGCAAAACGTGATGTGACTCTAGAGGAGTGATAACTCTGCGACTCAAACGCCTCATCAAGTTCCTGGGGGCTTCAGAAGCCGTGGGGGAGCAATAAGGGTGATAAGACGGTGAATAAGGTTGTCGGGAGTTTACACACAAATATATGCACGTATTTGTTCTTTATAGCATATCATACTACATCTATTTTCTGATGTGTCATTAGCCAAACGAGGAGACAGAACCGGTTCAGGACTGTACTCTACATCATCAGTTGAAACCCCGAAGTGACCTACAGAAACTATAGATCGCACCCTCTGTAGAAAAGTGGCGTAACTAAAAATTTGGATTTTGAGTTACGTATGTCATTTGATGTGTTTTTAATGCTCTTTCATCCTAAAATATTGTTATAATTTTTTTTGGCGAATTTCACAATTTTATAAGCGATATTTCAGTTTTATATGTTATGCTTTTTCTCTAATATCAAGTAGAACACTGTGATATCAAAATTACAACAGTTCTCGGCAGCGATTCTTATATTATTAGCAGTTTTGTAACTTACAGAATTTATTTTCTTATGCCTTCGTGTTGTTTTGAAGAAATGTCATTGTTGGCATAATGGAAAAAAATCTGTATTTTTTAACTCACATTCTTATTCTGTGTTTGTGTGTTATCAAAAGTTCACAACTACAATGTTTGTGTTATTAACGTAATCTATGTGAAGAAAAATAGTCTTAATGTATATTAAAATACACGAAACAAATATATGAGGATAATGCTAGCTGGTCAGACTTTGAAACATTTAGGGCCTTATTCATAGACATTCTTAGCGCGGGCTTTCGGTGGATGATCAGCGAACTAACGTTTTTCGTATTCATAAACCAGTGTTAGCAATATGATATGATATGAATCCTATTTAGCACGCTCGTAGCCCGTGCTAGCGAAATGTCTATGAATAGCACCCTAAACGTTTAAATTTAGATTTATAGTGTAAGGCTTACAGTTACTAATAACGGAACTGAACAGAACTGCGCTGCAACATCGATGCCAGACAGTTCGTCTCTAAATGTAATAATTTAATAAGCAAAGAACCAGCACTCACTCTTTAACAAATATATCTCTACCAGAATATACTGAATACTTGTCTGAAAATGAAACTGGAAAGCAACTTGACAACAGAGAGAAAATCATTGTGAACGTCCAGAATGTAAATGTTGAAGCAACTTTTATGTTGACTACCACCTACATAATTTTTTCTCTCCTTTTTTCCTCCTATAATTAAATTTTACATTTTAACACTAGCTCTCTCACTCACATGAGTTTGTATACTCATTCGTGGATTCACTAGACCAGCAGTGACCAAAGCGAGTGTCGTGATTACATCGTGTAATCACAGACATTCAAACGGTTACGAGGAGTTTCCTGTATATTGCTGTGTGTTTCATTCACGTAGGCTACTGAAGGCAAGCAGTGGCGGTACATGTCGCTCTACAAACTGTCTCTACAAGCAGTAAGAGGTGGTTTAGTAAAGAATGAGGAGAACTTTTTTGTTGTTCTGTCGGACAAAATGTAATAATATGTTTACTTTGCTCAACGGTTTAATTAGGAGTATATAGAAACATTGTCACGCTGAATAATGTATTATTATTATTATTATATTATTATTATTATTATTATTATTATTATTATTATTATTATTATTAATAACCACTATTGTAAGTATGTGTTTCTATAATTCTTCTGTACCTGCATGAATATTGATATTTTTAGGTCTTCTTCATGGAAGGATAAAATTATTAGGTTTTATCTCAATTTTAATCTTCTTAATCTTTAGATGAGGGTAACTATTTCTTAGTTATTCATTTAATAATAATATTGTAGAAAAACTGATTCAATATTATGTGCCAACGAACTGTTAAACGCCAGGAATTGACATGCCGTAAATTATAGCCAGGAAGAGAAATATGAAATAAACACATAAATATATGTTTTTTAAATTTTAGTAGGTTATTTTACGACGCTTTATCAACATCTTTAGTTATTTAGCGTCTGAATGAGATGAAGGTGATAATGTCAGTGAAATGTGTGTGGGGTCCAGCACCGAAAGTTACCCAGCATTTGCTCATATTGGGTTGAGGGAAAACTCCGGAAAAAACCTCAACCAGGTAACTTGACCCGACCGGGAATCGAACCCGGGCATCTGCTTTCTCGGCCAGACGCACTAACCGTTACTCCACAGGTATAAGAAAGTCAGCTACCTAATGGGGTTTGAAATATCTCGTGCTCTAAAACCTTTTAATAGAACAGAATTTCTGAAAAGAGTAACGATTAAAATAGCTTAAATAACTCGTCCATAAGAAGTTTTTAATCTAAGAAAAAACTACGAATTTCTTGACCGAGTATCGAGAGAAGAATTAAAAAAATTCCTGATTATATTCAAGAGGAAGGTTTAAAAAAAGCAAGAAAAACCATATATTATTCACTGGCTCTTGATGGCACCAGTGACATTATTGATAGAGCAAAGCTTGAGATTTTTATCCGCGGGGTTGATCAACATGTTAGTACAGGAACCATCACTGGTTGTTGATACAACGTCGTAAAATAACCCAATAAAAATAAAAAAAACCATCACTAGTTGTAGTTTTCATGCCAACTACTTTTCCTCCGTCTCCTTACTTCATATGTTGTCTGTCGCATGTAATCACTGCAGTTCGAGTTTTGGTCACCGCTACAATAGACTCATATTTTTTTATTACGGTTTATAATGTTACTATTTTTTGTTGTTATGAAATTAGCAAACTTTGCTGTATTTTTATAAGAAAGAATAATATGATATCCTTCTATTAGTGAAAAAGGAATATTTTATTAATAACAAAATAAGATAGCAAATAAAGAAGATTTACTTATATGAATAATTACAAGTAATTTTATTTACATTTCGAAGCAAGTACTGATAATGACAGAGCATTAGTAGGCCTACCGAATGCTCCACTACTAAATTCGGGGAACGTTAACGCATCATCAGCTGCACTATTGATGACAAGAGGATAAAATGTTCATTAAACTGAATATCTTAGGTCAAAGTCGCCACAAAGAAGGAAAGACGGCTAGAAGGGAATTAAAAGGAAAATGCAAAGACACAGAGGTTACTCTTACGTTCCAAGAGGAGAAAAATAATCTCTGAGAGGTCGGTCAAGGTTTCGTGTGGTGTCAAATGAGGGCTTAGAACAAAAAGCAGGTAAGTGACATTATTAAAAAAATGAGGTAAGTGCGTGTTGTGATAGCCAAAAAGGATGTTTCTTTGGGATAAAATCAGGTAAGTGATCACACTGTGCAGTGCTGCTATATGGGCATCATTTCACCAAACTAGTATATAATATTTCATTGCATGTAGAACTTTAACTGTAATTTCCTCAAAACTAGGTTTCCGTCAATTACCTGCTTTTTGTTCTGAGCCCCTCAAATGTCGACTGAAGTGTCCTGAACGATACACAATACAAGATCGGGAATTATTGTTTAACAATTTCTAGGATCTCCTTAAAAGCGGGCCAATATTGTAGTATCCTATGTGCCTAGTCAGTGGATACGAGCAGTGAAACTCCTTAAGAAACCACTAAAATTTTGGAGTAAAATAAATATTTACATCATCTGTGATCTGAAAAAGTAATCAGAAGAAGAATTGGATAAGAACTTTGCAGTAAATTCAGGAGGGAAAGTGAAGTGGGTTGAAATAAAGATGTTGATAGTGAACAAAGACTACCCTGGGTCTTTTGCTTCTAAACAGAGTATACTGCTGTTGCTGCTGCTGATGATGATTATGATGATGATGATGAGGATAGCTACGAGAAAGTTCGTATGTACTATCGTCAAAAGAATAAAGATCTGGTAGAGCTTATGTTTGAAATCTGAAACTTTCTTGGTACCATTATCACTATAAAAATTTGCCAGAAGCACACACAACTGGTAGTGATTCGGAATAGGATGCTTTGTTGTTGTTTCATAATAAGCCTGTTGAAATTTTTCATATAGAATTGAGTGTATGTAATTTTTTCAGAAAGTGTGCTTTGTTAAGATTACTTTTTTATGATAAACCTGTTTGTATGAATAAAGTCTTGAATTTGTATAACTTATCGTTTTATAGTCTTTGTATGTTAGTAACACTGGGCATTTTTGCAATAAACTCAACAAAAAAGCAGTAATATAAAGATAATAATTCACTGAAACCCAGTAGAAAACTGTCGTAAGTACAGAAGCATTACATTTCCAAGAATTTTTAGGTAAGTATTGTTTTTATTTTCAGTAGAAAACTGTCGTGAATTCAAAAAAATAAGATTTTTAATACTTTTAAAACATTATTTCAAGTGAAAGTCTTATAAATAACATGAAGAAATTCATATTATTTCACAAGGAAAAATAAATTCTTGTAAGCAGCACATTCTTTAATTTGATAAGCAGTATTTAAACTTTTAAAATGCTCTTGAGTTACGACGCTTTTCTTCTGGGAGTGCGAGATGTGCACATGCTCATATAAAAGTTTAATTTTACTAACATTTTTATCAATTTTCTCATTCTGTAATGAAAGTTTAGTTCTGCTACTATTTTGACAAATTGTCTCTATGTGTCTTGCATAAAATCCTCGGCCTCGTCTCGCCAAATACCATCTCGCTATCACCGATCTCATCGACGCTAAATAACCTGGTAGTTGTTACAGCGTCGTTAAATAACCAACTAAAAATTACACTTCTTACCCGTTAGCCATTTCAGCGAGTGCTCTCGATCACTGTGCTAGAAAATGTTGAGTAGAAGGATGCTCTGTGCAAAGGAATAGAGAGAAGGTACATGTTCCTGGTTCAAGGTAGTGAAAGGTAAACAAAACGAGATGCTAGTTAAAGAGTGTGTGGAGCTGTGGATGATTTTAAATAGTAACAAGGGGGAACTGAAAATTCTTCTTTAAGTGGATTCCAAGACAACAGTTCTAAGTGTTACATGATCGAATTTTCTAATGTTACAAACGAAATGAAAGCAGAAATTGTAAACACGCTGTAGTCTGTGGACAAGATCAGTATTTAAGTTCGTGAATAGAGAATCGCAATAATCGAAATGGGGAATCACTGAAGTTTGAATGAGATTATTTTTGAGGCTAAGAGGTAGAACGTTGGACAAGTGTTTTAGGGAGTGAATTATAGAAAAACATTTCTTACGTATATAGGTAACTTGACTTCGAAAAGTTAAATTTGAATATAAATATACTCCTATTTTTTTAACTGTTTTGCTATATGTAATTGGAGTATTACTTATTTTCGTGTTCGATACAGCGGCTAGATCTATTTTTAAATTGTATTTCTAGATTTATTTTGTTTAATGCTCATTGATGTTCCATTATTAGCCTATAGCTTGCGATTTGTCTGGATTTACCCTGAGTTCAAATTTTTGCGCCCATTAAGGTACAGATGCTAGAACTTCATTAATTATGGTCACACAGTCATTAATTGTACAGGTTCGGGAGTGAATGTAAAGTTGTAAGTCATCGGCGTATAAGTGGTTTAGAATATTTAAGACTTTTGTTACGTCATTTATGTATAGCGTAAAAACTAACGGTCGAAGAACCAAGTCCTGAGGAATTCTGGCCTTTACGGTAGGCTACTCCAATTGGAAGAACGGCCACGGGCTGATTCACATTGTTGGCGTTCGCGAAGGTAGGAATAAAACCAAGTTACGACACTGTTAGAGAGGTTGTAGTTTATGGTAGCTTTCTTACTGAAAGAAAAAGACTACTTTATGTCGGCAGCAATTCGTAATTAATAAGGTAAGCACCGAAATGGACCCTTCTTCAAGTACAAATTCTGGCTACTGATATAATGGGGAATATTACAAAAGTTGCTTTTGCTTAATTTTGTAAACAGTGCTGGTCGAGAAAAATAATTTTGAAGGATACGTCCAATTAAAATACAAAAGATACGAGTGCACTGTGAAATGCAAAATGTATCTTGAACACAAATTACGGAATTGTTGTGTTTTTGCAAATTTGCCTAATACACCAGACGTAAGATTTCTTTATGTGCATCTTTTCAGCAGGAATACGTGTGGTAGTAAACTTCTATAATAGTTGACGAATAAACAACTAGCAGGAATGTAAACACAATGCGAACTAAAATTATACTACGTCTGGATTGAATAAATTCTGTTGCAATAACTCTACTGTGCTGCCATATCACACCGCAGAAATTACATGTCGTTTCGAGTCACATGGGGGTTTAAAAACGGGTGTGGTATTTTAGTTGCATTTCATTAAGTAAAGGTAGCGAGTTCTTAGGCTTTCTATAATGTATTGTAGGATATACTGTATATCACAACAAAAGAATTTACGTTTAATGAGGATTTGAATCCATGTTTGATCGTCATTCGTTAAGTGAAAATAGTACACAAGAAACAATGGATTAATAATAAAGGACGAAGAAAGATATTAAAGCGTTAAGTTTATAGTGGAAAATATAGGATATTGTAAATGTAAATTATATTGTAAAATCAGTTAAATATACAATGCCATTTTGTACATTATAGTCTGCAAACTGTGTATAAAAATCTGCGTAAGTAAAATGTAAATAAAAGAGCTCTTAAACATATACTGGGTGTTCATTTCAAAGTGTGTCATGACGTCACTGTTGTGAGTCAGCGATTTGAAGCGAGTTTCAGCTTTTATGTCAGAAGTTCCCTATTAATCAAGGCGTTCAATCTGAACTTGAGAACGTGTATGGTATAACTTGAACGTCGTAGCAACAGATGGCGGTCTGTGTGCTATCATAATCTCTTTCGAACTGTGTTTTGCGCGGTCAAGTCGTACGCAGGGTATTTGTTATCATCGGTTGCGTAAGGCAACATTCCACAGTACAAATAAAATGCTGTGTCAATGTTGACCGTCGAAGTTAATGTCAACGAATACGTAAGTAATCGTCTTAACCCTCTCCCCATATCCCGACAGTAAGAAAAAAACTCACCTCAGTACGTGTTTCCAAACAGTTCACATTCCTGCCACTACAGGCGTTACCGTACGTATCGGTAAGTATTCTTCAGAATGAACGAACTTGCTAGGCAACTTCTCTGGCACATAGGTAATACGACTCTGCGGAAGTGTAGGATGATTGAATTCTCTAGGCTCATCGACTAGCCACATGACGATATACAACGAGCCATGACACACTTTGAACTGAACACGCAGTATATTCCGCAACATCATGATCCCAAACTGATCTGAGAGTATAGATAAGCTGGAGATAGAGATCCGTGAACTGTATTAACCTGTTTTAATGTGTACTCTCATATATAATAAAATTAATCAAATGCCATAAATCAATTAAACGCCAAAGACGAAGTTTGAAGAGGACACACAACGTTCAGAATGATAGCAGAAATAAAGCTCAGTGTATCGTGAAAAACCATTAGATAGAAATCGTGTAAAAACAGGATAAGGAACACTAAAAAAGTCAAGAAGATTACTAAGGAAAATTGGTGTATTAAAAATTACTGTTATTGTGTAGGGAGTTATGGGTAATAATATTGGAACAACCGTTAGTGAAAACAGCTTCTTAGGAGTTTAGCTGAATCTGCCTGTATATGCATATGCCATTAAATAATAATAGTGCACTTGAGGGAAGTTCTTGCCGTAAAAATTCAAGATAATAGCATACTTTGACAAATACTCTCTTTCGAATGAAGAAAGTTTGTATGTATTCATTTCCACAGCCTCCTATAAAGTTACCGTCGAAATGAAGATACGACCATGTTTTGTTGCAACAAAAGAAGACTTGAATCACGTTATGGCAACAGGAAGACGTAATACAAGCAGCTGCGTCTAATAGTTGGAGACCTTACCGATCTGAAGTATACGCTTGCATTCTCCGGAAAGCAATCTTGTTAACGTATCTCGCGAAAAAAGGAGAATATTCTTTGATCTTGTATCGGCCCAATATAGAAAAGGAAATTGCTTATTTCGTTCAGAGTATTAGGAAAAAACAATGCTTCAATTTTTTACTCAAAGGAGCGTTACAGAAAATCCTCTTTAGAGTTTTTCCCTTATAAAACTTATTTTTTTGTCTCATATTCGATTGCAAGAAACAGAGGAGGGAATCGCCTCTCAGTTTTTAAAACTCCCTCGAGAAGTCTACAACAATATAAAAAAGCTGTTTTAATGTTTCTTGTGGAGTAGGTTATTTTACGACGCTGTATCAACATCTTAGGTTATTTAGCGTCTGAGTGAAATGAAGTTGATAATGTCGGTGAAATGAGTCTAGGGTCCAGCACCGAAAGTTACCCAGCATTTGCTCAAATTGGGTTGAGGGAAAACCCCGGAAAAACCTCAACCAGGTAACTTGCTCCAACCGGGATTCAAACCCGGGCCACCTGGTTTCGCGGCCAGACGCGCTAACCGTTACTCCACAGGTGTGGGCTAATGTTTTTGCGGCAAATTATAAATATCACCGCGAAATTATTTAGTTTCTGGATTAGGAAGAGTTTCTGATTAAGTTTTTGTATAGACTATTACACTTTTACTACGTCATACTACTTTTGACCAACAAAACAGTACGAAAGGACATGTTTCAACCAATCGTGGCCGTTTATCGCTACAATTTTATCACTTCCCTAGCATTTGTTTGTTTTTATAACTTTCCTACCATTTGTTTGTTTTTATCACTTCTCTACCATTTATTTCTTTTTCTCTGTCAGCATTTCAAAATGCAAATTCTTTATGGTACTATAAAACATGTTTTGCGATCGTCATTTGTTTCCCGCATAGATGGCGGCTCCGTTCAAACGTTTTGGTGAAGCTAACATTAGTGAAATAAACTTTTAGTAAGTCAATTAATGTTTTATTTTATTAGAGTACTTTATCTATTCTCATATTT
Organism: Periplaneta americana; assembly: GCF_040183065.1. Classification (NCBI taxonomy): domain Eukaryota; kingdom Metazoa; phylum Arthropoda; class Insecta; order Blattodea; family Blattidae; genus Periplaneta; species Periplaneta americana. Next base: position 82,379,647 of record NC_091130.1, on the reverse strand, counting down.
ATGTACTTTCATCTGTTTTTATTACCTCCCTCCCATTTGTTTCTTTATTTGCCAAAATTTCAAACTGCAAATTATTTACGGTATTATAAAACATGCTTCGCAATCGTCATTTGTTTTCCGCATAGATAGTCAACTGAAAATGGCGGCTCCACTCAAACGTTTTGGTGAAGCTAACTTTATTGAAATAGAATTTTAGTAAGTCAATATTAATGTTTTATTGTATTAGAGTACTTTATTTCTTCTAATATTTATGTTCTTTCTTCTATTTTTATTATCTCCCACCATTTGTTTCTTTGTTTGCCAACATTTAAAACTGAAAATTCTATACGGTATTATAAAACATGCTTTACGATTGTCATTTGTTTATCGTATAGATAGTCAACTGAAAATGGCGGCTCTGTTCAAACATTTTGATGAAGCTAACATTAGTGAAATAGAATTTTAGTAAGTCAATTAATATTTTATTGCATTAGAGTACTTTAGTTCTTCTAATATTTATGTACTTTCTCCTAATAGTATAACAGTCAATTAAATCCCACTGGAGTTTTGATTTTCTCTAGATGAATCAAAACCTCCAGTGAGATCACTGTTGATAAAAATTACAATTTTTGTCCGAAAAAGTTTTCAATTGGAGACATTATTACGTGGATAAAATTACAGTTTTGCAGGAAAAGAAAACCTCTTTTAGCCTTTAGGCTTGTCCATGAGAAACATCATCATCATCATCATCATCATCATCATCATCTTCTTCTTCTTCTTCTTCTTCTTCTTCTTCTTCTTCACGGTATGGGCTGGAATTCGTAATAACGTATGTGGTTCTAATCTGAATCTATCCAATTTTTAAGGCATGTTGGGTTCGATAAGTATAGTATAAGTATCAAATATGTGTAGGTTTATTACAGTCAAATTACTTATCAATAGTACACACGTTGAACCATTATGATATTACATGAAATGGTGTGTAAAAGTTGTTGACAAACGTTTTCGCCATAACCATGGCATCTTCAGGTCATATTGAAGGAGAACACAATAACACATGATGAACACTTAAAATATTCAGGTTAAAACAATCGTTAAAAAGTTTAAAAACAGGTGTAGTAGGCAGTTGGATCTATCCGAGTTTAGGCCTTCCCACGTTTCTTCGTCCTACCGGTCTATATTTCTATATTTTAACATTATTTTTGGGATTCAGTCGTCTTCTATCCTTTCCAAATACTGTGACCAGTTATTTTTAATTTGTTCTAGTTTTTTATTTAGGTTAAATATTTGTAGGTCGTTCCCGATGTTTTGACTTCTTTTGTGTTCTGGCAGGGAAACTCCGGCCACCGATCTCAGAAAACGCATTTCTGCCCACTCAATCTTGCTTTTATTGGCTTTTGTTAAGATTGAAGTTTCGGCTCCGTATGTAAGTATAGGAACTGCCATGCTTCTCTAATCAAACGTAATTTAGCTTGAAGAATTTGGACTATGGTATGTACAACTGTCAAAAGAAAAAGTGACCGCTCTCTAGAAGCTAAGTTCGCTTCGGGATCTTCACTCCAATTCGTAGACAGGCGATGTTATATGTTGTTGGACCACGTGGCCTGATATCTACAGTTATAATTGAAGTGTTCTGCATGTTACTATTATAGCGTAGTGGTAGCGTTTCGGGCTGGTATTCATGAGGTCGTGCGTTCGAACATAACTTAGTACTTTTATGTTTTTTGTTTGTTTTTTTTTTTTTTTTTTTTTTTTTGTTTTTAAGAGAGCGAGAGAGAGAAAATATAATTGCAAATGTGACGTTGCACAGAGGCAGAGATATAATTCGAGATCTGTACCACTTCTCAAAATACTAAGTGTTTGTTTTAAGCACTGTTATATCGCATGTCACGTCATACATCACATATGATGTATGCCACATGTCACATATTACGTATAACATGAAGTAAAGCATATCGCGTAAAACATCATGTATCACGACAAATCACATCACGTCACATATGCCATATCACGCATTCCGTTATATTTCACATCACAAATCAAGTAACACATCACATGTGACATATTAAGTCATGGGTGATGCAAATTAATTCCATTCGAGCTTTATCAATCTTATTAAGTATACAGAAGATGCCTTTCTCGGAAATAATGAAATCTCGTTTATTACAGGCTTCTTTTATTTTCAATTAATATTTGAGGAGAAAAATTCGCTCCGGTGCCGGGGATCGAACCCGGGTCCTTGGTTCTACGTACCAAGCGCTCTGACCACTGAGCTACGCCGAGCTAATTTTTCTCCTCAAATATTAATTGTCAATATTACAGATATTATTCTGTAGGACAAATTAATAAATCCATAATATTCTCACAGCTAGCAGTGCATATAACTGCAGAATCCCGGCCAAACAAGTCACTCAGCTGAGTGCGCCCCTTGTATAATGGCAGTTAACATTGGATATAAACGTCAACAATATGCCTAACTTGGAGTAAGGCCACAAAGGGAAACATTGAAGGAGGAGAATTCGATCCGGTGCTGTGGATTGAATTCGGCGTAGCTCAGTGGTCAGAGCGCTTCGTACGTAGAACCAAGGACCCGGGTTCGATCCCCGGCGCCGGAGCGAATTTTTCTCCTCAATATTAATTGTCAATATTACAGATATTATTCTGTAGGACAAATTAATAAATCCATAATATCCTCACAGCTAGCATTGCGTATAACTGCAGAATCCCGGCCAAACAAGTCACCCAGCTGAGTGCGCCCCTGATATAATGGCAGTTGACATTGGACATAAACGTCAACAATATGCCTAACTTGAAGTAAGGCCACAAACGGAAACATTGAAGGAGGAGAATTCGATCCGGTGCTGTGGATTGAATTCGTCGTAGCTCAATGGTCAGAGCGCTTGGTACATAGAACCAAGGACCCGGGTTCGAACCCCGGCGCCACGCCGGAGCGAATTTTTCTCCTCAGATATTAATTGTCAATATTACAGATATTATTCTGTAGGACAAATTAATAAATCCATAATATTCTCACAGCTAGCAGTGCATATATCTGCGGAATCCCGGCCAAACAAACCACTCAGCTGAGTGCGCCCCTGGTATAATGGCAGTTGAAATTGGACATAAACGTCAACAATATGCCTAACTTGGAGTAAGGCCACAAAGGGAAACAATGAAGAAGGAGAATTCGATCCGGTGCTGTGAATTGAATTCGACGTAGCTCAGTGGTCAGATCTTCTATTCTTAAGAATTATTGTCAAGTACATCTGCAAAGAAATATCATTTAACCTGATTATCGAAACATACATTTCCTAAATAAATGATCCTAGTAGGATATGTATAGATTAGTAATTACTAGTGGTACGCATAAATATACATTACTGTAATAACTTATTCTCTTACAAGGTATATCCCGAACTGACGATTTCTCTTACACCAACTCAAACCAGAGTGCTCGCAAGGTGCATTCTAAGAGACGGCAGTTTGTAACCTTACCCGTGTCCTTGACATGCTGTTTTGTACTGGGTGAACAGTACAGAGCAGAACTCGCGCGGCCTTGCATCCCCCACCGTCCATCCGGCTAAGAGCCGTTAATCCTGTTCTCCTCTATACTGTTCACCCAGTAATCTATTATTTAGTAGTTTGGCAATAGACGGTAGCGCTTAGCTGAACACTGAAACAGATTGTCATTTTGTCTGAAGACAAGATACTACACATACTGCTTTAACACATAATAAAAAACCAAAGCATTGGAATGTAATGTCTTTCTATAATAATGTGTCATACAAGTTACTTAACTTTTTGAAGAAAGAAAATGTAAAGGTCACCTTCAAAACTGATAACAAACTTAATAATGTTATCCCTAATAATATTTGTAACTCTGATAAATATGCTAGTGGTGGAGTATACATGCTGGATTGTAAGAATTGCAAACAGAAATATGTTGGCCAAACCGAAAGAAATTTCAAAACTAGATATTCAGAACATAAAGCTGATTTTTGTCATAGACATAATAGATAAAAATTCGCATCCCACTTAATAGAGAATAACCATGAACTTCAAAAAATGTCAGATGCTTTACAAATTTTAAAACCTATCAACAACGGAAATATCAATTTAGTTGCAGAAGAATTTTACATAGCTAAATATCTTGGTAATAATATTTCTTTACTTAATGAACAGCTACCTAATCATAATAACTCTTTATTCAAATTGGCCAATAGGAGCTCTTCTTACTGCAAAACGTACCCCCCTCCACTTTTATCATGATGTGGTTCTTTCATATGTCAATGCACCAGTCAACACCACGCAACTGGCCATGAAACATCGGTTCTTCCTACAGCTTCAAATTTCATAAGTTTTTTATTGCTAGATAACTTTCTTTTGCTCCGTATATGTCTACTTTCCTTACTTAAACACTTTTTTTATTGATTCTTACAGATTCATAACACGCTACCATTCTTTGCGTCGTGATGACTGCTGCAACTTTCTTACCCATTTTAACCGTGTCATCTTTATATTCTCAAGCTGCACACATATTTTTGCAGACTTCTATTTAAGGCATAGATTCTGTATTTTAACATCTAGACTCTATATGAGGTTTAATTACTACAGCCACTACGCCTTTTGCAAGTTATTATCACATTGCTTTCTGTTTATGCAGTCATTCCTATAATGTTGTAATTACCTCACATCATGTATTTTATCATATTTTATTATGTTGCTTTTTACCTACGTCGTTACGCTTAAAGCATTACCATATGCTAATTAGACCTGAAGATGCCATTTAATTGGCGAAAGCGCTAGTCATATTTTATTTTGTAATGACATAATGTAATTTCTTGTATTACTCATTAGGTTAAAAAAGACAGTTACTGAAGAATTTATTATAGGCCTACTTATTTAATTTATATGCTAACTTGTCGGACAAATATGCCTCTTAAAAAATCATGTATCACGACAAATCACATCACGTCACACATGGCCCATCACGCAATCTGTTACATTTCACATCACAAATCATGTAACACATCACATGTGACATATTGTCATGTCACATTATCACGTCACACATTACACCACCAAACGTCACACATTACGTATCACGTTACACATTAAATAGGCCTATGTTCAGCGTCACATAAAACATCACGTCACATATCACATACTATATACACCACAAAACGCCAAATGTAAACATATTACATATCGCTTCACATTTCAATCACGCAGTCAGATCATGTTGCAACACATTCCAACTTCATATATCACATCTCGTCTCACAAACATGATGATTTATATTATGGATGCAAGTTCACATACGATAGAAAATAAAATTATCATGAACAGGCTCAATCGTCGAGTTTTACAACTTTCATTTTGGTAACCTGATAAACAAGGCATGTGTTTACAACCTCCGAAATTTGCTACAGTTTTATTTTTCGGACAACTATGTAAAACATCAATAATTATTGGCACAATGAAAGTTTTTGACAGGAAGAGGATAAAAGTTATGGTGATTGAACTCCTGACATATTGAGAATGATGTCAGCGTACCGATTTTCCGGTGAAAACTTTAAACATGTCAACAAAGGGTAGTGTGGACTTCAAAATCTGTCTCAATGGGGTCGGATTCTGTATGGAACTTAACGAGCCGTGACTTCAACCCTATAATTGTTCGTATGGAAATTAAATAGCCCAATTTTATATGAGAAATATGCAAATCAAAGTATATATCATAGTTACATATACGTTATGAAAAATTCAGCAGCACGTTATCCATAGGGATTTCTTCCAGAGCAGAGAGTAACTCGTTGGCAAATATTGGGAGGTTAATTTCTTTGTAGAGGAATCATTTTTAAAAGAGTTAATTAAAAAGTTGAATTAAAATGAACTTCAGGTATGTCTGATAATTCACTTTCATCCAGGACGAAATTTAATTATGACAGGCTAGAAAAGTCTCTGCGCAAAAAGCCAAGTTATGTTCTCGTAAGCTAATTAAAGTACACAAAATATTTCCTCACGAGATTTTATCGTTATTATATTCTATAATCTTTTCAAATATAACCTGCGACAGAAATATGCTGAAAAATAACCACAGCATTCATCTGGCTGCAGAAATTAGAGAAATGTGGAAATAAGGAAACATTACTGTATCATCGTGCACATATCTTGTATAACATCACACTATATGGTTTGTGACGTTATGTGTGATATTATGTCATGTCTCCAACAGTAATGACACAACGTAACACTGATAAAAACCTGGAGATTTTAAAATCACAGAAAACTCTACAGAAAACAAAGTAAAAAATTAACAGCATTAGAAAATTTCTGGTGCAAATTATAAGATTTTTCCTTAAAAAAATGCCATTCGCAATAATAAAAATAGCAAGTCATTCACTTCTTCGGCAATACCTGTGAATTTCAAACACATCTTGAAAGAAGACAGTTTGGACCATACATTTCTAAATTGCCATAATAACAATGAAACATGCTACACAGCGTTTGCCAAGACACAGTTTTGCTCAAGCAAATTTCGTCAGTATTTTCCTGGGTTTAAGCCCTGATTAGATATAACAGATTGATCAGCCTACTTCACTTTCAAGACAACTATTATAAATTTGACTAAGATGACATCTAGCGACTGCAAAAGAAATATAACCCTGATGAAATTGTATGGAGTAGGCCCAATATCTTGCAGCAGTACTTCCATCTACGGACGTTACCAAAAATTTCATTTTCGACAATGGAGATCCTAGTGGTTGTTCTCTTTTATATGTTGCCATTTCATAACATAAGAATGGCCAATCTGATATATAGATATGTGTTCAGGGATTTAAGTTACAGTCGCATTTTGCTGTGATAGTTCCTAGTAATCCACTGTTTTCTTCGAAGGAATCTGGACCAATGATGAATTGCAAAGTAAAGTCACACCATAAAATGACTTTCAGATCATGAAGACTTTGTTGAATTAAAACCTGGGGGGTCATTATCAGACTAAATTATGTAATTACGTATGTTAACGTCATCATTAAGATGTATGTTTCGTTTACTCATAAAACTTTGTTCAAGGAATGATTATATTATTAAGTTGAATCTCTGTTATCTTCAATAAAGCAAAATCATATCTTTCCTGTCTGTCACTTTCTTTGAGTACGAATATCCGGTTTAGTTTTCATGGGTACAGATTAAGATGTTTTCCTATTATATTTATTTACTTATTTAATCTAACAGGATTAAGAACATAAGGCCTTCTATTCCTTCCTACCAGATACCACACATAATTATACAAAAATACAAACACTAACAAAAATAATACAGAACAAGTTAAAGACATATAAGGGTCAACACGGACAAAGAACACTATAAAGCACTTATTAAGCTAACACAAGAAAAAAAAAAGATAGTTAAAATAACAGTAGTAGCAACAACAATAACAACAATAACAATAATAATAATTGTCATTATCATTATCATTATTATTATTATTATTATTATTATTTTGTCATCTAAAATCTGTCAAAAAACTTTTAAAGTTAGAATTTATAAAACAGTTATATTACCGGTTGTTCTATATGGTTGTGAAACTTGGACTCTCACTTTGAGAGAGGAACAGAGATTAAGAGTATTTGAGAATAAGGTGCTTAGGAAAATATTTGGAACTAAGAGGGATGAAGTTAGAGGAGAATGGAGAAAGTTACACGACGCAGAACTGCACGCATTGTATTCTTCATCTGACATAATTAGGAACATTAAATCCAGACGTTTGAGATGGGCAGGGCATATAGCACATATGGGCGAATCCAGAAATGCATATAGTGTTAGTTGGGAGTCTGGAGAGAAAAAGACCTTTGGGGAGGCCGAGATGTAGATGGGGGGATAATATTAAAATGGATTTGAGGGTGGTGGGATATGTTGGTAGAGACTGGATTAATCTTGCACAGGATAGGGACCGACGGAGGGCTCATGTGAGGGCGGTAATGAACCTGCGGGTTCATTAAAAGCCATTTGCAAGTAAGTAAGTAAGTAAGTAAGTAAGAAAGTAAGTAATAATAATAATTATTATTATTATTATTATTATTATTACTATTATAAATTCATCACATATTATTAAGGGTAAAACTAACAACAGCACAGGTATAATATTTATTGTATATTATGGGTTAAGCCGAAGTTTCGCAACCTGACAGGTATTTAATAAGCAATGCCATGAACTACAGTGCGGCCCAAATCTCCTGAAGTTTGGAGCGTGTTTACTTGTACGACAATATTCAGTAACAACGGCGCTGCGTTGCCGCGTACGGATATTCATTGACACCGCTTGTAAAAATAATACGTACGTGCGGTCGGACAAGTTCTTCATGACAGGTGTCTACATGTGATTAGATTGATAGACATTATTTTTCTGAATATATAGAAACAAGAATCTCATTTTTATGCCAAGTATTTCGCATCTTATGCGTCTTAATCGCGTCCAGCTGATTCATGGGTTTTATGGTCTTCTACGAATGATGTTTACACAGCTGCGGGCCGATAAGAAAGCCTGTCGAAGTACCAAGACTATTAAGTGTAAACAGTATCCATTCAGCTACAGAAACATAAGATAAAAATAATTATGTAGCGAGAGCCGAAAATGCCAGCACGATTTCTGTTTGCGTTGTATGTAGGTATTCGACGTGCTTTGTATCTGTCAGTGAAGTCAATAATTCGTTTGTAATAAACATTTTCTGTGTGTTCTTATCAGTTTCTTACTTTATTTGTTTATTAGTAGTATGAAATTAAATTACGTCATTCAGCAAGGCCAGTACTAGTGAAAGTAATAGATCCAGTGGCTATAGTAGCAAAGTGCGGAATATTGTATTTAATGTTTAGGCCTACAATTTCTTCAGAAAATATTGATCCAAAGAAAACCGTAAAAATCATAACTTTTCTAAGTGTCAAGGACTAACTGCCGAGGCGTGTTCAATAAATGTATCAACCGTGTATGAAGAGAAGTGCAAAAGGCGGAAACAGAGGGTGCTAAGAAATTATTCGTCTCGCCTAGAAAACATATTAATATACCTAAAAGAGTGACGAATTTAAATTATTTCGAAAACACATCATTGGCTTTTCCTCTGGAATTGCAAACATCACATTAAAGGTATGATTTCTTAAACATCATTGATTATTATAAGAATGTATTATTTATTATTACATTTCACTGTTTTGTTATTCAGAACGGAATCTGTTTTCAACAACTGCCGCTCATCCCTCCACTGAAGCACGCATCACCCGCTCTGTAGGTTTGACATCATCGCGCTTGCACGTTATTGGCTCTCGCGAAACGTCAGGAGATTTTGGACTCCATTGTAGAATGTGATTCTTTAATTTACATTTGAATTTTGATATTGTCCGACAGTCTCTGACATGGTCAGGGGGATAATTCCAGAGGCGTGGAATTCATATGTTGAAAGATGACGAGTAGAAGGATGTTCTATGCAGAGGAATAGAGAGAAGGTACATGTTCCGGGTTCGAGGTAGTGAAAGGTAAACAAAACGAGATGCTAGGTAAGAGGGTGTGGAGGTGTGGATGACTTTAAATAGTAATAAGAGGGGGTTGAAAAGTCTTCTTTCATTAATTGGATTCCAATACAACAGTTCTAGTGGCGTATACTGTGCGTAATACTGCATACAGTACGATTATTTAGTTCTGACAGTCGCCGGCAATGTGCGCCTGGGTCAGGCGAGTCCATTAAGTTACGCCAAGGATGTTCAGGTTAGTCTGTCGCCTGCGATCGATGTCACGCATGCGGTATAACGTTGTATTTCCAGTAGTTAAGCTGTACTGCATTTCTTTACCGACCTCTCGCCCTTAACTCTACTCCGAACTCTCCCCACTACTCTTATTACTTCCACTCTTTCGCGTCGCTGAGCTCTCAGGACTAAATAATCGGTCTGTACTTTGGTTATAACTCATTTGAAGATTCCTGGACACCTGATTAACGCTACAAATTCAATAATAATTGTTTATACTTATTTTATTGAAGGACTTCAGCAGTAATGACATCATTGATTACCTTTTGTCGTCCAAATTTTTCCTCATTAACAACAAACGCAGTTTCCCCAAACTTCTTGATAAATACCCTTAACCATGAATTCTCCATAGGCAGGGCTTAAAACGTTATGGAGGCTCACCAGTCAAACAAAAATTTCACTAATCAGCGAGAACGGACTACAGAAGCGCAATTAAAAAATTGGTAATTTCTTTCACTCGTCAAGTAAATATTTTCCCTCGTCGCAAACGAGTGCTTTTTTCAAGCCCTGAAAATAGGCCTTCTCTTAAATTATATTAATGTTGTAAATTTTCTCAGACCTTGAAAAATACTCACACTTCTCTTATAATAGCATTGGGGAAACTGTATTATAACATATTTAATAGTAGAACCATGGCTTGAAAGTTCAACATTCTTGTAGTAGTAATTATAAAATCATTAATGTTTCAATCAACAAAACGGAAATTTTGAAAATGCAAAAGCAACAAATGAAACGTCTCAGTGTTTGTTTCTCTTTACCTCAAATATTACAAATTTCATAACGCTTCCATGTTTAAAGTGACTTTTTGAATGATCCTGTATTTTGGTTAGCAAGGAGTATGTTCATATTTCAGAAAGAGTTTGTTTTATTTGACAATTTTTTCACATTATTGTTTGGAAAAGCAGCAGATTTGTTCTGACAGTGCAGCCCACTTACAGGAAAGCAGCTCGAAGTAAAGACTTCCACTGTTTCACCGAGTACTAATTTCTATGACACCACAAATTTAATCTCCCCATGTAATTCTGAGCGCTTCATGGTTTGCCATATAATGAACCTACATCTGTTTGGTAGCCAGTAATAACAGTTTCGTAACCAATGATAATCTCCAAGCTTTTCATCAAGATCGAGTTACAATAGTACCTGGAATTGACGTCATAAATATAGATCAATTATACAGAAGGTTAGAGTTGAAATGTCACGCTGCCAATTTTAAATGCCATTTGACATTAAATTTTATTGATATACATAATCCAATTACTATAATATTTGTGTTGCACTACACATTCCATTTTAGACGAAGTGGTATTGGTTTACATATTTCATTTAAGATAAAACTACACATTCTATTTCTGAAGACATCCTTGTCTCACTTCTGTACTAATTATGGCCACTTTCGTCACAATGTATTTTTATTTGCTTCTTCACTCTGCATTTGTTTCTTGTGTATGTCTATTTCTATTCTAGCGGTGTGGTAGAGAAGGCCTGATGGCCCTAACTACGCCATATTAAATAAATAAATTAATAATTCAATGATATTTTTGTTATGTTGCTAATGTTAATATGTGAATGTACGTAAGCCCAGTGGAAATAACATTGTATTAATTCTAAATTATACATCTCTCAAAATATTCATGTCCGGAAATGTGTTACTGTGAGATTCCATCTGTATAATCACGTTGTCAATGAGTTAAGCATTGTTAATAATATCTAAAATATACGTATCCCATAATATTATTTATGTTAAAAAGTGACTTATTGCGAATTTACATATTGTATCTTTATTTTTTATATAAAATAAGATATAATGTAATTAATATGTTCTTAATTTCTGAGATACAATTTCTCAAATCATATTTAAAAAACTGGATATGATATAAACTGGCGTACAGCGGTCAAGGGTAAAAAATATTCGAATGTAAATTACTCTTCAAGGAACGACCACTCATATAAATTGAGGGAAAGAAGTCAGAGGATAGACACTGGAAAGTTTTCTTTTCTCAATCGTACTATCAGGGACTGGAATGCTTTATTTGCAGACTTACTAAATGCTTTACCAATAACCAAAAATGTATTTAAAAATAGGCTTAAGGACTTTACTAATAGACGGTAGTATATTATACACTCTATTTAAAGGGTGTAATTGATATTCTGTTATTGAAGTTTTGTATCAGTGAAGAAGTGTGTTGCGTCAGTGAAGAGTGAATTGTGTTGTGTCAGTGAAGGGTGTTGTGTAAGTGAAGTGTGTTTCTGTCAGTGAAGCTTTATAGTTTATAGTAGCAGTGCAAAGTATTTGAACAGTGAAATGTTTTTGAAGTGTTAGTGAAATCAGGACAGAATCAGTGAAATGTGTCGTAGTTCCATTGCAGTGAGTGAGTTGTCAGCGAAATGAGTGTAATGCTGAAAGATACTTGGGCAGGTATGAACATAATCATACTCGTAGGTTTTAGTTCCAACTTAGGGTTAAGATACAAATTAGATTTACTTTAAATGTTATTTTAAGTGATCGTGCTTCATTTAATTTAGGATGCTCCCTGTTATTATTATTATTATTATTATTATTATTATTATTATTATTATTATTATTATTATTATTATTATTTATTATTAATTGTATTTATTATTATTAAATTATTATTAATTGTATTTTTTATTAATTGCGTTTATTATTAATTGTCATTATTAAGTGTAATTAGTTACCACTGCCACCGGGTATATACCCATTTGCAGTGTGAATACATACATACATACATACATAAGTGTTCTACCCATGGGCAGGTCTTTCACTGAAAACCCAGCATTCTCCAATCTTTCCTATTTTCTGCCTTCCTCTTAGTCTCCGCATATGATCCACTTATCTTGATGTTGTCTATCATCTGATTTTTTAAAATATGACTTGAGAAATTATATCTCACAAATTCAGAACATATTGATTACATTTTTTTTTTATTTTGCGTACAGAATACAGATAGGCTACAGTACTAAGTAATTGTTTAACATAAAGATTGATATTCTGAGACAGAAATAGTTTAGAAATTCAGTGATTGTTCTTTCCACGACGATTATCATACTACATTGGTAACATGATTAGCCTATACAGATGGAATTATTTCGTAATAACATAACACATTTTGGACATGAACAATAATATTTTGAGAGATATATACAGGGTCCGGTAAAATGATCTCCCCGATTAGAAAGATAAATAACAAGAGCAACATAGATCCTATTCAAAATTTTATTCTACCATCTTACAGAACAACGTTTGCCATTTTGACATCACTTTGTTTTAAAGATAATATCTTCCAAATGCTTGCCCTCACGAGCTATACACCCCTGAAACAGTGACTGTGCGTCCTTCTTCCTCAAAAAAGCATGGCTCTATTATTCCAAATTATTGTGCAACAGCATACCTAAACGTCATGGAGATGTGGTAACAACATGCCTCACTGCTGCGATATTCTCGGAAGCCCGAACGTTGCGACATCTACCGGACGACTTCTGTTTGAAAGTTGAATCTTTTATCTGACATTTCTCACCCATATCAGTAGGGTTTTTTTAATCAGGAATTCTTTCTTGTCGACCTACTCTAAAATGAGTACGAAATTGCTACAGCGTTGCAATCACAGTCATCATTTTAAGCTCAACAACAAAATGCACGATGTTCACCTGTCCACACCATGATGGTAACCAAGGTTTCTGCGGTTATAACTAAGCGTATCTCATTCAGATAAGTCCACACAATTCTGGTTCTTGCACCAAAAGATGTTCACTGTCACATATATTATGCACAATTTAACTCATTTTTTTTTTACAAAAAGTGGACTTATCTGGTTTTTGCACCAAACCCCTCTTGACTGAAGAAGATTGTATTTTAATATTATACGTGAATGTTTGAGTGTATTTATTTTTATTTATTATTATTTAATTTATTTAACGCCCATTTAACCAATTGTAATGTAGCCTATGTTTTCTCCTGGTTGTGAAGGTTTCATGTGCAATCGTCAAGTGTAATACCACAGTCTAGTATATACAGTCGCGAAGCCCAATACGTAGTTAATATGCAAACATTAGATAGTTGCTCACCACTAGGACCGCTAATATCGCCTCATTACAGGCAATGCAAAATAGTACCGTCACAGTCTATTGTTTCTAGCACCCTCAAAACTCAAGCTTCGTGACTGTATATAGTAGACTGTGGTAGTACTCTCATTTAAGGCTCTTTACTTGTAAATCTACAGCATAAGACTCTTAATTTTGCTTCGTTACAGAACAAAATTAGCACTGAAGATAATTAATCACTCTTATGCGGGTTTGAACCCGCAAACTAATAACGACCAAAGTATAATTCTTATATTAACGCTTTTATACGTAGATAGGACTTAGTGCAAGATATACAAATCTTACTGTATGTGTCAAGTCTGTATTTTATAAAGCATAACTCCTACATGCCATTATTATGTGGTTATAAAACACTATTAGAATATAGCATTTTCAGAGGAAGGGCGGGTTATTATTACTCTACGTATATCAGGCATGTCAACTGATGCCCACAGGAGCAAGCGCGCGCTTTAGAGCCCAGGAGAGCCTGAGCGCTTTACAGCGGAAAGGAAAGACACAGACGAAAGAGGTGGTCGAGCTATATTCAGGGATGGCCAGCACTGATTCAATAGCTAAAGGGAAGAGAACTTATTAAAACTGTATCCATGTTAATTTTTAGATTTACTGAGAAGTGTAAGTGCATTATAAGAATGTAAGTTTTAATTTTAATGCTCATTTTTCACAAGTTTGATTTTTTTTTTATTCAAAAGAAATATTTTCTCAACTTTTCGTATAGAAAAGTGAAATTTTGAAGTATAGGCCTATTTATTTAGTAGCCTTACAGAATGTTTTCGTAAATCTAATATACCGTATATATGTATTACTGAAGATAGTGTATTGAAAATTTTGAAAATATTCGCATGGAAATTGTTTGTAAGGAAATGAATTAACAAAGCAACTACTGTTACATCATAAGCAAAAGATACGTGCCCATGTGTTGTAAACATGTCAGCTTCAGCAGATTTCGAGAAAATACTTTAATATTCTGATGATACGAAGTTGCTCACAAATATCACCTTAAAAGCATAATGCGATAAGAGTTTTGTTATGTAATATTAGTTACACTTAAAATAGATACAGTACCTAGGTAACTTTGCTTTGTATTGTAATATTGTTTTGATTAGTTTATTGATTACTTTTGTAAGGCTAAAGATACCATCAATATAAATTCCAACTTATCATGTCATACTCAATCTCTTTCTTTGGAATATCACTTTCTTTATGAATGATGTGTTTCATCCACTTAATACAGTAAAATATTATACTATTAATGAATTTAAGTGAATATTCCTTCTTGACTCTCTATTATGTTATTAAGATTTAAAACAAGTGCAATATTAAGAAATCAGTGTTAGTACTTTTGTTTTACAGACAATATAGATAATATTAAACAGAAAGAAGTCATATAAAAATAACGACATAAAATTTTACGTTCCGTTTGAAATTTGTGCACCACTGTTTTCTTAATCCAACAGGTTGCTTATTCATATACACAACCCTTCCTCTTTCCATACTTAGCGCTTGCTGCCCGCGCACGACGTCAAGGTCAGAAAAATGCGCTTGCTTTGACATCACTGCGCTATATTATAAATTGATATATGCAGTTGGGTATTACCTACATTATCCGTAAAGCTCAAATATCCCCTGTGGGGGATATTTAAAGGCGATATACAGAGATGTCCAACAGAATTTCATGTGATAAAGAGCATTGCTATTTTAACGGATTAATGACACTAAATGATCGATTCAGTTTTGCTCTAGGGCACTGTAGTGAAACAATTTTTGTTACGTCAGACTACACAAACGCAAAAAGCGAATCAATTAAATACACAAAAAAGCTACATCATTCTGTAGTAACTATGGTACAATAGAATTTTGTCGTTAGTATTACTGAGCGTGTTTCATTGTAAGCACATGGTATTCGTCTGTTGTTAATTTAAATGTTGTAAGGTTTCCCTCATTGGTTGACAAGCACTTTTTATGTAAGGGTTCTACGGCGGCTGCCTCTCAACTATGTTCACAGATTCTCTGTGTCATTTTAACGTGAAAAATTTAAACGAAAGCCTATACTGATAAAATTGTCCCGTTTACTTGTAATACGGTGACGTCACTTGAATCGTTTATTGTAAAAATACCACAACCGACATTTTTTACAAAATGCGTTTTTTTTGTGGAATTTGATTACCAGCAAGAATGCGCATCTTTTGATAAAACAACCTTATATCTAGCATGACTGTAACATGTAAAAAATTGGACAAGAAATATGCATTTATTGTAAAAACCCCACAACGAACATCACACAAGATGTTTTTCAAATAAACTAATCTGCCACACTAGCTGACAGCATCACTGTCGCACCCAACAGCTGATTTCAGTCAGCCGGATCAGTGTTTTCTTCTGTCTATTGCTGATTAAGTGTTGCCCTTACTATTATTATCTATTTTGAGTATTTTGTTACAAAACGGTTAGTTCAAGTGATGGAAATGTTGCTAATGAGGATTATTGAGAGCTGATCTAAGTTCATGGTTAAATGAGCCACAGCTAATGATGTGGTTAACTTGAAAGCTTGGTGGGGAAAATTTTATAAGCTATCTAGCATATCTGATTCATCTTATGGCCGTGGTGTACCAAAGGATAAAAAGGTACATTTTAAAATTTTGAAAGTGAATGAGTTTTTCACTGCAATGAACAAAAAGATAAAAAAGAGTTCATTGACAGCATTGTATCGGCAGAAGTATTCACTATTCGAATTCCTGAAGAAAGTGTTTGTGCTGAAAATTTACCATTTGAATTGCCAACACACCTAGCTTATAACAGCTCGAGGCTACAATCAATGTTAAAGAAAATGGAGGACCTTAAGAAGATTTTGCAGTATATACCGGATTAAGTGAAAGGATTCTACACAGAACTGTACACATGGCCTACCACCAACAAAGATAGTAATGATAGTGGAAGCGAAGACTAGGAAAATAAAAGTCCTGAGAAGAAAAATGTCAGATGCAACAGAAAAAACTTTAATTTTTTGTGATTTTATACTGTAGATTTTACATAGATTAGAAAGTTTGTTCATACTTACTTATCACTCTGATACTTGGGAAAAGGCAATGCTTTGGGTAGTTTTAGTTTGTTTGTTGGAAAACCCATAACATCCTAATTAATTTAATTTTTTGGGGACTTTATATATATTATAAAACACAATTAATGATGAATAAACCTCATATTTAGCAACTAATATAACTTGTTAAATACAATTTTACAATAAAAATAAAAGTAATGAAAATAAACAATTTTTATTGATTTTCCAAAAGTTTTGATTTTGTCACTTGTGGGGTTTTAGAAATAAACGATTCACTTATGGTGCAATGCAAACAGAATTGTAAGTGGTTTTCCACGCTGTCCGCGTCGCTCTGTTCTCTATTTAATGTGTCTCGATGTTTATGTGGTAGCTCGAGTTCCACTCGCACCGTGAAAGGACTCACTACCTTTCAATGTGCAGGCTTTTTAAATTTTCCGGCATGTGTTAGTTATTTTCGCCTTCCTACTTAAACATTTTCTAGAGCTCCTTCAGTGGAACAGCGAAACTCGGAGTGAGGTAAGTGGCCAACAGTCTTGGAGCTCACATATTAAGTTTTACGAGCAGAACCCAGTCAGGGATCTGCTGAGCCAAGTGAAGCAGTCGACCGATTGGGACAACGCAGCAACATATGGTCAAAGAGACAACATGAGTCAACAGGAAGCAGAAGCCACGAAGCACGAATAAGCGAGCTTTAAGGGAGATCAAGGGAAGATGCGGATAATTTTCAGAGTTGACGTCAAGATTCGACAAGAAGGAGGGCAGAAGAGATTAGGCTTTCGTCACCACAGGGCAATTTTTATTTTGGACGGTTAGAATTAAGGGCCAAAAAAAGATACAATCTAAGAAGTTGGTACATGAGCGGCATAATATAAAAGTTCAGAAACGAAAATTACACTTAAAATTAACATATGATAATATACAGTAGTACTTTGGTGATGTAATGTTGGTAAATCGTGTTTGTATTATAAGTGTTGTTTGAGACTAAGAGATGCTTGAACAAATTAAAGTGAACTTGAAAGTCATGTCAAGATTTATCAAGATTATTAAAATGTATAGTGTTTTAAGAAGAAAATCCCAGTGAGTAAAACCGTGCGAAGGTATAGTGATTTTTTTTCTTTTGTGTAATTAGGGAAGGAAGTTATAGGTAAATTACGTTAGGAAGAATAGAATGCAGGAGTGGAGTGAGTGGAGTGTGATCTTAGAGTAGTAATAATAGATGGTGGAATTTTAAGATCAGTAAGGAAAATCAATTGTTTGGAGTTAATTTAGTATAAAGATTAGTGGAGTTATTAGTTAAACAGACTGTCGGGATTTCATATTAATTATAGGAAAATGTAATAGAAAGTTATGGTGGAACCCGTATATAGAAAGTTATGGTGGAACCCGTATATAGAAATGAGGTGGTACATCATAATTGTTATAGATGTTGTTGACAAATATTATCATATTATCATTATCATATTCATTAATTGTCAAGCTTTGGCACGCGCCATTTTTAAATGTAATTATTATAATGAAAGTCGCCATATTTCCTTCCTGCAATACGATCCACTTCCACTGGATGCCCTCCCCACCGACACGAGTAGCAGGGTTGCCAATACATGCAAACGAAATTATACTGAACGTGAGAAATGTTACTACAGGTGTGTAATATTATGTGACAGGTTAGGTTAGATTAGGTGTGTATTATGTGACAGGTTAGGTTAGGTTCGATTAGGTGTGTAGTGTTATGTGAGAGGTTAGGTTAGGTTTGATTAGGTGTGTAGTATTATTACTATGTTGGCGACACTGAAACCCACTGTTAAATTAACGAAATAAGGCCATATTCTTCATTCACGCACGACGATTTTCGTATATAAATAAGGTACGTATTCAGGGCGGGTTGGCTAGGCCCACAGCTCTTCCAGTGATCACATCTATTTTTACTAATCAATACTTTCATTTTATAGTTTATCTGAGTGATTTTTAAAAAGGTAAAGGGTGGAGTTTCTGTGATTTTCAATTACGCGTACCTTTTAATGTTTCTCCTCCCATTTCTCCCTTTCATTCATTCATGCATCCATCCGTCCGTCAATTCATACATCCAACTATCCATCCATCTTCCCACTCACTCACCCACCCATCCATCCATATAAATATTGAGTATAGGTTAGTATGTAACCATAATGAATATCAAATAAAATACACTACAATACATTGTTCAAGAAAAAATATATTGTATATTCTATTACTTCAGTTCAAATACAGACGTTTCACACAATCGTTTGGATTTCCTTAAATTCCCTGTCACTTTTGTAATGCAAAGTTTTGTTCTCTTCACAATGATACACAAAAATTTGTTAAACAAGTTGCTGAATATCTAAGAATGAATGAAACAATGACGTAAATGAGCAATTCTAATAATATTACAAATCAATGACAGAATATATAAATAAATATAACATGTAAAGATGTAAACACAAATATAAGCTGTCCAGTGGGTGCCGGTCGTTAAATCTGAGATTCCTGTGTTTGAAACTGGAAGAAGGCGAAGTATTTTAAAGAGAGATAAACCTTAGAATGACATTTTCTGGAAGGAAAGTGAAGCTGTTGGGACGGCTTATAAATATGGCACATAAAAGAATTGTGAACAACTGAAAAGTATCATCCATATAAACATCGCCTCCATTTCTGAAAGAAATTGCAGCCAGCGATCCTCAGTTATTGAGAAAGTGTAAACATATTTGGAATAAAAAAGCGGACAATTTTGTAACTTCCTTTTTCAATTAGTGTGAATAAATGACTTTTTAACTGGTTATATTTAAGAATATTTCAAATGAATAGTTTGTGGTTTGTCGAATAACCGTTACTGTACTGTCCATAAAACCAGTGTGGATGAGCTGATGCCATTTTCATCTGGGAGATAGTTTGCTCATCTGGAATTTTAAGAACACGCACATCACAACTTTTTACTAATCTGTAGTTAAATAATACGGTCGTTTGAATTTACTAATACTCACTCAATCAATATTAGTTCCACCAATCTTGAAAATGAGTTTCGAAAGTCAACCTCCTTCGTCGAAAAATACGTTAATTCGTTGAAATATAGCTACGTCTGAAGAGCCACCATATTGTACTTTGCTTCCGAAACTACTGTTTGACTTCAGTTGATTATTTACGACTCAACATTTAGTGATATGTATGCATTATAACAAACTATTATTGTTCAATCGGGGGAGATGACTATCGGGGGAAGATGCTTAGGCCTATTTCTTTATAGTTTCACATTCTTCCAAGAGAGAACGCCACCCGCATGTCTTCATGATCACTGGGACAGTTGAATGTCTTTAGAGTGGAAGCTAACTCATTTTGCCACGTGTTCTTGTTGTGAGAAGAAGAAAAGTAAGAAAACAGCCCATTTTTCTGCTATAAAATAATTACAGCAAAGGTGTGTTAAAATTTTAATACATCTTTGAATTCGTAATAACTGTCAAACCTTTGTAATGGATATTGTAGTAAAAGTTCTAAAGTTTGTATTGTTATTAACCAAAGGTATTGTTCCGCCATCTTAGGTTGCGTCACAGAACTAGGCATCTTACCCCGATACTTGGGGAAGATGATCACTTTTTTTCGGGGTAAGAAGACAACTTGTTGCAAGAGTTTTATTTTTTGTTTTATTGCAGGGAATGTGTAAACATTACGTAAGATCGTCTGATAGAAGTCATTGGATTGAGGACAGTCTTCAACTTGCGATGGAACATGTTATAACAGAGGGTATGAACTGTTTTAAAGCATCGCAAGCATACGGGATTCCTTACCGTACCCTTAAACGCCGCCTAAAAAGAATGATGACAAAAAAATGTACTGGATTGAATTCATCGTATGCAAGAAGTGATTTTACGAGTCTTGCACACGGCAATAAAATCTGTGCAGAGACTGTGTTTCTAAGTAGTGATAAACGAGTGAGAAAGTGTCCATGAGCTTCAGATTAAGTCAATTTTGTTATATACATGTACCAAACCAAGTTCAGGTAAAATACATATATCAGTAAATGTGTTAATTGTAGTTGCCATCTTACCCGACTATCGGAGAAAGATGTCTACAGTGCAGGTAAGAAGAAAACCTGTATCTACAAACAAGATAATTAATGTTTTCTGTTTTGTACCAAAAATATAGTTTCAAAATACCTTCCAGACTTTGATATTAATAATAATCCGTGGCGCTACAGCCCGTGAAGGGCCTAGACCGACCAGCCGGCTGCTGGCCTCACGCCCACATGCCGAAGCAGAGGTGGGCGATCATCCAACCAGAATGGAGGTATTGTGTGGTTAGCACGATGATCCCCCCAGCCGTTATAGCTGGTATTCGCAACCGGATTTCGCTACCTATCGTAGCTCCCCAAGTGCATCACGATGCTGGGTGGGCACCGGTCCCATACACTGGCCGAAATTTCATGAGAAAATTTCTTCCCCATGAGGACTGGAACCAGCGCGTATTCCGTAACGCGAGTCCCAGGCGGGATGCCTTAGAGCGCGACGCCACGGCGCGGGACAGACTTTGATATATATTTTTTTTATTTTAGTAGGTTATTTTACGACACTTTATGAACAGCTTAGGTTATTTAGCGTCTGAATGAGATGAAGGTGATAATGCTGGTGAAATGAGTCCGGGGTCCAACACCGAAAGTTACCCAGCATTTGCTCATATTGGGTTGAGGAAAAACCCCGGAAAAACCTCAACCAGGTAACTTGCCCTGACCGGGAATCGAACCCGGGCCACCTGGTTTCGCGGCTAGACGCGGTAACCGCTACTCCACAGGTGTGGAACTTTGATATTACAATATGAAATTCAAAACTAAATGAACAGTATCTTAAATTTTCAATCAAAGAAAAAGTCAGGCATCTTCCCTCGATCCACTCTATAATGATACATTAATGCACATGCTTACACATAAACATGTTCTCTAAATACATAATTTTAGTAATGAAAGTTCATTTGCTTTTAAGCACAATGTGTCTATAAAAATGAGATAGTTAACAGTTCTCTACGATAGTACAGTACAGTATAGTACAGTTGATTAATGTTATATTATGACTCAACTTTTATATATCTTGTTTACCATTAAAGTATACATATGTTATAATTAAACATATTGCATTCTCTATACTATGAACATAACACACAATTAAGAGCCATTTAGGCCTGTGAATTTGATATATTTTGGCCCGGTTATGCCTTAATGTATAATTTGTATGTTCATTCTAACATTTTTTTCATTTCAACACTATACTTGATAATCTACACACATTATATTATTATTACTCTATTATGATGCACTCCTTTGAACATATGGTCATATTCTTTTATAAATTGATTTTAGATATTTGATGTTATAAACACCATTGTACCTGATGATGCTCCTAGGAGGGTGAAAACGTTTATAGAATAATACAACAAAATGTAAATATATAAAACACTGAGTTAATTTGTTTTATATTTTACGTTAAACCGTAAGATTGAAAGATTTAATATACTGATATATAGCAACATTAAAAAAGATGTAGTTTCAAAGTTGCAACATTCCACCAGTATTGTACACTTTTCAGTGAGTTTTTCCTTTATATATATATATATATATATATATATATATGGAGTTTCAGCCAGTTGGACGCAATGTATTCAGTATCCATCTGTCACTATCGTAATTGTTTTGCGTTTCTTCCAGAAAATACTAAAAAAAGCTGATGTTTAAAATCATACTTGGGATAGTATCCACTGGTTTTGGGTAAAATTATAGATGTTTGCGATTTTATAGGGATTTGCCTTTTTCGATAGGAGTCAAGAAGCGATACAATAATAGAGATAGTGGTCACAAACTGAAATCGCGCCCAAAAGTGGGTCACACCTACAAAAAGTTTGCGAACCACTGATCTAAAGAACTCGTAGGCTGTAAGGCTTCTTGAAATTACGATATGTTATGTGGAGAGTTAGTAGAGTATGCCGAATGTATTTCTAAGATGTCAGAAAAACAGAACTGATGCAAATCTGTGCACGTAAAATATTGAGAGATCAATGACTAGCATTACTCATATTTACAATTCGTAATGGATCTGCCACACACATAGTTGCTATGGAGACAACCGGCGCGGCGCAGCGGCTCTCGTGTGTTTCCAATGCCTACCATACCATTAATTTCTTGCTTACCCGTGTTATATCTTTATTCGAGATAAATGTGCAGGATCTTGAGCATAAAATATTGTGAAAACTGTCTGTTAGAAATGCCTGGACACAGACATGTTCGAAATAATATGGACTAGGTACAAAAATGAAACAAATGAAACGGTGAAAGTAATAAAATTAGTGCTGTTTATCGGTCAAAATATTTAATCGATTAACTATTTCAATTTAATCGATTAATCGATAGATTAATCGAGTTTTGATCGAGTTGAAAAAATGTTTTAATATACTATAATACACAATTATTGTTAAATTTAACTCGTGTTCGGTGATAGGCGTACGTATTAAATGTTGTATATGTGTATATATTGTATCGTTATATTACAAAACAACTATTTTAATTACTTACTAATATATTTATTATGAGGCTTATAATTTATTGTGCTAAAATCTCCGACAGGTTTTGACACAAACATAAATAACAAAAAGTATGAAGACTCACCTAGTTAATCTGCTTCATCCATGATTTTAAACATGTGAGTGCATTCACATGCTCCGAATTAAGTGCCGCTCTACGTTTAGTGACAATATTTCCTGCATCACTAAACAAGAAAAAACTTTTTTTCTGTCAAGCACTTCTCCACGATCGTTCAATTTAAATACAAACGTTTTACCGGGTTTACCTCTCAAAATCACATATGACATAATGAAGTTTACACTTTTCACAAACCACAGAAAACTGATTTTTTTTTTCTTTATCAAACTAAACTCACAACCTTCATATACAAACTCAGTACAGAAACTGCAACTGCAAAAGTACAGCGGCCCTTATTGTAATCGAATTACCAGATTTTAGAAAGAAAAGAAAGTAGTTACGCTCTCACTTACACACAGTGTAGGGGAGGATAGGGCAAAGTGGAATGGATTTTGATATCATCTAATCCTGTCTTTGTGTTTAGTTGTATCACAAAGTTTTTATACACAAACTAAACGTTATACATCTGTCAACATTTAAACACAAAAATAATCTTATAATGAATGAAGACAACAAAGTAATTAGAAAAATAAGAGGACCCTTTAATTTTCTACTTTACCCTCACCAAGAGGGCATAGTGGAAACTCGGAGAGGGCAAAGTGGAAATTACGTAACACACTATATAAATGAAAATATTGTTTAAGATACGTAAAACATAAAATAATTGTTCATATTTAAAACATTTTCAAGCACTGCAGTTGTCACATAGGCTAGCCTACATAGTCTGGAGATTAATATCAGTACAAAGTTAATGAGTCCAGTCTTTGCATTTACAACACATGATCTAGTCTTCCGATGGTGGGTCAGAATATTGCTCTCCACAGCCCAAACAGAAAACATCTTGCTACCTAGGCGTGTGGTTTAGTGTACTGGCGGCATCGTCTTACCGGCCTTCGTTTTCACTCCTTTGCCGCCAGGTTTCCCATCTGCCTCTCGCGGACTGCCTTCTTAAATGGAAATGTCAGTATTTCAATTTTCTGACAACGTCGTTTTCGGTTTGTTTCACCAGTCTGAAGCAGTACGCCTAGGCTTACTTTGGGGAGTGGAGCAATATCTTCTGGTGTCATATGAGGCTGCGCATTCGATGTTCCACACTTTAAGCATCTATCTGTGTATTCTCCTGCTTCATTGGGAGATCTATCTTTGCAATGTAACTACTAGGCTGTACTGGCAGTAATGGACAGAAGATGGAGCAAAATCATCTTCATATGTTGCGTCCATATGGAAAAATTTCAGTCCTTGAGAATCCGCTAGTGATATTCGGAAGCACGAACGATTTCTCAAAGTCTTCACGGATCAGACTTGCCACATTATATTCACCGATGTGTCTTCCTGGATAGCTCTTCTGGAATTTGTCTACTGCAACTTCAAAATGCGTCTTGAATGGCTTGTGAACTGCAACATCGACAGGCTGCAACTTGTGTGTTGTGTGTGAAGGAACCGACAAGATTATGATCCCAATTTCTGAGCGAATTCAAGAGCTTGAAATGACTGGTGAGAAGTATGATCGTCAAGAACCAACAACACTGGCTTTTCTTTGTTAGGTCTGCCAATTTCTGCAAAAGTTTCAACCAGTGCAAAAAATTATCTGCATTTGATCCAGCCAGACTCGGAGCACCAATTGAAGCAGGATTGCTGGGTAACTTTCGGCGTTGGACCTTAGACTCATTTCGTCATCATTAATTCACATATAAATGATATCATCATTATTGATACTATATCCCGGGTTCAGTTCATGGTGCAGTGTGCTGTACTTGTACAATACGGCCGTTCGGCAACCCAATCATTCACAGAATAGGAGTGGTGAGCACAATAAGCCTCAGGCAGCATTGTAAGCCTTCGGGTCCCTCCTCCGTAGAACAGGAAAAAAACGTAAACTATAAGCCAAATGCATTAACTATCTTGCAATTGCATATTAGAAGGAAATCCAGACTCTATGAGTGAATTCCAAACTACATGGGCAAAGTGGAAAGTTCACTCTTTCAGTTTCCACTTTGCCCTCCACGTGAGTTGCAGGTTAGATGTGGATGTATCTTGCCAAATGAATTTTTTGAAAAAAAAAATAGCCATCACAGCTTCTTCCCAACACTTGTAACTGTGCTTTAAACATTAATAATAAAATCAGATGTTATATATATGGCGATGCCTACAGATTACTTACCATAAACAAATAATTTCTTGCAGCTCGTTTCATTGTAATCACAATTCCACCATGTACAGCGATACTAGCGCTGTGCGGCTAAGTAGAAACATACATACTACCATAAGCTTTGAATATTATACTGAATAGTGCTGCTCTCTATTGTTGTAAGAGCATACCAACGATTTTCCACTTTGCCCTCCCCTTCCACTTTGCCCTCGGCTCCCCTAGACATGGATATTTTATAAGAGATGAGGGGGACGAATTCCAGAAAAGTATGTATTTCATATGCTAGGAAGATGAGCTGACAACAAGATGGAAGTTTTCTTGAAAAACAAATGAAACTTAATAAGGGTTTCGCATTGTGTTTCAAATTTCAAAAGAGGTAGACTAGATCACTATCCTCATATCTCCATCTCTTTCTAAAGTGTTTGTTCAAAGATTTTCCCTACGCTACCTGGTTTAGAGTTAGAAAATAATAGTACTATTGTGCTTTTAAGTAAGCAATTTCCGAGAGAGAAATATTGTCGGAATTTTTAGTATGAGTTTGTATTAATAAAATAATAATTAACATCAACTACAACCGATTAACCTTAATCAACTCGATTATTCGATTAAATATTTTTGATCGATTAATCTTACAACATAAATTGATCGATTAATCGATTAGTGTCGAAGGACTTGGTCATAGCGATATGATATTTAGCGACATGAGCCCGAAGAATCGTCTGACATTACTGATATTCGAGATACTGTTGGGAAAAAACTCGGGAAAACTTAACAGATAGTTAGCCCAAGCAGGAATGGAACCCACTCCAGAGCGGAGATCTGGATCAGTAGGAACACAAACTACCACCCGAGCTACGCCCATGATCTCCAGTTGTTTTGTCATGCAAACAATATTTCCGTTTATATCGTACATGTTTTAACCATCGTTTAAATTTTTACGTAAACAAAATGTTTGACTTCGAAATGTCTAAATGTTATTATTCAAAGACTTTTAGTGATATAGAATATGGTTCTGAGTTCATTTCTTTCAATACTCTTTTAAACTCAATTTTGGAAAAGTTAATCTCAATTTCGGAAAAGCTTTTTTAATTTCGGTAAAGCTAATCTCAGTTTTGGAAGTGGTTAATTCATATTCAGAGAAAATAAACTTAATTTCTGAAAAACTAGCCTCAATTTCGTAAAATATACATAGGGAATACGTAAATAAAAATATACGAATGTATGGAAGTAACATACATATATACAGGTCTGGGAAGTATTTGAAATACATGTATCTCAAATACGTATTTGAAATACATTTGTATTTTGTATTTTGTAATTTGAAAGGATTTTAGAAAATATTTTGTATTTTGTATTTAAATACATAAAATTGATGTATTTTGTATTTCATATACTCAAAATACTTTCTTCTTCTTGTCCAAGTTTTGGATTTGGATTTGAAGAATGAGCTTTTGTATTATTTGCCTAAGTTACACATTTCAGATGGGCTAGCCATACACTTAGTTTTCTTGCCACAACTGATTTCCTTAATGCCATAAAGAAATTTCCAACAGCATCAAGGATCCATCACCCAACACTTAATAAATGTTCAGCATTATGGAATGCGTCTAGGAGACCCAAATCCTCAGAAATTATATCAGATGTCTTGAAATATTCATTAAAGTTTCCTTGCCCAACTCGATGGAATTCTCTTTATAACTCAATCTCTCAAATATTGGAATTCAGACATGATATAAACAGTATATGTGAAAAACTGGGATTGCCAACCTTCAAAGTTGTTGAATTTCAGTACCTTGAAGAATGTTGTGCAGTTCTGAAACCCACTGTAGTAGCCTTTGATTTAATGCAAAATGAGAAGACGTGCTATTATGGCCAACTTTTTCCCACATTAATTTCCCTCCAAAACAGATTACATATTCTGTTATCTAATAATCTACGTCCCTATTCCAAGTAACTCCAAACCTAATAACTTCGCTTTCATCAATATTTAAAGCAATGTTTGATCTGACCCCAGAAGCAAATTGAGCTATTTTGGCAGTTTGCTTCCACCCATCATTTAAGATGGATGGCTGGCTATCTGACACTGCCTTACCAAATGATAAGAAGAGGACACAGAATATGTGCGTGAAATCAGCTGGGCAGTTCTCTGCTGAAGACTATCAAAACAATTCTTATGTTTTCAACTCAAGTACAACAGACTTTGAAAAGAAAAAAGAAACGAACTTGTCTACTGCGGAGTATGAGCTCACACAATTCTTCAATTGCAAAGGGACAACCCTGTGCACTCTACAGAATTATCCAACAGTGAAACAAGCTTTTATAAAGTATAATACAAGCTTGTGTTCCTCTGCGCCTGTAGAAAGACTGTTCTGTTTTGCAGGATTTATTCATCCACAAGCAAGGGGATCCTTATCTGATAAACTTTTTGAGAGAGTGTTTTTTTTTTAAGGGAGCAGTAATTATTCATATATGGCATAATTACATTGCTGACTGGGAAAAGGAAAAATGTTCAGTTACAGTGTTTATATAAAACTTCGAGGTAAAAATACTTAGATTTTCAGTAATATTCTTATTTCTTTGTATATTGTATCGAGTATTTGAAATACAAATGTATTTTGAGTATTTGAAATACAAATGTATTTTGGTTAATTTTTTGGAAGTATTTTGTATTTGTATTTCAAATACTATTCTTTGAAGTATTTTGTATTTATATTTGAAATACTTGGATGTCAGTATTTTGCCCAGCTCTGCATATATATGTGGAGATCCGTTCCGAACCATATTAAGTCCACCCACGGACGAAATTGAGTTTTATATGATTTCGTATAGTTCTGAACATGCTCTATCATGCTGAGAAGTCTGTTTGGGTCTATCTGTACTAAATCCACTTCAAAAGAATGCATGAAATTGGATGTTCGTGGCAAACCATATTATGTCCAAATCTTTGTCCGCGTCAAACCGTATTCTGTTGGAAACCAATTAATATTTTTCATTGTAAGGTTGAGTGTCAAGTTTCCTGCACTGAGAAAAACTAGTACCAATTTACAGTAGGACTATTGACTTATTGTCGACCTTTGTATCAATTCAGTACCGTAACAGTCCAGTTGTGCATGTGATATCCTGATAATGGAGGGAGAAGTGCCTATAGGTGAGGATAGCAGAGGAAGCAGAAAAACAGTGAAGAAGAAAGCAGCACGATGGCAACAAAGTGAACTTCGGGATAATATTTTTACTATTTTTTTTTATTGATAGGTGTTTAGGAGACTCATTTTCATTAAAAATTGTTTTCATGTATTGTCCAATAGGGTATTCTTGTTTCAGTCTGCAGAAACTTGCTAAGAATACTAATTTAACACTGCTCGAACCAATATGCCAGCATAGGGAAGATCGGTTCCACTGCTCTGGAATTCCTGCACATGATATAGGCCAATACAGGACCAAGGAAAGGGTTTTATCGACAAGGAAGCTGATCAAGATCGTTAGAATTAATGAGCATTACCTTTGTGATTCAGTATTACATAGGAGTCACCTATTACTTACACCAGGCGTTCCCAACCGGTGTGTCGCGCAGTCCCATGGAGTGTGTCGCGAAATTTTGGAATTGAAAAATAAATTTTATGCCATCCAGAAAGTCTCTTTACAACGAATTTTTTATTTACAACGAAGTCTTTGATATGATACATTTTATTTTGAGACAGACTTTACCAATGAAATGTGAAGACCTGAAACAATGTTCAGTTCAATTTTTCTGCCTGGCGATAATTCGAATGAAAGTGAACACCTGCAACAATGCTTAGTAATTCGTTTACTCTTCCCACTTCACTTAGTAATAAACAGAGTTTACAATCGTCAGAACATATTGGTCAGTTTCAGTATATAATACGTGTGAGCGGGTGATAAAGCACTTTTGATAAAAATAGTCGCACTATTTAGATTTAATCATGGACAAATTTTGAATTCGAAAAAGACAATGTGAATGAAGTTCTGGGTTAGATGACAGCAGTGCTAATTCAAGTAATTTGAGCGAAAATTCCTTCAGGGTTCGCAAAAAACGTACCTACTGCGTTTCGTAAATATAGTGATGAATACTTGCAATATCGTTTTACGTGGTGTGGAGATGAATATAAATAAAATTCTGAATGTCTTATATGCGGAAATGTTTTGTGAAATCAGTCGATGGTGCCGGATAAATTAAGCAGACATTTAGAACTGCCGTTTTTAAAGTCATTGTGAATCAGCATTTCCTACCATGAAAAGAGTGAAATCTAAACAAAGGAATAGACTCAAGATGATTTAGTCCACACCTGTGGAGTAACGGTTAGTGCGCCTGGCCGCGAAACCAGGTGGCCTGGGTTCGATTTCCGGTCGGGGCAAGTTACTTGGTTGAGGTTTTTTCCGGGGTTTTCCCTAAATCCAATATAAGCAAATGCTGGGTAACTTTCGGTGCCGGACCCCGGACTCATTTCACTGGCATTATCACCTTCATCTCATTCAGACGCTAAATAACCTAAGATGTTGATAAAGTGTCTTAAAATAACCTACTAAAATAAAAAAATCGAGGTGATTTACGTGTTGGCCTGTCAACTATAAGGCCACGTAAAGGAATGTGCAACCCAGAAAGCACAAACTTCATATTAATTTAAATAGATGAGCTTTCAAAAACGATAATAAAACTCTTTTATCGGAATTCCAGTGTAGATAGGTTGCGATTTTTGACACACACCTTTGTTTTATTCTAACGCCACTCAAGTTGCTGTTTTTTATTCGATTGCGTGTTAACATAGACCTATCTACAACACTGAATCTCCGACACCACATAGAAGTTGTTATCAGTGCTTTTTTCTAGCGGAACGAGCTGGAACGGCGTTCCGGCACCGTTTTGTTGAATTTTTCATCATGAAACAAAATATGTGTGAATAACTATGTTTTCAATATTATTTTTATTTGAATTCCGCTTAGACCTTAAGGGCCGTATTCATTGACATTTTTAGCGCGGGCTTTCGGTGGATGATCAGCGTTTTTCGTATTCATAAACCAGTGTTTGCGATAGGATATGATTTGAATTCTGTACTAGTAACCAGTGGATAGCCGGGGCTAGCTTAGTACGCTCGTAGCGCGTGCTGCGAAATGTCTTAGTTGGACGAAAAGGAGATTAAAAAGATAAAATTCCCATACAGTAATCAGCTCCCCGTCCACTAGAAAATATTCTACACAGAATTCCACCACCATTTTTCCAGAAGAAAAGCACTGGTTGTTATTATTATGTTAGTATTATTACTAATAAAAAACAAAGAAGTGTGTCGCGATATCGTGGACGTTCGATAATGTGTGTCGTCAGTCAAAAAAAAAAAAAAAAGGTTGGGAACCACTGACTTTCACAATTATTTTGTTGAATTTTTACAAATATTGACGAAGATTTTTTTTTCCTTTTTATGTTCACGTCAAACCGTATTATGTCCATGATATTTTCTGATGTAAAAGTGATTTCTAATATACATAGTAATTGTTTCTGATAAACGAAGTTCTTCCAGTAATTAATAATTTTAGTATCTTAATTTACCTCCCTTAGTCGGCACATAAACAGCTTTTCTTCTCTCCTGAAAAAAATACTCCAGTGGACTTAATACGGTTTGGAACGGACCTCGTCATATGATATAAATTAATAAATACTTATGTAGACAAACTGACAAATAGGTAGGTGAGCAAACAACTGAATAACGCCATGCACCCACGCCATGTGGTTTTTGCTCTTCTCCAGGCGATGTAGTGCATTGTTGTCTCGTCTTTGTTTGTGAGCACGGCGTGGGAAGCCACACTGTGGCCTCAATGGGCTGCTCCATTGATGAATCTAACGGAAATTGTATCGGTGGGAGGGAAGGAAATTCACAGCGCTGACGTCGGCAATTACTCTGCGGCAACAACAGATCTCACTGCTGGCTTTGGACACAGGGATTAGGCCTACTCTAAACGTGATCAACTTGAACCGACAGCTGATCAGCTGACGGAGGCGGTTGTACGGCGTGTTGCGAGCGTGCTAGGGGGCGCATGTCATCACTAGGGATCGGAAGTTTAGGAAAATGCCTATTTTGTTTGAAAGTACGTATTTTAAGGCTGTTAATTTATGTATACGAATCACGAAAAATCAAATGGTTGTGATGAAGTTTTATTTTGCTTATATTTGCCTTTTTTCAGTTTGTGCCTGTTTTGTTCTTTTTTTCCTTTTCTGTATAGGCATATATATAGTTAACAGCACTCATTATTATTTTGTTTGCTTGACACTGAAAAAAAATTGATAGTTCTTATAATATACAAAGATTTCCGACACCCTATTGTGATGGAATTCTTAAGACCCTCCACCTAACTAGTCCCATCGTTCATACCGACCAGTCACCGTCTTGAGTTCAGATAACGGTTTACTTTATTATCTGCCCTTCTCCTGCATAACATAGACAACGTATCTGCTCGAAGCACACAGTCTAGGATTATCTTTGTATTTAGAGAGAAGTTGCCTGACACTCCCCTACCCCCTGAGCCTATTATTACGAGGTAGGGGACATGGTTGAGAGCAGTAAAATACTATGCATATAACTTTGAACAAATAGCACTAATTGTTAAGGAATTTTCAGAGCATGATTCTCTGTCAATCAAAGAAGCTCAGTGTGTTTTTCAAGAAAAAGGACTTAAAGAAGACTTAGGATATATCGATGCGCATTTCACTTTTGTAGCAGATACCATTCAATAACTGGAATCCAGCAGTCTGTCATTTTGTGAATCCTTGTCTCTGTTTTTGAATGCAAAGAACAGATTATGTGTAGCTTCTGGCAAGTATGCTGCTCAAATATATGAGAAGCTAAAAAGTGTTATTTCAAGAAACCCTAGATATGAAACCATTAATTCTGTGTACAAAGTTCTAAGTGGGACCAGTGATGAGCTTCCTGAGATGTTTAATGAAGCCAAGATGGTACTGTATAAGCACGTTCCAGTCACTTGAATGCATGCTGACAGATCCTTTTCGGCATATAAACAGATTTTGTCCAATAGACGTCACAAGGGTGAGTGTTTTAATCTTGAAAAGTTGCTTGTTGTATACTGTCATTCAAATTATGAACATGGAGAATAATAAGTGCACACTAAATTAAACATTCTGTAGGACAAATATCACTTATCTAATTTTTTTAAGTGGTCATGCAGTGTTAGTCTAAGTTAATTTGCTGTGTATACATAATGAACAAAAAAAAACTAATACTGGCATTTAATTAAAACATCGTGTAAGGAAATAGCCCAAATTAATTATTGTGTGTGGAATAAATTTTCAGTGGTTTATCTTCCCTAAATTTTTATTTTTAGTGCCTTTTAGGTGTCTGGAGTACAATTTTTAGTGCCTTTTAGGAGCCTAAAATACCATTTTTAGTGGCTTTTTAGGAGCTTAAAACACAATATTTAGTGCCTTATCTTCCGATCCCTAGTCATCACTCTCTTCAATGTTTATAGCTGCTGTTACCTGATCCTCCGATTTGAAGTAGTAGCATTGTTCCATTTTGGGACCACTCCTTTTTTGATTACTGTGAATAACCTTCCAGAAAATGTTAGTTGTGGATCTATATTATTTGCAGATGACACAACTCTCTATTCATCACATACTGCTATAAACATTTTGAATTCATTAATGAAAAAGTCATATAATACTGCAGTAAATTGGTTTAGGATGAATGGTTTCAATCTAAATTTAAATAAAACTCAAAATATATTTTCATTCAAAAATACATCGAACGCCGAAGCTCAGTCACAGGTAAAATTGTTAGGACTTGTATTCGATTCTAAACTAGCATGGGATGAACATATTAATTTGTTAAGTATTAGGCTATCAAGAGTAATTTACTTATTAAGACATTAAAAATCTTTAGTACCAAAGTTCTACCTCATAAACTCTTATTACGCCTTTTTCAATAGTATATTATCATATGGTATTTATATTTGGGGAAATAGTAGTAGCATATCCAAGATTCTCATTAAAAAAAACTATACGCATTTTAGCAGGGTTTGCATATGACGCACATTGTAGACTATTATTTATTCAAGAAAAAATTTAACTGCCATAAATTTATAAATATTTCAATGTATAATGAAAATTAAGAAAAACCTTAATACTTATAACCCTAAAACAGCAGTTCATCACTATAATACAAGGTACAATTATTGTCTTTCAGAACCTAGAGTTAGATTAATTAATTCCAAAAAATGGTTCAGTTCTATCGCTATAATAAGTTACCACAAGAGGCACATGATGCAAGTTACATACAATTTAAATCTGTTTTGTATAACTGGTTAATCAACCATCCATTCTATAGTATTAGTGAATTTCTTGACTCCACTGTATTTGTATTCTAAATTTATAAACTACACTGCTCTGTGTATTACGTTTATTATTAGTATTGGTTAATTTTATTATTAATTCCAATATTGTTATTTCATTTGTATTGTTGTATTCATCACTTTTTGTATTTTATGTTAAATATTATTTTATATCGCTTGTAATTTGGTATTTTATGTCTATTGCAACAAATTGTTGCTCATGACATTAATAAGCGATTGATTGACTGATTGATTGATTGAATAAAAAAACATGTTTAATGAACAGAATCATTTGTAATCTCTCTTATAACTCACATAAACATTTTCATATCTCACTTTCCCTATAGGCCTACTAGGCCTTTCATGACACAAGCTGAAAAAGACATTGGAAATTTACCGCGACTATCCAGGACAACATAATGACACCAGATATTTATATTATTATTACTACGCCAATGATTTGTCTTTATAGGAAGAGAAAGTACTGTGATGTTTTAAAATTGATTTCGAATTTTAAAAGGAAATATACGTTTTCGGCATCCTTGACACAGAAGAAATGCTAGACATTCAATAAAGAGAAAAGTCAGAAGAATCCAGTATAATTATATGAGAAATTTGCAACTTTTGTCACTTAAGACTATTTCTGGGTCTCTTAAGGTATAGGTTTTATTTTATTGCAAACATACTCACTCACATGGAAAATAAAAGGTAGTACAGTCAAGTATACCTATCTGCAGAATATAACGAGTTTCTCGGTGCTCTTGCAGTTACCATGTTGGCTCTTTGATCTCAGGTTCACAGGTTCAAACCCGACCGAGGGCAACAAAATCCTAAGTATGTTATTTTTCCCGTGAGAGAAGTATAGGGTAAGAGACCATAATATGAGATCCTCTCATAATTTCAGATCGCAATGTATTTAATTAAGTAGATGTTGAAATCTATACTTGAACATTGTAACTTGTAGCTAGCACCATTTTAAGAAATGGGAGAGTCATTAAAGTATCTGCACACCTTACAATTAATGTTCTTGGAGCTATTTACTTTTAAATTTATGTCACTGAAGTTTTCCGATTCGATCTATTCACTTGGATATAATTTTATCAAAGTAAGAAAAAACCAATTTTATATTGTACTTGTGAATAGTAGAATAAGCAATGTAACACAGTCTGATCTGTTTGGGTATGGATAATATTAATTTATTATTATAAAGCTATTATGACAGTAGGAAAAATTTCTTGCTGGTTATATTATGATTAAAAGATGGGAGTTTCCATATATGACAATCAAAAATGTATAATCCGAAAGGACAAAATTAAAATCGTAGATGATTAAAATGGCTACTACAAATCAACAGCGGGCATAATGTGTTCTTTGGTATGCTAAATTTGAGAGTGTTACAAGAGTCCAAAGGGAATTTCGACGTGAGTATGTTGTGTGTAATGTACCTGAATACGATTCCATAATGTTGCGGTTTCGAATTTGTAGAAACAGGTTCTGTGTACAAAAAAAAAAAAAAAAAAAAAAAAAAACACGCAGGAGGTCGCAGTCAAAACCCAGTACGAGAAGCAGCTATCTCTTGGCTTGGTCCCCAAACTCCCCAGATCTAACCCCACCTGACTTCGTCGTGTAGGGTTTTGTTAAAGATATTGTCTATTCACAGAAACCCAGGAACATTGATGATCTGAGAGTTTAAATTACTCAAGCTTTTCAACAAATCATACCTCTTATGTTACAACGGACATGGGCTGAATTGCATCAGCGTTATGAGTTGTGCAGGTTGCGCAATGGGGGTAATGTTGAACTCTGAGGAATCTTCCATCTTTCATTGTTGTATGCTCGAAGTTTCAACAAATAAAGTCCAGTAGTAAATGTTTTACAGTGTTCGTATTTTATCCATACTCAAACGGATCACCTTGTAGTTAATACTAAACTTATTTGCGATGAAAATAACCTAAAAATATTAAAAATATATTTTTTGAGTAATATGAGAGCCTAATATGAGATCCTAGCCGGATTCTAATATGAGACAGGGTGTCATTTTAGGACTCTAGTTTTTACACTAATATTGGTTTATATACAGTAGGCCGTAGAGAATAAGATTAATAGTTCAAATTTAATATTTACAACTAAACAGTATATATGTATTTAACATAACAAATCTGTTAGTTTATACTACAGATTTTAATTTTTCTTATTATAAGTGAATTTTTATTATGCCTGTTAATGTAAACTTGTTCAATTATTTTACATGTCTCTTCTTGTCAATAAGGGTACAATTTTTCAACACAGTTTTTAAAATATATGTGTGAGTCATGATGAAACATTTGTAGCAAAGAAAATATTGTTTGAACAAAGAAGTGAAGAATTTCAGATTATGAATCCATTTTCAAAACACAAGATTTGCTAACATTTTGTTATAATTTGTAGTTTAAAAATTGCATTTCAATACTACAGTTGTGAAATTGTGACATATTTTATACTCAAAACAATAGTCCGTGAATGATAAATGAATCGCTGATTGCAAAAACACCCTAAGTTATAGAATACAAATTCTCAGAAAACTTGAAAGAAACATTATGTGGACTAAATGAATTGATATAAAAAGTTGAAAAATTACTGATTATGGAATGCATTATTTCACATAATATCCCAAAAGCTGAAATTAAAAATGGAATTGCAAATGTAAAAAAAGTATATATATTTTTTACGTGGACTTAGGTTGTTTTGCAACCAGTTACAAAAAATTGGTACTTGATCTAGAAAAATATATTCATAATTTTTAAATAATATATAAACTTCAATTAAATCATAGAAAAAAATAGTTGGTAAACATTTCCATTGTATTAACACTACACCTTTTATGTTTTAATATTTTCCACATTATGATATTATTAAATTTATTATATGAATTTTGTTTGCAACTGAACAATGACAGAAACATTTTTTTCTGACCAAAAACCTTATGATACACATATTACAAAACTGATATTAAACAAAACATTCTACATTTTGTAACACATTACACAACAGCTGCTGGCCGTGCCAGTATTTCACTCCAGAAAGAAGAATATGATTCATCATCAGCGACATATTGAAGATACTTTCTAACGTGTCCCAGTTTCTTTACACATATTGGTACTTCTCCAATTGTATAGGCTTCTTTTGTTGGTATTATCGCCGCGGTCTCACGCTTAACATTCGGCAGGTCTTTGAGCGGCCTCGACAGTCATCGGTCTGTCTCCGTGAAGTGCAGGCGTGTTCACTGTCATCGTTTATCATCCACAACTCATTCATGTTTTTTTAAAATAGTTAGTCACCGGTCGGTGCGGTACTTCGGTGCTATTTATTCAGTACATAAGGGAATACAATTTTACATTAGAGAATTTAGCTGGCTACATGGGATCATTGAATTCAACCCGAGGCCAAGAAAGAGAACGAAGAAGTAGAAGAGCGGCCTCGTGCGTAACATTCGGCAGGTCTTTGAAATTTACTTGCATTATTGTTTTCAATTTCTTATGTCGCCGCTCCAATCACTCGCCTCAATTTCAATGTTGCAACCAATAAGCTGCTACCATTATAAAATGACATCTACTTGTCTAATCCACGTGGACTAAAATCGAGGTTGCAATGTCTTGTGCTGAGGACGAACATTAAGGTATGTGATTAAAAATTATTGTTGAAGAGTTATTATTAAGAGTTAAGAATGTCAACGTACTCGTATATGAAACAATAATAATAATAATAATAATAATAATAATAATAATAATAATAATAATAATAATAATAATAATAATAGCCATTTAACAATATAACAAACTAGTGCTTATTCTTATCGAGGAATTAGACGTGACGCTTAGAGTGAAACCTACAGAGCAACAATCGGTCGGAAAAATTATGTTTTAAAAGCACACCGCACGTTATTGTATGAAGCCGGCATGTTAAGAATGAGCCGCGGCGATAATAGCTCTGGTTTTCTCTTGGGGTCTATGTTCAAGGAAAAGCTGTAATTTTGAAGATCATAAATGGTTTTCTTGGCCACAACAACTCCTGGTGTCGACATATTGTAGCAAAATGGTGAAATGATATGTTCATTTGGACCCTGTACAGCTGTCAAACAAAAAAAAAAGTGGCCGCACTCGTGAACAGCGAATATTTTCAAAGTCCACTTCGGGTCGCGGCGATGTTACACGATGCATGTGCTTGTACAAGCAGTTCCGGAACTATGAAAGTGTTCCATATCTACGCATCGTGGACCAGTGGTAGAGTGCTTGTTTAATGATTCAAAGGTCGTGGGTTCGGGCCTTCTTCAAGTTTTCATTTTATTTTTTAATCTTTCTTTAGCGATGTAAATATTATATATACAAATTATCATTTATATCCAGTTATCGTTCTTTATGGATATCACGTTATTTATATTTTGTTATCGTTCTTTAGAGATATGAACAAAATTCAGGTCATCATTTGTATTCTGTTATCGTATTATAACGATATGAATAATAATTATTATTGTATATCCAATGGGGGTTAGCCGTATTTTACATATGTATGTTAGAGCTATAGTTTTATACACAAAAAAGATAAGCATAAAGAGAAATGGAAAAGAAAATTAAATTAGCTTACGCGATGTAAACAAAACATAAACAATCCGTAAATTAGGCATTGCGATTGCAAAACAAATATCAGGTATCAATTTGTAACATACAAAAACATTAACAACACACATACGTAACACTTCTATAACACAAATATGCAGCTTTCCGTACCATACATCATAAATTAATACACAATAGTCACACAAACACAATCAAACCATAATTACGACATTGCGACGACATCAAGCATCACATAACTGACTCACATACATAACAAATCAAGCATCCGTTACAACACATACACTTTAACATAGTAACCACACTTATAAAAGTTACAAATTTGGCTCCAAGAAGAATAAATAGGACACTGTTACTAATTACTATTCTTCTACAATTCCTTAAATACATCTGTAATAAATCTGTGAAATTCCGATATGAATAATATTCACGTTTTTTATATTGTTATCGTTCTTTAGCGATTTAAATAATATTCAAGTTATCATTTATATTCTGTTTTCCTTCATTAGCATTATAAAACAATATTCAAGTTATTTACATTGTTATTGTTCTTTCGCAATATATTAATTAAACAAACCGATATTTATCATTTATATTCTGTTATCGTTCTTTAGTGAGACTGTATAAATAATATTCAAGTTATTTATATTGTAATCGTTCTCTAGCGATATAAATAACATAAATTTAATATTAGGTTTGGAAAAATCCAGTTGCATAATACTGGTATTAGTTTTTCTTTTTGTATTATTACATTATATTATCTTGAACCACAATAAAATGAAAAGGAGTAACGAGGAATTGAACCTGAGACGTTGACATCTAAATTCCGACGTTCGTCCGCTGAGCTACGAGAGCAAAAGTGTGGAAACATTTTTGGAAAAATTGGCCCAATCACAATCTAAGATCTTCTGATGATTCGTAGAAGCTAGTCCAGGATGTGGGGGGCAAAGGCTAATTGAGATTTCCCGGTCTCTGACCGGGTCAAACATCCTGATAGAATTAATATTTAACCCTTGCCGTGACTTTCGGTGAAGTCCGGAGGGCCCAATTAGTCAAATCCACTCTCCTCATCTCCACGCTTGGGCCCCTTGGAATTTAATAAAATGCGAAAGAGATTGTGGTGTGCGGAAAGCAACGGGATGTTACCGCATTTAGGCCTATCCTTCCTAAGAAAACTGCAAACATGAACAAAGGAAGCTTTTAATAGAAGAAGAAGGATCTTCTGCGGACCTCTGGAAAAAGAACTAAGGAAGAGACTAGTGAAGTGCTTTGTGTGGAGTGTGGCATTGTATGGGGAAGGAACATGGACATTACGACGAAATGAAGAGAAACGAATTGAAGCATTTGAAATGTGGATGTGGAGAAGAACGGTGCGTGTAAAGTGGACAGGCAGAATAAGAAATAAAATTGTGTTTGAAAAAGTGAGTGAAGAAAAAATTATGCTTAAACTGATTAGAAAGAGAAAAAGGAATTGGTTGGGTCTCTGGTTGAAAAGAATAATGGACGACATTAGGATATGTGGATCATATGCGGAGACTAAGAGGAAGGCAGAAAATAGGAAAGATTGGAGATTGCTGGGTTTGCAGTTAAAGACCTGCAAATGGACAGAACATTTATGTGTGTATGTTCAGAATGCCTGGAATATCGTGTCTAAGAACAGTCGCTATATGCAAAGACTAGTCAATTCCATGCCCACTCGACTCCAAGATGATCGAGATAAGAGGAAGATAGACTAAATATTGAATTGTGGCTTTTTGTTTTGTTTTTTGAACGCTTAATTGTTTGAATATTTTAAGGCCGACGCCAGTAAATTTGTTATGTTTATGCCACGAAAGATATTTTATTGAGAATAAAATCTTTTTTCTTTCCATTTGCAGCCACAATATCATAATGATAATGATAAAGTCATGGCATAATATATTAATGAACCTGATGTTAATTACTAAAATAATCATAAAAGAAAAAGGAGCCATTATGTCTAGTTTGTCTCTCTCAAAAACAGAACAAAAAAGGACATAAAAAGCACGAGGTTGTAGTCGAACGCAGGACCTCATGAATAAGACGCCTGAATGCTACAATTATGCTATCGAATAACACACAGTATACTTCAATTATAACTGTAGATATCAGGCAACGTGGTCCAACAACATGTAACATCGCCTGTCTCCGAATTGTAGCGAAGATACCCGAAGGGAACTTTGATACAGGAGAGCGGCCACTTTTCTTTTGACAGCTGTACATCTCTTTTTGCTGTCTCTACAGAAAAAGCAAGTTTTCTTGTAGGCACTGGGCCACCATGTCTTGAAGTCTATTATTTCATGTCCATCCACTACATGGACAATGAATTTATTACTACAATGCACCACAAGTTCCATAAACTCTCTTACTGTGTAGAGTCTGTCTACATTGTTGAGGGCTCTCTTTATTACTCCAAACACCGTGTCACAGGACAAAAATTAAAGTCCTCGAAAAGGATGAAGTGTTCTGTCATATCAAATCTTCCTAACTCCACCAGGGTTGCATTCAGTCTTATCAAGGTGTGGTTTTCATTTTGCCCTGAGCAGTTGTCACAAAAAAGAAGTAGCTCTCTCACACACTGGTCAATTCTGTCATCTTCACAAATTATTTTAAAACACTCTTTCCGACATACTTTGTTAGGGACTTTCTTACCACTATGGTTTATATATTCTTCACCATGAATTCTGGCTCTTTTTATTACATTTCTTCGATATTCCAAAGAATAATGGTTTTGCTCTTTTCATGGAATACAGATTACTGAACTCTTTCATTGTGAAGACACAAGCAACTTGACTTGGATTACGATGAAGGCAGTGATAAAGCGCGGTAAACAGCTGTTCTCCAGTAGAGCCAAATGTTGCATGTTGATTGTAAAAATAACCGGAATCCAGCAGTTCGGGTGTTTTTACGCTCAACGCAATATTGATCTCCATGGAATCCAGTACTTCGGGTGTTTTTTAAGCTCAACGCAATATTGAGCCCCCTGGAATCCAGCACTTCGGGTGTTTTTACGTTCAACGCAATATTGATGCCCCTGGAATCCAGCACTTCGGGTGTTTTTACGCTCAACGCAATATTGATTCCCCTGAAATCCAACACTTCGGGAGTTTTTACGCTCAACGCAATATTGATTCCCCTGAAATCCAACACTTCGGGGGTTTTTACGCTCAACGCAATATTGATCCCCCTGAAATCCAGCACTTCGAGTGTTTTTACGCTCAACGCAATAGGCATATTGATCCCTAGGAATCCAGCACTTCGGGTGTTTTTATGCTCAATGCAATATTGATCTCCCTGGAATCCAGTACTTCGAGTGTTTTTTTACGCTCAACGCAATATTGATCCCCCTGAAATCCAGCAATTCGAGTGTTTTAGCTCAACGCAATATTGATCCCCCTGGAATGCAGCACTTCGGGTGTTTTTACGCTCAACGCAATATTGACCTCTCTGGAATCCAGTACTTCGAGTGTTTTTACGCTCAACGCAATATTGATCCCCCTGGAATCCAGCACTTCGGGTATTTTTACGCTCAACGCAATATTGATCTCTCTGGAATCCAGTACTTCGAGTGTTTTTACGCTCAACGCAATATTGATCCTCCTGGAATCCAGCAATTCGGGTGTTTTTACGCTCAACGCAATATTGATCTCTCTGGAATCCAGTACTTCGGGTGTTTTTACGCTCAACATAATATTGATCTCCCTTCTTCACTGTATTATTATTGTCACTTCGGTTGTTTTTCTACTCAAACTGATGCATCTATATGCGAGGTAGCGATTCAAATATATAACATTTTGTGTTTAGAAATCCTAAGATTTACAGAATTTTTGAAAAGCGGCCTCATATTCGATATATCTACCCTAAGTGTGAGGACCATGTCCCACATTTACGGCATATAAAAATCATTCTACTTTAAATTTCTACACTGAATAATCTTCTCAGTTGAAAGCGTTGTTAAAATATGAACTGTTACGACCAAGAATATAATGTTCTCGCACTACGATGTTCTTTGGGTTTAGGAGTAGACAAAACTCAGTACCCTACATGTGAAGACAATCGTTTAGTCCATAGAATTGTAGTGGATTTAATTTAGGCAGCAGTACGAGAGGAGAGTGACCATATAATCGTAGAATTGGGAAGAACAGAGCATTACAACGCTGTTGGAAATTAGCAGCAGTGAAGTGCAATTGTTAGGCGTTTAATCTATATTCTGAGAGTGCAGATGCAATTAACAACTCGCATTGTATGGGTAATACGCAAAGCAAGTTCTGATCTCGTAATTCACGACGCTAATCTCGTTAACGAATCCAATTACTGTAGAACTTTCATTTCTACGCGCTGGACGGTAAAATCCGGACTGTTAAAAGAAAACTATATTTAACAGTGTCATGCAAGTTGATTATTTTGAATGTGTTACTGTACAAAATTTAAAGGAAGTAGACTATTTTTGATGTTATAAAATTGGTTTAGGGATTTTTATAGAAGTACAAGTGGTTTCATGCGCCATAGTAGTTTTGGCACTCCATCTCTCAGCGTGTCTATTTGAAGGGTTTCAAGCCACACGTGATTATCACACAATATCACAAAAATTAAGTTTCTCATTTTAATCACACCGCCATATCTTAATTTACCTTATGGTACGCATGAATAACTGTTTTCTTAACTGATAATGTCTGCAATTGTGAGATTAAGTTTGACAACATGCGGATTTAACCATTCATAGTTACACTTAAACCTTCAATAACTCCGAATTTATTTAATGTGGATTAGTCGTGTCTGATTTGAAACCATTCACTTATAGGCCTATAGAGCTTTTACTTTTAAGGGTACAGGGACGTGACGACTGCCTATTTTAGCTCTTGAACTTGCAAAAGATATTATAGGCCCTATTGAAGCATTCCTATTTCACAGGTTTACTAAATTTATACCATGCTTATAGTATTTTTTGATGAAAAATTAAATCACTTTTCCCCAACAGAATATTTAAAGGGTCCCTTCAAATACTGTAATTAGAAAATAAATTGTTTCGCATGGTAGGTACACTTATCTCGTAAGCTAATGAAGATAGAGTCATTAAATTTTTGTGGCAGGTACATACTAATTAGCTCTTTAAAATGAATTAAATGGTTTACTTTTAAACTTCATCATTGAATTTAAAAAGAATCAAAATGAAGGAAAATTTTGGAAAGAAAAAAAAAATGATGTTCATAATTTATTTAAAAATTTGGTGTTTAGTTAAAAAATTAGTGCATTCATATTGTCATGTGATATATTCTCGTTATAATGTACCAGAAAAATAAGAGAGGTTTGACTAAAATTCTCTGAGATATGTGTACCTGACTGATGAACCTCGCGTAACAATATTATAGAACCCTGCAGTGGGCCTTAAATATTACAGAGGTATTATGCAGAACGTGATTTTCTAGGACGCTACGTTAATCTTGAATTGTGGAGATATGGTGCAGAATTAATTTTTCTATGATGCTAGGTTGTCTTAAATTGTAGAGACAAGGTGCAGAACACCTTTTTCTTGGACGCTACTATGTGCTTTGAAAAGCAGAGATATGATATACACAGCTTCTTCACTATGACGCTGTTAT
This sequence comes from Periplaneta americana, assembly GCF_040183065.1. Lineage (NCBI taxonomy): Eukaryota > Metazoa > Arthropoda > Insecta > Blattodea > Blattidae > Periplaneta > Periplaneta americana. The sequence goes on along the minus strand of NC_091130.1, from coordinate 82,335,279 downwards.
GCGCTTGTAATTTTAGAGAAATGGTGCAAAACGTATTCTTCTAGAACGCTAACGTGGGCATTTAATAGTGGAGTTGGTGAAGGACGTCATCCTAAAGAATGCTAATGTGCATCTTGAAAAGAAAAGACAAGGTCCAGGATTTCTTCGTCTGGGACGGTACTGTGCGCACTTCAGTCGTGGAGATATGTTGCAGAACGTCTTCATCTAGGACGCTATTGTGTGTCTCCAAAAGTGGGGATGTTATAGACTTTTACTATTGGACGCTAATGTGCGCTTTTAGCTATAAAGGTACGATGAAGAACGTCTTCATCTAGGACGAAACTGTCAATCTTCCAAAGGAAAAAAAAAAGGGTGCAAATCCTTTTTTATCTGACACTACTACACTACTATATTATTTTAATTGAGAAGATACGGTAAAGAATGTCTCCATCTGGGACGCTACATTGTGTCTTGAAAAGTGGAGGTATGCTAGAGGACTTCCTTCCTCTGGGACACTGTTGTGAACTTCACAACTGAGCATATTCATCTAGGACGCTACTATACAGAGTGTCCCATTTATCTTGTGCACCTATTATAACTTTTTTGTTTGGATAGGTATTGGAAATTTTGTTTTTGAGAGTTATGTTAGAGCGAGGGGCTAACATGAGTGTAGAGATTTGGTGTATGTAACTACATTATGGTACAAGATACACGTGACGTCATCAATTTTTCAAATAGCACTACACACTTTAATCATGTTATATTGATTACACACATTAAGACGAGTTCAAAATGTATCACAATGTCACCTTCCCAATCAATAACAAAAACAAAATGCAAAATGAATGCCATCAGAATGTGCCGTTTGTTGTGGTGCTCCATTCATCTTGTGCATTAATTTACACAAAAAGAAAGACGCCTGATGGCCGTACACGACGTGTGTTGTGTGTTTGCTGTCTTAACATGTAACCAAACCACAACTGTCGACGCCACAAACCACGTATAGTGGCCTGCACATTCTCCGGACCTGTCGCCACTCGACTTCTTCCTGTGGGGAACTGCAAAGGTTAGTGTGTAACAGAAAATTCTGACAACACCAGACGACATGTAGCAACGCATTCGACAGGCTTGTGTGTCTATTCAGCCAGCAACATGCCGGACAGTCAGACGGTCTTTCGGGGAATGCCTTCGAATTTGCATTAATGTGAATGGTCACCATTTGAAACATCTTCTGTAACTCTCAAAGCATAACATTATCACATTGGAAGTACGTTTTTGTTTCGTTTTGTTGTTATTGATTAAGAAGTTGACACTGTGATACATTTTTGAACTCCTCTTAATGTGTGTAATCAATGTAGCATGATTAAAGTATGTAGTACTACTTGAAAAATTGATGACGTCACGTGTATCTTGTACCATAATGTAGTTACATACAACAAATCTCCACACTCGTGTTAGCCCCTCGTTCTAACATAACGCTCAAACACAAAAATGTCAATACCTATCCGAACAAAAAAGTTATCACAGGTGCACAAGATAAATGGAACATTTTGTATATTTCGAAAAGTAGGTATATGTATGATGCAAAATTTCTTTGTCTGGGTTACTACTGTGTGCTTTTGAATTGAGGTGACATGGTGCAATAAGTCTTCTAGAACGTTACTAAAATATGATGGTGATTGTTGTGCAATCCATTTCACTAACAATGCTAATGTCTTTCATCTTCTCTTGAACGATCAGTTATCTTTCTTTCATGCCGAGCCGCCGCTGACTCGGTCTGAGATGTAAGAGTTCTCAGTTCCCTGAAGAACGGAGCACTCTGAAACATGAAGCATGGCTTCTTAATGAGGGAACACGACGCTAGTGTGCGCTGTAAAAGGTTCTCCTCCCCTCATCCACCCTACTCCTTGCACGCTCCTTCTGCAATTTGGCTCTTCTTGCAAAGCACGGGCGAATAGTTAACTTTTCAATTGTCCCAGATGACAAGACTGCTAATCCCGCGGATTATGTTGCCTGGTTACAAATCGCACTCCAGGCGCAGCAGTGTTCAGCTGTTCTAGGGATACACCTTGTATTTTAATAGGAATTAGCCTATACAAGAGAACACGGAATGTGGGCGCGAAATAACTTATGGATTTCCTTTAAAGGGATCATGGTTCATTTCCTCGCGCGAATATACTTATATTTATGGAAAAATTTAAAAGGTTTTGAGGTGTAATTTATCCGAAAGTCTCAGTTTCCATTGGTTCATTAACCTGTATTATACTCGTATCATCACAAGGACGCCTTTTATCTCCTACCCTGCTCAACGTCTACTTGGAGGATTTAGTGAAGAACTGTTTTCAGAACATGGGAGGGGTGATAGCAGGAGGAAGAAGAATAAAGTGTATAAGATTTGCTGATGATATGGCGTTGTTAGCAAAAAAGGAGACGATACTAAGGGATACGTTACTGGAGCTAAATGACAGATGTGAGCAGTATGGGATGAAGATAAATGCAAACAAGACGAAGACCATGGTTTTCGGGAGAAAAATAAAGAAGGTAAACCTGCGAATACTAAATGAGGCAGTAGAGCAAGTGGACAGCTTCAAATATTTGGTATGTACTATAAACAGTAGAGTCAAAAGGAGGACAGCAATGGCAAAGGAAGCTTTTAATAGAAAAAGAAGCATCTTCTGCGGATATCTGGAAAAAGAACTAAGGAAGAGACTAATGAAGTGCTTTGTGTGGAGTTTTGCATTGTATGGGGCAGAAACATGGACATTACGATTAAATGAAGAGAAGCGACTAGAAGCATCTGAAATGTGGATATGGAGAAGAATGAAACATGTGAATGGACAGACGGAATAGTAAATAAAGCTATGTTGGAAAGAATGGTAAAGAGAAAAGTTGAAGCTGATCAGGAAGAGAAAAAGGAACTGGTTGGATCACTGGCAGAGAAGAAACTGCCTACTGAAGGATGCACTGGAAGGAATGGTGAACGGGAGAAGAGTTCAGGGCAGAAGAAGATATCAGATGATAGACGATATTAAGATATATGGATCATATGCGGAGACTAAGAGGAAGGCAGAAAATAAGAAAGATTTTTAAATGCTGGGTTTGCAGTGAAAGACCTGCCCTGGAGCAGAACACTTACGTTTGTATGTATAGTATCATCAACTAGAACATAGCTGTAATTAAAGGAATAATACAGGTTAACACAATGAAACTTTGTTACATCCTTTGCTTCACTTTATTATTAATGTTGTTTTTATTATCATCATCATTATTATTATTATTATTATTATTATTATTATTATTAGTTATGTTATAATCATTATTATTATTGTATGTGTTTGCTTAGTCAGCAGTCCGAGGCATCACTTTTGAGGCAACTAAGCAAAAGGAAACGCGGTAGGATGGTCAGTTCCCTTCCCCCTTCATTGACGAGTAACATACATATTTCACTAATCAGATTTGAGTTTTATGCAACAAAATGTTCTTTCTTTGGCACATATAGTTACGGTATGTAAAATGTAAAACTTACCTCAGTCAGAGGTATTATTATTAGGTATTATTACTAGCATTATTATTATTAATTATTATTATTATTATTATTATTATTATTATTATTATTATTATTATTATTATTATTATTATTATTATTATTATTTCACCCTTAGGACATCGAGTACGAAACACCTCGTATTATTTAACTGGCTATAGGTGTGCAACACACTGTTTCTAGGAATCTTGTGTATATCGTACAACTTTTGAATCCAAGTACTTATGAAGAAAATATTTAAGGACAAACAGTAATGGCGCAGAAATTATATTCATTCGCATTACACACTGGCGGCCGGTTAGCTCAGTTGGTAGAGCAGATCCGGAGTTCGATCCCGGATGGTGATGGAATTTTCTCTTGTCCAAACTTCCAGAACGGCCCCGATGTTCACGCAGTCTCCTATCAAATTGAGTATCGGGTCTTTCCCGGGGATAAAAAAGCTGTCGCAGCGTGGTGGCGACCACACTACCTCATGCTCCATATGCCTCATGACATATATGGGAGTACCTTTTCTTTACATTACACATATAATTATTAATTGTTCAGTTCTCAAAAGAGCTTTCTTTGCAAGTCTGTGAATGTGTTTCACGAGAATATCTCTGAGATAAATAAGTAAATATTCCCAGGTGAGCCGAAGACTAATGATCACATATTATTGAAGCGACAGGTTATCCAGCAAATTCTGAAGCTCTTTAAATGATGAAATGAAAAAAATCTCCACCTTTTGTGAATAGCATGCTGCATTCATTTGTTAAGGTTTCATTATTGTTCAGTCAACTGTCCGAAGACAGGTTGGAACCTCGTAAGTGAAGTCAATAAAGCATCACTCATTAGATAAATAAGCCAAGAGATAAAGCGGTAGAATGACCAGTTCCTTTTACCCTCCATTCTATTGCTGACTAGTAAAAATACTGTATTTCACTAATCAGACTTCAGATGTAGCCTATACAACAAATTGTTCTTCCTCTGACACATATCGTCAAGTGAGATGTATTGCCTTATGATAGATGTACATAAGAACCAGAAGCTCAATGAGAGATAATTTCATCATTAGGAATTGTAAAATAGAATGGTGCAACGAAAGATCCTAATACATAGCCCTATCATAAAATCTATTCGCTTTGTTGACTCTAATTGCTTTCCTTTAATGTCTCGTGCATTTTCAACTGACCAGTATCTGTGGTACTGTTTCTTAAAGAAACTTGAAAAAATAAAAATTGGTTTCGTCACCCATTTAAAGTCTGAATCATTCTGTGTCTTGTAACGTTCTACTTCAAACTAAATCCAATAGTACAAAGAAATTGTTGCTACCTTCACTATTATCGCCACTGCATTCATTAAAAATCAAGTGGCGTCGCTCTGAGTGACGCAGTTGGTATAGCACTGGCCTTCTGTGCTCGAGGTTGCGGGTTCCATCCCGGCTCAGGTCGATGGCATGTAAGTGTGCTTAAATGCGACAGGCTCATCACTAGATTTAGTAGCATGTAAAAGAACTCTTGCGGGATAAAATTCTGGCACACCGGCTACGCTGATATAATCTCGGCAGTCGCGAGCGTTGTTAAATAAAGCATTAAAAAATCAATTCCAAATTAAAACTAGTTAAGTTAAAATGCCCCATGTTGTAATATTAACAGTTTTATAATCCTGTAATTTAAGTGATGCGTTTAGGTGAAATTACAAACTAACATCACGAAAAATTCAGGTTTAAATCTTCCTTGAAAATATGCATACGACTTAGGTAATACTGCACAGCAAATATCATTAACAGGCACAGTACCTAATATAAACAAGACATAGACAATTTGTTTGGAAAGTAGCGTAGAAGATGTAATTTTCTGGTAGTATTTGAATACCTTTCTACCTGTCGCTGGCTGTCACACATTAGAATCCTTGGCTTGTTTTACCAGGCAGGACCCGAGACTGGTCAATGCACTTAGTACTCACAGAGGCTTGTTTAGACTTTATGCAACACTGCAGTGTCGGAGAAGATGCCGCATTAGCAGGCGCTTCGTTCTCTGCTGTTTCCAAGGAGACAAACGACACATTCTACGGTATGTAGGCCTACACTGATGTTCAAAGATAATCTGACCCTACTAATCGATAGTGATCGATAATTTTTTTGGTGTAAGTGTGGCTTCTTTAGTTATTACGTCTATGAATATATGTTGCCAATAATACGTAAATATACCCGAATTATAGAATTCAATTTTTCATAACACTCTACTTATTGTAAAACAACATTGGGTTCAGCTGGAAACCCCTGATATTGTCAATTATGAGAATAATTTATGCATTATCGTTTTCTCTGGCACTTTTTTAACAGCCTCAATAATGGTGCCACCTATCAGAACTAGAGGAACTCTTTCAAAATTTGTTATTTTTTTATATCTTTGGTTCTAACTTATCCCGTGGTTGGAAAGTTCGCTTACACGATTATAAAATCGTAGGTGTACGTCAGTGTACCTAGGTACGAGTTAAGTAACGAAATCATTCACTAAATTTTTGACGTGAATACGTCTTAAGTTCGGTTCAGTACTAGAATGTCATCTCAGGAAGTCGAACATTTTCAGGCGAGTAGTACGCGGCTATAATTTCTAAACTACACGACTTATTCCAATTAAATAAAAGACGATGGATCAATCTATTCAAAGTGACTTTCAGTTCGAGCTGGTGATGTCATAAAGTGTTACGGGGAGAAGTAGAGGCACAAATTGAAGGGTCCCGAGGCAGTGTAACTCGAGAATGCGAAGCGATAGAACGTTCACAGTGGTTTCAAACGAATCGCCACGAACCAGGATACAATCTCAATTGAGTAACAATAAGTAATCGACAAGTTAAATTGGAAAAGTTCGCGAGTGAAATTTGGTGACGGAACAAAATTCAAAATGTCGAGGTATATGCAGCGCAAATGAGAGCGGACATGTAAGCAACGGATAACTTACATTCAACATTCCACTCCAAGAGACACATTAGTACATAAAACTTACGGCTGTCTCTCCGATACAACTACCCGGACTTTTGCCATTCCTTTATTCTGATTTGTAACGCTAATAATTACATCGGATTTTTTTCACGTGTTTTGACAAAATCCAAATTTTACTGGCAACCGGGATCTCTCACAACTGAATCGCTTTCTTCCAAAAGGACTTCAGTCCATTTTTTGTCAAAACGAGTTTCCCGTTGAAATTGGCAGTTTAGAGGTCGACGCATCATTTTACAACAAAAGAGTGTCAGTCCAATTAATACTTATATGTGAACTGTATATGTAGGAATGTTGTTTCTTTACAAATGCACGTCAGTCTTGGACTGTGGCCCTTTGAAAAAAAACTGTTGACAACCATTGTTTATATATGAGATTGGATTGTTATAATCGAAATGTATCTAATGACTTGTATTGTAATGTTCTGTTGGTAGTACTTTGACTGTTGTAACGTTGCTGAAGACATTTCTGGTTCATTTTGTAAGTAAAAATAGATCACGATAATGTTTCAAAAAGGAGAAAAGTGAATACTGTAAATTACAAAAAGAACAGGAACTTTAGCACGATTGAGAGAGTTAGTTTTCAAACAATAAGATCCGAAGAAATAAAAATTTTCGTTTTGCAAAGGAATACTACAATGTTATATTTGTTCGGATCAAATTTCTGCATATTTAAAGAACAAAACTAAAATTCTTTCAATACTTTGTTATCATAATACATTGCTCTCTTAAATTGATTGAGCATATTGGGAATTAAATCAATGACTTTCCCAAAATAGCAATGAAAATTATCATATGAAACAATATTTATCTCGAGAAGGAAGCAGAAACGAGCAAAACTGTATTAAATTCTTTTGTTCCAATATCTCAAATAATAAAGTCCTGAAATTAATTATATTACTTACGGTTCATCCTCTAAGTTATTTTACGACGCTTTTATAACATCTAGGGTTATTTAACGTCTGAATGTGATAATGCCGGTGAAATGAGTCCGGGGTCCAGTACCGAAAGTTATCCAGCATTTGCTATATTGGGTTGAGGGAAAACCCCGGAAGAAACCTCAACCAAGTAACTTGCCCCGATCGGGAATCGAACCCGGACCACCTGGTTTCGCGGCCAGACGCACTAACCGTTACACCACAGGTGTGGACTTCACCCTGCACAAATATATATATATATATATATATACTTTTTTTCCAAATGGTCTTAAGTCCAGGATTTTGGGAAGTTAGAAGCAGAAAATAATTTGTGACTGTCATATGGATACATTATTATCACATCTATGGCATCACAATGCTAATAAAGTCATTTATTGAATATGAGCAACACAGAACAGTTTTTTCAGCTTTTCTCAAATTTACCATTTTTGGACTGTGGCCCTTCTGTAAAGGAGTGGTTCAACTATAATATTGTGGAGTGGTGGTTCGTACACTCAAATTAATTAGTATTACCTCCTCTACGCTGTAGTGGTCTTCTTGGGCAGTATTTTCCTATCATGCTATATCTGGGCTTCCTATATTTGGAGGTAAATTTGAAGATTTAGTCAAATGTTACGACAGAATGCGTATTGTTAGTGTTATGATATATGACTCCTTTGGGACGGTTCATTTCCATTTTATTAATTTGCATCACAGATTTTTTATATTTCTACTCTCAGTGTAATACGATACATTGATCTGCAGATAACTGTGTGGAGTGACATAGCAGCGAATGAAATGGAAACGAAAAAGAAATGAGCTTAGTATCCATTTCGCTTGAACACAAATATAATCCATCCAATTCAAAAACAGTTTTATGGCCTTACTCAGCTACATTAATCCTACTATATGGAATTCACGGCTATTCCATTTATGTTTCTGCTCGCAGTTACACGTACTCACCGGGCAGCATGCTTGAGTGTGCCTACATGCATTTGCAATCATTTGTTACTGTTGTCCGTATTTACATTGATCCATTTGCACCGCATAATTCATAGGCTGCCGCAAACCTTTGATGATGTTTAGCGATATGATGCGTGACTCCGTGATCTCGATGCATTTATGAGTAAACGATGTTTTTCACGTCTCGTAATTATGACTCCGATCCTGCTTTGAGACTTCAGCGCATGCGTTGTGCTGCTGCTCTTAGTATATCTGCTGAACAACCCTTGTTACGCCCACTGCCCCAGATTCCACAGTCAATTTGATGAGTATATCACGAAGAGTTACAGTTGCATTTGCCAAGGTTGTTAGCAATTTATATTACTGCTTGTCTATGCGGATGACGTGAATATGTTAGTAGAAAATCCACAAACGATTAGGGAAAACACGGAAATTTTACTTGAAGCAAGTAAAGAGATAGGTTTGGAAGTAAATCCCGAAAAGACGAAATATGTGTTTATGTCTCGTGACCAGAATATTGTACGAAATGGAAATATAAAAATTGGAGATTTATCCTTCGAAGAGGTGGAAAAATTCAAATATCTTGGAGCAACAGTAACAAATATAAATGACACTTCGGAGGGAATTAAACGCAGAATAAATATGGGAAATGCGTGTCATTATTCAGTTGAGAAGTTTTTGTCAACTAGTCTGCTGTCAAAAAATCTGAAAGTTAGAATTTATAAAACAATTATATTACCGGTTGTTCTGTATAGTTGTGAAACTTGGGCTCTCACTTTGAGAGAGGAACAGAGATTAAGAGTGTTTGAGAATAAGGTTCTTAGGAAAATATTTGGGGCTAAGAGGAATGAAGTTACAGGAGAATGGAGAAAGTTACACAACGCAGAACTCCACGTATTGTATTCTTCACCTGACATAATTAGGAAAACTAAATCCAGACGTTTGAGATGGGCAGGGCATGTAGCACGTAAGGGTGAATCCAGAAATGCATATAGAGTGTTAGTTGGAAGATCGGAGGGAAAAAGACCTTTGGGGAGGCCGAGATGTAGATGGGAGGATAATATTAAACTGGATTTGAGGAAGGTGGGATATGATGATAGAGAGTGGATTAATCTTTCACAGGATAGGGACCGATGGCGTGCTTATGTGAGGGCGGCAGTGAACCTTCGGGTTCCTTAAAAGCCATTTGTAAGTAAGTATAAAAATTAGGGGACCATTTTGGAAATAATGAAGGTGCACGAACTGTAGAAATAAGGAAAGTGTAGAAAGAAATGAAGAAAACATTTAAGCTAGTAGAAAAGGGAGGAAAGAGAAAATGAAAAGGAAAAGGGAAAATAAAAATGAATGGGGATTTATGGAATCCCTATAATTGCATGAAACGCTCATGATGTTCGTGATTGTGATGGTTATTGTAAGTATGGTTTGGATTGTAAGGATATAGGGTAAACCTACCAAATTTCGTGATATTATTTGTCACGGAAAATATCAAACATGGTTAACACGAATACAATAAATTTTAATTTGTTTCACAGCTTACTTACATACATACTGTACATACATATATATATATACATACATACTGTACATACATATATATACATACATACATACATACATACATACATACATACATAGTGCACACCTATGGAGTAACGGTTAGCGCGTCTGGCCGCGACACTAGGTGGCCCGAGTTCGAATCCCGGTCGCGGCAAGTTATCTGGTTGAGATTTTTTCCGGGGTTTTCCCTCAACCCAATTTGAGCAAATACTGGGTAAGTTTCGGTGCTGGACCTCGGACTCATTTCACCGGCATTATCACCTTCATCTCATTCAGACGCTAAATAATCTGAGATTTTGATACAGCGTCGTAAAATAACCTACTAAAAATACACAGCGCTTTAATACTGGATGTCATCTGTGGAGCACACTTGAAACAATTTCTGTTTCGTATAATTTACCCATTGATGGAACTAATTTCATAAATAACGAAATTAGGTAGGTTTGCCCTATGTGATTTGAAATAAAAGTTTGATAGGCTATTTATTTTCGTTTCTGTCTTTATAATATCTGCATTTGAATTAAAGAACGCGCATCATTCATGTTAATTATGTACTTCAGAATTTTGTATCTGGAATCTTGATACGTTTGACGGTATCCTACTTTTTTGTGCTTTTGTACCTCCAACAATTTTTCTGCAACGTGTGCCAGTTCCCTTGCTCTTGTCTTGGGAAGCCATTGTAAAACGCATAGCAGCAACTCTGGCGGCATTAATTCCAAATAGCGTTATCTCTGCCCGTTGCTATGCGTAAATCCGTGCTGCTAAGTTCTCGTTCAGGCAAGTATCCTGAGATTTTGTTTGCTTTGTTTTCATGTCGGCGTCGCAGCAAGTACCAAGTTTATGTAACGCCGAAAGTGGGAATGTTCATTCAATATTTATTTTCGAAGGATTATTTCAGAGTATGGAAAGAGCAATTTCTTATTCATTATTATTTGGAGACGAAATTAATTATTCACCGAGTCTACTCTTTCTTATTCTTTACTTTGTTTTCGCTCTCTCTATCAGAATCTTGTACTGATTATAGAAGGGATAGAAAATTGTACAAGGAAATGATAAGGGATTTTAGGTATAGATTTTAAGTGAAGGTTATCTGTTCAATAAACTTTTTCGTCAATATTCACTTTTGAATTACCCTGTATCCATTACCTTTGAAAGTTATTCTGTATTGTGAAATTTAAAATTCTAGCTAGAAGTTGATTCGGTCCATTTATCCGCCATAATATCATCCATAAATTTATTCAGAGGTGCTAACTATTATGGATTTTTCATTACTATTACAAATTTTCACCCATTGTTACGAAATTACGGCCAAAAGGAAAATAATTACGGTAGAATAAATGATTACGGAATATATGTATAAGTTTAAGTTTTTTTGTTATTTAACTACGCTGTATCAACTACGAAGTTATTTAGCGTCGATGAAATTGGCGATAGCGAGATGGTATTTGGCGAGATGAGGGCTGAGGATTCGCCATAGATTACCTGGCATTCACCTTGCGATTGGGAAAAACCTCGGAAAAAACCCAACCAGGTAATTAGTGCAAACGGGGATCGAACACGCGCCCGAGCGCAACTTCAGAATGGGAGGCAAGCGCCTTAATCGACTGAGCCACGCTGGTGGCCTAATATATGCATGTGTATATATATATATATATATATATATATATATATATATATACACACACACACAGAATGGAGGTAATACAGGGTTGTTTCCGATCTCTGATAACGAATTTGAATGACGTGATTTCTGACGCACATGACACCGTTAGCTGAATTGCGGCTAGAGGTGACAGATCAGTAATGAGTGATTTCATATCACAGTGCACGGTGTATCACAGTAGCAATGCCCAAGAAAATCGAGCCTTTTTGGGAGGGGTACATAACAACCCTTTCCGATGCCAAATACAGTTACGTGAAAATCATACGAACCTGCAAAACACGTGGTTTCGTTATTTCCAAGAAAGGTATCTTGTGTGTAGCCTACCTAATAAGACTGGCAAAGCACGGATGGGATTAATTCCAGAGTGGAAAAAGCAAGCAAACCCACCCCCCGTCACAAGTCGCAGCATTCTTCGAGATGATACAAATCAATTCCATTCGAGCTTTACCAATCTTATTAAGTACACAGAAGATGCCTTTCTTGGAAATAACTCAACCTCGTTTATTGCAGGCTTCTTTTATTTTCACTTAACTGTACTTGCCATCAGAAAGGGTTGTTATGTACGCCTCCCGAAAGGCTCGATTTTCTTGTGAATTTCTGCTGTGAGTCGCCTTGCACTCTGACTATGAGATGACTCACTACTGGTCTGTCACGTCACGCCACAGTTCAGCTGTCGTGTGACTCCTGACGCACATGATGTCATTCAAATTCGTTACCAGAGATCGGAAACAACCTTGTATAACTGTTCAGATTCTAATAACTTATTTCTTGGACAGAGTACAACAAAATATTGTAATACCATATTATTACCAAATGAATAATTTTCTCAGAAAGAAATAATTTCTCCCTAAATGTTAACACTATCATAATATGTAACTCTTATCCGTATTACGATTACGAATTGTACTTTTATTATTAGAGAAACTGATAAGGAATGCTATATGCCTTTTCAGGTTTTAAATAAAATGGATGGTTTTCTTACAAATAAAATAAAAAAATTTAACAACAGGCAAAAGTTATCTGGGACGCCCAGTGGAGAGACAATAAAACTTTTTGTAGATATTAACAGGTCTTTTAGGACTATAATTTCTCAGTATCATGATGGAGCAGACGTACAATCTTCCAAGTGGGCATAGTGCGCGTACGTTTGCCTCCTCTCTTGTTGTAAGGTCAAAGTCATATGTATCCGTCACTTCTGTTAAAATGCTTTGTAGTATAACTTGAATCCAACAGCTGTTTTTCTGCAATTGTCTTCTTGAAGATACTTTTCCTTGCAATGTCATCCTGATCTTCCTGGATCAGAGAACATGTCAGTTTTAATGTGTTTAACTTTGGCTTGATTTCTGTCTTATTTTTTCTCACAAAGGTAAGACTCTTTCTGCATGAGAGTCCCTGTGAAGTACGCTTACAGTATGCAAACTCAACTTTACTTAATGTTTTACTTTTACTTGCCCACTTAAATTTCTTTGATCTGCAATTTTGGCGCAATTCCAGATCAATATATAACATATCCAGGAAAAATATCGAATTTGTAAGCTGCAAATTCCTTCATGAATGAAATTCTGGAGTCTTTGAATAAAATATTCAAGAAAAGAATGTAAAACTTTTTTCTGTGTCATATATTTACAGCTTCTGCATACTTAAGAAATTCATTCCCAATTGAGCATTTATTTATACTTTTTTTCTCGTTATTGGGAAGAAATATATAATAGAGGATGGAAGTGATATAACTGTTCAAATTGGTCGGGCAACAGAACACAATAAAATATATTAAAAAAGTAGTTATGCATTGAATACATGCCGCAGCTCTCGTCTCATCCAAATCCGAAGATGCTCCCAAATTCCTAGCATATTTCTGATTGTCTGAGAAACTAGCAGAATCCGCTGGCGGAGAATTCCTTCATTATCCACACAAGTCCAATCCACCAACGTCTCTAAGTATTACTACAGAAGAAAGTACAAAGTGTTGAGGTCTGGTGAGCGTGGAGGCCAAGTATTTTCGTATTTGGATGACACGACGAGCTGCTGCGTGTATTCAGGTAGGAGGTTGGAGGTAGATATTTTGAACAGTTCAACTATGCAAATGTTAACAGGATACTCCATAATAATTCCAGGAAGAAAACGTACTGCAGTGCACTATGATTATACTTGCAAGGCCTACTCAGGAACCAAGCGTTTCCAGACCCTGCTGATACAACAATTTTTTCTTCTATACATATGACGAATCCACATCAAAAGTTTTTCCCACTTTTTCGTTACATCCTGTACATACATGATGAACCGTAATTAATATTGTTAATTCTGGTGAATGATTTCTTTAGTAATGGGGAACAAAAAAGTAAAATGTCATTTTACTGTATTTTGAATAGTTTCCAGAAAAATGTGCACTTTAAAATATATTAATTACGAGATCGTGCAACGCTGTGCAGGGAGTGCACATAAGACTGTGTTGCTCTGAACAACCCCTTCACCTAGCGTGTTATGAAGAGGGAAGTTGAAGATCATTGCCACGTACATTGTTTTTAAACTGGTAAGAAAAAATGCAGATGATATACCGTTTAATTTTTGTGTTTAATCTGTGTTAGAGAGCGGATAATGAACACTGCTCATTTCACGTTAAATAAAATATTTGAAAATTTAAAATAAAGTCTATAACCTAATTTTAATGAAACGTTCAGAAAACACAGGCAATAAGATAAGCTTATTTCAAACTAAATTCAAAAGATTAAGACATATTTATACTCTATCATTACAACTGAATATTCTAGAGAACATAAACAATAATGATGCTTATGTTACGTTATGAAAACAAAATTATAACACATTTAAAACACTAAAGGAAAAATAAAAATACGATATGCTTATTTTACGTTAAAAGAACTAAATTAAAAATATTATTTTTAAAATGTTCGATTTAATTTTAATTAAATATTCGGTGAACACAAACAACAAGAAAACTTATTTTACATTATACAAATCTAAAGTGATTTTAAAAATCTCCGTTTGTTGTAGTATAAGCATTTTCCTCGGCCAATTAGAAATAGTTCCCTTCCAAATTACTTTTTAAGTAGTAATCGGTAAACTTACATACGAGAAATCAAATTTCTCTTGAAAGCAATTTGTCTGTGATACATTTACATTTCTCGTTGTCTCATCTATCTCTCGCATTACGCGAGATGTAACTCGCCACTTGGCGATTGTCAGTGCGCATCAAGTTTTAAAACTCCTTTGCAGAACGAAAAGTTACATTTGTTGGAATCATATTTCTGCACATTTAAAGGACAAAACTAAAATTCTTTCAATCGTTTATCATCAAACACATGCTCTCTTAAGCTGACTGATCATATCGCGAATTAATTCAATAGTTTTTCCAAAATACGGTATGAAACATTTTTTTTCTCCGAAAGGAAGTGAAAACAAGCAAAATTGCATTAAACTTTTCTTTAATATCTCAAAGAATGACATCTTGAAAGTAATGGAATTACTTACGGTTCACCCTGTATATTATATCTAATTGTTCGCATGAACGTCATCTCACTAGCTGTAATTCTTTAATCACACTTCCTCAAAGTCCAGCTTTGCTCCCTAATAAAGGACAAATCTTGTTCAAATCTTGTATAAACAAACGAATGCGAATGTGTTTTTTGCTAAGAGATAATTTAATTGTCTTATTTTTAATGCCAATGCATTTATAAAATCTTAAATGATTTTTTTCTGAACTATCCAGTTCCGTAAAGAATATAATATAATATTGTTTATTTGGAGTTCAGTCTAATTGACATATCACAAATTTAAAATCAATGACATTTACCATATGTAAATGATCATTGTGTATTATGAAAATTAAAGCAAACGTTTTCGCCCTTCGGGCATCATCAGGGCATTTTACATTCAATATCTTGTACATTTTTTCATGTCTTTGCTTTGGAATGTCTACAAACTGATTAAACACAACCTTTATATAATAATGAAACAACTATTTTGTGATTGCTCACATAATAATTAATATATTTCAGAATGATTTCACCATAAAAAACGAGTGATGAATCATTGAGACCAAGGCTCGCAGTAAAACATCCAACTAATGGAAGCTATTATGAAGTTTATAGAGGAATCAAATGGTTTTTATCATGTTTGCAATTTTATAATGTTATAATTTAAACATAAGACCAACAGTTCAGTCACAATTTTATTATATTGTGAATTTTATTTCAACTCAACAATAGATTTTATTCTTCCAACAATAATTCCTTTCTACAATTCACCTTAAACGCTCTCGTCAACAATAGAATTTTCACTCAACACAGTATTCGTTATAGCACTCCACTGACGGCAATGACAATTTACTTGGACTATTACGAACAACAATGAACTGTTAATCTTAACTAATATTTACAAAGCACTATTTACAAATCAGAACTATCAGTTCTCAGTTCACAGTTCTTCTATCTCAGTCACTCGAGTTCACAGTATCTCGAACCACAGACCTTCAGAGACAGTTCACTATACTCGAACTCAGGTCCCTCCAACTGCGGTCCACTGCACTCGAACTCAGGCCTTCGGATGCTGATACAGTTGCGGACGCACACTCGAGTCGAACTCCGGTACACGAGACTGGCTTGCTTGCTCTGGCTTACTCACTGACTGGCTGACTAATCAACTGAAAACTGCTGTCGTTCCTTCGCGACCGTAATTTATAACCACAGCGACGTAGCCTCGAAAGTTCGAATTCGCGAGTCTTCCACTTCGACGGATTTCTCGGCCTCTCTAGGCAAGCAGAAGATGCGCGCGCAAACTCCCTCTCCACTCTCTCGCCGCGCGCCGTCCCAAAGTGCTCCGCGCGATCTTCTCTCTTTTGCGGGACGCTGGTCGTGAGTTCGAATCTCACGTCGCTGTCACAATATATTAAATTTTATACCAGCATTTTTCAATTTTAGATCGTTAATCATCATAAGTCAATCATAAAATAGTTGTTTCATATTACATAAAGATTGTGTTTAATCAGTTTGTACACATTCCA
Source organism: Periplaneta americana (assembly GCF_040183065.1). NCBI lineage: Eukaryota > Metazoa > Arthropoda > Insecta > Blattodea > Blattidae > Periplaneta > Periplaneta americana. Next base: position 82,318,657 of record NC_091130.1, on the reverse strand, counting down.
TAACAAAGACATGAAAAAATGTACAAGATATTGTATGTAAAATGCCTGATGATGCCCGAAGGGCGAAAACGTTTGCTTTAATTTTCATAATACACAATGATCATTTACATATGCAAATGTCATTGATTTTAAATTTGTGATATGTCAATTAGACTGAACTCCAAATAAACAATATTATATTATATTATATTGACTATCTGAATATCTTTTTCATCATGCTTTCTAAGATCCGTAAAGAATGACAGTTTGATGCGAATATTTTTCAATTAGTTTACTCTTGTGAAATTTTGTCATGATATAGATTTTGCTTGGAACAAGGTCACTGCCACAGAAAGCAATTGCTTTTGTATTATTCGTATCTATTTCTATTCAGTAATATTAAATATATACCTAGGTTATTCTGATACATTGATTTTGCGATTATATCATTGAACTCATATATATCCGAATATTGTTGGTATTTAAGAAGATACTCAATTCTTCTATGAAAATTTATGAACCATACTCAATTTTGGTTAATTAATATTAATAACCAGCAGCCAATAAGTGAACAAGATAACTGTCCACTCATTTTAACTACAAATGATTTGATAACATCAATATATGCAAGTACAGCTGTGTCAAATTGAACTTTGCCTCATATTTGCGGATATTTATCTTAATGAAGCATGATGTATGAATAATTTATTTCATTATTAGTTTGTGGTCGAGTTATTAACGTTTCCATGACAACAAACTTAACAAATACAGAAAGATAGTGATTAACAATTGAATGGTGAGGGCAATTTAGAGAAGTTGTTTGTACTGTTGTGACATGTAATAGATGTCTCTCTGGATGCACTGTACCGAATTGGTATTCAATTTCAATTTACTGAAACTGAAACTTAGGTAATAAAAGTACGAACAGAAAAAACAGCTGAATGTGCAGAATGTGACGTTATATATATTATTCTGAATTCAGTTGTAGATTAGATACGACGTGGTTGAGCGTATTCCGAATGTCACCGGTGAGCAATCCGATGACATCACGGTGTTCCGAATTCCACCGATGACGTCATTGAGTCGCACCGGTGCCATCAGCTTGCAGAGGTGGTGGCAGTCTCCATCAGCCGCATCAGTGAATCTGATTGGTTCTTGTATAGGGCAGGAATTAGCAGACGAATGACATCGTGCACTGTTGTGTCATGGCGGTGTGTTCTGCTTTAGTTCTGCTGTATTGTTTGCAACGAGCACAACGTAAAAACAATATGTTAATGGCTTATGAGCGGACCAGTTATTACTACCGGTTCAAGAGATAAATTGTTTATGCTCTCTTTTCTTTGAACGAGATGGCAGTACGGAAATTTCTCAAAATTTTGCTAGCGTAGCACAGACAAAAACTTATACAGTCGCCATGACAGCCATCAATCCTTCCAGCAGTTTTGTTCCTAATTCGCTGCAGCGTGACGTCATTGTTGTCCACCGGTCCGGTGAGATTCGGAATACGCTGTAAGTGACATTGGTTTTATTTTATGTAAGAAAATTTAAACAAATTCGAAAACATATTTATAGATTTATATAGTGTCTCGAGAATTAACGGTAGGGTGTCATGAGGTTACTGTAAATTGTGTATTCCGAGTAATATTATATTGAAGATGCGTTTATTTGCTTCGGTAGCTGAAAAAAAAATATCGTTAATGTTCTTTTATTTTCTGTTATTTGTGTAGTCATAATGAAGTCATTGTTGTTAAATTTACATGCAGACATAAGTGTACACTATGAGTCGGCGTAGTGGTCGTGTTTCTGTGATTCCGGGTTGTTCTGCGAAGTTTACCGTTCAAGATAATGAAGCAGGTTTTATAGGTAAAATCCTCTTCTTGACTGAGGTAACATTCCTTATCAGCGGCTGTATAAATCGAACAATTACCGCATTTGGGGCTCTGAAAATCCAGATCTTATATACGAACTCATTCAAGATTCCCTTAAGGTCAATATTTGGTGCAGTCTAATGCATAACCACACTCACTGCTGTAGAACGAAGTACAATAGTGCAACACCCTCGCATAATTCATAGACTGAGACATAGTGTGGGCTCAACGCTATTAAACAGCGAGAATTTTTATGTTATTTGTGACTTGTTGGAAGACGAGACACCACTGCTATTCTCACCTCATCCCACCCTTGAAACCGGTCTAAGATTGGAAGAAGTGAAAACTGACCAGACTACGAGGCCGGAAGAATGAATTGTGGCACAGTTACAACTTTTCAAGTGAAACTTCAAAACCCGCGAAAACACACGAAGTGCAGAAGCCAGACCCGGCACGAGCCCGTCAGGCCTCAGAAACAAACTTTACTACAAGACAGGCCTATATATATCACAAAGTTTTCAAATACTTCTACAACGCTGTATGGTTCATTCAAATAGCTAATACATTATAAAACCACAAAATTTGAGTACAGTGAAGCCAAGTGATAGAGGCCCAGCCTCACTTGCCTCGGTCAATAAGCCGCCACTGATTCACAGTTAGTTCATGAAACCTCACCATTCATTCTCTGAATTCACTTTTTACAGTACCTAATATGATTATTGTATTTTCTCTGGACGCAAATATTTTATAGGCCGAACGTTTCTGTTTACAGTTCCGAAATTTTATTCCCAGGAATCGGTAACATATTCTATAGGGATTTATGTTGAAGCTTTTGGCAGAAAAGAGTGGAAACATATCAATTCAAACTCTGATTGGCAGACACTTTTACAGGGTGCAAGGGGTATAAGTGTCGCCATTTTCACAGTCGTCGGGACGGTCTACAGGATAAAAAAATGTCCATACAACATAAGGTCAAAACTTGATAGTTTTCCCATGAAAAAATATTTCTTCTCTTATTTTATTCGCTTTATATTGTTTATATTGTTAGTAAAATTACGAAAACAATTACATCAGTAGGTATATCTAGCAAAGACTTAATATTAGTTTCAATACATATTTGTGTGTTCTATTATGTTTTCGTGAAATAAAAAAAAATTGCATACTTAAATTTGTTAATATTCTGGTGTGAGAGACGTGGCAACGTGTTCAGCAGGCAGTTCTCTGCACAGACGAATGTACATGTCACCTGAGTTCAAGCTCCCTGTCCATAGGTCTACTGCCGAGCAGATGGCAGTTCGGTACCAGGTATTCGATAAACAACTTACAATGTCATTCACAGTTTAGGGATAACATGTTATTAATTTATGGAGAAAGTCGTCTTAATTCGAGTGAGGCAAGAAGATGTACGGTCAATGTTTTCCGCAATAAAAGTTACCTAATCGGCGAACTTTTGTAGCGGTTTTTCAACGATTATTAGAAACTAGGAGTGTCTTACCTCGTTTTAAAAATCACACAAACAGAAATTCCTTTAGAAATGATACTGCTTTATGAAAGCGGGAGAGATTAAAATTTTGCATTTAAATAAATTCGTGTGATTTTGTGCAGTAAACCATTATTGTTTATTTTTAGACGTAGGCCTACAATAAAAAATGGACCAGTATTTTTAAATAAAATGGAAATTTACCATAAAGTTCTATTAATGAGATTCAAAGTTTGTATTTGCTGTTCGTTTTATTTAAACAACGGTCCGCCCTTGCATTAGAACAGAGCATCTGTTTTGTACCGGTATGTCTGTATCCGCTTGAGCTTTACTGAGTACTTGTAAACTCTCTCCTCCCCATCCAGCAACGTTGCCAAAAATCTAATATTGTAAACTTTAATAATTAGTTAAATATTGCAATTGCAAAAAAAAAAAAAAAATGTGAGGACATTTTTTCTTCCTTATGACATGAACAATCATCAGTTAAAATAATGACACTTATACCCCTTACACTCTGTATGTATAATGATATTTGCTAACATAGACGTTTAAAATAAAAATTTAAAATAGAGCCAATTTAAATCTACAACATGTTAGATAATTAAATAACAAAGTTGTCAATTGCCGGGAAACCAACCAATATAAACGTCGTATTCTGGAAACCGCTGTTTATTTGTTGAACGTAATTGTATGATGCGGCTGTGAAACACACATTGTGATCACTTGCTGCAGGAGCCATTCGCAATTACATTCAGTTTTATGAGCCATTAACTCGGACACAAAGATTAGGAGATAAGCTTGTTGTTCTGTTTATCGCAGGACATAAAAGATCGTTGCCGGGCAACGCTGATGGGAAGACGTCTGCAACAACAGAGCAGCCAGTGCTCGCAGCTGTTTTGAATAATCACATGGAAATGGAAATCGTCCGCTTTTCTTGCAAACTGTAACTTTATGTAAATCTGCATTGTGCTACTAATCAACGCGCACCATGGATATGACGAACCAGTTGAAAGGTTTACTTGCTTTTCAGGAACGTGAAATTTCTCTTTACCTCTTCCTTTATTCACACACACACGCACGCGCGCACACGCACACGCGCACGCGCACACACCCACCCACCCACCCACCCACACACACACACGCACACGCACACGCACACACACACACACACGCACACACACACATGCACCTGGGGAAGATGGTTTAACCAGTGATATTGTTAAAAGAGCTTTTCAGCTATTTCCCTTATTCTTTACACAGCTATATAACGCGTGTCTAAATAAGGGGTGCTTTCCCAAAAACTGGAAACGTACAGTCATTCTCCCAATAATTAAGCCTGGAAGAGAGAACTGCAATGATGTCTCGAAATTTCGGCCTATAAGTCTTGTAAACACTGGTGGTAAATTGCTGGAAAAATTACTGATTGACAGGATATTATTCCACATATATACTAACAACTTGTTCAACAAAAACCAATATGGATTCACACCCCAGAGAGGAACAATTGATGCAGCTTTTGAAGTTAAAAACTACATAGAAAAAAGTTTCAATTTAAAGGACTGCGTAATTGTAGTCAGTCTTGACGTGAAAGGCGCATTTGATGCGGCCTGGTGGCCCGGTATTTTAAAGAATTTAAGAGAACTAAGATGTCCGAAAAATTTATACAATTTAGCAGTAGACTACTTTGGCAACAGAAAAGCCACACTTTCAATAAATAATTATACCACCGAAAAAGACATTCAAAAAGGGTGTCCACAGGGGTCATGTTGCGGCCCTGGTTTCTCGAACGTCTTGTACAATTCATTACTAAATTTGAAGTTTAATAGAAGAACAAAAGTGATTGCCTTCGCGGACGACCTTATTATTCTAACAAAAGGGTCTTGTAAAATAGAAGCAGAAAATATCGCAAATCAGGATATAATAAAAATCCAAGATTGGGCCACTGATAATAAAATAAAATTCAACGACAACAAATCCAAAGTTTTATTCATAACGAGGAAGCGAAATGACGAGAAGGATGTCAACATCTATCTGAATCACAAACGGCTGGACCAAACTGAAGAAATTAAATATCTGGGAATATATCTTGACAGTAAATTTAACTTCACTGAACATATAGATCAGACCGTACAAAAATCAATCGCTCTTGTCAATATGCTAGCCAGAACAGCCAAACTGCAATGGGGTTTAGGTTATAAAGCATTCAGAACAATCTATGAAGGAGCTTTACTCCCAGTTATGACGTATGGAGCTCCGGTATGGATAGAAGCAATACGAAGAAAGAAGAATATTGCAAAATACAGGAGAGTACAAAGACTCATTAATATGAAAATTGCCAAAGCTTATCGGACAATCTCTTACGATGCCTCATGTATCATAGCTGGAGTACTACCAATCAATATACTCATAGAACAAACAGTACAAACCTACATTGCAACGAAAGTTCACAATGGAAAATACGATGCACCCCTGGAATTAACATTTTGGCGACATCCTTCAGAAATTCCTGAAATTCGCGAAGTGGAAAATGGCCTCAAGTATACAATTGAGGCTTACACAGACGGCAGTAAATCCGGAGACAACGTCGGTGCAGCAGGAATCATATACGAAAATGGCACTCTAACAAGCGAACTGAAATTCAAACTCCATAGCCAGTGTTCCAACAATCAAGCGGAACAAATCGCAATATTAAAAATACTGGAAAAAATAGAAGAAATTCAGAACGAAGACAACGACAAATCTGTTGCATTATATACAGATAGTAAAATTACTTTAGATTTATTGAAAAATAACTACAAAAGAAATCGATTAATAGAACTTATTAAAACAAAAATAATTAATTTGGCACATTCGAATTGGAAATTACATTTCGGCTGGATTAAAGGACATTCAGGAATAGAGGGGAATGAAATAGCAGATAGACTTGCAAAGCAAACAGCAGCAGAAGACCGGGAAATCGTTTACGACAGAGTACCGAAAGAGGTTATTATAACACAGGAAAAAGAAAAAGGAATCGAAATGTGGCAGCAACAATGGACAGACTCAAGGAATGGAGCAATAAGTAAGGCTTACTTCCCATCAGTGAAGAATAGACTACGACAGAAAATTCCCTTCTTCCCAGAATTCACAGCAATAGTAACTGGCCATGGAAAGCTGAGGGCATACCTTCACAGACTTAGACTTTCAGACAACCCGATATGTCCAGGTGGAGAAGAAGAACAAACTGCAGATCACGTCGTATTCCAATGCAAAAGATTATATAAAGAAAGAAAGGAAATGAGTAAAAGAATAAGAAACATTAGCGGAGATTGGCCTACGACTCATGACAAGCTAGTTAGCAAGTATTTGCAAATATTCGTCCGTTTCATCAGCTCGATAAACTTCAATGATCTACAATAATATGTCAATTAATCATGACAGATTGCAATTAAAATATTATATTATACGATATCATAGTATTGTAAATTTTATTAGTAACAACAATGTAATTTATTCGTCACAACAATAATTCCTTTCTACAATTCGCCTTAAACGCTCTCGTCAACAATTGGATTTTCACTCAACACAGTATTCGTTACAGCACTGACGACAATGACAATTTACTTGGACTATTACGAACAACAATGAACTGTTAATTTTACTAATATTTACAAAGCACTATTTACAAATCAGAACTATCAGTTCTCAGTTCACAGTTCTTCTATCTCAGTCACTCGAGTTCACAGTATCTCGAACCACAGACCTTCAGAGACAGTTCACTGTACTCGAACTCAGGTCCCTCCAACTGCGGTCCACTGCACTCGAACTCAGGTCCCTCCAACTGCGGTCCACTGCACTCGAACTCGGGCCTTCGGATGCTTATACAGTTGCGGACGCACACTCGAGTCGAACTCCGGCACACAAGACTGGCTTGCTTGCTCTGGCTTTCTTACTGACTGGCTGACTAATCAATTGAAAACTACTGTCGTTCCTTCGCGACCGTAATTTATAACCACAGCGACGTAGCCTCGAAAGTTCCACGCGTCTCTAGAGATGGCACTCCAGAAAAATCCAGAGCCCTCTCCTCTCTACCAGCACCAGATGCGCGCGCACTCTCTCTCCACTCTCTCGCCGCGTAAGCCCTTTCCCCTTACTTCTCTCCGCTGCGCGTCGTCCCCGCGCGATCTGCTTTCTTGCGGGACGCTGGTCGTGAGTTCGAATCTCACGTCGCTGTCGCAGTATGTATGAAGATTATAGCTAAACGCGTGTTTATTATGATACGTTAGATACTGTAAACTGATGAATTGAAATTACAAAGCATGTAGTATTACTATGTAATGGGGCATGCAGTTAAAAAACACACACACACACACACACACGAACAAAGAAGAAACTAAACACAGTTAAGATGTTATTCAATCAGTTGACGATTTCCTTCTAAAGCCATTGATTCACTGTGTCTTCTGAAATATTTAATTGAAGAAAATGGGCGTAGAGACGGCGTTCTATGAATATTCGTGTTTAAAGTGGAGCGGAGATTATGTACTACATTTTTACTATTCAAATAATAATGTATGATCCTTAATTAGGAGGAAAAATAACATGTTTTAATATGAATGAACGAACGAATGAATGAATGAATGAATGAATGAATGAATGAATGAATGAATGAATGAATGAATGAATGAATGAATGAATGACTGTTATGCATGCTATGTTATGGTATGATATGTAATGTAATGTAATGTAATGCAATGCAATGCAATGCAATGCAATGCAATGCAATGTAATGCAATGCAATGTAATGTAATGTATGTATATATGTATGTACAAGGTTTGGATAAAAATTTATGGCAATACTGCTGTCACATGACGATGGTGCGTTCGAGAGTTGCCAGCTGTATGGACATGAACAAGGACTGTTAGATGAGTTAGTGCAGCCAGCGGCGACAGCACTCGTACTCTGCCAATCTACTGTAGTGTGTTGACTTTCATAGGGATAGTGCGAGCGCCCTAAGACCATGTTTACAAAACTAGAGCAACGTTCCTGGATCAAAATTGAAATGGCACGAGGTCGTAGTGCACAAGAATGTTTTCAGGGACTGCATGAAGCATGTGACGATGCAGCGTTGCCATATCGCACAGTGGCACGATGGGTTAAAGCGTTCCAGGAAGGCCTTGTTGGACCGGTACGAATTGTCGCTATGGACGAAACCAGGACTCGCTCGTACGAACCAAGCTTGAAATGCCTATCAAATGAATGGAAGCATCCTGGTTCTCTTCGTCCAAAGAAAGTGCACCCTACACAAAGTGCTGTGAAGGTGATTTTCATTGTGGCGTATGACATTAATGGGATAATACTGCACCACGCTGTATCTCCAAGGCAGACGGTAAACGCGGACTATTACTGCAGGTTCCTGCAGCACCACCTTCGTCCAGTGCTCAGGAGAAAACGACGATACTTTGTGGTGCAGAACCCCATCATACTTCATGACAATGCAAGGATTCACACCGCTGCTGCTGTCAAGGACCTCTTGCGCCGCTGGCAATGGGAGTTTTCTGGAACATTCACCGTACTCACCCGATATGAGCCCAGGCGATTACGACCTCTTCACCAAAGTGAAAGAACCACTGCGAGGGACCCGGTACAATACTAAAGATGTTATGTTATATTTTATTTAACGACGCTCGCAACTGCAGAGGTTATATCAGCGTCGCCGGATGTGCCGGAATTTTTTCCCGCAGGAGTTCTTTTACATGCCAGTAAATCTACTGACATGAGCCTGTCGCATTTAAGCACACTTAAATGCCATCGACCTGGCCCGGGATCGAACCCGCAACCGTGGGCATAGAAGGCCAGCGCTATACCAACTTGCCAACCAGGTCGACAATACTAAAGATGAACTTATCTGTGCTATAGGGCGGTCAATACGGAACATCAACAAAGATGGACGCGCTGATGGTGTACGCCGCCTTCTAAACATTTGGAAAAAGGTGATAAATAAAGGGGGTGATTATATTGAAAGTACGTAAATGTTGTACCCCTGTGAATAAAGCCATGTCAGAAATATCGAACTGTTGCCATTACTTTTTATCCAACCTTTGTATGTATGTATGTATGTATGTATGTATGTATGTATGTATGTATGTATGTATGTATGTATGTATGTATGTATGTATGTATGTATGTATGCATGTATGCATGCATGTATTATGTATGTATGTATGTATGTATGTAGTCCACACCTGTGGAGTAACGGTCAGCGCGTCTGGCCGTGAAACCAGGTGGCCCGGGTTCGAATCCCGGTCGGGGTTTTCCCTCAACCCAATACGAGCAAATGCTGGGTAACTTTCGGTGGTGGACCCCGGACTCATTTCACCGGCATTATCACCTTCATTTCATTCAGACGCTAAATAACCTAGATGTTGAAAAAGCGTCGTAAAATAACCCATTTAAAATTAAAAAAAAAAAAATGTATGTGTGCAGAGTGTAAGAGGTATAAGGTCCTTTATTTTAACTGATGATTGTTCATGTCATAAGGAAGAAAAAATGTCCTCACAATTAATTTTTTTCTAATTGCAATATTTAACTAATTATTAAAGTTTACAGTATTAGGAGTTTGGAAAGTTCAAGCGAATACAGACATACCGGTACAAAACAGATGTTCTGTTCTAAATGGAGGGACGGACCGTTGTTTAAATAAAACGAACAGCAATTACAAACTTTCAGTCTTATTAATATAATTTTATGGGAAATTTTTCATTTTATTTAACGATATTGGCAATATTGGTCCATTTTTTATTGTACGTCTAAAAATAAACAATAATGGTTTACTGCACAAAACACACGAACTTTTTCTAAATGCAACATTTTAATGTCTCCCGCTTCCATAAAGCAGTACCATTTTTAAAGAAATTTCTGTTTGTGTGATTTTCGAAACGAGGTAAGAGACTCCTAATTTCTAATAATCGTTGAGAAACCGTTGCAAAAGTTCGCCGATTAGGTAACCTTCATTGCGAAAAACATTGACTGTACATCTTCTTGTCTCACTTGAATTACGACTTTCTCCATAAATTAATAACATGTTCCAGAACTGTGAATGATAATGTAAGTTGTTTATCGAATACCCTACACCGAACTGTCATCCGCTCAGCAGTAGACCTATGGGAAGGGAGCTTAACTCAGGTGACATGTACGTACGTCTGTGCAGAGTACTGAATGCTGAACACGTTGCCACGTCTCTCACGACAGAACAACTTTAAGCATGCAATTTCATTTAATTTCACGAAAACATAATAGAACATACAATTACAGTATGTATTTACACTAATATTAACTCTTTGACAGATATACCTACTGATGTTATTGTTTTCGTAGTTTTACTAACGATATAAGCAGTAGCCTATAACGCGAATAAAATAAGGGAAGAAATATTTTTTTCTAAGAAAACTATCAAGTTTTGACCCTCTGTTGTATGGACATTTTTTGATCCTGTAGACCGTCCCCGACGATTGTGAAAAGTTGGAACTTATACCCCTTATACCCTATAGTTATGCATGCATGTTTAGCCAGCAGTCCGAAGACACCAATAAAGCATCACTCATGAAGCAATTAAAACAGAGATAATTGGTAGTTTCCCATGAGTGATGCATTATTGATGTCACTTATGAAGTTCCAACCTACAGCAACAGCAACAACAATTAGCCTACATTAATTTCAGACAAGTTAAATAACTGATCAGTAATGATACTGTAATATTGGTTTTCTATTGTAAACCGTTAAAACAAAAAAAATTATCAATTAATTCACATGGAGATAGTGTGAGGAATAGGCTACGCCATTGAATGTTTGCAGTAACCTCTGCATGCAAGTAAGACTGATAGGTAAAGCGACAAAGAAGCACATCAACATTATCGCTCAAGAAATTCACTGACCTCTCCATGTCTGGTTTAAAAGTTATAACTAATAATGTTTGGCTATGCAAATACTATGCTGAAAGCATGACCCAATAACCTCAACAACTGCAAGCGTGTGATGTAAATTACAGATAAACATGTCTACAAGAAGCAGTGAAGAGGAATATATGATTCTTCATAAAAAAATGAAGTGGAAGATGATTCTCAATAAATGAAGAAATACTAATGCCGAATACGCAGGTAAGTATGAACAACCCAAATATCGAACAAAAATACTACAAACATCTACGTCAACACTCCACACACCAAAGTCAAGATAAAGTTGTTGTATACAAGACCTAATATTTAAAGGTGAATGAATGAATGAATGAAATGAATGAATGAATGAAATGAATGAAATAGCCTTTGGATTTCCCGTGAAGGGCTATGGCCTCCTAAAAGGGGAGCTCTTTAGAGATCATGCGGTGAGCTAATCCGCATGACGGTAGATTCTATTCTATATAAGTTTTGTTCGTCGTTTGTGTGTGTACACTTGCACTCTCACTCGATACTGGCAAATTGTAGCGATCTCCATTCTTCTCGGTTCTTGGCTGTTCTGGACCACAGGGGTCCAGCTAGGCTCTTGAAGAAGTCCGCCCATCTGGTCCCAGGTCTTCCTCGGTTTCGCCTCCTGATGCGTGGATCCCACGTGGTGGAAATATGCGCCCATCTGCAGCCTTGAAGTCTCGACACGTGGCCTCCCCATTTCAATTTCAGGCGCTCCCCTTGGTGTGCCATGTCTCTGGTGTTTGTCATCTGCTTGAGTCTGGTGTTGGAAATCTTGTCTCTGAGGGAGAGTCCTAGGATTTTCCTCTCCATTTTGCGTTGGCAGACCTGAATCTGTGTCTTCTGGTTCACGGTCAGTTTCCAGGTCTGACAGCCGTACAGTAAGGTTGGGAAGATACAGGATTGCAGCACCTCCAGCTTTAGTTTGCGGTTCAGTTTCTTGTCAAGGAGTATGAATTGCAGTGACCAGAAAGCTCTCCATGCTGATGCAATTCTTCTTTTTAGTTCTCTCGTCATGCAGCTTTTGAATCCGACCAATTGGCCCAGATAGATGTATTCCTCCACGTACTGTAATCTGGTTGCATTGACTTGGATTGGTTGTGGTTGGCTGTTCGTCATGACTTGGGTTTTTTCCATGTTCATGCTTAGGCCTGCGTGTGCGCTGCAATCGCTTAGTTCCTGTATCATCTCTTGTAGGTCGGTGGCGTTTTTAGCGAAAAGTACGATGTCGTCCGCGAATCTTAGGTTCGTCAGCCGATATCCGTTTATATTGATTCCATGTCTTTTCTTCCACTTTAGCTTACGGAATATGTCTTCCAGGAGGCTAGTAAATAGCTTTGGTGAGATCGGATCCCCTTGTCGGACTCCTCTTCCTATTCTGAATATTTGTCCTTCTCGTTCTGTCATCACGATGGCGTGCGAGTCTCCGTAGAGCTTAGTTAGGATGTTGATATATTTGTGCTCGACTCCCTGGTTGCTCAGCGCCTGTAATACACAGGAGTGTTCTACCGAGTCAAATGCTTTCTTGAAATCTATAAATGCGAGATAGAGGGGAATATTGAATTCGTCCGTTTTTTCTATGACCTGGTTGATTGTCTGTAGATGATCCACCGTGCTGTAACCTGAGCGAAATCCTGCCTGGTCTGGAGCTTGGTTGTCATCCAGTACTTTCGTGAGTCTCCTTGTGAGAACAGCTTGTAGACATTTGACATCAGGCTGATTGGACGGTAGTTGTTCAGGTCGTCCTTGGCACCTTTTTTGTGGAGTAGAATAATTTTGCTTGTCTTCCATTGGTGGGGTACTGTCTCCGATTTGAGTATTTCGTTGAAGACTGCGGTAAGCGGTGTTAGCAAGGAGTCGTGACCGAGTTTCAGGTGTTCGTTGTGGATGTTGTCTTCTCCGGGCGCTTTTCCGGATTTGAGTTCCCCTATCGCTGTCCTGACCTCGCTTTGAAGTATTGGTGGGACCTCGATGTCGTCTACGTTGTTCATCTGAATACTGTTGCTTGGATTCGCTTCCTGTTTGGAGCTGGTGTATAGTGATCTGTAGTAGTTTGTGGCTGCCGTCACAATGTCTTCTCTTTCTGTTAGACGGTTGCCTCTGGGTCCCCGTGCTCCCAAGAGCCATTGCTTCCCACTTCCTCTCTGTTTTCTTGCTTGTCTTGTTGATTTGGATGATTCCAGTATTGTTCTTACTGCCTCTGTGTTGTGTTCACGTACGTCCCTTCTGATCGCCCTTTTTGTTTGCTTATCAATCTCTGCGTACTGGTTTTTATTGTCCTCGTTTTCATCCCTGCTTGGATATAATCTCTTCCTTTGTTCAATTAATGCAATTGTTAACGGGCTGAGCTTGGAACTGTTTTCTCTAGTTCCATTTGTTCTCCTGCCTGTGATTGATGCTTGGGTAAGGGCCTCTTCGATGGAGTTGTATAGATCCTGTGGGTCGCGCTGGGAGGATAGTTCCATTTCTTGTAGTCGTTCCTGTAGTGCAAGGCCGAAAGTGTGCCTATCTAAGCTGTCAATTGTGCTCGCTATTGTATTCCCAAAATGTCTTCTGTTTCTCTTTATATTCACTGTGGCACGTACCATTCTGTGATCCGTCGAGAATTTCAGGTTTGGAACGACTTGTATGTCCCTCGCACCTGCTAGGCTGTCGGTTAGTCTGTAGTCCAGTTCGTTTTTTGTCGTGCCGTTGGGGTGTCTCCAGGTCCACCTTGCTTCGCTACGCTTTCTGAAGAACGTGTTTAGTATCACCATTCTCTGTTCTGTGGCGAATTGTACCAGTCGTTCTCCTCTTGCGTTCCTTGTCCCGTAGCCGTACGGCCCAACTGGGTCCTCTTGTGCGTGGAGTTTGTTCCCTACTTTGCTGTTGAAGTCGCCTAATATGAAGTTCCTGTGTGATCTGTGTCTCTCAATTGTGTCTTCTAGCAGTCTGTAGAAGTCTTCGCTGTCTTCGTCACTATGGTTCTCTGTGGGTGCATATATTTGTATCATAGTTACATCGCATGTCGCTGTCTTTATCTTTAGAACTATTATTCTCTCTGAAACCCCTATGATTTCCTTCACCATGGGTTTGATGTGTTTCTTAATCAGGAATCCCACTCCTTTCTGTCCTTTGGTCTGCCCGATGTAGCAGAAGAGGTCGCCGTTATTCTTTTCGATTATAGTTTCCCCCATTCTTCTGATCTCGCAGAGGCCCAGGATATGGCAGTTAATGTTTTTTAGAGCATAGTTTAGCTCCTCTTCTCTTTCTTCTGTCCTGAGTGTGTTCACGTTTAGTGTGGCTATTCTGAATTCTTGTCTGGTGGTACGTTGGTGTGGTGTCTGTACTGGTGTGTTGTGAGATTCCGTTGGCGCTCTTCGTGGTTCTAAGTTGTTGTTTGTTGCATAGTGCTTGTTCCTGGGATGCTGATTTGTTGTGGCCGCTGCGCGTTTTTTGGTTGGGGCAGGTTCCGTGGTTGCGGCGGGTTATTTGCCTGGGGCAGCTCGTTCCAACGTATCCATCTATCATTTATCAGTATTTTCTGATATCCCACCTTGACGTTGTTGCCTTTGTTCCTCTCTTCGGTAGCTAGATTACGTAGTTGGGTTTGTATACTCCTTTCCTGGAGTGTCATGTCATCATCGATGAAGCATTCCTCCCCCGCTAATTTGTGTTTGTTCTTCATTATAATCATTTTGTCTTCCATGCTGGCGAGTTCAACCCTGGCTAGTCCTCTGTCGGAGTAGTCTTTGCAGATGTACATAACTTTGCTGTATGGTTTGTTGAATTCTACTTTTGCCAGTATTTCATTTACTTTATTGGTCATTTCTTCATGGTTGTCTGGTCGTATCTCTTTGTTTTTGATGATTATGTTTTGTCTTCTTTCTCTCCTCTGCCTCCTCTCTTCCGCTTCCTCTAGTGACCTTAATTTTTTCTCTATATGTGTGGTTCTCTCATCCATGGTGTTATCTAAGTTGCGTACTCTGGTTTCCAGGTTGTTGCACTTTTCTTCTATTCTCTTGTCAAAACCTTTTATTTCCTCTCTCAAGTCTGCTATGTCTTTCCTTGTTTCAGCCTTAAAGTCCGTGTTTTGTTTCTTTAGGTCTTTTAGTTCGGCTAGGATGTTACTGAACATGGCTTGTATGGTCTGATTCGTGTCGGTGTCTTCTTCACTGCCGCTGTTCCGTTGGTTCGCCCGTTGTGCAGGTGTATTTCGTGATTTTCTTGCCGCCATTTTGGACGTGCTCCTGGGTTTGTCGCACTTGTGAGGAGGTTCCGCCTAGCGTGTTGTTTAGGGTGGTTGGCTGCCCGCTGCCGTGTGGGCGGTTCCCTTTTAGCACTGTTACTGTGTGGGCGGGCTGACTTCCCGGGTTGGTAGTAATGTCCTCTGTCGCTAGGGCTCGCCCGCTTCGTTATTACTTCTCTTGGTGCTTGTCGCCTTCTGGTGGGGTATCGCTGAACTCGTTCGGTTATTGAGTTGAACTTCCCCTGCGTCACTTCCGGTGTCAGGAGCGCTAGTGTGACTTCCTTCCCTGTGGAGGCACTCTGCGATCTTTTAACCTCACTTAATGTGGCGTTTGTTTTTTCTCTGTTGTGGCTTTTATTCTGCAAGGATGTTGCTACTAACACTCCCCGGCTGTCTCTGAACTATTACTGACCTTTTTGTGGTATTGTGGTTGGTTTGCCGCCCTTTATCTCGCTATTTTTCGCTTGGATAACGCACCGCTATAATTCGACTTCTACTAGTAGTCCGCCATCTTACATATCTATTTAAAGGTACTCAACTTTAATTCTGGAACCACTCTCTGATAATTTTAATCCTATTATTTTATCTCTTTTACAGACTTGTTCCATGTGATGTAGAGCAGGGTAATTTTTTGGAGCAACACTACACTCTCTTACAATGCGAGTCTCTCTGGCCGTGTTGTCTGCACGATGTAGGGCCTCCTCGAGGACGTCACAGGACAAGTACAGGACTAGGGAAGAACATCCAGTCCTGTGTAATGGAGATATATCTCCGTCCACACGAGAATCCATGGAGCGCTTATATGGGAAGCGCACAGGCTAACCATTTAAGTCACAACGGAGGAAAATAATGAATTGTAATTCTCATTCATCGATAGAATGGAAACTTCTTGACATTGCCTTCGGTACTGTTGTTGGGAATATCCAAGTCGAGCGCGAAAATGTCAAGTGAATTGTGAAGTACAACTGAGCACAGGTGACAAGAGCGATCTGTTTGCACATTAGTACAATATATGTCATATTTCTTCATGTGCGTGTTTCTAGTAGGAATAGATGTAGCTAATAGTATCATATGTCTGCATGTGCATAACGATGACGATACGGGCAACTGATAGTAATGTAAAAGCGAAACCCAGCAAAGGAATTATCATGTCTGACTTGGAAACAGCTGCTGTGAAACTATTTTATGACGTTACACAATTGAAATGGCGTTTTTGAGACATACGATACACAGTTCAAAATGTTACTGAATTTTATTTACATTTTAATCAACATATATGAAAGTTCAAGTTTTTCGAATACATGATAGAAAATTAAATAACGTTTTTCCCAGCAAAGAGGTCTACGTTCAACGAAAATTAATTGTAACGCATGTACGTTCTGTATTCTGATTCCACTGAAGCTGATTTATCACTTTTTATTAACCTGACGACACAAATACACTCCAAATCGTGTGGCGTCAGGTTGGCGAATTTTAGATGTCATGTAATTGGAGGGTTCAGAGTCATAGTGGGCTAAGCGCCATTTAGTAAAACCGTAGAAAACAAGGGTTAAAATGACGTTTCACCATAATTAAATGGAAACATATAGCAAGTAATATAAAATATACACATTCAAACTAAATGATATGTCGATCTTCATTAAACTATGGTGTTCACTTAACTTTAACCCTTGCTTTCTCCGTTTCTAATAGGCCTAAATGGCGCTTGGCCCACTATGGCTCTGAACCCTTCAATTGGCACCACGACCTCAACAGTTGATGTCGAATGTTAATCACGAACGTATTTTACTCAATGAAGTGATGCGCCATCCTGCTGGACCATCATACCTGTGTTGTTTGCTGTTGCAGCTGTGGTATGGAAAACAAATATGATCCGTTTCTGTAGATTCACATCGCGTAGCCTAACACTTTGCGTTCGGTAGAGGTAAAATTTCAGATAATATTGACAAGTTGTGTATGGCATAGCTATCTCCGAGAACAGTCGTCTAAGACTCTTCTTGTAACTTGCTGTCATATGTACTAGCGCTAACAGGAGCTTGGGTTATTGTGGCATGTTAACTAATCCACATTCTTCAGACGTGCTGTACTATAACCTTGTAATTTGGAGCTCTCTGAACATCATACTCATGATTAAAAAGAACTTGCACAGAATATAGCAATATGCGTTACAAGAGCGGTGTGTTGAAGTTTTCATGTTCGAGGAAAAGTTTGAAAAAGCGAAACGTAGTTGAGCTTTTTTAATTTCCGAGAATTGAAAGAAAACATACCGCTCGTGTATCGTACATTATTTTGTGCGAAGATCGTTTATTACATACCTGAAAGAGGAATTTCTAATTAGTTGCAATGAAATCTCCATCTTGGTTTCTGTTCAATGACGGCAAATTTGCAAAACAAATATACCTATCTTCAACATTGTTGCTTTAAAATATTTTCTGTGTTTACTATACTCCAGCAGGCCGTGATATACGTCTGTCTTTTTTTCCCCTAGTCTATAAATGCGAACTTAAAACAAACGGTAAGGTTATGTAATGATTTATTTTTCATTTTAATATTTTAACAATATTATTTATATAACATATTGCAGTAATAACATCGGCAAGTTTAATTTTGCCCGTCAAGGAGATGTTTAGAAATGGAAAATATCTTTGACATCTAATTCTGCACATTGAAATTAATTGTTACATTTGTGCAGTTATTCAGAGTCACTGGAGCACCACCACCAGTTTTTTCTATTGTGAAACAGTTAACAGTGCAATTTAGGTGAAATTGCAGTGGTAAGTTTCCAATTTATAATTATTACTATATTGAACGTCTCTAAAAATAATATGTTAAAAGCCTAAAGCAGTAAAATTAATATGTCACTTAAGCGGCAAGAAGAGGGAAATTGTTATGTGTGTTAGGTTGGGAATATTGAATGTGGAATTTTAGACTTTCTGCGGATTGGTTTTGTGCGGAAACCAAGCAAATACGCACGATCTCGCACAAACACACATTTCGCTAGTTGCCTTAGTAAATGGTATATTATTTTTTTTTTCAGTCGTTGCTTAGTGACAATCTGAATTCTTTTATTCACTCAAAAATTTACGCACAGCTCCCGTGTTTAAAATTACTCGTATATTGGAACTGAAATAACTTTTGTGCGAGATCGTGCGTATTTGCTTGCTTTCCGCACAAAACCAATACGCTGTAAGTGTGAAATACCACATTCAGTATTCCCAACGTAACACACATAACAATTTCCCTCTTCTTACCGCTTAAGCGCCATATTCATTTTACTGCTTTAGGCTTTTAATATATTATTTTTAGAGACGTTTAACATAGTAATAATTATAAATTGGAAACTGACCACTGCAATTTCACCTAAATTGCACTGTTAATTATTGTTTTTAAATATTTGCAAAAATTAAGTAAACTCTACAACACCAAAAAAGTTACTGCATTTGTAATGCAAGTAACATTAAGGAAGCCGTGAAAAAATCAACAAGATTCCTGATGCCGATGTCATTACTGCAATATGTTATATAAATAATATTGTTAAAATATTAAAATGAAAAATAAATCATTACATAACCTTACCGTTTGTTTTAAGTTCGCAATTATAGACTGGGGAAAAAAAGACAGACGTATATCACGGCCTGCTGGAATATAGTAAACACAGAAAACATTTTATAGCAACAATGTTGAAGATAGATATTTTAGTTTTTAAAAGTTGCCGTCATTGAACAGAAACCAAGATGGAGATTTCATTGCAACTAATTAGAAATTCCTCTTTCAGATATGTAATAAACGATCTTCGCACAAAATAATGTACGATACACGAGCGGTATGTTTGTTTTCATGTTCTCGGAAATTAAAAAAGCTCAACTACGTTTCGCTTTTTCAATCTTTTCCTCGAACATGAAAACATCAACATACCGCTCTTGTAACGCATATTACTATTGTATCACTCTTGATACAATTTTTACAGCTATTTTATTTTACATTTTCGAAAACGGATAAGACCGTATTTTTAGTCCCTTAACATTTTTCCTTATAACATTTTTCGTATAACATACAGGGGCGATAGTATTTACAAATAAATTGATTTCCTATGTTAAATTCCTATGTAGCTACAGTAAACTTCGTTACACAGTAAAGGCTCATTCACAATGAAAATTAAACATAACGTAAGCCTTAACTTAAGAATATAAATGTCACGGTAAAATCAAGAAGTCATACCATCATTCACGATGGGAACATAAACATAACAGCAAACATACTTGGTAACCATGGAAACATAGCAACGACGCCATTTCTTCATATTCTGTCGTATACTTCAGCGCTCCACGGTTGTGTTCTGTTTGCAAATAACGTAAGCATAAGCATGAAAGTTTGGAGTTTGCATACATACATACATACATACATACATACATACATACATACATGCATGCATACATACTGTACAGTGTATTACATTACATTCTGACAAAAATTATTTTATCTATAGGCTACGTGTACTAAAATATATAGAAATTCCATAATTTTATATAATCTACTAACATATAGTACCGTGTGTAAACTGGATTATCGTAGATCCCAAATATATTTTACAGTTATGCTACGATTTACGTGAAACTTGGGGAAGTTGCTATGTGATAAAATACACAAATATTTGCAAGCGTTATTTAAATACAATTTTCGGTTTAACTAGAAATGGTATTAACTTTCTTATTTAAAATGGAAAATTGGATTTCTACCCTTTTTACTCGTATTTAAATTCTGAATCGAATTATGTATAAATGCCCAGTTTTGAATTGAGAGTATTTAGTTTAATAATTGTTGTCAACTGTCCGAAGATAGGTCGAATCTCGTGACACCATAAGGCATAACTCATGAGGCAGCTAAGCCAGGTGATGACGGGGTAGGATGGCCAGTTCCTTACCCTCTCCATTGCATACATTGCTGACTGGTTACATATTACACCAATCAGATTTCAGATCCATAAGCAATATCTATTGTGGAAGTAAGATCGTAATTTGAAACGAATGAATTTTTCTTTACATGTTTCTTTGTTATTGCGGTGGGACAAATTATTACACAATTATGAAACAATTAAAAGCATTGGTGGTGAAAAATGGAACGTGACTAATACATTCGTGATGAAACGGTAGATGTTATGAATATGCGACGTGTGCGGACGAAATGCACAGTAGCTTGCGTTTTGTATGCTATAAGGTATACTGATCGTCATCATCCTGCTGGAAATTATTCGGCGAAACCTGGATAGGGAACAATGGATTTGTTTTGTGGCCGGGTAAGTCACCTGACTTATCCGTATTAGACTTCTTTGTGTTTGCTCATTTTAAAATATTCTTTATTCAGCGCCACCAACTAATTTACAAGCCTTACAAAATCGAGTCACAATAGCAATAGCTACTATAACCTGTCAGAAATTACATAACGTTATGCGGGATGTAATTCAAAGAGCCAGGTTATGTCAAGATGCTGATAGCGGACGTTTCCAACACATATGAAGTTTTGGTTTACAATTCAGTATTAAGTAATTGTGTTCAAATTTCTTTGTACTATGTAAAGAACTCAAGTTTCAATAAATTAATTATTATTCAGAGTCTTTGTTACTTTTATTTAATGCCATTTATAAAAGACTGACAAACCAAATCTCACTCATGACAGATTATTAAACTAAGACTCTATAGATGATAAGGCGAAAGAATATGAAATAAGAAATTTAATGCCATTTCCGGTAAAAACGAAAATAATATTTAAATAACACTTGCAAATAATTGTGTATTTTATATCATATAAAAACTTCTCCAATTTTCACGTAAATTGTAACATAACTGTAAAATATAATTGGGCCTACCAGAATCCAGTTACACCTGGTATACGTACTTACTTACAACTTACTTACAAATGGTTTTTAAGGAACCCGGAGGTTGATTTCCGCCCTCACATAAAGCCATCGGTCCCTACCCTGAGCAAGATTAATCCAGTCTCTACCATCATATCCCACTTCCCCAAATCCATTTTTATATTATCCTTCCATCTACGTCTCGGCCTCCCTAAAGGTATTTTTCCCTCCGGCCTCCCAACTAACACTCTATATGAATTTATGGATCCGCCCATACGTGCTATATGCTCTGCCCATCTCAAACTCTCGATTACTTCAAAATAATTTGTCTGGAAATATCGAGGCTTATCCATTACAATGTGAGAGAGTTCTTCCTTGGAAAGGAAAGAAACTCGAAATTTCCAGCAGTAAATCATAAGTGACAAAAGACGATCTCCGCGTTGTTACACAGCCTCTGAGCTTGATGCATGGTCTCTCAATGTCCCACAGGCATTCGGTTATTCACGAAATCCGTGGAGAAGCTTCAGAGCGTATGAAATATTACCACAGATAGAATGCAATGGGGTGTGCCAATGCCTGCAGAGAATCCATAAGGTTATTCCATCCAGGCCATGTTGCGCGGGAGCGGTTCAGAGATTGTTGCTACTGTAGCTTCCCAGAGCAATAATGCCTTCCACGCAGCCAGTGCCAGCACAAGGATGGACAAAGTAAAGATAGTGCTTTGCTATTTCATTCTGTGTTGGAGGAAAGAATTTCATTATTACTAATAAGAAAAAAATATAATTTTCTAAAAGTCATATAACGAAATTTCTGTGTAACTGTATGTTCTTTCAAAAGTAAGATGTAATTATATAATTGCTCATATTTTCATTTTCTAAACGATTTTAAAAATTCCAGCACTGATATATTACACAAGAATGATATTTTTTGCATCACTACTCATTGCCTTAACTTCACTGTAGGCCTAGATGTTGTACAGGGTGGGGCAGTGAAATGGGAAGAAAGTAAGGGACTATAGAGGGAGGAAGATACAGGAACTTATCCTAGCGCTACCTGAACACTAGAGTGGAGTGGATCTATACATGAAATTGTTTTTCATCTGTTTTCTAAACGTAATAGTTGCAAAAATCTGTATTTTCACTTAGGAATGTGAAAAATATGGAGTTTCTATATTCAATTTTTTAGGTGCCCCAATGACTTTGAAGTTTCTTAAAATTATAATTTTTTGCCTCTTCCTATATTTGTTCTATTATTTTATTTTTCATTACACAGCTAATGAATTGCTATAAAATCACATATTTAAACTTTATTTGGAAGACTCTAACTTGGGGTTGCAGTATACAGTATTTTTAAGGTGATTCGAAGGGACAAAATATATAGTATTTTACATAAAATATGACAAAAATTCCATTTCAGCCCATTTATTTTTTTTAGTTAGAATTTATTCTTGTTTTCTTTTTCATTTCTTTCTGAGTGGTAACTAAATCAACGGGTCCAATTATCATCCTTTTTTCTGTTCTTTGTTCTAGTAAAACATTCTTTCTTGTTTTGGAACAGGCGGTCTTTAACACAATTAGGCCTACAGTATTAGTTCTTTTTTGCATTTCAATTTGCATATATGAAATAGTTTGTTTGCTTCTTCTTTGAATTTTGCACTTTAGTTGTCACTATGTCGTTTCTTACAAGGCTTCATTATGTTTGTGTATTAAACATGTTAAGCACGAATCAGTTGTAATATTCTTGTATGACTCACATTCGGAATTCATGCCTTTATGTGGATTTCCTTAGTTTTGATAGCAACTCTTTCTGAAATCTCTCCAACAGTAGATTCTTTTGATTTCAAGTCAGTTTTAATCCATTTTTGAACCATACATAATCTTTCATTACGTCATGAAATTCTTGATAGATAGGTAATTGTGACAGGTTCAGCCCTCTGGCATTGCGAATACAACGCAGAAGGTTACATTTCTTGAATTAATATTAGATATATTTTGATTTAAATACACTGCGGCATAAGAAAAATGAATTTCTATTAATTTTTTATTATATTAATTGTATCATACCTAAGAGTTTTCTGATTCTTCCCAATTTTCTTATAAATTGAGGTTTCTGTGACACTTCAAGATGAAACAACAGGGGAACAAAAATATGCAGAGCCTTTTAACATGTATTTTTTAACGTGTTCCTGGCATTATGTCCAGATTAAATTACTCGCTAAAAAATTTGAACCTCAAAATTTTGTGAAAATTTCAAAATATGATGCTCTTGGGACACCTCTGAATATTAATCTATAGAAAATATATTTTGCATTGTCCTTTATGATATCATACCACAACTTTTCCCTGGTATGACATTTTGATTCCATGAACTTCATATTTTCACTCCACCCTACTGTACACTCTACCGTTTAGTCAGAATGCAACGGTGGACGGGTGAGGAGCGTGCCTTCGCTGTTAAAGCTCATTACCAAAACGGTGAACGTTTGATACGCGCTCAGCGCGCGTTCCGCATTAATTTCAATGTTGCACGTAATCGACGAGGACCGTCTAAACATTCGATAAGAATGTGGATAAACAACTTTGAAGAGAGTGCATCAACATCTAAAAAGCGGGATGGGAGTGGTAAAATAGTGCGAACTCCAGAAAACATCGATAGGGTTAGACAGGCATTTGAGAGAAGTCCGCGCCCGTCTGCCCGTCGACATTCTGCTGCTCTCGGAATAAGTAACAGGTCTGTCCGAAGAATTCTTCACAACGATCTTTACTAGCATCCCTATAAAATTCAAATCGTTCAGGATCTAAATGATCGGAATTGTGAGACTCTACAACGATTTTCTCAGGAAATGCTGAAACAAATAAATGAAGATGAAGACCTAGTGAATAACCTCTGGATGAGTGATGAAGCTCACTCCCATCTCATCGGTTTTGTTAATGAACAGAATTTCGGCATAGGTGTGAGAATAATCCTCGAGATCTACACGAAAAGGCTCTCCATGCTCAAAAAGTGACAGTATGGTGAGCAATGTCATCATCCGGGGTAATCGGACCCTTCTTTTTTTGAAACTTTGCAGTGACTGTCAATGCGGAGCACTACGTGGAAAATAAATGTTATTTGTTTCACTCCATAACTCGTCCGCTTTTCTGTCAATGAACACACATTATTCTAACAGGATGGGGCTACATGCCATACGGCACGAATTTATATGGACATTCTGAGGGCTTTGTTCCCAAACCACGTCATTTCTAGGTATGGGGATATCCCATGGCCAGCTCGGTCCCCCGACCTAACCAGTTGTGATTTTTTCCTATGGGGGTACCTGAAAACAAAAGTCTTCCAGAATAATTCACTTATAACAATGCCGACTTTACAACAGTTAACCCTTAAATTGTCAAAACTTCATTTCTCACACTAGTTTATTAAACCGTGTCGGAGTGTAAAGAAAACAACTATCGCAATGTCCATATTTTATATGTTGTACAATATTATAGTATTGTGAAATTTTGATTAAATTTAATTTTTCTACCAATTTTTTGTCTGTTGTTCTATTAAAATTATAGCATACAGCCTATTAATTTGTTGTATCCTATAGGATACAATGTGAATTTAAGGGTTAATTCGAGATGAAGTGGCTGCAGAGATGCTTGGAAATGTAATAATTAACACATTCAGGTAGCGACTTGAGAAATGTGTGAGTCCGAATGGACACCACTTCACAGGTGTTATTTTCAACAAGTAAATTTTGAGTTGTTATTTTAAAGAAATAAATTGTTCAGTTGTTATTTTCAAGAAATATTTTTTCAGGTGTTATTTTCAAGAAATAATTTTTTTGTTATAAAACAAAATTGTAAATGCTTTGCTTTCATTTCTTACCAATATATTCATTGTTAACAAACGTTTTGAATGTTTTACATTACTTTCTTATCTTCCCGTTTCATTGCCCCACCTTGTATGTGTCCACCATTTTGTTCTTGTACTAGTAACGTCTACCTTGTCTATGCTGTCTACAATGTTTTATATAACAAGCTCTGAGTTCGTATTCTCAAATATCTACCACGTATGTGCGACAGAGTCCTTGAACTCCATCAATTGTCGTAGACTTGCTCAAGAACACTCTTTCCTTCAGAAACCCCACTACATAATCTCCTGGATTAATATGTGGCCATCTTTCAGGAAGGTAAGCCTCATATAAAAAAGTTTCTGTTAGCACTGTTACATAGTTTTATTGATGTATGCATGTGTTTCTGTACGAGAGAGAAAAAAAAGGATATTGTTTTAAGTTATGCCCTATTATAATTTGTAGTAAACCTACAGTTCAAGCCCTATATAACTAGGTCCGAAACATCGCGGAATGGATGTAGGCCTAACACTGTAAGAAACATGCCCCCAGAAAATACCTTTATTAAATGACCATATTTCGATATATTGTATCATGGTCAAGTTATAACAGGGGGAGGAGGTAAATGATGTTCTCCATAACCCTGTTATATAGGGATTCTATGGTTTTGCTTTGCCCCCCCCCCCAAGCAAACGGATCTCTTTCCGCCTGTGTTTCTCGTACTCTATATTCCAATCGTCTGACGATTTTCGAGTTTTCTATATATTTATAAGGATGAAATGAAATGCGAACACTTCTTTATTATTTGTATATTAAATATCTTCTTCACTTATGTAAAATAATTAATTTTGGAGATTCAATCAATGTACAGTAATATGCATTTCGTAATATTATAGGCCGCGCCACCGTTTTTGGAATGTGAAGTAATGGAAACCTTAAGTGCGAGCGTCTTACCTTTGTAGTAGTCTATGGGCTATAAAACTGAAAATTGTGATTGGCAGATTGTTGATGTGACGTTTACTGTTTAGGAAGAGGTACAGTTTTCACCTGCAGTGACAACAGAAACTCATTGACTGGACACTGTACTCAAGGATACACCGCAGGAACGCTAGCGTAGGGAAAGTTAAGTGCGAGTATCTTACTTTTGCCGCAGTCTGGGCAGCAAGACTGACAACTGTGGTTGGCAGGTTGCTGACGTAACATGTATAGGAGGTGGTACTGTCATTGCAAGTTATCTTGAACCTTACATCCCCTAAGTCTGTCTTTGGAACTGCTCGGTTCGGCACGTACTCATCAACGTAACGACACGGCAAGGATGCCCCTCCCTCGGGTAACGTGACTCTTCAAAAAACGTTGGTTCTTTTAGCTTACGGCTCTCTACTGTAAAAGAACTTGGTTCAATACAGACATCATCTTCTCTGGATACTCCGGTTTTGAGAGGAGAACATAGTTTCGTAGCAAGCTTCAATTAACCTGTAATGAGTAAGTATTTAAATATAATCGTGTGTACACTCCTCTCTCATCCGGGCTGGGGACCGGCAATGGAGGAGTTACTACAGCTATTTCTGTACATTATATAGGCCTGCATGACTTACCCCTTCAGCTAATATGTACATATTCTTATAACAATATTTTACAGGCTTATTATTTGAGTTTACATTAATTTACAATTATACACAATCCATATCCCTATCATTGCTGCCATAATCGCTTGTTCCAAAATTAATTATTTCGTCAATGGCATCATCCATTCGGAATTGTCTTCTTAATCGTAGGTACTACTTTCTGAACACGATAGAATTCTTCGATTGTATCCCGAATAACATGTTGATCGAAGTCGTCCACTTCAACTTTACACAAGTATAATTCTGGAATGAAATAATATGTTTAGTAGAACTATAAGAAAATAATAACTTGCAACAGTAATTCATTATGTCGCTCTCAATACACACACTATTGTACATAACTATCATAGCAATAATTTCTAACATTACATACCTATTCTTTCCCGGACTAGTGTGAGGTTCATTCGGTTGTTATTCAATATTATTTTTAATTCTCTTCATGGAACTAATACTTTTGCCAGAGTATTTAGCCTCTCTCTCATATTCCTTATCAAGAGGTTCCAGCAAATATTTGTTTAATTTTTCCTCCTCGCAACGCATAATTTTATTATATTTGCGATAATTTCTCTTTCTCGGCTATGGATAACAGCGTTACTTTTTCTCCGCGATTGTGTGATTTCACCATAATTACTACCCTGTGGTTGCTGCTCCATGTTAACACTACTGGTACGCAGTGAAGGAAATAGCTCTATGTTTCTTGACAAGAGATTATGCTGCGGAGCATGCGCAAACAACTCAGTTGGCTCCACCCGCGTTACTCGCTTCCTTCCCTCTGCCACTCTGACCCCGCTCAGAAGGTTCAAGATAACTTGCAATTACAGTACCATTCTGAGCTACACTATCAACAGAATGATACTCACAGACTGTGCATTGTACTCAAGGACTCGTGCCAGAAACCCTGGCGTCAGCAATACTGCATTTCAAATAGTTCTGTGCATGTAAATCTCTTCACTGTCCTTGGAAAATTAATTATCTAAAATCAGCACGCTAATCCTTTTGGAAGGCCGTAGGCGGGCATTTATTGTGGCTAAAACCTTCAATACAATTCCCACGATACAAGAAAGCTGACAACACGAATTTAAGGGGGAAAAAATCAAACTTATAAATTTGTACTTTCTAGCGTTTTTGTAAATCTGTTGAAGCACATGTTCTTGACATGGCTCTCCGTGACACTTTACTTTTCATCAGTTACACTTCGTCTTCCGTCTTCATTACCGTACGGGAAAACTACTGTCAGAGAGTGCAACACACACTTACAGTAGACTCTGATTTTGTTTTAAATTGATTATTTAAATATGCTGCATCATCTACGAGATTTTACATCAACGCTGGCATTGGTAATAGCGAGAAAATATTTGTCTTACGCGGTGTCTCTTCTCATACAAGGGGTCCGAATTAGGCAATGGAAGAAATTTATCTTCAGTCTACGACAGTGATGTATGAGCTCGCTGAGGCAAACACAAGAGTAACCGTTGCCAGTAAGCAGCCTAAAGAGGTTCAAAGTGACATTATCAATCCCCACAGTCTCTGGAGATCACGAAAACCAATGACAGTGGCGTTTTTGAATTTACATAACGTAACTTGTGATATACTTTAGTTACATCAGTGTTATTTTATAATAAAATAGTCTACATATAATTATAATTATTAAATAAACTGTTCTATAATACTACAAATCATAATCGACAGTTATAGACATTGCCACCTGCAAGTTTCAGTAACAAGTTCTCAATATACCTACATTTCTATTACTGCCGTAAGATGTGATGTGAATAGCTTTATTTATAGGAACAGAATAATTATTTCAATAAATTGTTCCATAATAAGACACACTATAGCAGTTGAAGACAAGTTAACTTACTGCATATTTTCTTAACAAATCCTTCTATTCTATATTGGGTGTTACGTATTGGGACGAATGTGTTCTCAGAGCGCATTTTGTGGTTTAGATCTCACAGATTATTTCTGTTGCCAAACTTTCGTAATTTCATCACTGACAAGAACTGTTCACATGTAATGTGTTGGTGCGTATTTACTTTCAAAATTTAATTTCTAGACTAATTTAATTAAATGCAAATTTTAAATAGCCTATGGGAATATGCGAGTATAATACTTATTTCTTTACTGTTTATTTACTCTTTAGTCGGGCAATTTGAGCTACTCGTTCTCCATCTTCATACTGATAATATTCCTTACTGTGAAAGATGGTATAACGCAGCGGTGACCAAACTGGGTATCGTGATTGATTACATCGTGTAATCAAAGACATTCACACTGGTAAGGGGTGTTTCCTGTAAATTGCTCTCTGTCTCGCTCACGTACTAAAGGTAAACAGTGTCGGTACCATGTCGCTCTACAGGAACAAAATGTGAAGAGAAAATGTAACATGTTGCTTTGCTCAATGGTTCAATTACTAGTAGTATATAGAAGCGACATTACAAGGCATTACGCAGAATAGACAAGCATAACAGGTATTATTATTATTATTATTATTATTATTATTATTATTATTATTAATCAGCAAGTGTTATCGTACTTCTTATATACGTGCCTGAATATATAGGCCTACATCTTTCCTTGAAGGATAAAATAATAATAATAATAATAATAATAATAATAATAATAATAATAATAATAATAATGTTTTATTTTCGCTGGCAGAGTTAAGGCCATAAGGCCTTCTCTTACACCTTAATCAATACAATACATATTTAAATTACAAATATTTACACTACACTTAAAAGGTTATCCAGCTATATTCTTCAGTTAAGTTTTAAAGACTAGTAGACTACATATTTATTTAAATTTAGATAAACCTATAAGGTAAAGTAGTAACTTAATTTATGAGCTAATTTAATTCAATCAATTATAATTAATTTAAGATTTGAGTTAGCTAGTAAAATGATGAAAATTAATTTAATATAAGCTTACTAGGACTAATTATGTTACAGGGAGAAAAAAAAAAAAATATATATATATATATAAATCTAAAATATATTTTTATAATGAGAATATTAATGTAATTGCCATCAGAGGTTTTGTAAATCTATTTAGAGATATTAATGATAATAACAAGAATGGACAGATGTTAGTTTCATTATAGGTAACAAATATTAATCAGCAATTAATATCTTAAGTAAGAATTTATGTAATTTTGACCTGAATGAAGTTATTGTCCAACAACCCCTTACATCACTCGGAAGCGAGTTCCAATTTCTAGCAACTGAAACTGTATAAGATGAAGAATATAAAGATGTCTTGTGGTAGGGTATAATGAGTAAATTGTTATGATGAGATCTTGTACTTAGCTGATGATATGCAGATGAATTTTGAAAACGAGAAGCCAAATAGATTGGGGTAGCGGTGCGCAGAATTTGAAATAAGAGAACAAGAGAATGCAGGGCTCGTCGATCGCTTAGCCTTAGCCAAGACAAGAGTTTGGAAAGACGGGGGAACATGATCATACTTACGAATATTACAAATATAACGGACGCACGTATTATGCACACGTTGTAGTCTGCTGCTCAAATTTGCATTTAGGTTACTTAGGCCGTGTCTCAAAGCTCAAGTCCATACTATACACTAGTGACTAGCAACTAGGTGACTTGTAAACTATACACTAGGGAGCTTTGGACATTATATGCTTGAAACATGGTCTTCTTCATAGATTATGTCTCTAAAAACCATTACATCACGGTGCAGCACTAAATTAAGAAGGCAGTGTCCCAATGCAGTTTCATTACGAATTATGTGGAAAAGATAAAGACTTAATATATTACAATAATGTTTAAAACATTGTACAGAAGGTACTAACAATGCCAGTGTTCAAAGTTAAAGTGTTATTTTACATTATATTTATATTATTTCACTTCCAAAGCATTTTCAGATTTAATAATCCCAATTGCTGATGAGGTATCCATGTTTGTTTAGTGAACAAGTCAGCAATCAAGCAAGCATTTTCGTATACTAGCTACTACGGACTTGATTGCTATGCACTATGTATCTTTGGATCATAACTTCTGACATCACATCCGGCTATTTAGTCAACAATCTAGTTCACTTCAGCTGAAAATGTAGCTTTGAGACACGGCCTTAATATAATATCGCAGTAGTCGAAATGTGTCATCACGAGTGTTTGTGCAAGGATTAATTTTAATTTATCGGGAAGAAAGTGCTTCAGTCGCTTTAATGAGTGAATAGTAGAAAATATTTTTTTGGAAGTGTGATTCACTTGTTCATTCCATTCCAGGTGACAATCTATATAACTACCAAGGTTCTTCACAGCCGAGCTGTATGGAATAGTAGTATTATTTACAATTATCGGTGACAAATGTTGTTTGTCACACTTTGATCTTTGATGTTCTATTAAGATTGCCTGAGATTTACTTGCATTTAAATTAAGTCCGTGCGTTTTCGACCATATGGATATTGAATTCAAGTCATCATTAACTTTAGTTATAGCGTCATTTATGTAGTTAGGTCGGGTATGCAGATAGATTTGTATGTCGTCAGCATAAATATGGTGTCGGCAGTATGTTAGATTAGAAGAAATATCATTAATATAAATAGAAAATAGTAAAGGTCCTAGGACAGAGCCTTGTGGTACGCCAGTCTTCGTGGTACGCCAAGTGGAATAACGATTATTAATAGACACGCACTGTTGGCGTTCACGAAGATTAGGCCTACTAGACTACGCTATACCTCCATTTTATTTTTATTTATCTTTTGATGACTATTATCAGTTATTAACTAGTTACTGATTTAATAATAATAATAATAATAATAATAATAATAATAATAATAATAACAGTGGTAACACTAATAGTCTAACAATACTGATAGCATTATCAGTAGCAGTAGGTAATAATAATAATAATAATAATAATAATAATAATAATAATAGTAATGATATAGAGACACTGATTGAATATTACGTGCTAGTGTAGTAATGAAACCAGCTATTAAACTCCAAGAACTGAAATCAGACATAAAGCATCGTCATGAAGAGAAAGATGACATGAATAAATGGAAGCCTGCTATCTAGTGGCGAACGAAATAGCTCGTTCTCTTAAGCCTTCCAACGGAGGACAGTTTTTTAAAAGCGTAATGATCAAGGTGGCTGAAATAATTTGTCCAATTAAAGTTGTTAATTAATTTTTTAAAACTCTAAATTTCTCGACTAAATATCCAGAAGAGAATTCAGGAGATTTCTGATTGTGTTCATGAGGAATATTTAAAAAAAGAAAGCAAGAAAATTTGTAAATATTTTTTATTGGCTCTTGATGACAGTAGTGACATTAATGATACAGCAAAGCTTACTATTTTTATTCGCGGGGTTGATGAAGAACTCAATGTTAGTGCACGAACAACTACTGGTTGTAGTTTTCATGCTATGTATCTCTCCCCCGTCTCTTTACTTCATACACTGTCTCTCGCGTGTAATCACTGCCGTTCGAGTTCTGGTCACCGCCGGTATAGCGTTTTCGTAGGTTGAATTTTTTTGAAATGATTCAAGGTTTTATAACAAACTTTGCATTTTACTAATCTTCCAGTCTCCATATTATATAGGTATAAAAATTCCCATTCAGTTTGGACCAACAACGGAGTCGAGGTCATTTTGACACTAGCACTCCGTTCTGTCGTGTTTTCTAATGGTACTCCCTCAATGCGGACCGCAACCTACAGTACTGTGTGACGTCACAGAACTTCACGAGTTATTGCCAATGTACTGTGCTCGCTGCCTTTCACACTCCATTTGTCAATAACTCAACATCCGCAAATCGCTGATCTACGGGAACAGATCGTTGTTCGTTGTCTTGTGATTGTGCTGTAATGTCTCTGCAGTGGCCTTGCGTTGTGCCAGTCCCACACACAAGGAGGCCCACAATGTAGTATCGGTATATGTCTAGTGTTGAGTCAGGAACAATACCCTCCTTCCCTAGATCGCAGTGATCTGTAAGCTGGTACCACAGGGGAGGTAAAATGGAAAATGAAAGGAAGAAAAAAAGACAGAAAGAAAGAAAAATGAAAGGAAGAAGGAAAGAAAGAAAAAAGAAAGAAATAAAGAGATGGTAATCTTGTGAAAAGAGAGCAAAATTCTCCTTATTGTGGGGAGAAAACTCCAGAAAAGAGAAGTTAATTAGATCAAGTGGAATTCCAACCGATGACCGAGAGTAGCCTCCGATCTCGAGTCTATTTCGATACCTTCTGAGCTATACAAATGGGTCCGATTTAGTTAAATAAGTCTGTCTCTCTACAGTAGTGTAAATTGTGACTATCTTGCTTGTCTTCCCTTAAACAGATGTACGAGTAGTAAGTTATGAAAATTCTAGTAGGACGAAACGTTTTACGCAATATTTGTTCACTATGCTTGTGTTTCAATACATGAGTTATTAAAATTTTATGGCAATACTTTAATTAAAAACAAATAACTTCCGTACATCAGTTATTTATAGATTTCAAAAAAGCATATGACTCGGTTAAGAGAGAAGT
Organism: Periplaneta americana; assembly: GCF_040183065.1. Lineage (NCBI taxonomy): Eukaryota > Metazoa > Arthropoda > Insecta > Blattodea > Blattidae > Periplaneta > Periplaneta americana. Next base: position 82,285,358 of record NC_091130.1, on the reverse strand, counting down.
TTTATATAATATTCTCATTGAATTTGGTATTCCTAAGAAACTAGTTCGATTAATTAAAATGTGTCTCAGTGAAACGTACACAGAGTCCGTATAGGTCAATTTCTGTCAGATGCGTTTCCAATTCACTGTGGGCTACAGCAAGGAGATGCTCTGTCATCTTTACTTTTTAACTTTGCTCTAGAATATGCCATTAGGTTAAATGTTATGTTTTATTTAACGACGCTTGCAACTGCAGAGGTTATATCAGCGTCGCCGGATGTGCCGGAATTTTGTCCCGCAGGAGTTCTTTTACATGCCAGTAAATCTACTGACATGAGTCTGTCGCATTTAAGCACACTTAAATGCCATCGACCTGGCCCGGGATCGAACCCGCAACCTTGGGCATAGAAGGCCAGCGCTATACCAACTCGCCAACCGGGTCGACATGCCATTAGGAAAGGCCAGGATAACAGAGAGGGTTTGGAACTGAACGGGTTACATCAGCTGCTTGTCTATGCAGATGACGTGAATATGTTAGGAGAAAATCCACAAACAATTAGGGAAAACACGGGAATTTTACTTGAAGCAAGTAAAGAGATAGGTTTTGAAGTAAATCCCGAAAAGACAAAGTATATGATTATGTCTCGTGACGAGAATATTGTACGAAATGGGAATATAAAAATTGGAAATTTATCTTTTGCAGAGGTGGAAAAATTCAAATACCTGGGAGCAACAGTAACAAATATAAATGATACTCGGGAGGAAATTAAACACAGAATAAATATGGGAAATGCCTGTTATTATTTGGTTGAAAAGCTTTTATCATCCAGTCTGCCGTCAAAAAATCTGAAAGTTAGAATTTATAAAACAGTTATATTACAGGTTGTTCTTTGTGACTGTGAAACGTGTACTCTCACTTTGAGAGAGGAACATAGGTTAAGGGTGTTTGAGAATAAGGTGCTTAGGAAAATATTTGGGGCTAAGAGGGATGAAGTTACAGGAGAATGGAGAAAGTTACACAACACAGAACTGCACGCATTGTATTCTTCACCTGACATAATTAGGAACATTAAATCCAGACTTTTGAGATGGGCAGGGCATGTAGCACGTATGGGCGAATCCAGAAATGCATATAGTGTGTTAGTTGGGAGGCCGGAGGGAAAAAGACTTTTGGGGAGGCCGAGACGTAGATGGGAATATAATATTAAAATGGATTTGAGGTAGGTGATATATGATGATAGAAACTGGATTAATCTTGCTCAGGATAGGGACCAATGGCGGGCTTATGTGAGGGCGGCAATGAACCTCCGGGTTCCTTAAAAGCCAGTAAGTAAGTAAGTAAGTAAGTAAGTAAGTAAGTGAGTAATTAAGTAAGTAAGTGAGTAACTTATTTATTCGCAATTAATATACATACAGTTCTTGGAAATAATGTCCTCCAGTATCAAGTACACGTCGTCACACCTTTTGAAGTAAGTCAGCAAAATTCCTTATTTCAGAAAATATGCACCGAAATCTACAATTCATAAAGACCATTTACGGAAACATGCCACAAATTATAACTCAACTGGAAACGTCTGGTCTACAAATGTCCGGGTGTATTAAATTAATTGAGAAAGTATCGGAAATAATTAACAAGGTACCCCAAGGACTGTATCCTGATAAGTTAAAAGACAAATTACATAGTGTAGTAAAAAACATAATGCCTATGCAGTGTTGAACAGTTTGGTGAAAAAAAAACAAGATAAAAACTTAAATGACAATGTAAACCTTTTCACGTACTCTCCATTAACCTCATACGATGTCGAAAGAAGATTTTCTCAATGTAAATATATTCTAACTGATAAACGCAGAAGTTTCTCCTTTAACAATATACGTATGTACATAGTTGTACATTGTAATTCCTTATTGTAAAGAAAAGATTCCGTCGACATGGCATCAATTAGATAAGTACGAAATGTACCATTATTGTATGTATGCAATTCATACAGTACCGGTATACTCAAGACTGCAGGTCTGAAGCACGGACAGCGAGTTACTTACCTGAACGCTCATTACACTCTCCACGGAACGCTCAGTCATACATAACTTGACGGTAAAGGGCCCGAACTCCCGCGGTTTAATAGTCACATTGGCTAATTTTTATGTTGCGTTTTTCCAACTACAAATTAATAAAAATAGGGGTTTTACTCTGAATTTTAGGGGATTTTTAATATGACACAGGGGGGATTTCTTGTTCCTTGGTTGGCAATACTGCAATCAGGTCTAGTAGGGATTCAGAAATCTGTGTGTGGTGAGTGGGCTCGAGAGGAAGGATTGCTAAATCAAAAGCTTGAAACATTGTCAGTAATTGTCTCGTGTGGATTGAAGATGGAACTAGTAAATTTGTATTAAAGTCGCCCAATATTACATGTTCATAATCTGTAATAATATTCATTAGGGATCTTTCAATTTCTATAATATCGTTAACTTTAGGTGGTTGGTAGATAACGCAGATAATACATTTTTGGAAGTTAGCATTAATTTCTACGAATAACACCTCCGGTTTTCCATCATAATCGCCGGCAGACGCATATACAATTTTAGTTTTTAAGTCTGACCTAACGTATACTGCAACACCGCCTCCCCTTTTATTTAAACAATCAATACATAACCGTCGATGTAGATAAGATGTGTAGGAAGAGTTGATTTGTGCCAAGATTCAGAAACAGCAAGAGCATGTAAATTAAGCCGGTTCAAACGGTGCTTGTTCCGTGATGGACCCCAAGGTGGCTGCGCTGATGGTTACCCTGCGTGGTCACTTGCTGGAAGAAATGCGCTCTGGTGGCTGCTTTGATGGCTAGCTTGCTGGATTTCGATGGTAGGTTCCTTGCTATTTTTCGTGTTAGTTTGCAGGCTGGAACCAAAGACGATGATATAGTATTATCACCGAAACCATGTCGCATGTTCGTTGTTTTCCAACTAAACTGCTTTTTCTACATTCTTTAGTTTCTAAGAAACAACAATTAAATATCGGACTTTGGCTGTTTTGCACTTATGGCTTAATTACTATTTTTAATGTAGCACTTTAGTTGTTTTCCACTCACGGGTTAGTTTCATTTTGACTATGAGTGTTGGCAACAGATGAAACAGCAGACGATTTTCCAATTTGAACTGTGAAAAGAGCGAGCTCTGTGAGAACAACAACCATCACCTTAGCTAACACGGGAGCCAGCACCGTACCCACCACGGCACCCAGCTTGCTAGCCACCTTGGAATCCATCACGGAAACAAGCACCGTCTGAACCGGGCTTTAGATCCGAGAAAATAGAATAAATTTCATCGTAATGAGCTGTAATCCTCTGAGCTTTATAATATGTGCTACCGGAAGGGACGAAGAATGCTTTGCAAATGCTGCAGCAAAGGTATTTGTGGCCTGAGGGCAGCGGAACGGGTTTTCGTGCTGGTCTGCTGTAGAAGGAGAGGGATGTAGGTGAAACAACAAAAAGATAATTAAAAAGCGCTAACAGTGACAGACCGACTTCATGGATAAATATATAATAGGATGCGAAACTGCGGTCAGCACCATCTAGATTTGGGGGTTTGAAATAAGGTGATCAGCGCCCAACGTCGTAGGTGGTGAATATTAGAACTACGTGTTGGGTACATTACCGAGAGTTCTCTATTTATCCGTTCGAGATATTGCTGTACGTGAGAGTTGAAGATGAAGATGGCGGACTGAAACTTGCTAATAGGTGAACATAAAGTGATACGTGTGTGTATAAGCAGTGTATGTTAAACAGTGATGTTTATGGACGTTGTAAGAATAGTGTTGTTGAATGTATTGTAAAGTAATAGTAGTATAATAAGTTGAACTATCTAAGTAGTTCTTGCAGACTTTTCCATACCCAAAGAATATAATCCCAATTATTTAACCCTTTGCTTTATTGTTTGTGTCTGTCTGGTTATATTTTAATCGGGTAGTGTAAAACACATCGTCTCTTTTATCTTCCTGTCGGCTCCGGTAAGAATTTTCAGTAGAAGATGCTGTGAGGAATAAAACCGTAAATGTTTTATTTTAAATTGGGTTAGTTTTGAATATCGATGAGGGTGGGAGGGAATACTTTCTGCACAGTTTAACATTTTCGTCACCAGGTGCGCTGCTAAATGCATGGAGTAATTACTCTTTTCGCTACTTGGTACTCTGCTAGATGTAATAACGCCCCTCCCAGAAATAGATGGCAGCAAGATCAATATCTACAACAGCGCCTCTAGTATGTGTTACGGGAAACTCATTAAGTTTCGCATCCTATTATATATTTATCCATGCCGACTTCACTTAACGACTCTTTGGGAAAATGGAGAGGGAGCGAATTTCAATGGGCTATATTAAAATTTTCTTTGCCAAGATTTGAAAGAAACAAGTTGAAATATTAAGTAATTCTGATCTTTTTTTACTCTATAAACATGAAAACTTACCTTTACTGTACGTCTCAAACAATATTCAAAACTACGCAACTACAGAGCTGCTACTTCAATGTTACGTACACAGGGTTCTAGCACTATAAAGAGTTAAATACTGGTACTATCATATCAAATTTTTAAACTAATGGATTGTAGTGCAAGCAGTTATAGGTTTTGAATCTGGCACCAGTGTATAATTCACGTAATAATGGATTGCTATTTGTAGGAGTTTAATAATTTGGTAACCCCTGCAGTATCGGTTTATGTAGAAATATTGAATACTGTATTAGCATTACAGGAGCGCGGCAGCGTTGTATATCGACTATGAGGCTGTGACTATTGGAAGGAATGTGTAATGAAGGAATAGAGGAGGATGCTCCGTAACAACACACAGTTGAGGGGGAGGCATTTCCAGCACAGATAAAGACACGTTCCCTATATCATCTTATAGAGGATTCCACATTAAGAAGAAAGCATTGACCAAATGGGGCTATTCCATCAAATGACCAGTTGCCATGCCAACCCACCACATAGCTACTGCAATGTACTAGGCAAGGCCCATGAAACCAATGCTTTTTTTCTTAACGTGGAATCATGCAGCAGTGGCGTCACATCGTGAGGAATTTCAGAACTGGAGAATTATTGGTAGAATTTCAATTTAGTATGCTTTTTATTTATGAGTAATTTAGTTAATTTTAACCTGTACTTTTTGCACTAAATATCTCGAATATGTGCACGTGACAATTCATAATATTATTAAGTGCACGCAAATACAAATAAAATGTTGATGTTCCAACTTCCAATTTCCAGAGCGAATAAGGCACCGGCGTGGCTCAGTCGGTTAAGGCGCTTGCCTGCCGGTCTGAAGTTGCGTTCGGGCACGGGTTCGATTCCCGCATGGGCTGATTACCTGGTTGGGTTTTTCCGAGGTTTTCCCTTACCTTAAGGTGAATTCCAGGTAATCTATGGCGAATCCTCGGCCTCATCTCGCCAAATACCATCTCGCTATCACCAATCTCATCGACGCTAAATAATCTAGTAGTTGATACAGCGTCGTTAAATAACCAACTAAAAAAATGAGCGAATATTACAATGAAAGGTCTGGAAGACAATCAGTTATGTTTTAGACAGAACAATTAAAAGGAAGTCTCTAAAATTGCGGTATGTAGTTACATGAAAGGAAATTATTCAGGAGAGAATCATGAAAGTCCTTCAGAAAACGTATTCGTGACTTTCCTGTTACAACATTGGACATATTTAATTAGGAAACTTTAAGACGGACAGTACGTGCTTTATATAAAGAAAACTTTGTACCCAGTTTAGACGATATTTTGCCAGAAGTTCGCAAAATGTAAAACGCTACAAATTAAAGTTTCACGTTCCTCATTGTGGGAGGTATTTTGAATTTCAGTACAGAAAAAGGAGGGCAATAAGAAATATTAATGGAATGTGGTAACATTGTTGTCCGTCGCAACGAATTTTTAATAACAATGAGAAAAACGAGGGAATTATGAAGACCTGTAACACTTTTTGATGAAATTATTCTTAGTGTATTTCTGTATTTTGCGTTCATATATTCCTTTAGTTGGATTTACTTCGTTCTGAAACATTCTAGCCCCGCCTCGAAGTGGTGGTGGCCAGAACGCTTGAAATTTAAAACGTAAGCTTCCCTCTGTATGAAAAACGAAGTTTTAAGTGCGACGATACAACGAATGTAACTTGTTGGCTAAGCAGTTCTGAAAATAAATATTAACACAGGCATGGAAATTAGTTACTCATTGTCGAATTGGACACGTACGAGTTTCTAGGCTACGGGTTGGAATCAAGCTTTGGGTGGTTGGAATCAAGCTTTGGGTGATTACCAGTTGTGTTCTTTCCTAGGTTTCCCAATTGTAAGGCGAATGTCAGGTAATCCCAAGGCGAATGCTGGATTTATCTCGCCAAATACCATCTCGCTATCATCCGTAACATTACACCGACGCTAGTAACCTAGCAGTTGAGAAAGCGTCCTAAATAAATTGATAAGAGCGTAGAGTCCAATTGGCTAAATTTTCTTTCTTTACCTGACAATGATGCAAATCTGAAGCTCAATATACAGAGTGAGTCAGGAGGAAAGGTACATGGTGTGAGGGATGATAATATAGATGATTCTGAACAAAAAAGTTTATGTGAACATATGCCCTTTCTTAACAATATCTGACATACAGCTGTTTAAAATCACGGGTGTCAGTCTCATGTCGTTCATCAGCACTCACATGCGGACGCAACCAAAACGACATTAGGTTGTAGTAGGATCCTGGACGTTGGATCGGACGCGGTAGAGTCATTACTTGGGCACCGAGATCATTCGACCTTACTCTATTGAATTACTGTTTGTGGGAGTGGGTTAAGAGTGAAGTCTACAAGCGCAAAGTGGTAACTTCTCGCTCTCATTTTACATGCTTGTGCTGAAGTAAAGGAATGTCCGAATCAGCTCAGGTCAGCAACACAGCAGCTGTCTACTTGAACTGCAAAGTGCATTGAAGTTGACGGTGTACTTTTTGAACATGTTGTGTAAAGAAAAGTACACAATTAAACAGAACATAAGGTAACAATGTTTTAATTTACTATCACCTGCAGTTTTCCCGTTCCTCATTGTTTCCATAGTTTTCTCCGAAACTGTTAAGAATAGGACATATGTTCATCTAACGTTTTTGTTCAGAAACAGCAATATTATCACCCTCAAACCATGTACCTTTCCTCGTGACTCACCCTGTATAAAACTAATTTGATTTTACCATCTCCTCATTGCTTTCGAATTGCTTATTCAGCGATGGTATATTAATTACGCAAATATTTACAGTAACAGTAGAGGGGTCTCGTTTAGGCACAGTAAAAATGTAAACAAAGTGCAGGTAGCGTGTGAGGGAAGGACGAGCCGTACAATAAAGACGAGGTGTGCACAAAGCTTTAGTTACAATATTTACTGCGGAGCATTAATTGAAATTATATTTTCCAAAAACACACAAATTGCATAACATTATCATATACACATTTTAACAAGTAAGCAATTGCACGTTGAAATAATTCAATATAACAAATCTAATTTTGCTACTTAATGATATTGCTTTCAAGCAGCATTTTTATGGTCATGAATTTCATTCTCTGTATGACTAACATAATATAATCGTCTTCTGTGGCCGAATTAACAAAACTACAGTATATTGATGTGAACTGTAGGCTATCTGAATAAACTGAACTTTGAGAAGGGATAATTATGTTCAGGAAATACTGTTGTCACTTCAGATCAGTATACTGTAGTTTTGTTAATTCGGCCACAGAAGACAGTGATATTATGTTAGTCATACAGAAAATGAAATTCATGGCCGTAAAAATTATGCTTGAAAGCAACATCATATGAGCAGCAAAATTTGATTTGCTATATTGAATTGTTTGAACATTACAATTTTATTGTTTGTTTGTTAAAATGTATATATGATACTGTAGTAGAATTGGTTACAATGAAGTCAATCCCAGAATTCGCCTTGCAATTGCAGCAAACCTACTTAGATTGAGGTATTCAGTCCGGACTTAAATTCACGTTCGAGTGCAGCTTCGGAAAAGAAGTACGCTTATGTGCTTGTTATCCTTAGACAACTCCTTTGTCTTTTAAGAATAATCAGGAATAAAAACTCTATCCCTATTGATGAAGACACAATATCTATTTTTGAAACTCTTTCTTGCCGTTGAGAAGGTAGGAGAAAGTCCTTCGGTACTGCCATCGTACGGCTTACTGTGTGTAGGCCTACTATCCCTGGCAGGAAGAGATGATATGTAAAAATCAACAGGAACATTTACACTCATGTGATACAAGAGAGGAAGTTAATTAATGGTGACCAGATCTACATGAATACACGTACAATGAATCAGATCTCGCTCTAGGCGTCTCCGAGTGTTAGTAATCCATTGTCCTAAGCGTTGCATAGGAAACCTGTACATCTGGCAGTGTCATTTTCTATTTTTTACCGTCCACACCTGTGAAGTAACGGTTAGCGCGTCTGACCGCGAAACCAGGTGGCCCGAGTTCGAATCCCGGTCGGGGCAAACTTGCCCTGTATGAGATTTTTTCCGGGGTTTTTCCTCAACCCAATTTGAGCAAATGCTGGGTGCTAGATCCCGGACTCATTTCACCGGCATTATCACCTTCATCTCATTCAGACGCTAAATAACCTAAGATGTTGATACAGCGTCATAAAATAATCTACTTAAAAATAAAAAAAATTTCTACCTTGTACCAATGTAACCCGTATACCATTCAATGTCATATTTATTTATGTAGTGAAATGAACGGATAAGAAATGTTAATGCAATAATATTTTAAAGCAGTGGTGGGCAGATCTTGAGATACTACCCACCACACAGAGGAGAATTTGTGTGGTAGGGGAATGTACTTCACGCCTTTCATGTGCAGTGGCGAACATAATATAAGGTATTGAATGAGCACACATTATCTCTGCCGTGTGTTAAGCATGGTTTCACCAATGCTTTACAATTAAATTAATTGTTACACATTTTATTACATGAAGTTGATATAAAAATAAATGATAATTACCTTATGATCCATGCTGACTGAGCAATGTCCGAACTTTCGTCTAAAGCTAGTGAATACACTATGAATTGGGAAGTACTAGATTTTAATTGCTCATCCATCAGATATGAAATACCTTCTATTCTTCTCCCTGTAGTTAGTACGACGAGACAAACTAATGTTTTCATATTGTTTCTTTTGTTCAGGAGACATAACACTCGCCACACTTATTCAACATGCTTTAACAAATTCCCCGTTTCTAAAAGGTTTCAACGATTTTGCGACTTTCCAAGCAACTATATAACTGGCAAGAATTTCCTTTTGTTTTTGAGTCAAGGCATTCGCCTCCTTTCTATTCTAGTTACTTAATATTTCGGTTTTTAATTTTTCAAGCTGCTCCGTATGTTCCGGCCCTATAAATTGAAATAGAGAGAAATAGAAAAGATAGAGCGAAATTTTGTTTAAAAATGTGTGAAAACAGAAAAATGATCTAGTTAATATTATTATTTTAGCTTATTGTTTATGTTTGACGCCATTTGACCTCTTTAAAATGAGCAAGCAAGGTTAAATTTTTACTTGTGTTTTATATGTGTTTTTTATCTTTATATCTTTTCACCTACGTTCAATTGTACTTGTTTGTTAGTAAATTACATCACCTGAAGATGACTTACATAAAAAAGTCGAAAATATTGTGATGCATATTAATATATTGTAATTGATGTAACAGAATCTACTTCTGCTGCCATAACTTGATAAGTGATAGACTGAAAATAAAACAAACTATTTGAATTATCATTGTATAGGTATTAAACTTCAACTACGATTATTTACCTGTAATTAAGTTGTGATTCTTATGACATTGTTTATAATGTCTGTGTGCTTCTGTGGTTCCTATAACGATTTTGTTGCATAGTAAGCAAATCACGTTTTCTCCATGAGCACAAAGGAGAATTTTTCTTCCCAATCTACCTGGAATGTACGTTTGTGAGTATTCATTGAGGTTGACATTTTCAACATCGCAAAGACAATCCGTCACATCGACTAAGAGCGTATTCCGAATCTCACCGGTGAGCAATCCGATGGCATCACGGTGTTCCGAATTCCACCGATGACGTCATTGATGCTCCACCGGTGTCGCACCGGTGCCATCAACTTGCAGAGGTGGTGACAGTCTCCATCAGCCGCCATCAGTGAATCTGATTGGTTCTTGTATAGGGTGGGAATTAGCAGACGAATAACATCGTGCACTGTTGTGTCATGGCGGTGTGTTCTGCTTTAGTTCTGCTGTATTGTTTGTAATGAGCACAACGTAAAAACAATATGTTAATGGCTTATGAGCGAACATGTCAACGGTCCAGTTATTACTACCAGTTCAAGAAATAAATTGTTTATGCTATATTTTCTTTGAACGAGATGCCAGTACGAAAATTTCGCAAAAGTTTGCTAGCGTAGCACAGACAACAACTTGTACAGTCGCCATGACAGCCATCGATCCTTCCAGCAGTTTTGTTCCTTATTTCAATGCAACGTGACGTCATTGATGCCACCGGACCGGTGAGATTCGGAATACGCTGTAAGGGTCCCTTACAGAGGGGGTGGAAGTTGGTGGGAAGAACGTGACGTCAGAACCCTCCCCGCTACCGGATGTAATCATGATTACCAGTTTGCCTGCGTCTGTTTTAAAGCTATGAGTAGTGAGAGAAAATAGGGTCAAGATTTTTACACTCCGAATTTGTATAGCCTATCATAAATATCGCCATATTAAACGCCAGGGAAAGAACCCGAGACCGGGAATGATGAGCCAAATCTCTTACACTCAACCATTTATTTCTAGAAGCTACGAAAGGAAAGACGCGATCCACCACTGATACCGCCCGCGGGATTTCGAGAAGAGACGACACGACCCGCGATACAAGAGTTTGGCGCTTGTCGCCTCTCTCAGAGCCTGCTAATTGTGATGTTCTCGTTGGGAGTGGCACACAAAGACAACCCCCCTCGTAAGAGACGTTGTCGGCTCTCTTATTGTACTGAGGGATGACTGGATTACGAAGATTCTGGCCGCCAGATTTAGACGGCCTTTGAAACAAAACACGAAAGAAAAACAAAAGACGTACAAGAGTCTCTGAAAATTCTAAGTAGAGCATAACATTTTATGTGCACTGTTCGACAATTGTCATTATACATAAATTTGGTGTTCTCTGAATGTTTTTTTTTTTAACAAAAACTATGTTTGAATTTTACTAAGTTCGAGATTAGTCCACCGCTGCACAGTGTGCAATAACGCAAATGACTCAATCCACGTCAAATCGCACAGCCATAAAACACTACCTTCTCGGAAATGGTCGAATTTTTTTTCATGAATTCCAGACATAAAATAAAGAGACCCGTATTGTTTTATTTTCACAATTATTAATTATTTGTGTAGTTATGACTATCTGAAATTACGCAAATTATGCGCGCACTGTTACATAAACTCACTTGGAACTCTGTGTCTACAAATAATTGAGATTTGCGGTTTGGCGCATTTTAAAGACTAAATACAACACTTATTACTTTAGGCCTATCACTAATAAATTTAAAATTTGGCGTATTTTTTAAAATAATTTCTTTTTCAAAGCATAATTACTATATTAAATAGCCAAGTTAAAAATCTGGAAAAATTATAGATTTCTTCCCTGAGGTATTATCTGTAAACTATTGCATTTAGAAATGTGGTATCTCCACACATACATTTGTAACAATTTATTTTCCGGAGGCATGCACGCGCTCGCGGTTCCCAGCTAATGTACTACTTGCAGCCATAGATAGACTAGAAGGCTGTCGGCGGTAATTTTCACGAAATCCCCCGTTGCATGTAATATCTGATCTCGCAACACTACGAAAGAAATGCATTCATTCATCAAATGATCAATACCTTAAGGAACAGTAAATATCTAAAGTTATCTTATTATTGTCAGAACAGCAAAGAGGGGGAGCCCTTTGCAATGCTATATGTTTATACTGTAATATAGCGAAGTGTTTAAAGATAGCAAGGCTGGGTAAGGCAGTAAACTTTATGGCAGTAAACAGATGGTAGGAGACAAAATATAGAAGAGAAAAGTAATCGTCAGGGTTTGAATTTCACGGAGTGACGTGACTTCTATACAACATCAGTGACGGTAAAGAAAGCGTAATATATAACAAATGTTTAAATCCATTTGACCTTTCTAATCACGCTTTTAAAAAGAAAAGAACACTGAGACGCATAAGTCGCTATTTATTGATAAAGCTCAATTTAAAGGAGTCTTTGAATGTGCGAATATGTGCTTCGTTCCGTAAAAAATCTATCAACTTCCAGATAGGTCAGATGATATTATATGTGAAGCCGGTAGTTCTTGTGATATTAGTAAACATGAATCAAATAAAAGTACGGGCAGAGAGAGTGATTATCCCAGTTCTTATTCTAGCAGATCTATGGATACAGCGCTAGAAATCATTAATATTGAGGAATTAAACAAGAGTTTGATGTCAATAGAATCCCCTATCAAGAAAAGAAAACTACAACGAAAACGATACCCCCGTGAAAAGTTTAAAAAAATAAAAGGCTTCCAAGCAAGTAAAGTTTTTCATGCAGAAGACGCATCGTCATCCCTTCAAAAGTCAGACATATTTTATTTTTGACAGAATGCAAAGAAAATGTACAACCTGAAAATTACATAGTTAGGCCTATTGCAGACTTTTCTGAAAATTATTAATTTGTAATACAAGATTGAGTACAAGGTGTGCATTGGAAAAAATGCTAAGACACAATACATCCTTTCGTAGTATATTTCAAAGAAGATACAGAAATTCGTCACAAAAATATTGTCGTCATCTCAGAAAGCATGAAACATGACACCGATTCCTTTCATTGTTTTCAATCCGAAGCAATCAACTTCTTAAAGTAAGAATTCAACGATATGAAAAAATCATTTACTTTTCCGAAGGATCAAGTTAGCAATACAAAAACAAAAATAATTTTAAAAATAATTGCTTACATGAAGACGGTTATGGAATTAGTGCTGAATGACACTTCTTTGCAACGTCGCATGGTAAAAGTCCATGTGGTGGCATTGGAGGAACTGTTGAAAGACTTGCAACGAGAGCAGCCTATAAAAGATCCTATAAAACATCAACAAAAAAAAAACTGTTTGATTGGTCACAAAAAACATTTCTAAAGTGTCATTTATATTTTGTCCATTGAATAAGCACAAAAAACACACTGAAAATTTGCAGGCCAGATACCACAATCTAAAACCAATAACTGGTACATTAAAATTACATTCTTTCATTCCGTTGTCGAAAACTGAAGATTTAGGCCTAGTAAAACAATTTTCTTTCAAGAAAGAAGGTAGGCGAATGAAAATTTAAACTGTAGTGTGAATGAAAAGAAACGTTTAAAAAGCATAATGTACAAACATTTGAAGATATCATAATAAGTAAATTAGCATTGTTTTCTCGAGTGACTTGATCCCTACTGTGTGTAATCTTGCAACGTTCAGTCGATCATCCAGCGCCGATAAACCTCTCAGCGCGTTTCAACGCTTCCCGTCCACTGCTGCTGCACCGACCGCTACACATTGCGTCGTAAGTAATTAAATTTCCATTAAACTATTGGAGATCCCATTGTGATTTTTTCTGGAATTATTAAGAATACTTCAGCGCACCTAGTAGGCATTTTTTTTTTAGATTTTTAGTACGGCTATTTCACATTGATATCTAACTTTTAAAAATTGAATCATAAAAAAATATTTGTAATAATTATATTAAAATTAGTTAGTAAATATTTAACAAAAGACAGTACTTTAAGCTTTTAAATGCTTTTTTTTTTTTTCAAAAAAAAAAAAAATTAACATAAATATCCTCGGAAATATGACGCTTTAAATGTTGGATTGTGCGACATTTTTAACGAATTTTAATATGCAATATTTAAAAAACATGTGGACTTAGGAGGAAATAAAAGTACACTTGTTGGTTTATTAGACCCATAGAGTTGGTAAAAAAATATAAACGCAATCAGAAATATGAAAGTCAAAATTTGTATAATTTTGTGCGATTTGACGTGGAATGACTCAAATCTAGCTGGACAAAATTAATAACTTCTCTGCATTCTAACGGTTGTTATGAAACTTTGTACAAACCTTATAGGTAGGACATATTTTTTGTGTACAAACTGTGATTACGTTTGTGTAAGAGGAACTACCCATTAATAGGAGGTTGTTTTAAACATAATTAAAACTTCTGTCTTATCTAACAGATTTTTATGAAAAATTGTATGAAAGTTACAGGTAGAATATATTTTTTATGTACAAACTATATTTATGGTTCCATAAGAGGAAGTACCCCTTTATAGGGGGTGCATTTACATAAAATTAACTTGTTTCCTACATAACAGATTTTTATGAAACTGTGTACATGAGTTACAGGTAGCATATATTTTTTGTGTACAAATTCTGATTATATCTGTATGCTACCTGTAGGCCTAATTGTTGTACACAGTTTCATAAAAATATATTATATTGGAAAGAAGTCGTTAATTTTGTGTAAATGCACTACTATAAAGTGACAATTCCTCTTATAAAACATAATCAGACTTTGGAGACAAAAATATATTCTACGTGTAAGTTCTGTATAAAGTTATATCTGTATGCTACCTGTAGGCCTAATTGTTGTACACAGTTTCATAAAAATATATTATATTGGAAAGAAGTCGTTAATTTTGTGTAAATGCACTACTATAAAGTGGCAATTCCTCTTATAAAACATAATCAGACTTTGGAGACAAAAATATATTCTACGTGTAAGTTCTGTATAAAGTTTCATAAAAATATGTTTGATAGAAGAAAAGTGATTAATTTTGTATAAATGCACCTCTGTAAAGGGGTACTTCGTCTTATGGAACTATAAATATTGTTTGTGCACGAAAAATATATGCTATCTGTTACTTCCGTACAATATTTCACAAAAATCTGTTAGACAGAGAAGTTATTAATTCTTTCTAAATGCACTCGCTATAAATAGATGATTTTTCTTTTGCAAACGTAATCATAGTTTGCACATAAAACATGTGCCACCTGTAAGGCCTGTACAAAGTTTCATAACAATCTGTTAGAATGCAGAGAAATTATTCATTTTGTCCAGCTAGTGATATGCGTTCTGATTCACAGTGAGTTTGTTGAGTTAGATAAAAAAATGTGTCCATTGTATTTTTAAACTGATATTCCATATCATGTGAATAATATTGTAGGCCTAAAACACTCTCACAGTGATTAAAATCTTCCCTAGTCTATGATTCTTTTCTCCTATTAAGGCAAATATGAAACAGTTACCGTATGCCCCACCACTGAAAAAAATTAATTACTGATAATTGCGCAAGAACGCGCAAACTTTAAAACAAGGATTCAACACTCTAAATGATGCTGTATTAAATGGTAAAAGAATTGTTGTAACCGGACGTGACCGACTGTACTAAAACACACATTATATTTGGAGAACTTAAAAAAATATATTTTTCAATTTTAATATTTAAACCCTACTGTAAGAAGAAAAATATTTTATAAACTTGTAATTCAAGTTACATTAGTATCAACGTACCTATTTGAACAGATTCCATATCTCACAACACAATAAATCAGTAACAATTGGCTCTTTTTCACCCACATAATAAGCTTTCTGTCTACGATTAAACAGGAGCGAGAAGTGTTAGGAAGAACTCATTCTTCATACCCTTATCAATACAGCTTGCCGCTGATAAAACAGTAAAAGCTATTACTCACAACATTCTTCAAATGTTACAGAACATGAATTCATATTCACCTATGCCTAACTAAACAAGTCGAAATTTCATTTTTGTCCACCTAGACTGGGAAAAATTGCACACTGTGCGCTATGGAATAATGGTCAGCACGTCTGGTTATGAAAAGAGCGGGCCCGGATACAAATCCTAGTTGGGATTTTTTCCGGGATTTTCCCTCAACCAATTGAAGCCTGCTGGGTAATTTTCGGCGTTGGACCTCGGACCCATTTCGCTATCATTAATTCACATACCATCATCATCCATACAATAGCCCGGTTTAAGTTCACGGTGCGGCGTGCTATACTTGTACAAGAGTGCGGCCGTTAGGCTTCCCCATTCGTTCACAAGAATAAGAGTTGTAAGCACAATAACCCTTGGACTGCAGTGTAAGTCTCAGAGTCCGTCCTCCGTACAAAAAAAAAAAGTTCGAAATAAACGATGAAAAATATAAAAATGGGTGTTCTGCGCCATTGTAGAAAATGGGATTTGTTGCTAATGCACTTGCCTAAATTATGAATTTGTGTATTAGTAATTGTAGTGAGAAAGTCTATTTTTAGTTACAGTTAATATGATAATCTATTATTTTATAATTTATTATGCTAATAATACATATTGTACTTTTGGTAAATTAAGAATAACCTATTTTTACTTATTTTTTGAATAGAAAGTGAGAGAATAGTGGAATTAGGCTACTGCATGAATTTGATTCAAGAGTTGCAATGAAAATGACGTCGTCTAACAGAAAAACTTCGGCCATCGAACTTTCAAATCTTGTTATTTAACAATTCTGATGAATTGCGGGATTACATAGTGTCTGTCAAATTGTTTTTTTATTTAACGACGCTGTATCAACTACTAGATTATTTAGCGTCGATGGGATTGGTGATAGCGAGATGATATTTGAGGAGATGAGGCTGAGGATTCTCCATAGATTATCTGACGTTTACCTTATGGTAAAACCCAACTAGGCAATCAGCCCAAGAGGAAATCGAACCGACGCCCGACCGCAACTCCGTATAAGCAGGCAAACACCTCAGCCGACTGAGCTACGCAGGTGGTCTTTTACGAGCTTGATTAAGGGATTTTGGCCCCTGTAAAAAGTAAGTAGACAGACTAAGAGCGAGTTACTCATCACTACTGGCAGGCTGGGTCACACAGGTCAGGCCGCGCTGTCATAACACCAAACACTTCCTTCTTATCATGTCGCGGTACACTCCGTCTTAAAACACAATATTCTTCCACAAGTCCCGTTACTAACCACTACGTCTGTTGACTAAACAATGTCATGATGACTTATATTTTCTTGACATGAGTGTCCCTCAGCTTCCAGCATAGATATTATTTTCATTCTTCCTCTTCCCTCTTCCCCTCCTATACACATTTGTGATTAAATTTCTTTCTTAAGACGCAACACACAGCTCGCTCACCAGCCAAACGACCAAGGACAGGGACCAATAACGTTGAATCGAGCTGTAAGTACCAGGATTCCCTATGAAAATACGTAATATTCTCTTTTATAGTTGGGAGAAACTCAACCATTTAATCAGCACGAAGCAGGAATCGAACCTTTACCCAAGTGTAGACTCGGATCGGGGATCCAAGTCGTTATTATCTGAGCTACGTTGCTGGCTCAATCTATCGTTGAAGAAAGTAGTCCTCGAAAGGCATTAGAATAACAAATATCAAGAATCTTAAATAACAATCAGCCATTTGAAATCGACTGTTTTTCGTCACTTTCGAAACCTTCATTTTATTTAGGCCTATAACCTGTCTCGACAAGATCCGTACGAATTGAGGAATGCACAACATGAACAACGGATTGAGATTTTTCAATCATAAACTAATTAAAATGTGACCAAGTTTTGAGGAGTATCATCACATGCCATGAAAAACTGATATACAATTTACATAATCTATATAAAAAACGAAGTTTGGTCACCTCGCAGTCAAAACAACAACCTGTATTTCGACAATTCACTTTGAACACGAAACTAATGTCTTATATCTGGTTGAACAGTAAACGTATACTGCACTTCACTGAATCGATGAGTCAATGAGGAGGAAAGGAAAGAATTTTGAGCTGGAAGCTATACGACTTCGCGTTCTTGTCAGGGGTTCTTGAGAGGCATTAATATTTATGTGAGCTCCTATCCTAAACGCCACTTGTCTCACTTTGTTCGCTCGACTCGACTACGGTTTATTCCGGTCAGTGGCTCATTTCCTGTACACTTGGGACTTCAATAATTTTGATAAAATTCAGACGGCATTACAATATCTTAGGCGACCCTGTCGTGCTGTTGTTCAACCATGTTGTGGATTGAACTCTGCGACATCTCTCTCGCTCTCTGTTATGTCGAATATATTAAATTACATTCATTTTCGGCACTACCATCATCGGTGCTGTGTTTTTACAACATTCTCGGTGCTGTAGTTTTACAAGTTGTTTGACTTTGCTTAATGGTCCTCCTCTCCAAATATTCCATAAGAAATGCATCCTGTTGGTTTTTTATTTCAGTTTCCCAAAATCCTCAATGGAAAATGGCTTGTTCCTCTGTAGACATCTCATATTTCTTCTGCCAGCAACTGGCTTAAATGTTTTGCTTCTAACCTGTCAGAAATATGGTCGTTCCTAAATGACTGACTGCTAGCCTGGATCTAACATTTTATAGCACTGCATACACCTATATTATTAGTACCTTATATTCATTCTCCATTGACAAAAATAAATAGTAATACTGTATTTATTTCACCATTTGACCTACTTGTGCAAGCTTTGCAGTAATTTCGTCGTCGCTTGCTAGATTATTCTTTCATAGTTTGTTAACAGTTTTCCGTTTTCTACCTTTCTGTATGTAATTCATTTTCACTGATACTTTCAACATCAGAAATTTTATATTCGCGAAAGATAGGGTAGATCGGAACATTCGTCAGACAACGCGAACACCCTTGCAGTTACCTTCCCCAGTCCTCGAACCACAGTAGTGAGAAGGAAGACGGACTCAGTAATACCTCTCTATTGCAATCTATTGGGAGTAGAGACATAATATTGTGGTACTTGGTAGAAAAGCTGCCAAAGAACGCACAGCCATTTTACGGATAAACGTCGTAATTCGAATTACGCCCTTCTTCCAGCTAACCCCTCAATTATGTTAAGTGAAGAATACAATGCGTGCAGTTCTGCGTTGTGTAACTTTCTCCATTCTCCTGTAACTTCATCCCTCTTAGCCCCAAATATTTTCCTAAGCACCTTATTCTAACACCCTTAACCTCTGTTCCTCTCTCAAAGTGAGAAACCAAGTTTCACAACCATACAAAACAACCTGTAATATAGGACTAACTGTTTTATAAATACTAACTTTCAACTTTTTTGAGAATACACTGGATGACAACAATTTCTCAACCGAATAATAACACGCATTTTCCATATTTATTGTGCGTTATTTTGTCCCGAGTACCATTTATATTTGTTACTATTACTTCAAGATATTTGAATTTTTCCACCTCTTCAAGGAATAAATTTCCAATTTTTATATTTCCATTTCGCACAATATTCTGGTTACGAGACATAATCATATAATTTGTTTCTTATTCGGGATTTTTTTGGTGGGGGGGGATTTACTTCCAAACCTATCATAATTAGCGCCAGCACCAAAAAAAGCGCTAATAATAGAATGTTGAAAAACATTCACAAGGCTGATGGTCTCAGGAACACAAATTACTACTATAATTTTCTTTATAAAACGATGCTTGTATTTAAAATTAACATCCTGTATATTGTTCCTGTCTGCTGCGTTCCGACATTAATACCTATGAATGTAGGGCACTGGCGTCATCTTCGCAGGGTTTCTAGAAAGCCTCCCAGCTGTAAGCTGCCACGGTCTCGGCAATGACACAAATCCCACCCCCTGCACAGCCCCGCTCGCACAGCAGGACGAAACACTAATTAGGGTTGTGTTTCGATATCACAGCACTGCAAACAAGACTAGAATGCCACTCCACCTGAAGGGCACCACTGAACTAATTTCGCAGTGAAACTGCAGTGCAAGTGGGTCAGCGGGCCCACAGGATGCCCAAAAAGTCCACTGACTTCCGGATCCACGCTTTTTGATAAACAAAGAAAACGTAACGTATCAAACGAATATTGCAAACATATTTGGATGTAAGACAGTAACATTCCTAAAAAATATCAAGTATCAAGTTTCGATTCTGGGAAGGTTAGTGAAAATCTTAGTCTCCTTCGCACAGGGGCAGGTTGTGTCACTAGTTTTGCATAATTTAGGCAGCTGCTGAGCACTCTACTTGCCTAGTTCATGAATCTCAAGAATTTGATGAAGAATCTGACCTCTGATTCAGTCTTTGGATCTAGATTAAGTGGGGTTCACGTAAGATTATTTCCTAAACAGCTAATATGACTGTCTTTTCAACTGTTACCTAATATCAACAAAGCAGGTAAAATAATACTGCTATGTGCTAAAATAACAATAACATGAAATTAACTGGTTTGACTAAACAGTATACGATTCATGAAATCTATTCTAAAAAAAATATTGTTTGACCACTTGAAATGATTAGTACAAACTCTGAATGAGACTTTAAAATGCAACTTATATTGTATATTTATTAATTGTTACTTTATTATTTATTAATATTATTAATTATTAATTACGTTCAAATTTCAAATAGGTCTAATACTCGCTAGTAACTATCATTTCACGAACGTTGGGAGTTTCATCAAAAGTAACCGATGCTATCAACATAACAGATGTAATTTTTGTCAGTACCGAAATTCGAAACAAAGCTGGCAAAAGAAAGTTCAACCTCGCAACTAGAAAATCACCATAATCCACTAGCATATGTAGTAATAGGAGAAAAAATGGTTGGGTTTCATCCTTGCGGTACAAAGTAAGAACACCCGGACTATAATTATGGCAACTAGTGGATAATAAGCAAGGGTAATGCACTGTATTGATCATTGTTCAGGGAAACCATCTATAGTAAAACCCCGTTAATACGCTCGTCAAGGAACTGTGGCCTTAAAGCAAGCATGCCAGAAATCAGACTCTAAATGTGCAGTTAAGTGCGCGGATCGCTGGTCTGTGCAGACTGCATCATTCAAGCATTGCTCTTACCAGTTCTTAGCTTGACGGGTATACAATAATCTATTCTGCGTTTCTAGGATTGGATTAATTAGACATTTGAACATTATAAACACACTTAGCAGAAGGAAAAAACACAGTTATTATCAATGTCTATATTTGACAATTGTAATACAAGAAACTTTAGGCTTACTCAGTTATACTTCACAAAGTAGTGGTTTGTAAAGCATAATTTATTAATGTGATTTTTATATAGTATTTGAAAAAAATATTGCAGTAATTTCGAAACTACAAAAAAACGAACAAGTATTTCATTTTACGTAGTAGATACTAATTATTTTAAAGTAATAGACCCTACTCTATCATTGATCGTCAAGCATTATTATTTATTGGGGCATTGGTAAAGAAATGTTGAAGAAAATATTACAGTCCCAATTAATTACATGCAGTAGGACATTGTAAAGTTTTTACACTAAAATCATGTCCTTGGTCTACATGTATGTCAATATAAATTAGCATTAATATTAATCAATAATATAAATTAAGATTGAATTTAAATTCACATATGGTTTATTTGGAAAACGTTGAGAGTAATATCGATAAGTTGGGAGCGTTAATGAAAGAAATTAAAAGTGTAGTTCACAAGCTGCGAAGCGACGATATTCTATTTATGTCGGTTTAAAGATTTATTAATATAATAATATAGTGACGTGAGATGGTAAGTTTGCCATTATATATTTTCCTAGAAAATTTTTCTGCCTTGCAAATAGTTGCTTCCTTCTCTCCTTACAACCTCAAGTGCCTCACATGTATTCCTCGCTATATTCTCATCACTTACTAGCTTTTGACATGAAAGTCTAAGTCGTCTAACCTTTGATGGCTGTGTTAGTACAGACTCCAAAACAGGCCATTGTCAAGTTCGCTTTGCCGTGAGAGTACTGATTAAGTAATACGCACTGGTGAATATCATATTTTGAGAACTTTACTAATCTAATCTAAACTGTCACAACACTATTACCTCGTCACGGCCTGATGAAAGCTTTTCATTTTAAAATAATTATTGTTGGCTGAGGACAACATTATAACAACTATGTTATATGATTCGTAATTTCTCTTCTTCGTTATTTGTGAACTCCTAACTCCTAACAGACACAGCCAAATCGGCACCCATACTGAAACTGTGTTACTGAAACAAAAGCTGATATACTGCTGCAGGTACTGTATAGCTCTGTCGCGCTCCCCTCCAAGTCGATTCACTCCCTCCAGGTAGGGGAATAGAAAGTGCACATCGCACAAAGAGAGCTGCACAATGTGCGCCACTGCATAATGTGCAGGGTTTTGAGATGCCTGCCTTAAAGCGTTATAAGCGGGACAGCGCTATACACAGGAAATGATTTATGAAATGGGGAAAACAATTTGGATATCCCTTCATAGAAACATATTATACTGTGTATTAGTTACAGTGAAATATGTAAATAAGAGCTCTTTTCATTTGAAAACATTTTTTTTTATTATTTGTCGTGTTTGTACTGCTATTGAATAACATTTTCTATGCGGTTCAAGTAACTACAGATAACTTCACTTCATACACCGCTAGGAGCAAGACTAATGTAATGTTTCACTTACAGACAGAGATTTCCACTTTGCCATTTTATACTATCATACTTACTGCACAATTCACAGAATTCAAAGTATGACTAACTTACAGAATGGACCGGAATGTATTGATAGGGAGGCCTTTGAGTTTTAAAATCCTTTCATACAAAGAAAAGTACCGGTAAGTACTGTATAATTTCCGATAGTGCTAACCAGAGGGTGAAATTTCTTTCCAGCATTCGTAGTGGAATGACTCTCAGTACAGTCACAGCAACACATTTCTTCATCAAGCATTTAAAACATTGTAAGTTTCGCAATTTATATATAATATTTTACTCATTTGCGATCCGAAAAAAAACGCTGCAAGCGGGATTTGGAAGCGTTACAAGAGGGTAAAATTGTAGAGAATTATATAGGAAATGCCTAGGGACCGTATGAAAAGAACCTAATGAACGGGATAGCAGTATAAGCCGGAGCATATTAACGAGGTTTTACTGTAGTTATAAATATCTAATATTTGTTCGATTTTACATGAGTGGAATACAAATGGTCGAATAACTGAACTCATAGAATGATGATGATATTTAAACTAGCGGAGATTATGAGAGTGATTCTAATTATGGTGATGATGGTGGTAATAGTGGGATGATGAAGGCGATGGTGATGGTAGTAGTGATGAGGAGGTAGATAAATTGATTGCGTGATGGTGATGGAAAAGGTGGTGATAATGGTAATGGTGAAGGTATTGGTACTGATTAGTCGTACAATGTTCGAACATGAGAGGGGATATCAAGACACTACAAACTTCGCCCTAATCCATAGGCATCCAACAATACGCAGAAATGAAGCATGTAAACTAAAAGAATCGAGTCCGTTGAAAACCGGTCAGAGATCTTACATATGTTCGGTTCATGTTTGTCGATTGTCTGTAGAACCGAAGCTATCTTTGGGTTTGTTCAACCTCTCCCCTCCCTTACATACGTTCAGTGCCTTTCTCCTTAGTTCCGCCTCTCTCTGTACTTTTATGCTTTAGCTGCATAAGTATGTCAGTCACATATCTTGCGAAGTTATGCAGAGTAATGAGTATAGGGAACAGTGGCGATTCCTCGGGGAAGGGAAGGGAGGAACTTGCTCGTCACATTTTTCTTTTTTTGAAAGTACTGTGAATACCAAATAAAATATATGCCTTATAATTCGAGGAAGATTCGATAATTTTGAAGTTCACATCTATAAGAAAACCTCGGTTGATCGAGTTTTAAACGGCGCGCGCTCATGTGCTGCGCGAAAATTGTGAGAAAAATGCGAGATTGTTTGTGAGGAGAAACGTCAACCCTTCCCTCCTTTCCTGCAGTTAACACACATAGACAACAGCGCACTAGCAGCCAGAGAAAGAAGCAGAATTTTAAAGCAAGTAAATGAACGGATAGGGAGGAGATCCTCCTCTGAATCAGCGCATGGGCGGGAACTAGTGTAGCAGACAGAAACCGACTAGTCGTGCAGCAAGCTTGCTACCGCTGCCTTCTAGCGATGTTACATTCAACCAGACCATAACACGTCTAGAAGGAGGCACAATAAAAACAGTTTTAACGCAAAGCTATGAAAGACATTATATAAACTTTTTTAAAATTATAAATCAAAATATATTATTCATTGTACTTTGTATAGGCTACTATTCATGGTTTGAAACTTTCGAGGATATTTGAAAGCTAAAGTCGGGGTTATATAAAACAAAGAGGAAGTAGTTCTACGTTAGTATCGGAGATATTTTTGATCCCTGAAATTCACTTCAATTCATTGTCTACTAGACAGGGCAACAGCCAAGTTGTCAGTTTTGTACAAATATATTTGAAATTGAAAGTACTCCAAACTACATTATTTTTAACATAAAAAAATTAATTGACTACCGGCAGCTTTGAACAATAATGGTAGTATGACTTTACAAAAACTGACATTCTTCAAACGTAAGTGATACCGAACTTGTAAAATGTGCATGTGCCAACACAGTTCACGTGGGTGGGTACAGTGTTCTCGCTTTCCTAACAGATTATTTCCCATTCCTACTTCCGTAAAACGTTTCCGGTTACGTGTTAATAGCTGGTCTCTTCCGACAAGTGTGATTCTGTAGTGTGCGCGAAAAATGCTGCGGGGTTATGAATTTCCTTGTAATGTTAATTTGTGCAATTATTCAACAATGAATGGAAGAGAAAACATAGGCCTATTATATTTTGGACAATTTAGGAAACTCAGTTTACAAGAATAGATTATTGCTATACAAAAGGGAAAGCCAACCCCAACACTACCTGGTCTTAAACGTATGCATGTAGGCTAATTTGTAGCATGTTTAATTGAAGAAGGTGTCATTTTGTGCTGTTAACGTCTTTCCTCCTCTTAAGAAGCGGCCACTGATAGGTAATTTTTCTTGTTATTAATATGACTAAACATTCATAAAAATATACCCATAAATAAATAAAATAAAATAAATAAAAGATACGCATATATTCATACGGGACTAGTATTGTGCAATGTTCAAACATGAGAGAGGAAACAATGACGTTAAAAAGTTCGTCTTATTCCATATGAAAAACTTCTCGCAAAATATGTGCTAAAATTCGTAAGCGGTTTAAAATAGTGTCCTGCAATGTTCGAACATAAGAGCGGCAACGAAGACATTACAAACTTGGTCCTATTTCGTATGAAAATCTAATCAGAAGATCTGTGCTAAAATCTTCATGCGGTTAAAACATGAAGGAGTGGGAGTCAAGGACAACGAATATAGTAATTAGTTGAGGGCGGAAAAATGTGCGTTATGCCTTAAGTTTAGTGTTAACGGACTATACTGTTATCATTCACTCACGTAAACACCGGCAAGAGAGTACAGTCTGGTAATGAGAACCTCATAACTCCATTCAATAGATCTATAAATATTGGAATGTTGTAATATAGTTATGATGATTTAAAAGCTTACCTCAAATGCTAACTGCCACCACTTGGATGATTAAAGGATGCATTACGCTGAACCACAATATACGTTCCTAAATTATCGAAAGAGAAAGTTCGACGTCTCTCACTCAAACAGTTTTTCAACATCGAAAAGCTTATTTCTGGAAATGAAAAAGCGCCGTAGTATCATCGTTTTTCCCTCCATTCAAAATTTTACACATAACTGTATAACCGGAATTTTTTTCGGCAGAATTTGTGGATTTTTTTTCGCCTTTTCATCTATAAAATGTGGATTATAAAGTTTCTTGAACGGAATATTTGCAGAAATCATATTACATAAATCCACATTAAATTGAGATCGTGTATGTTTTTCATTATTTGATGTCGAAGACCTTTGTACGTTTTCGGTATGTTTCTTGCTGTTATATGCCGCTGTATGTAATATTTCCTACTATTTTAATTTCACATTTGCGCACGGCACAGAAAATATTTCCCCTTGAGGAATCAAAATCTCTCTTAAGTATTTATTACTTAGATTGTTTAATTCCAAATACTTCGACATATGTATTTTAAATCACTTTTACACAACACTACCATCTGCACAAAGGCAATAAACAATAGGCCTATTGTAAACAGCTGGCTTCCTTCCCCACACGACTAGAAGTTGACACTGGTCATATGTTAGTTCCTACTTGTACTGCCGCCCTCTCGTACTGCATTTATATTATGGTGCTTGTACAGCAGTCAAAAGAAAAATTGGCCGCTCTCCTGAAACAATGTTCCCTTCGGGTATCTTCGCTATAATTCGGAGACAGGCGATGTTACATGTTGTTGGACCACGTTGCCTGATATCTACAGTTATAATTGAAGTATTCCCTCTGTGATTCGATAGCGTAATGGTAGCGTTCAGGCCTCTTATTCATGAGGTCCTGCGTTCGACTACAACCTCGTGCTTTTTATGTTCTTTGTTGTTCTGTTTTTGAGAGACACAAACTATACATAATGGCTCCTTTCTCTTTTACGATTATTTTAGTAATTAACATCAGGTTTATTAATATATTATGCCATGACTTTATCATTATGATATTGTGGCTGCAAATGGAAAGAAAAAAGATTTTATTCTCAATAAAATATCTTTCGTGGCATAAACAAAACTAATTTACTGGCGTCGGCCTTAAAACATTCAAAAAATTAAGCGTTCAAAAAACAAAACAAAAAGCCACAATTCAATATTTAGTCTATCTTCCTCTTATCTCGATCATCTTGGAGTCGAATGGGCATGGAATTGACTAGTCTTTGCAAATTGCGACTGTTCTTAGACACGATATTCCAGGCATTCTGAACATACATACATAAGTGTTCTGTCCATGGACAAGTCTTTCATTGCAAACCCAGCAATCTCCAATCTTTCCTATTTTCTGCCTTCCTCTTAGTCTCCGCATATGATCCACATATCCTAATGTCATCTATTATTCTTTTAACCAGAGACCCAAATAATTCCTTTTCCTCTTTCTAATCAGTTTCAGCATCATTCTTTCTTCACTCACTTTTTCAAACACAATTTTATTTCTTATTCTATCTGTCCACTTCACACGCACCGTTCTTCTCCACATCCACATTTCAAATGCTTCAATTCGTTTCTCTTCATTTCGTCTAATGTCCATGTTCCTTCCCCATACAATGCCACACTCCACACAAAGCACTTCACTAGTCTCTTCCTTAGTTCTTTTTCCAGAGGTCCGCAGAAGATCCTTCTTCTTCTATTAAAAGCTTCCTTTGTTCATGTTTGCAGTTTTTCTTGGGAAGGATAGCTCTAAATGCGGTAACATCCCGTTGCTTTCCGCATACCACTATCTCTTTCGCATCTTATTAAATTCCAGGGGACCCAAGCGTGGAGATGAGGAGAGTGGATTTGACTAATTGGGCCCTCCGGACTTCACCGAAAGTCACGGCAAGGGTTAAATATTAATTCTATCAGGATGTTTGACCCGATCAGAGACCGGGAAATCTCAATTAGCCTTTGCCCCCCGCATCCTGGACTAGCTTCTACGAATCATCAGAAAATCTTAGAGTGTGATTGGGCAAATTTTTCCGAAAATGTTTCCACACTTTTGCCCTCGTAGCTCAGCGGACGAACGTCGAAATTTAGATGTCAACTCTCAGGTTCAATTCCTCGTTACTCCTTTTCATTTTATTGTGGTTCAAGATAGTATAATGTAATAATACAAAAAGAAAAACTAATACCAGTATTATGCAACTGGATTTTTTCAAACCTAATATTAAATTTATGTTATTTATATCGCTAAAGAACGATTACAATATAAATAACTTGAATATTATTTATACAGTATCACTAAAGAACGATAACAGAATATAAATGATAAATATCGGTTTGTTTAATTAATATAAGATATTATATAATACTTATTTAATTATCTAAATTAAATAACCTATTTTACGAAGAAAGATGGTTATTTGTGTTATAATAATTACTTACATAAAATACAGATTATTTATATTTCGAAAGAACAATAACAATATAAATAACTTGAATATTATTTTATAATGCTAATGAAGGAAAACAGAATATAAATGATAACTTGAATATTATCTATATCGCTAAAGAACGATAACAATATAAAAAACGTGAATATTATTCATATCGGAATTTCACAGATTTATTACAGATGTATTTAAGAAATTGTAGAAGAATAGTAATTAGTAACAGTGTCCTATTTATTCTTCTTGGAGCCAAATTTGTAACTTTTAAAAGTGTGGTTACTATGTTGAAGTGTATGTGTTGTAACGGATGCTTGATTTGTTATGTATGTGAGTCAGTTATGTGATGCTTGATGTCGTCGCAATGTCGTAATTATAGTTTGATTGTGTTTGTGTGACTATTGTGTATTAATTTATTATGTATGGTACGGAAAGCTGCGTATTTGTGTTATAGAAGTGTTACGTATGTGTGTTGTTAATGTTTTTGTATGTTTCAAATTGATACCTGATATTTATTTTGCAATCGCAATTCCTAATTTACGGTTTGTTTATGTTTTGTTTACATCGCGTAAGCTAATTTAATTTTATTTTCTATTTCTCTTTATGCTTATCTTTTTTGTGTATGAAACTATAGCCCTAACATACATATGTAAAATAGGGTTAACCACCATTGGAGTTACAATAATAATAATTGTTATTCATATCGTTATAAAACGATAACAGAATACAAATGATGACTTGAATTTTATTCATATCTCTAAAGAACGATAACAAAATATAAATAACGTGATATCCATAAAGAACAACTGGATATAAATGATAATTTGAATAGCACTTACATCGCTAAAGAACGATTAAAAAATAAAATGAAAACTTGAAGAAGGCCCGAACCCACAACCTTCGAATCATTAAACAAGCACTCTACCGCTGGCCTACGAGGCGCAGACATGGAACACTTTCATAGTTCGGGAACTGCTTGTACAAGCACATGCATCGTGTAACATCGCCGCGACCCGAAGTGGACTTTGAAAATATTCGCTGTTCACGAGTGCGGCCACTTTTTTTTTTTTTGACAGCTGTACATGTGGCGTCGTCCATACTTCAGACTAAACTAACCTGTATCGCGTGGTAACGTACATTTTTCCGCCCTCTAGTAATTAGTCTATAACAAGGTGGAACAAACAATACAGGCCTCCCTCTGCAAGTCGAAAATCGGCGACTATCGAACTTCGACATACTCGACAAACTTGAACAGAACACAGCGGGCTGTAATAAACGTCGCTAATACTTTCATCATCCGTGTAGTCACGTATCTATTGTTACCGAGTAACTGTGGTTTATTTTAATATTGTATGGAGGATGTAATAATTATAGCTACTTTGTGTCGGTAACTGGTATAGTCCATGTATTGTGGGTCCCTATCACCACGGCAAGGCGCGTCCTCAGGTTGCGGATCGAGGAGACTGCCTCCAGATATGGAGGGTAGCTGTGAATATATTGAATAAGCAGTCGCGGACAGCCGATGAGGGGTGGTCCTCCAGCTTGGGGGTTGGGCGAAGAGCTAACAACCCATCACCGTAAAAAACAGCTTGTTACGAATCCTTCAAATAAGCCTCGGAATGGGACTGATTCTCTGGCACGACCACAGCAAAGGAATAATAGAGACTGGATTAATCTTGCTCAGGATAGGGACCAATGGCGGGCTTATGTGAGGGCGGCAATGAACCTCCGGGTTCCTTAAATGCCAGTAAGTAAGTAAATAAGTAATTAACTGGTATAGTAAAAGCTGCCATTTATTTTAAAAACATAATGTGATTTATACAGAGTGGAATAACCTTGCAGATTGAAAGGAACGATAGGGTACACTGAAATGAATAGATAACCTATATTACGTTTTGTGATTAAATGCACGGTTAATTAGAAAATGAAGTTGGAAGTTTCAGCAGTCCGACAACATCGCCGTGAACACATGCTTCTCGTAATACAGATGCAAGAGGTCACTTGGTATGTCTCGTTAGGTGAGCTGTTTCCTGGCGCTGTGTTGCAACCAACTTGCAGCGTGCAGAGTCTTGAATTCAGAGGTTTTTAAAATTAAATTTACACGAAAACCTTCCACAATATTGAGGCATAAATTATTCTTTATTAATTTGCCTATCGATATGGACAAAAATCACGATTCTACTCTAATATTTACCGAATAAGAGGTTGTTAAATATTTGAGAAAAACACGTTTGTTTCTAAAAAAAAAAAAACTATTAACTTTCCACCAATATGATATTATAGTTTCATGTTACATGTTACATACATCAGCTATTCGCTCTGAAAATGTGCAAGGCTATTTCACTTCTACCTTATATATTTGTGTGGATATTTAATCGCATATTTGTAATAAAATTATTATCTGTCCTTACAACTAAATAAAACTTCACAAGATTTGTTCTAAAATTCTTACACAGCTAAAAGCATGACAGGATGGGAGGGGAGGGTAGGAGAGACTTGACGGGGAAATTCGATTGAGTTCAACAGATCCGCTTCTTCAAAACAGACTTCGATTCTTGTCACGCTCGACAAATTTTAACCAAACATAGGGCTTGAAATGCACGGCACTAGTCTTGAAAATAATAAAGCTGTTGATGGTGATGTAGATGATATTATTGATGATGATGATAATGATGATGATAGTAATGGTGGCGATAGCAATGGCGATTATAGCAGTGGTGGTAACATTGATAACAATGGAAAAGCTTCGTTGATGAAAATGTTCGTAATTTTCTAATTTTTGTAAAAACCTACCGCGATATAACGCTCCCTCTTATGTTTTTCCGCTTTTTTACGCTCATTTCTCCCGGTCCTTTGACCCACCCCATAAGAGACAATGTTAAAATATCCCTCATATATTTTTTCCACTTTTTTACGCTTTCTCGCTTATGACATTCTCTCTGTCTTCCGGACAAAGATTATAACGATATATAGGCCTAACGCTTATTGTAACCAAAACTCACCTTAAAGAACTTGGCATTCCGAATTCAGCACATCTACAGTGTCCCTCAATTTTTTCCAACAAAGTCACTGTATTGTTGATCGGCAAGAGGAAGCAGTCTCTCTCTCAAAGAAGTTGTCGTTAAAACCTGGATCATGCAAACTGTCAGAGGGCTTCTAGAGAGGTATAAACCTGAATACATTTATAACGGTCGCGAGTTTTGTCTCCTCTGTTGGCTTTTGTCTGAAAAATTGCTCGTCCACAAGACGAAAAACATCCTGATGGAGAGCTGAGTAAAAGCGACTGAATACTGCTGTGTGTCATCGTCGACTTCCATGACTTCGTCGTTGCCGACGATCTCGTTACTGCTCAACAACAGACACTATCGAAAAACACTGCTAATCACACTGACAGTCAAGAACACACCGACGACAATAAAGAGGACAACGATGACGTACCACATCCGCCACCATCGAAGTCAAGTGTAGTGGATGTATTATCCTGATGTGCCAGAAGATTTACCATATTGAGAACGACGCTGTTAAGCATGGACACAGAAGAGATGCGATGATGTCGTTAAAAGAACATTTTAGTAGCGTCCAATCAAGTTTATTTATACACGCTTTAACATCTGTGGTCATATCGCGTGTTTAGGATTGTGGGTATGCCATAAGGCCGATTGTTACTATTGTTGAGATCCTGTTTTCTATTATGTGTTGTAGTAGGATTGTGTTCATGCAACTGATTTAGATTTTGTTTAATGTTTATAATATTGGTGATTGAAAAAAGAAATCCGTGGAGTTACAACCCATGAAGGGCCAAGATCGACCAGCCGGCTGCTGGCCTCACGTCCACATGCCAAAGCAGAGGTGGACGATCATCCAACCAGAATGACGGTATCGTGTGGTTAGCACAATCCCCCCAGCTGTTATAGCAGATTTGGGAAACCGGATTTTCGCTACCTATCGTAGCTTACCAAGTGCATCGCGATGCTGGGTGGGCACCGGTCCCATACAGTGACCGAAATTTCATGAGAAAATTTCTTCACTCATGAGGCCTCGAACCAGCGCGCATTCCGTAACGCGAGTCCTAGGCAGAATGACTTAAACCACGACGACATTGGTGATTGAGGCGGTGATAAATCATGGCATGTAAATTTCTAATCCGGAATTTTCCTTTTGTGACTTAGGGAAACCATGAAAAAAAACACCCATTCAGATTGGTCGACCACGGATTTGGACCCGGGACCTCCCAAATGCGAGTCTCAAATGCTACTGCCTGAACCAACTCGCTCAGTTGTCCATAAATGTTTTCATGTAAAAGGATCTATTGTGTTTGCACTCTGTAATCAAATACAGTAAGTGGTATATCTTGAATAGCACGTATGGGCGAACCCAGAAATGCATATAGTGTGTTAGTTGGGAGACCGGAGGAAAAAAGACCTTTGGAGAGACCGAGACGTAGGTGAGAGGATAATATTAAAATGGATTTGAGGGAGATGGGATATGATGATAGAGACTGGATTAATCTTACACAGGACAGGGACCGATGGCGGGTTTATGTGAGGGCGGCAATGAACCTCTGGGTTCCTTAAAAGCCATTTGTAAGTTAGGTACATCTTGAAAGTATGTATTTAAGAAAATCCCATTTCCGGCTTATAACGTATTCTCGCTTATAACACGCTGTTCATGTGGTTCTTTCAAGAGCGTTATATCAAGATTTTACTGTATTTGAAAGTGTTGTAATTTTCTTTAATACCCAATTTATAGGGGAAAGGACCTGTTCACCTTACAACATTATCTTCTAGCTTAGCTGCCCCATTGCGTGATGATTTATTGGTGTCACTTATGAGGTTCAAACATGTCTTCGGAGAGTTAAATAAACAACAAACAACCCAATTTATATAACATATTCGTATGACAGGGAGTTCCACCAAAGAAATGCAATAAACGTGACATTTGAAATATGAAAAAGACTGACTGAATGTATTGCGAGTGGTAGTTCTGGCATTAATGGAGTTATAGCGCAGAATAATGAAAGGGGATTCGAAAGTATTTTATTGTGCCGATGATAGAGGAAGCTCACTAAATGACATTAATAAAAGGACCAGGATAAATGCCCTTTCTGTCTTCATCGAGATCCTGTGTAACGAACAGAGCGGCTTGGTCTTCTGCGAACGTAAAAAGAAAACACAATTAATTGTACCAATCAGTGAAAATGACGGAAAGTGAAGTAACAAATGAAAGCAGTACGACTTCCCTCCTGGACACGTTCAGACAGTTGTCTGCGTCATTACAGGAGGCCGAGGAATATTATTTCTAAGAAAGAAGGTAGTATAATTCAACTAGCCATCATCAGGATGGTCATGATTAATTTAATAATAATTATGTGATAAGAAGGCACAGAGAATAAAAGCGAGAAAGAGAAATTGAGAGGTGAAGGTTTTATAATCATGACATATAAACAATCGATAACAAATTTGTATGAATAATTTCAAGGGAAAATTTGTTCCGGAGCCGAGTATCAATCCCGGGACCTTTGGCTGAACGCACCAACGCTCTAACCGACTGAGCTACTCAGAAACTTCACCCGACACCGTCTCAATTTTTCCCTTTGTATCCAAATAACTCGAGTGGGCTGACAAGATGCCAGAAACCCACATCGACTGCACACATACTCTGGTTCCGGGATCGATACCCGGCCCCGGGACAATTTTTACCTTGAAATTATTCAAGTCTGCTTTACAGGGAGCTTTACCTGAAAGCCTTTTTCATTTGGTTATTTAACGACACTGTATCAACAACGAGGTTATTTAGCGTCGATGAGATTGGTGATAGTAAGATGAGGCCGAGGATTCGCCATAGATTACCTGACATTTGCCTTACGGTTGGGGAAACCTCGGAAAAACCCAAACAGACCAGGTAATCAGCCCAAGCGTGAATCCAACCAGCGCCTGAGCGCATCTCCGGATCGGTAGACAAGCGCCTTAGCCGACAGAGCTACCCCAAGTTATCTGTCGCCTCGTCTTGTGTATTTATGCTCCAACCATAACCTAAATACTCGATCTCAGATTACCGGTATATTGAGTATACCTCATCATAACACTTCCCGATACTCTTTATCATTCACCGTTTCAATTTCTCGTCATTGGAACTCCCTACCTCATAACTTAAGGAGCTGTCAGATATTTACTGATTTCAAAACCCAGTTGTCAGATAGACTGCTTTCCTAAAATATATATTTTTTTCTAATATATGATTTTTAATTGTACAATTTGGAATTTCTCAATAGAGATATTTCCTTCTCTACTCTGTCCTAGAGTAGTGATCGACAGAATTTTTGTCATCACACTTCTCTAGCTGAAGAGACGAATTGAAGTGGAAACAGAGAAAACGCAAAGCAATAAATAGAGTTTACACTCTTTAACACAAGTTTGTGTTTTCGCAGATCATTGTCAAAGGTAACTCTATTTATTGTATTGTTTTTCTCTGTTTCGCACATAGTGTCCAAACTGAATATGATCGAGGGGATTGTTTAATCTTTTTGGATTAGCTATCATATATTTAATTTTCCCCTCATTAATTTGTAATCCTAATTTCTTCGCCGATTTCTCCAGAGAGGTGAAGGCTTCACTCAGCGCCTTTGTAGATCTGGCAATGATATATATGTTATCCGCATATACTAATAGTTGTACGAATTTATAATAAATTATGTTAGTTGTTTGCAGTCCTGAGTACATTATTTCTTCCTCCAATATATTAAACAATAAACAAGCCAGTGCGCACTGTAGCTCAGTTAGTTAAAATGTGCAGCCAATAATGGTAAGCTAGCAATTTAAGGTTTCATACCATGCACATATTTTTGTCCACCGGTGTGGAGTAACGATTAGCATGTCTGATAGTGAAACGAGTGGGCCAGGATTCATATCCTGGTTGGGACAAGTTGAGGTTTTTCAAAGATTTCTCTCTACCAATTGAAGCAGAATTGTTGAATAACTCGACGTTGGACCTCGGACTCATTTCACCACCACCACCACCACCACCACCACCACCACCACCACCACCACCACCACCACCACCACCACCACCACCACCACCACCACCACCACCATTTCTTTCCAATATTTCGGGCTTGCTTCGATGTAGAGGTGGCTGCGGGCCGCCACCGAACTTGAACCCCGTGGTTTGTGGTCATTAGTTGCTGGCAGTAGTGCTATGTATCGTAGGGTCTCCTCTGGGGCTATGGTAGCTCGTGGGATTGGGGTTGAGGGACCGCGGTGATGCCTACGTGTAAAGGTAGAATGTGATTCTGCAGGCCGTTGGGGAGTTCAGGGGCGACCAGTAGGAGAATCTGTAGCGCCGGGAACCTTAGGACATCACATCATTCTATTCGGGGTAGCACAAAAGCCGGCCCAAACGACCTACGCGTGCGAAGTACCCAGTCCATGCCCCTCTTCTGAAGGAAGACTAATAGAAAAGATGCATTTCTTTTAATACACATATTTAATGTGACGATCACCGAATATCTCACAAATCTCAGTGCCATTAATTCTATTTCATTTTATACTATTTTAGAAACGTCCGGAAGTGAAATTTATAAAACAACAAATCACTAACGCTTGTAATTCTCACACTACCGCTTGTAAGTCTATCACTACCGCTTGAAATTCTATTGGGGTCGATGCTTAGCGGCAATATATTGCAATATATTGGAGCGGTGTAGTAAATACATTAGAGAATAAGGCCAAAATTTTGAGCATTTAATAAAAATTATAATGATTTAAACAATAGCAACATACTCATACTTATAAATAAGCACAATACGAGTATATTATTAAATTGTATCAGCACAACCTAACCTATCTTAGGTGCTTACTTCCTTAACATATTTTAAAAAAGAAGAAAGTATTTAACGTTCCTTGGTCAACCAACAGAATGTAGTTACCTCTTTTCAGTAACAAAAGCGCAGATGACTGAGGCCTGAGGCATGTAAGTTTCACACCTACAAACCTTGACCAAAACTACTTCCGATTTGACAGATTACAGCAGGGGGAGCAGTGTTTTCATGTTGCCCCTCTTCCGTGTAATTGAGCGCGCTGCCGATGGAGTGCAGTAATGAACGGCTGACATGGACACATACATTTCTAACCAATTTATTGAAAACTAGGCATTAAAATTTGTGTACATTATTATTTTTATTAGTCCATAATAATAATAATAATAATAATAATAATAATAATAATAATAATAATAATTATTATTATTATTATTATGGACTAATAAAATAATGTATTATTATTATGGACTAATAAAAATAATGTATTATTATTATTATTATTAGTAGTAGTAGTAGTAGTAGTAGTAGTAGTTCAATGAAAGACGGGAAGCAAGTCGTACACTTAGGAATAAAAAGAGAGGTTACTTGAAGGAAAAACTGAATGAGGTAGAAACAAATAGTAAGAATAAAAACATTCGAGATTTATATAAGGGTATAAAGGAATTTAAGAACGGATATCAGCCAAGGGTAAACGTGATCAAGGATGAGAATGGTGACTTGCTTGCAGACTCTCCATCAATCCTAAACAGATGGAAAAACTATTTTGCGCAACTACTAAATGTACATAGGCCAAATAGAAATGATCGGGACGAAATTGAAATACAAACTGCTGAGCCATTTATACCCGAACCCACGCTTTCAGAAGTCGAAATTGCGATAGAAAATCTGAAAAAGTACAAGTCTCCAGGTATCGATCAAATTCCAGCAGAATTAATACAAGAGGGTGGGAGTGCATTATATAGCGAAATTTATAAACTTGTACTTGCTATTTGGGAAAAGGAAATTGTACCAGAACAATGGAAGGAGTCCATAATTGTACCTATTTTTAAAAAGGGGGACAAAACCAACTGTGGTAACTTTCGAGGAATATCACTTTTGTTGACGTCGTACAAAATTTTGTCCAATATTCTTTTGAGAAGATTAACTCCGTACGTAGATGAAATTATTGGGGATCATCAGTGCGGTTTTCGGCGTAATAGATCGACTATTGATCAGATTTTTTGTATTCGACAGATAATGGAGAAAAAATGGGAGTATAAGGGTACAGTACATCAGTTATTCATAGATTTCAAAAAGGCTTATGACTCGGTTAAAAGGGAAGTATTATATGATATTCTTATTGAATTTGGTATTCCCAAGAAACTAGTTCGATTAATTAAAATGTGTCTCAGTGAAACATATAGCAGAGTCCGTATAGGTCAGTTTCTATCTGATGCTTTTCCAATTCACTGCGGGCTAAAGCAGGGAGATGCACTATCACCTTTACTTTTTAACTTCGCGCTAGAATATGCCATTAGGAAAGTTCAGGATAACAGGCAGGGTTTGGAATTGAACGGGTTACATCAGCTTCTTGTCTATGCGGATGACGTGAATATGTTAGGAGAAAATACACAAACGATTAGGGAAAACACGGAAATTTTACTTGAAGCAAGTAGAGCGATCGGTTTGGAAGTAAATCCCGAAAAGACAAAGTATATGATTATGTCTCGTGACCAGAATATTGTACGAAATGGAAATATAAAAATTGGAGATTTATCCTTCGAAGAGGTGGAAAAATTCAAATATCTTGGAGCAACAGTAACAAATATAAATGACACTCGGGAGGAAATTAAACGCAGAATAAATATGGGAAATGCGTGTTATTATTCGGTTGAGAAGCTCTTATCATCCAGTCTGCTGTCGAAAAATCTGAAAGTTAGAATTTATAAAACAGTTATATTACCGGTTCTTCTGTATGGTTGTGAAACTTGGACTCTCACTCT
This sequence comes from Periplaneta americana, assembly GCF_040183065.1. Taxonomy (NCBI): domain Eukaryota; kingdom Metazoa; phylum Arthropoda; class Insecta; order Blattodea; family Blattidae; genus Periplaneta; species Periplaneta americana. Next base: position 82,247,629 of record NC_091130.1, on the reverse strand, counting down.
GAGAGAGGAACATAGGTTCAGGGTGTTTGAGAATAAGGTGCTAAGGAAAACATTTGGGGCTAAGCGGGATGAAGTTACAGGAGAATGGAGAAAGTTACACAACACAGAACTGCACGCATTGTATTCTTCACCTGGCATAATTAGGAACATTAAATCCAGACGTTTGAGATGGGCAGGGCATGTAGCAAGTATGGGCGAATCCAGAAATGCATATAGAGTGTTAGTTGGGAGACCGGAGGGAAAAAGACCTTTAGGGAGGCCGAGACGTAGATGGGAGGATAATATTAAAATGGATTTGAGGGAGGTGGGATATGATGATAGAGACTGGATTAATCTTGCACAGGATAGGGACCGCTGGCGGGCTTATGTGAGGGCGGCAATGAACCTTCGGGTTCCTTAAAAGCCATTTGTAAGTAAGTAAGTAAGTAGTAGTAGTAGTAGTAGCAGTAGTAGTAGTAGTAGTAGTAGTAGTAGTAGTAGTAGTAGTAGTAGTAGTAGTAGTAGTAGTAGTAGTAGTAGTACCGGTATTCTTCAATGTAATAGCGTTAGAAAAGCGTCGAAGGGACTGTAAACTGTAAAAACAGGATTAAACTAAATTTAATACGAAGCCTTTACTGTTATGAGTGCCGGTATTCTTCAATGTAATATTGTTAGGAAGGCGTTGAAAAAATTGTAAACTGTAATAATATTTATGATTAAAAATCTACACGGCCTTTTTATTTTCCAAAAGCGATAACAATGCTCTTATTAATTTTACCATAAGCAGCAGTTCTCATTACGACTTGCGCCGAAGGTAAAAGAGGCCCGTCATTATCTTTTTCCCTCTCAAAATACTCTCTTACATAACACACCATCTCTCGTGCTTGACTCTTTAACGGGGCATCTTGTCCAATAATCTTTGTTCTCCGCCTGCCTTTTTTTCCTTCCGACATTGCACAAGTCATCTGTTTAGAAACTCTCGTAAAAACTAGAAAACACACGCTAGTCACACACTCCGCCAATAGGCCCTAACAACGAAGATAATATGTCTAATATAATTTAAACACAATAATTATCGATACACTAAAACAAGAATAAAACTAAATAATATTTTTAATTCACACAAAACACGCGCTAACCAGCCAACTCAAAGTCATTACGGGCATTGTATCCACCACTAGGCCGTGGTATTCACGTCCAACTTGTAAACATACACACAGCAACAACGTCCCGTTACCATGGTTACGCGTATCTTGTGATTGGTTGATTTGAATGGTTGCCATGGTAACATGCTAAAGGCGCCATTTGTCAGGCCGGAAGTAGTTTTGGACAGACCATAATTTTGTAGTGAAATATTCTAGAAGCAGTTATGGCAATTTCGAAGACTACAATAAAATGAATCTTAGATACTGTATATCTAAGAAGATTAGACACTGCAGAAATGTTTCAACTACGACAGTAACTGACTGTTCAAAATATCGCACGGAAATAAATTGAATATCTAACGAAAAAAACAGCACACTGAAACAAATATTTCAATTAAATCATTTGAAACAAAAATGACAGGGGATTCAAGGAAATCCAAATTATTGCGTGAAACGTCTATACTCGAATTAAAGCGATAAAATACAGTATCTGCAGTACATTAACACTGTACTACAGCGTATTTTGTTTGATATTTATGTAGGTATATATGTATAGTCCAAATACTGAATATTTCTACGGCTGTGTGAAAACCCTCGCGGCACATTAAATACAGAATGTAGTGAGGCACGAAGTACATCATACTCCTGTTTCCATGATGTCATGAGCGATGTTAACCTTTTGTATCAAAACCTTATATTTTGTTCTCTTTTGTACTTCCAACTGTAAGTTTTGCGCGAATATGCTTGGAAAGAGTTGAGTAAACGAGTTTTTTTGTACTCCAGCATTATAAACAGTCTTTATCATTGTAAAAATTGTGCATAATATGCCACATTATTGTACCAGTGCCGCAAACCATTAGGTTCCAAACGTCATGACTTCTAATATGACAGCATGACATGTACCATAAAGTAAATGTTATGAAACAATCTGCCGTGTAATAATATTTTTAATACATCATTATCTTTATAGCAACCCCTTTGTTCATGGATCATGATATCAAACTACCCACCACAACAAATTTGATTATATTTATTTATTATTGTTTCATAATTCTGACGTACAAAACATTAAGTATGAAGCAACTTTATACTGTTACACAGTTATTGCACTCGTCAAAATCTAGAAAACGAAGTTTGTTTCTTAACATTGACTCGTTCAATAAAGTACTCCATAAGTAATCATAACCCTATATTTTATCATAATATTTCATGTTTATGTAACTTATTTATGTAAATTATAACTTGGAATATCATCTAGTGACAAGAGTATTTTGGCAACAGTTCGTAGCAGTGACAATGACAAATAGTTGAAAATCGTGATTGCGGAATTAGGTCAAGGATGAGGATATGAATAAACATATCGAAACGTGAGGTTTATTACTTCAGGAGTTTCCATCATTACCTCGACGATATGTCCTCTTTTCTGATGAGTGTACGATTTACCGCAGGAATCGCGATCGGAATATCGTTTTTGGGCAAAGGAAAATCTACATTTCACGTTGGAATGAACATAAGGTATGTTGTGGGCAGGTGTTGCTGCTAATTATGTACTTCGGTCATATTTTTTGAAGGTCCTGTTAATGGAAGAACTTATCTGAAGATGCTTTGAGATAGGTTAATACCCAAACTAACTGAACGCAGAGTTATGGATCAGGTATAGTTGCAACAGCATGGAGCGCGGGCCCATTTCACATAACCTGTTCGTGATTTTCTAAACGATAACTTTGCAGGAAGGTGGATTGATCGTGGATCTCCAACATCACCATCACCACCACCATGGCCTCCATGAAGTCCCGATTTGGCCACACCGGACAACAGCGTATAGGGATACATCAAAGAGAAAGTGGCTGCAAATCGCTACCAAACATATAAAATATGTTGATGAGAGTCGCCATCGCAACCATTTCACCACAGATGTTACGTAAAAGTCACAAAGGACCTGGAGACGCATCCAATTCTCCAGAGACAGCGATGGAGCTCACACATATCTGTTAGATCAATAGGTAAATACTATCATAAATGTTAAATCTAGGGGTACAATAACTTATGACGCACTCTGTCCAACATTATAAACTTGTTTTATAACATACTACTAAATATTAAGCTACTTTGTGTGTATATTTAAACCAAACATTAAATTACAGAAGTGAAACTTTGAATTCTATTAGTACTAGACAAGAAGTCTTTAAGATATAAAATCCAATTCCTCTCTTGATGTTTATGAAAATGTGTGTTTCGCAATAATATGCACAATATTGATAAGTTCACTTGGAACTGAAGATATAGCACAGGCCTCACGATCCAAATAAATATAGGCTTATTGCGATGATAAAATTTGGTAGGCACAAACTGTTATGTGAAGTTTTGAAACTGCAGTATTTTACAATAAAATGACAGGAAAGATTAAATTTGTGCAAATATTAGCTGAAAAGTTAAAAAACGATAAGGGTGAAATATTAAATTGCAGAAAAGAGATTGCAAACGAATTTAATAATTATTTTTCAGAGATAGGACACAAAGTTACTTCTAACATTAATAAGTCAAATTTTAACTCTTCTCTACAAAATGAGACACAAGATGAACATTTAGCTTCCTCCATGTTTCTTTTCCCTGTAACTGAAGATGAAATTATTATTTTGGTTAAGAAATTAAAAAATAATGTTGCTCCTGATATAGATGGAATTAAGAATAATACTTTCAAAATTATTATGAAATATATATTAAAACCCATGGTTCATATTTTTAACTTATGTTTTGTGCAAGGTATATTCCCAGATGTTTTGAAATGTGCCATAGTAATTCCAATATACAAATCTGGAGATAAAAATAATTTAAATAACTATAGACCTATATCTTTACTTCCAACATTTTCCAACTTGCTTGAAAAATGTTTAAAGAATAGATTAATAAATTATTTAGAAAAAACATAAAATCCTCTCTAAAAATCAGTTTGGTTTCCGCAATAATATTTCTACTGATGATGCTCTTATTAATGTTACTGGAAAAATTATCAATGAACTAGATATCGGAAACAAATGTTTGGGTATTTACTTGGATCTACGGAAAGCTTTTGACACTATAAATCATAATTTACTTTTGGACAAACTACATACTATTGGAGTTAGAGGTACAGTTTTAAAATTATTCCAATCATATTTTAGTAACAGAAGGCAAATGACCAAAATTGAAGATCAATTTAGTGAATACAAATATATTGATATAGGTGTACCGCAAGGAACAATTTTGGGACCTATTTTATTTCTAATATATGTTAATGATCTGTTAAATATAAATTTAGAAAAATTTAATGGATCTATATATTCAAATGCGGATGATACAGTAGTTATTTTCAGTGGTTTTTCTTGGCAGGAAGCATATAGAAATGCTAATATAGGTGCTAACATTGTTAAAAAATGGCTTAATTCCAACTTCCTTTCTTTAAATATATCTAAATCAACTTTAGTTCCTTTTTCGTTAACAGCTGCCAGTGTTCAAAATTTAAAATTTAGCGATGAATATAGACTAATAATACACAGTGAAAATTGTTTAGATCCCAAAAGTTGTAAATGTCCACTATTGAAAGAAGCCACGTATGTCAAATATCTGGGTATCATTATTGATCAGAATTTAAAATGGCCTCATCACATTACTTATCTTTGTAAGAGGCTTCGTAAAACAATTTATAAATTCGTTAATCTTCGATGCTACTTACCCATTAGAGTTCTACTAAATGTTTATTTGGCCATTATTCAGTCTATCATTCAATATGGTATAATTGTTTGGGGTGGAAGTACAAAAATTAATCTTAGTCCGTTAAATTTCCTACAAAAACGAATAATTAAAATTTGTTTGAAGAAACGTTTCGATTATCCAACTAAATTAATTTATTCTGAATTTAATGTATTTAATATTGAACAAATTTATAAGTATACGCTGTTAAAATTTTATCATAAAAATCGTAACAAGTTTGTATTACAGACACACAATTATGATACAAGACGAAATATTAATTCAACATTAGTAGAACCTAAATGTCTCACATCTGCTGGTCTAAAGCATAGCATTAATTTTGGCCCTCGGTTGTACAATGCTTTAACTAAATTACACCCAGAACTTCTAACATGTAACCCACTAACATATAACAAGAAAATTAGAAACGTGTTAATATCTTCAATTTGATTAAATAAATTTATAGCCTATGTGTATGAATTAATCAACCTATATTATATTTGTATTCTATAATTTTGAAATATATATTAGTCCTACTTTTCACGTGCGATATTATTCTTCTCTAGTGTTAATATTATATTATATTATATAATTCCATTGCCGCTGTAATTATATTTTAGTTCCTATTTTATTTTACTTATTTATTATTATTATTATTATTTTTTAATTTTAATATTATATCTGAACTGCGACCGAGCACGAGCGCTGCTCATTCGGTCTCAAATTTTGTTAATACTACTGTATCTTCTATTTATATTGCTTGTATTATTTTATTTCTATTTCTCTTGTTTGTTTTGTAATTATATTCTTTATTCTGTATATTTAAATTTAAATAAATAAATATTTCACTTCTAAAAAATTTAAATAAATAAAGCAACTATGAGATTAAGTTCCTAAAATAATAACATTCTAACTGAAAAAAAAACCTTGGACTTATCGATAGAATACGTGACTAATTTCAAGGCATACTCTGGACGACGAAAGATAGAACATTATGAGTCCTTTAAAGCACCGATAGATTGGAAATATGAATGAATGAATGAATGAATGAATGAATGAATGAATGAATGAATGAATGAATGAATGAATGAATGAATGAATGAAGTGCATTTATTTATGCATAATAAATACGAACACATGTACACATGATCCTTCGCAGGAGCCTGTATGGTCATTCTTGCTATAACTACGCACAGTTTAAATTGGAAGTAAGCAGTTCCTTCTCCTCTATACTGAAACTGAAGGAGCGCTGCAGAACAAGGGAGGGTATCGATTTTAAAGGCTCCAGGAATGAAAGATAAGTACACAAAGTTCCACATCGAAATCCTGGGTTAGACGATTTTCATAAAGACATTTGCAAAGAACAATTTTCAGATATTAAGATGAAGGACAATGTCCAACAGAAAAAAAATAACATTAATTACCAGGTTTCAATATGCATAATATAAAGACGAGCATTGGTTTCAAGCGCTGTTTACAATAGTCTGACGTAACATTGATGACTATTGAGGCTAAACACTGATTCCTGTGCAGTCTGGAAATTCATCAACTCGAAAGAGATGGCTATAACCCTCTCTTTCTTTCTCACACACACACGGGCGCGCTCTCTGAAATGTAGTTTCGTTACCTGATGATGGCGCCTTACAGTCGCGGAAAAAGTAATATGCTACAGAGATAGTAAGTCACGTGATTATGTCACGTACTGTTGATAATTCTCAGATATTCATATGCATCCACCCACACACACTGACGTCACGCAAAGGGAGTTCTCTATTTAAGTAATGACGATTCTACCCTGTGGCGTACGGATTAGCATGTTTGACCGTGCACCGAGCGGACATGGATTCAAATTCTGATTGGGAAAAGTTATCTGGTTTGGCTTTTACACCGAGGTTTTCTCCCTCAATCAATTGAAGCATAAGGGTTACTTTCAGCGTTGGATGTCGGACTCATTTCGCTTAACTAAATTCATCTTAATGTATCATTTTCAATAGTTTCAGGTGGACCAGGAGATGCAGCAGATTTACATACAGATGGTATACTTATGTCAGAGGGAGCAGATCACAGAGAGATGGAGAGGCTTTCACATCGGACTACGTCTGACTCGAGGGCAATGTAGCAGAATCGACAGATGGCACCACGGTGAATCACGATATCTACCTTAATGCGATCTTCAGAGACGCACAGTGTGCAATAACGGAAATCTAACTGGACAAAATTAATAACGTCTCTGTATTCTAACGGATTGTTATGAAACTTTGTACTGACCTTATAAGTATCACACATTTTTTTGTGTAGAAACTCTGACTACGTTTGTGTGAGAGAAACTACTTCTTTACAGACGTGGTTTTAGACAAAAAATAATAATTTCTCTCCTACTAACAGATTTTTATGAAACAATGTATATATTTTGTCTACAAACTACTGTATATTTACGGTTCCATAAGAGGAAGTACCCCTTTATAGGGGTTGCATTTAGGCCCTATACAAAATTAACTTCTCTCCTATATAACAGATTATTATGAAACTTAACTGTTATTAATTCTCTCTAAATGCATTTACTATAAAGAGGTATTTTTTCTTTTGCAAACGTAATCAGAGTTTGTACACAAATCGTATGTGCGACCTCTAAGATATGTACAAAGTTTCATAACAATCCGTTACAATGCTGAGAAGTTATTAATTTTGTCCAGCTAGTGATCTGCGTTCTGATTCACTGTGCGTTTATTAATATTAGATAAAAATTTGTCCGCTGTATCTTTAAGCTGATGTTGGAAGTCACGTGAATAATTTTGTAGGTCTAAAAAATTCACTTAGTTATTAAAATCTTTCTTATTCCATGATTATTTTCTTCTATTAAGTCAAACATGGAACAATTACTGTATGCCCCAGCACTGAAAAAATGTATTACTGATAAATGCGCAAGAAAGCGCTAACTTTAAAACAAGGATTCAACACTCTAAATGATGCTGTATTAAATGGTAAAAGAATTATTGTAACCGGACGTCACCGGCTATATTAAAACTCACATTATATTTGGAGCAAAATTAAAAAAAAAAGTGCTTTCAATTGTAATATTTGAACTCTACTGTAAGAAGAAAAATACTTTACAAACTTAGAATAATTGAAGTTACATTAGTAAACAGATTACATATCTCACAACACAGTAAATCACTAACAGTTGGCTCTTTTCCATCCATATAGTAAGCCTCTCTGTCTACGACTGAACAGGGACGAGAAGTGTTAGAAAGAACCCATTGTTCATACCCTTCTAAATATAGCTTGCCGGTGATAATACAGTAAAAGCTATTACTCACAACATTCTCCAAATGTTAAAGAACATGAATTCATATTCATCTAGTCTAACTAAACAAGTCGAAATTTGATTTTTGTCAACCTAGATTAGGAAAAGTGCAAACTGTGAGACAGTCCATGTTCGTGTCCCAGACCTGGTAGGGGAGTTATGCCTAAAATGACATACTTGGGTAAAATGACATACTATGTGTTTTGTGAAAACACTGTAAGCTGAGTTTGAATTTACAGCTCTATAGTGCACAGAAGCTGGAAAAGTGGTTACATCCAAGTTTTAGCAAGCGAAGGCACTTTTTGGTGAAGCAGGTGCAACTAAAGGAAAAAAGTGCAAGACGATATAATATTGTTGAGGTATATTATGTATTTTTTGTCCTTTTAAGCTTCAGATATTAGTGAAATAATGTTCATGACTGAAAACATGAATATTTCCCTCTATGAAAAGCATTACAATATCCAAATTCATAAAGAGGTTAGGTTGTACTAACACTACTTCTTATTCTTCTTCATTCCGGGTAAAATGACATATCACCTACTTGGCTAAAATGACATACTATGTCATTTTACCCAAGTGCATTTTTCTGACTGGAAATGAGAAGCCATATATTATGGGCGATGGCGATTTGCAAAATTGGTGTCAAATTTGTTTACAATGGCTGATTAGTGATTACTTCTGTGAAATTATGTAATATATAGTGGCATCTCTCTCATTGCTCGACTGAATTTTTCGTAAAGCTAACTGATTTTAAAATATGTGAGATTGGGATTGCTTTAAAATATATAAAACCCTAAAGTTTCTAAAATAAATATATTTTCAATATTTATATGCACTGAATTTTGTCACTCTGATTTATTCTCTTATGAATGAGCTAGGCTTGGCGAGTCTGAAGTTTACTTGCACCTACTTCACCAAAAAGCGCTTGTGTGAAAACATTGTAAGATGAGTTTGGATTTACAGCTTTATAGTGCACAGAATTTGGCAACAGTGATTACACGTCATGTTAGCCTTCCCTCGTCACTACACCCACCGACTCCAGCCACTTGATGTCTCTTTCTTCGGGCCTTTGAAAACATATGATCAGGCCGTTACAAAGTGGCTGAAGAACCATCCTGGATGGGTGATTACACAGTTTCAAATTGCGGACTTATTTTCTGAAGTTTATGGAAAAGCTGCAACCATCACCAATCCATTGGGTGGATTTTCTTCAACAGGAATTTGTCCATTCAATTCGGACATATTTCCTGATCACATATTTAGTCCTGCAGTGCCCACAGACAGATCTCTAACGAATGCAGTCCCTACAGACGGGCCAAAGGGTGTAACACAGAAGAGCAGTTCAACAACAAGAAATGCAAAACATGATAGAGCCATCACCACTAACTGCACCAGCTGCGGAAGCGTCACAAACGAGGCCTTCAGTTCATGTGACACAGCAAGAGATCTCCCCGATTCCCTCTGGCACTAGATCTGTGGCGAGAAGAAAGAGAACACATGAAGAGTCCCAAATCGAGCATATCTTTTATTAACCAATTAAAATTAAAGGAAGCTGAAAGAAGAGCTGTAGAAGAAAGGCGTTCAGCAAACAGAGGAAAAACACAGCTTCAGTTTGATCTAAGCAAAGGGGACCGAGATGAAGAGAGTGACTTCGATGGTGATGTTGAGAACGATGCACCTTGTCCGTACTGCAATGAATTTTACAGTCAATATAAACCAGAATAAACATGGCTACAGTGCAAGAAATGTTTCTCATGGGCACACAATGAATGTGCAAGTGTATCTAAGGGAACAAACATTTTTTTTAACTATGTAAAAATTCACTTAAGTGTGTCATTTTACCCTAGTAACTTGGGTAAAATGACATAGTTTATCTATTTTCAAACATAAATTTCAGTTAAAGATTGACAGTATTTTCCACTTTTTGTTGATCTTAATATATGTGTTAATATTGTAGTATCAGTTATATATAATTGGCCAAAACAAATTTGGTATGAACACATATTTTTTTCAAGATTTCCTTAAGGTATGTCATTTTAGGCCTAGTTCCCCTACTCTTCGTGACACGTATGGCGAACAAGTTGCAATAGGGGTATTTCTTCATACGGGTGTAATATGTGGTCAGCATGAAAGTCACCCATTATAGTTGGCTTATGAGACCGGATTTCACTACACACTGTATCTCCGCAAGTTCATCACGTTGCTGCGTGGACACCCGGTCCAATACGCTGGTCGAAAGTTCATGATAACATTAAAGAAGAATTGAATCGTCGCACATTCCGTAACGATAGTCCAACACATGTCGACCTAAAACCACGAAAATACAACGCGGGACTACTCTGAGGTGCATAAAGTGTTATTGTAGGTAAAACATACAGTCTCAAGGTGATTTTTAATTCATGACACATTTATATAGAAAAGAGTGAGGTAAATGTAAGAGTATTTAAAAATACTTACAATGTTACTTTACCTCTTTCTTATCTGGTCGAAGTCGACAGATTTTATAGGCTTTGTACTACTAATACAGTTCGCGCAAGGAACTATTATCGAAAAGCAGTGGTGGCGTTACTGTCTGTTTTGACGTTTGTATTTGGGCACGCTGAGGGGGGGGAGGTACAGGCCGATGGAAGTACTGTCTCTTCCAAGAAGATGAACAGATGGGGATATCGCTGTGGAGATAAAGAACGTAGCAAGAGAAAATTTCGAAGCTAATTAAACGCGCAACATATGTTTACGAATGAAATAATGATACCATGCGAGGTGGCTCAGTGGTAAAGCACTAGACTCGCATTTGGGAGGTCCCAGGTTCAAACTTCCTGGCTGGCCAAACTGAATTTTTCATGATTTCACTCAGATACAAAGACAAATATCATATTGGAAATTGACATAACATAATTCATCACCACCTTAAATCAGTTTATCATAAACACTAAATGAAATTGAATTCAGTTAAATGAACACAAATCATATACTCGTATAACAAATGACAACAGAAACAATTTCAACAATAATCCGTGGCCTACTGATATATCCAAAGATCCTACACACGCGATGTCACCTAGATGTTAAAGCGTGTATAAATAAACTTAAGAAAATGACTTAGGCTTAATCCTAAAGTCTGCATAACTTTGTACGTACAGTTTCCCTGAAAAGGAATGAGACGATTGAATATTCCTAAGTCTCAGATGTAACACACTGCGCATGATCAGAGACCAGAGCACTGATACACTAGATAACGAATATTGAGTTATTTAGATTCAAGTTATTTGGTTTGTTACTAGCATCGTTCCGGAATTCACTTCGAAAACTGCAAAAAATATGATAATATTACGTAAATAAAAGATAAATATATACGTAAATCGTGTAGTTAAATCGACAATGGACCTTCATGACTAGATCGACACTCCGCACAGAAAGGAAAGCTTTCGTGTCGTTGCAATAGCTCAGACGCTAAGATCTCTCTAAGATCTCTGCGTGTTGTGTAGAAGAGAGCGAGTTCGATTCTTAGTCTATATAAACGATTTCTTTTCTAAATAACGTTGAAATAGAGTTTTATAAAGTCCTCAGATTAAGTGTTAATGATCACAGACATTACAAAATTACAAGTTATAATATTATAAACGTTAATCTAATGAATGCATTTATACACACACACAATGTAAATGCATATATATATTAAAAACTAACAATTAAAATGAAATTAAAAAAAATATTCCTAAGGCACACAGACAAACGTTTACAAAGGTTTAGAGTCCTTAGGCTATGTCATTTGTTGAGTAATTATTACAACAATATTTTATTAGCAGCTTTCCCATATGTGTAAGAAATGCACTCGCACAAAACAATTTTTGTTGAAAGTGTGGCTTTGGATTATTTCATTCTCACCCCTTCAGTTGATTTTAACTATTTTATCTGCGTGTTTTCAATAGTGTTTAATTTTATGTGCATTCAATTTCATTCATGTTATGATTGAATGAATAAGCACTGTTGCAGTTATTGATTAATTACATACATTAATACTAACTATTAAATGCATGTGTTAAGTAACTAAATGCAGTATTTCTGCAAAATCTTGAATGTTTAAATTGTCAATAATATTTCTATACTATATACTATAAGACGTTAAAAGAATTTGCAATAGATTTGGGATCCTCTACTTTATAATCACTAATTTTAAGGAAAATATTTTCTTTCTTAGGATATCTACAAGTTTAACTTTAATAATATTCCGAATAACTTTAATTGCATTATCTGGATTTTGTACTTTTCTATTCAAATGTGTTCTATTTCCCTCTTTCATAAAATTTTGATAAATTACACTGTACTTCTTGTAGTATTTAAGAATATGAGGATAGTTACATAGCAGCTCATTACATAAAGATTCTTCTTTTTTAATACATGAGATTTTTAAGTCCCTGCATTATCTACATGTTTTTACTTTTGAATTTTTTCACAACATTGAGTGGAGAACATTCACTGAAGTGATTCTGAAATGAAGTGAAAAATACAATACATTTACTCTTAATATCAGTAGTACCAGTAACATATACGTTTTTCCAAGATTCATTTTGTAGACATAAATGTAAATAATCACTAGATACAGCATTTACGACCCTCTTTTACTTTTTAAATTAATATTTTTAAATTGTTCAGTAACATTCGAAACAGGATTTGTTTATCATGTTCATACAAGACATTGATTATAGGTGCTGTCGAATAGGAATTCAGTCTAATTCAGTGTACAAAACTTTTATCAATGGCTGTGCTACTTCAGCTTGTATGCTGGTGGGAAAATGAGTCTACGACTAAGGTTTCCAGTTTCAAGGAGTGAATTTAATTTACTTTTACGGAAAAGTTCCGAGAGATAATCTATGTTTATGTCACTACAGATCACAAATTCCATATGAGATTTCTAAAGTCTTTTCTTTACAGATTCAATGTTGGCTATAAATATTAACAAATATTAAGAAATATGAATGATTGTAGTTAGAAGTCTGATTTGCATTATAAAAAGCAAGAAGTTACATTCCTCGGCAAGATTCGAACTTTTCGATGTTTGGTTTTGTCGTCCAACGCATAAGCACGGACATATTCAATGCTTATGTTAATAACCTACAATTTAGCTGTAGCAATGTGGTGTCATAACTTTTGATTTGTTTACTTTGTGTAATTAGATTTAATTTGATTATCTTCGCAACAATTGGACTTCCTGTTATATCCTGTTATTTAAATATTTAAGTTAAAGTTGATTTATTAACTCTTACTGTGCAAGATGACCCTTATTTCAATAATTCTATATCACGTTAAATAGTCATTGTCTACACTAAAGTATTATCGTCATCCCTCATTTCTCATCTTAATGGCGAACTGACGTGACATGAGACAGCGAGTTATAGCTCTAGTTGAGGCTGGATATGGGGCTAGATCTGCTGGCCGTTTGGTCGGTGTTCCTGGAAGTACAGCCGAGAGGTGGGTTCATCGTTACCAAAATTCAGGGGAGGTCGAAAATCGCCCTATTCCTGGGCGTCCCCGGATTTCTTCATTGGAAGAGGATGCTCTCTCATTCGAGGCAGTTCGACAGAACCACTTTCGGACTGCTAACGAAATAATCTAACTTTCCCGGTTCTTCACAGACTGTGATCAGCAGGTTGAGGAACCGCGTTATTAGGAGCCGGAGGGCTGCGCAAATGGAAATATTGGGGGAAGCACAAGCTGTCGACCGTCTTGCCTTCGCTACCAATCGAGTGGATTTCGATTGGAGAAATGAAATTTTCTCCGACGAAACAACCATCTCGAGTGATTACGAAAGTCCTGTCCGTGTCTATCGTGAGGATGGTCTCCGACATGATCAGCGCTATGTGCACCGACGTGAAAGAACGGGGCGCTTTAGCATATCGTCACAGTCTAGTATATACAGTCGCGAAGCTCAATACGTAGTAAATATGCAAACATTAAATAGTTGCTCACCAACTAGGATCGCTAATATCGCCTCATTACAGGCAATTAAAAATAGTACCGTCACAATCTATTGTTTCTAGCACCCTCAAAACTCAAGCTTCGTGACTGTATATAGTAGACTGTGATATCGTGTTGGGGGTGGATGTCTTACGATGGACCTGGCGTTATAGAACGCATCGATGGCCGGTTTAATGCGGGAAGTTACGAGCACATTCTGGAAAACATATTCCTTCCTTCCGCCCCTAGAAGGAACATTGCTGTTCCAACAGGATAACCATCCCGTGCACTATGCCGCAAGCATTCAAAGATGGTTTCAAAGGAGACCCGAGATCTAAATAATTAATTGGCCTCCGAAGTCACCTGATTTGAATGTCATCGAAAATTTATGGGCGGAATTGAAAAAGAGAAGGATAGCCACCTATGCCCACCGACGCACTCGAAATCGAGACGAAATGTGGGATCAAGTTGTTGAAACCTGGGAAGATCTCGGCGGGGATTAGAATTTATTTCACAATCTCGTGACATCCATGCCGGACCGACTTAGAGCTGTAATAGAAGCTGATGGCATGTGGCCAAGATTTTAAGTTGACAGGTCTCTTTTTGTTTCTTATGATTTTTGTTTGAGGAAGAAAACTCTTAACTTGCAAGTAAGATTTATTTTTTTTGACGAGGTTCAGCCCACTTGTAAAACCCAGAAATTGTGCACAAATTATTCATATTTTTCGACAAATTAGACAGTCTAGGAACTCTGAAGAAATTAATTACACCTCAATAAGAAAAAAGTTTTACCTGGGATCGAACACGAGACGTTTCGGTTAAGCAGTGGAACCGACACGCTACTATATGAGCTACCGAGACAAGACAGTGACAACAGCAGTCTAGAATGTAGATCCCATAGCAGGCATTTGCCATTCGGTACAGAGAAGCAATGATAGTTTGTGACCCGAGCTATGTTGTGAAATCGTGGTCTTAAATGGCTGTCTTCTTCGTGATTCTTATTTTGGTCCTTGTCCTTGTTGTGGTCCTCGTAACAATTCTTGCTATATTTGTCATGTTACGTATCGTTACGTCGATATCGAGTGAACCGCGCTGTAGGACTTTAACTTCCGACGACCAAGAGTCGTCTCATTCCTTTTAAGGGTAACTGTACATCGTACAAAATACTTGTGTGCACGCTCGACTTGTTACGGTAGCGACTGTTTGTACAGTCTGCTCCAAATGAATAAACTCATAATTTGAAACACAAGTAATGCTGTAAATATTAATTCTATTAATTAAGTCGGAACAAACATTACACTTACAAAAAATATCATTATTATCAATGAAGTCAACACATTTTCCCCATGTTCTGAATTCAGTCGCCTTATTATCTGTTCTTTGTTGAATGTTTGTTTCGGCATTCTGATACAAACTGACGTCACTAAAACAGATCTACTATTGAGAAGTGTCGAATGTTCACTCTCTCTGCTCCTTACAGATAGTAGAGACATCCTGCAACGGGACGCACTTTGTAAGCAATGTGTATAGAAATTATTTACTACCCTGATATCAATACTTTTCTTCAGCCCTACAAACCAGTTAACCCCGCTCGCCCAATTCTTCGTCCGGCCGTAGGTGTTCTCTTATCGGTTGAGGCAGTTCCCTCCGCAGCTCCAGTCAGAAAATAATTGGATGACCCAGGTTAAGTGAAAAGTCATATTTATTTTGTAGCTTGTAATTAATATGATCAACAACAACCAATTTTTGAAAAATTAAATGTGTGATCTCCACAATTTCTGATTACAGAATGGCTGTTTTAATAATAATAATAATAATAATAATAATAATAATAATAATAATAATAATAATAATAATAATAATTGCAGAATTAATACCCTGCTCTTTGCTTATGATATGCTCATACTACAAGAAAGAGATTACTCCCTTCATAAAATTGTAAAAATTAAGCAATAACTGTAACTTAAAAATTTCTATACCGAAAACTAAGGTTATGGCTTTCTAAAGGAAATGCTGAATTCGTTCAAACATTACTTTAGATAAAAGAACAATCCGAGAAAAAAATGTTATTTCAATTATTTAGAGTGTCATATACTAGGGCTGAATAAAGTATTGGTTATAGGCTACGCTGCATCGTACGTAGAGCCCTGTGATTACAAAATGCTTGTGTGCACGCGCGACTGGTTACGATAGTGACTGTTTGTACAGTCCACTCCGAATGAATAAACTCATAATACAATTTATATTTACTGGATTACTTAAGTTTCAAATTAATTAACTCGGAACAAATATTAAGTTTAGACAAAATATCATTATCAATGAAGTCAAACACAATTTCCCCATGTTCTGAATTCAGTCCCCTTTACTATCTGTTCTTTGTTGGGTTTTTATTTCGGCATTCTGATTCAACCTCACGTCTGGAAACAGGTCTACTATTGAGGAGATCGGACGTTCACTCTCTCTGTTCCTTACATATAGTAGAGACACTTACAACGCGACGTGCGACGCATTTTGTGAACAAGGTATATAGAAATTATTGACTACCCTGATATCAATACGTTTCTTCAGTTCTACATATTACAAACAATTGAGGGGTTTGGGGGAAAAACCAGGCAGCTCCAATTTTTTTTCATTTTTGAGCTATTTATGTAAAAAGGAAGAAAAAAATACACTCCATCGTTTGGTCGAAGAACCAGGTAGTTCCAAGAATTACATTCACAGTTATTATGCATTTTGGACCTGCCTCTTTCTGTACATGTTCATTGTTTGGCGGTAAAACCAGGCAGCTCCAGGAGCCACCTTGTTGTTTCACTAAAATATTACATTATTGTCAATAAGAAGCAGCGCTATTATCACAGTTTAAAAGACAAATAAGAAGGTTAATATTAATCCAGTGTTGTCAGTATTATATTCGTAGCACATTAGTAGTCAACATGGAGACTAGTGAGAGTGATTTTTCTGCTTTTGAGAGTGAACATAGGCCTAATCCAAATTAAAGTGTGTTTAGTGATGAAACATCCAGTATAGATTCATTGTAAAAGAAAATAAAACGTAATTCAAAACGGTGGCTCTCAAATCCAAGAAAGGAAATAGAAATGCAGGTAAATCATACGTGAACAAGAAAGGCAAGAATTTTCCTGTTCGTGTTTCTGAATCCGACTGTAAATGCAAGCGCCAGTGTTACCAGAAACGTAATATCCAAATGAAAAAGGACATACTGAAATCATTTAATGACATGAAGAATAAGGAAACGCAAGATGAATATTTGGGTGGCCTGATAACTGTTCGTGATGTCCAACGACGCCGTGTTATAAGTGGAGGTAGCATTTCTCGTGCGCACACATATTTATATAAGGTAAGCAAAATAATTAAATGCAAACAGGTTAAATTATACAATATAATTCAAAATGCTAATTGAAAAGTAAAAACTAATGTCTGCATGGAATGATAATAAATCATACTGAATTATTATTATTATTATTATTATTATTATTATTATTATTATTATTATTATTAATTTTAGTTTCGTCTGGGTTCATATGAAGTGATAGTGTGTAAAACTGCCTTTGCTGGAGGTAAAGTATAAAGAGAGCTATGACTTCTCCTATAGATTCTTCACTACAAACTTTAGTACTGTATCCTTTGGTAAGCCACGTAGTGACACTTGCCAAAAATGTTGTATCTTATGGAAGATGATGTTATAATCTCAAACTGAAGAAGAAAAAAGAGCCCTTATAATTCAGAAAGATTTACATCTTAGGAAAGCTGACCTCTTCTATTTACAGTTGAAAGAGAAGTCATTTTTGTCTAAGGCAGATGAAACTGTAGAAACTATCTGATTTGATTTTCAGCAGAATATGGATCTTTCTACCATACCATCAGGGAATGTTTTCTACAGCAGACAGCTATGGCTTTACAGCTTTCGCATACATTTAAGCAGCACTCATAAAAGTTGCTTCTGCGTGTATGATCAAAGTGCGGGTAAAAAGAGTCCCAATGAGGACATTAGTTTTCTTGATCAGTCCTTTGATACTGTTTGAAAGAAATCTGTAAAGCAATTTTCATGTTTTCAGACTACTGTGCAGCACAAAATAAAAACCATACTATTGTGCAATATTTATTCACATTGTGCAGCAAAGCAGATTTCAGACCATCACACACATGTTTTCAGACCTGAGTAACAGTTTTCTCCCCTGTGATCGCTCATTTGGACTTGTTGAATCACAGAAGAGGAAACATGATATGTTCCGCAGGACTGGTATAAAGTCGCCAAAGACAGCTCCAAAAAGTTTGAAGTCATTCCAGTAAGTCAATATATGCTGAAGAATTTCAGTGAGTGTTACCAAAACCACTACAAGCAACTACTAAATAACACTATAAATGTCAAGTTCATGATTTCTACTTACAAACTATTTCAGTATTACATGCGATATGAGCAGGTTGTTCGGTGTAGTGAATCTTTGAATGCAACTTTATTTTTTGACTTTACTATTATGTACAAGGATGGCCCCTCTTCCCTCATATACCAAAAAATATATTCAGAACATCTCTAGATAAAATCAACCAAGTTAAAGATGCTATGAAGTTGGCATATCAGTATGTGCCACCAGCTGATATGCCGTTTTATGAGAGTTTACTGTGCGACTCAAATACACGTCAAACTGGAACTTCTGAATCTGATGATTAATGATAACTGAGAACGAAAATATATTCACAGTTTCATATATTTAACTGTCAAACAACACCTACGTATGCTATCAACTTTTAAAAATTAAAGCTACTTAAAAGTAATGTTTAAAAATTGAAAGTATCTGTATTTGATTGAATAACAAGGTGGCTCCAACAAATTCAAAATTTCTGCAACCCTAAAAAATAATTTTAAAATCATCTGTTTCTTTAACAATCATTTAATTATGCCTATTACTATGTTATGTGTTAGTTTGAACATTAGAGGATGCATTATTATTTTTTTTAAGATTTTTTTCGTACTTATCTCGAAAAGTACTAAATAGGAGCTGCCTGGTTTTTCCCCAAACCCTTCAATTATAATAAAGATTACAGACAAGAAATTAAGCAATTTCCAAAAAGTATATGAAGCCTTAAAAAGAAAAAAGGGGGAGACTGAATTTTAACATTTTACACTGTTATGACTAGAGCCCGGATGTTTAGACATTTATAACAGTTAAAATAGGCAGGCAAACAAGGCAATAAAAACGTAAAAAGGGCACAATAATCTTTGAAAAAGGCATAATATATTCTAGAAATAAATTTAAATTATATCAACGTAATTCACATATTTTACTTCGCAGGTGCACATTTTAACTTATAAAATACTTTCTTTCGTGATTAACTGTCTTTTCGCAAACCTTACATAACAAAACTGTTCCATCGGTTGAAAACACATGGGCACCAGATTCACTAACGTAAGCATGAAGTTTACTTTTCAATGGTTTACTGAATTTAGGCATTTTGGCTAACCGATCTTATACCTTCTGTCATCCGACAACATAATAATAATAATAATAATAATAATAATAATAATAATAATAATAATAATAATAATAATGATAATAATAATGATAATAATAATAATAATAATAATAATAATAATAATAATAATAATAATAATAATAATAATGTTTTATTTTCGCTGGCAGAGTTAAGGCCATAAGGCCTTCTCTTCCACTCAACCAGCCTTAATCAATACAATACATAAATTTAAATTACAAATATTTTCACTACACTTAAAAGGTTCTCCAGCAATAATCTTCACTACACATTTATTTAAATTTAGATAAATCTATAAGGTAAAGTAGTAACTTAATTTATGAACTAATTTAATTCAATCAATTATAATTAATTTTTATATTTGAGATAGCTAGTAAAATGATGAAAATTAATTTAATATGAGCTTACTAGGACTATGTTACAGGGAGAATATATATATATATATATATATATATATTTCTATTACTATAATGAGAATATTAATGTAATTGCCATTAGAGGTTTTGTAAATCTATTTAGAGAAATTAAAGATAGTAATAATAAGAATGGACAGATGTTAGTTTCATTATAAGTAACAAATATTAATCAGCAATTCATCTGTTAAGTAAGAATTTATGTAATTTTGACCTAAATGAAGCTATTGTCCAACAACCCCTTATATCACTCGGAAGCGAGTTCCAATTTCTAGCAACTGAAACTGTATAGGATGAAGAATATAAAGATATCTTGTGGTAGGGTATAATGAGTAAATTGTTATAATGAAATCTTGTACTTAGCTGATGATATGCGGATAAATTTTGAAAACGAGAAGCCAAATATATTGGGGTAGCGGTGCGCAGAATTTGAAATAAGAGAACAAGAGAATGCAGGGCTCGTCGATCGCTTAGCCTTAGCCAAGACAGAGTTTGGAAAGACGGGGAAACATGATCATACTTACGAATATTACAAATATAACGGACGCACGCATTAAGCACACGTTTTAGCCTGTTGCTCAAATTTACATTTAGGTTACTTAATATAATATCGCAGTAGTCAAAGTGTGGCATCACGAGTGTTTGTACAAGGATTAATTTTAATTTATCAGGAAGAAAGTTCTTCAGTCGCTTTAATGAGTGAATAATGGAAAATATTTTTTTGGAAGTGTGATTCACTTGTTCATTCCATTCCAGGTGACAATCCATATAAATACCAAGGTTCTTCACAGTCGTACTGTATGGAATAGTAGTATTATTTACAATTATCGGTGGCAAATTTTGTTTGTCACACTTCGATCTTTGATGTTCTATTAAGATTGCCTGCGATTTACTTGCATTTAAATTAAGTCCGTGCGTTTTCGACCATATGGATATAGAATTCAAGTCATCATTAATTTTAGTTATGGCGTCATTTATGTAGTTAGGTCGAGTATGCAGATAGATTTGTATGTCGTCAGCATAAATATGGTGTCGGCAGGATGTTAGATTAGAAGAAATATCATTAATATAAATAGAAAATAGTAAAGATCGTAGAACAGAGCCTTGTGGTACGCCAGTCTTCGTGGTACGCCAAGTGGAATAACGATTATTAATAGACACGCACTGTTGGCGTTCACGAAGATAGTCCATCCACGCTAACGCATTATCAGAAAAATGCAGTACTCTTAATTTTGTAATTAGTAAGTCAACATCTACAGTGTCGAAGGCTTTGGAGTAGTCTAAAAGTGTTAGTATTGTGATCTCTGCTCCTCACTCAAATTTCTTTCTCCTACAGTAATGAACACGTGTAGCACAAAATTGTAACAGTAAGATTTTAAAATATGAAAGCAAACAATTGGAAATGCTACGTGACAACTTCTATGAGAAAGACCTTAATATTTAAAATTATAAAGCTGATTGTTGGTACCGTGAAGACATGACAGTATTATATTTGTAGATCATTATTCATTATTCATATTACACCAATAGCATTAAAGCACGATTATTAGCAGATGAAGTACGAAATAAATTACTTTTATTTACGATTGTTAGTAAAGTTAGTCATTGTTTCAAATATTTAAATTTCATACACATTACATTACAATTAATTAGAAAATTGCAAATAAACAAGAAATATTGCTTTAAAATGACAAAAAAGGCATTTACCAGTAAGAAACACCTTAAAAAGACAAAATAGGCACAATAAAAATTGGCCCTATCACTTTAACTCCAAATCACATTTATATTTATGCAAATAATGATTTACTTCCACCCAGTAAAAATGCATTTTCCCAAACATCCGGCATCTAGTTATGACACTCTCTGTACTTTTATATGGGAGTGCAACGAGGAAATTAAAAAAAAACACCGGAATAAAATCCATTTAACAGAAATAACATTTTTGAAAATGGCCAAGGAATGATCTAGAATAGACAAAATTTGATATGAGGGTATTAAGAACGACTTAAACATCTCTCGCTGACAACAGAAAATCACTGTCACGGAATACAGAAACAGATAAAATGTCTATGTGTTAAAGATGACATCGCATCTCATACAGATTTTAAAATACAAACCAGCAGGAAGAAGTAATCTTAGACGTCCGAGAAGAAGATGGGAGAATATATTTCAGCTAGTTCACAAACCGGAACAGGAGATTTTTCGTTTTCATGGCCATCATCAAAATGATCATATTATCATTATTATTATTATTATTATTATTATTATTATTATTATTACTTTGCACAAGGTTAAAGGTGTGTATAGTCTCCTGTTAATTTTTCCTACAATTCTCTCATTTCTGTTCTCGTCCAGAAGTAACCTACTTTTTCAAAATTTTTATTTCAAATGCTTTCCGTTTCTTCTCGCATTTCAGTCCTACAGTTCGAAGCCACACTCCACGGTCCATGCGTTTGTTTTGTAAGGATAGCAGACGGCGATGGTTTTGTAAAGCACCGCTTAGTCTGCGATTGACGTCAGAGGAGTCAAGGTAGCTACAGTACATTAATGATTTTTAACACGAGGGCTGGTTATGACGTCACAGGGATTGCAGGGCCTTGTTTACTCGACACGCTTGAGGGCAGCGTGTCAACAAGTCAGCATGTCAACAAGTAAGAAGTGGAGTGAGATGTGCGTGAGAACTGTTGATTTCTCGAGGAAGCGGAGCGGCTACAGGTAACTGAGAACTACTGTATCTTGCTTCATCCAGGCCTCCTTGAGTCGGCTGCCATGCATCCCCACTCCTTTTCTTACATTTATCATTTTCTCATCTCTTACTAAACTCTCCTTCAATGTGTGTCCCCTTTATTTCTCTATTCCTTACTCCTTTTTTTGTTTGTATTTCATTTATTTTTTTATTTTTGGTAGACGATTCCACGTTTCTTTTCTTCACAGTTTCTTAGAATTTTCTTCATCGTTGCTCCATAATGCCTTTCTTATTTCATTTGAGTTATCTTTGCATAGATAGCATTCGTTGGTTTTTTTGTAATTTTATTTCTTTCCATGTATTCATTAATATCTTACCAAGTTTTATTTTATTTCAATTTCTTTCATATTTATTTTCTATTTTCATTTACGTCTTCTTTCAATATTCACTTTGTCTTGACATATTTTTCTCGTACTTTTCTTTCCACGTTTCTTTTTCCTTTTCACGTTTACATTTCTTAAAATATTTCTTTTTCTATCCATGTTCCTTTTTCCTTTCTGCGTTTCGATTTCCTCTCCACATTTATTTTTCAATTCTACTGTCTGTTTTCCTTTGCACTTTCAGTTTTCACTTCCACACTTCGTTTCCTTTTCTCACTTCTTTTTCTTTACATTATACGTTTTCCTTTCTACATTTCGTTTCTCTTTCCTCTCTTCGGTTTTCTTTACATACTTCGTTTTCCATTCCTCTTTAAGCTTTCCTTTCCACTTTTAGTTTTTTCTTTTTCACTTTATATTTCCCTTTCCACTGTCTGTTTTCCTTTTAACACCCGTTTTCCTATCCACTTTCCGTTTTCAGCTTTCCTTTCCATTTTCCGTTTTCAGTTGTCCTTCCCACTTTCCGTTTTCCTTTCCACTTTCCATGTTCCTTTCTATTTTCTACTTTCTCTTACACACTTCGTTTTTCTTTCTCACACTAGTTTCCTTTCTCATACTCGGTTTTCCTTCAAACACTCGCGTTTTCCTTTTCGCATTTCAATTTCCTTTTTACACTTCGCTTTTGTTTTCATACTTTTTTTTTTCTTTTTCATACTTGGTTTGCATTTCCAGGTTTAGTTTTCCTTTCCACTTTTCTTCCTTCTTTCAAATTTTTCTTCTTTCCACATTTCATTTTTCTGTCCACATTTCTTTTTTCCTTCCCACATATCTATTTTCTTTTCAAGTTTGTACCTATTTACATATTTATTTTTGTTTCATATTTTTATATTTATTTTCATGTTCATATTCTTCTCCATCCACGCTTCTTTCTATTTTTCCATATCTTTTATTTCTTTCAATTTTCCCTTCCAGCATATCGTTTTCTGTTTCATATGTTTCGTTGATTGTTCATATTTCTCTCCTTGTTTCTTAACTCTTTTTATTTATTTTCTCTCGCTTTTAATTAATTATTTCATTCATTTATAATGGATCGTGTTCTGATCCCATCATCTTCTTTTTCTTCCATGCAAGTGCTCCGTTGTACAAGTTCTCTCTGAGATATTATTTCTACATGTAGGTTCATCGATTTTGTAATCATCGTCCCTCAACTTCTGTTCTACACGACTGTAATCTTGTTTCATTCTATTATCCACTGGCTCATTGCCGTTACTAAATCAATCAGTATCTTTCACTTAATAACTGTTTGTTTTTTTTTTTTTGCGTTTGTAACAATGAACGATCCATTACTCAGGCACGCCTTGCACACAATTATCTAAATACACCGGCTTGGCTATCTATTTGATAACTCGAGGGTGAGATATTTCGACACGCGACGGACATGAAAGAAGTCGTACGACAAATATTAAGGCTGGCTCACACAACGACTACAAGTCACAAACAGTTATGAACACAAGGAAAACTGCTCCACTTTTCCTTCTCCGAAAACTATCATGATGATAGAACATCTGCATATTTATAATTGAAACGCTATATATCAGCCAAAAATTCCTTTAAATAAAGTACTTTATAAACCATTTATTCATTCAATCAGTAATTCTAATCAATCACTACTTAAAAAATAATTTCTTTCCGGAATATCAATCAAACAATCAATCAATCAATCAATCAACTAATGTCATTTCCACGTTATAAAGATAACAGAGGAACTTCTTATGGACGTGGTTACTGCCACATTGTCTGTTCTCCGGATTTGTGATGCAATCGCCAAATAAATAACAGCACAAATAATTTACGTTATCAATTTGTACACTGATTAGTTACTGACCTTGGAAAATTTGTTGTATTATTGTTCCTTACATTATGATGAAATCTCTGACTGACGTTCTGGCTGATATGTACATCTATTTCAGGCAGTACATCTCACTTGATATGTGTCAGAGGAAGAACAATTTTATTGTTTGTATGCATCTGAAGTCTGACTAGTGTAAAGTGTAGCTAGTCGGCGATGTATGCAATGGAGGGGGGAAAGGAACTGGCCAGCGTACCCTATTATCTCCTGGCCTAGTTGCCTCATAAGTGGTGCCTTCTTGGTATCACGCCTTCTATTTTGTAGGTGAATTCATGACATTCAACAACGCTTCATGAAATTGATACTAAAACTTTGTGTTGTATTGTAAACGTCTTATGTATATATATTTCAACTAAACTTCTACTATAAATTAGGACTGTAGGGGAGACTCGGGTAGTATCGGACATCGGGTAATATCGGACAGTGCGTTTCTTTCATCTACCACCATATGGTAGTACCTGAATGACATGGTTACGTTTCTCTATGCGACATCACAGGAACGTAACCATGTCAATCAGGTACTATCATCGTGTAGTAGATGAAAGAAACTCACTGTCCGATATTACCCGCTGTCCGATACTACCCGACTCTCCCCTAAAGTAGTATTAAGTTTTTTGACTTGTTCCATATTCTAGCTGTGAAGCAATGTACGAATACCATGGAATGTTAATAAATACAATACAATACAATACAATCACTTGTGAGGTTCAGACCTGTCTTCGGGCAGTTGACTATACAATACCATTATGATGGTTACGTAACTATAAATAAAACTATATAAAGTTGTTTCTTATTGCAAACACGAACCCCAAAATTAATTTCTTTTCCAAGATTACACTAACTGCGAGAGAATAATCAATATGCTAGAAATTTCCGTATCATTAATTCCGTGGAGAACTTCAGTGAGAAAGTTTCAACCAAAGGTTTGAAATTTATTTTATAACAAACAGAAATCCGCCACTGTGGAGCAACGGTTAGCATGTCTGACTGAAACAAACGGGCCCGGGTTGAAATCTTAGTTGGAACAAGTTATATGGTTGAGATTTTTTCCGGAGTTTTCCCTCAACCCATTAAAAAAAATGCTGGGTAACTTTCGGCGCTGGACCCTGGACTCATTTCGCTGGCAGTATCACCTTCATCCCATTCATAGTCTTGATAACCTTAGCAGTTGATAAATCGTCGTAAAATAACCAATTAAAACAACTAGAACGACGAAATATTCATTCGTTTACAAGTTACCAGTTGATAAGCATGAAGATTTTTCGAGAATTAGTGGGCACGAAATAGACCGACGACGCCCGAACATCCGTGAACAGGAAGCCTCACCTTCTGCGTGGTTAACAACTTCAATGGTTAAAATATCTTATTATCGCTATGTCGAAACGTCGGCAATCCGAATCTTGTTTTGATAATAATTACATTGCACATTCTAAGGTGCTTCTGCAGTTGGATGGAAGAAGTGCTGTTACGTGAGCTGACGCTTTATCCATAAGCCACACCGGATCCTAGAGCTGAAAACCCGAGTTCGAGTCTCTGTGCCGGAGAGAATTTTTCTTCGTTCTACCCATTCTTCACCATATGGTAATGCAGAATTCCCACACGGAAATATCATGTGTACTTCGGTATATCATAGTACCCGGTAATATAAAGAATAAAGTGACGTAAACTATAGATATGTTCACATGGCAACAAACAAAAGGGTGGCTGCCTATTATTCAGAGCTCTGAAGACCACGTACATGTGTTCACATTACTTCATTCTTTCTTTGGGTAGACTTTAGTATAAATTATCCATGCCTGAGAGTGGATATCGAACCGACGACCATATCCTATATGTTTATGTAATGTTATAGGTTCACCTTACTTGGCTTGGCTTGGTTTTATCCGAGTCGGGACCGTACACTTTGGACACGCTTTGGCTCATTGCACCTCATATAAAATGTCTTCAGAAATAAGCTTCGTAAGTGGTGGTAAATCCTCGTGAATCATCCTGTATATACGACGATTGTCCATGTCCAACATGTGACCTTGAAGGCATTCTTGAATCTGACGCTGACAGATGGGCCATCCTGTCTCAGCCAGGTCCCATTTTGTGGACAAGTAGCCTGATAAGCCCCAAGGCCCGGGAGACACAAGTTCATGCTGTATCAGCATCGAAAACCTCTTACTAGCTCCAAAATTTCATCTCGGCCTATTTTTTTATTACAGATGATAGATGAAGTGAGTGAGAAGTAGAGAAAGTTGGTGGAATGAAATAGGGAAATGGGAGTACTCTAAGGAAACCCTCTGGAATGTCTATTTTGTCCACCATAAATTCCACCGAGATCTGACTTGGGATTGAACCCAGATCCCTCGGATGGCAGGCCAGGGCGTTAGCACTCAGCCACAGACGTGGCTAAGATTCTTTTTAACCATTACGTAGGCCTACATTACGGTCGGCTATAGCGTGCACATTAATTGAAAGGGTTTCCTATTATCAGAGGGCACCATTCACACGTCTTGTCCTTCTCTCATTGATCATCCATTTCAAAAATGCCAGGTACAATTAAACACCCGCAGAAAGGTGTCCAACTAGTTAAGACTCGTGTTTCATGAATATTTAGCTGTACACTTCTCTGCTTAATTAAATTTCCCCAACTTACTCCCTGAGGATATCTCGTGGATTAAAAGACGAGACCGAAGTTTTAAAATTCTACAGACACGAGCTACTTCACCTTGTCGACGAGTTGAGTGGAGCTTTTATTCCCGCGCCGACGCAAATTCCAAGAATAACTTTTACTTTTCCAATATACCAATCAAGTTCGAGATTTTCTCGGAAAGACACATTTTCTTGAGTCACTCATAGCGAAAAATTGGTTTGAAGTAGTGCTGTTGATCGGTCAAAATATTTAATCGATTAACTATTTCAACTTAACCGATTGATCGATAGATTAATCGAGTTTTGATCGATTTGAAAAAAAAATGTTTTAATATACTGTAATACACAATTATTGTTAAATTTAACTTGTGTTCGGTGATAAGCATAAGTATTAAATATTGTATATTTGTGTATATTGTATCGTTATATTACAAAACAACTATTTTAATTATTTACTGACACATTTCTTCTGAAGCTTATAATTTATTGTGTCAATTTCTCCGGGAATTTTTGAGACAAACATAAATGACAAAAAGTATGAAGAGACCTAGTTAATACTGCTTCATCCATGATTTTAAACAGGTGAGTGCATTCACATGCTCTACTTTCAGTAACAATGTTTCCTGCTTCACTGAATACGAGAAAAAAAAAACTTTTTTTTCTGTCAAGCACTTCTCCACGATCGTTCAATTGAAATCCAAACCGAGTTTACCTCTCAAATTCTGATATGACATAATGGAGTTTACACTTGTATTATCAAAATAATAATTAATATCAACTACAATCGATTAATTTAAATCGAATAGATTATTCGATTAAATATTTTTGATCAATTAATCTCACAACAGAAGTTGATGGATTAATCGATTAAACTAATCGATTAAATCCCGCAACACTAGTTTTAAGCATGCCATCTGTGTACAGCGATT
Organism: Periplaneta americana; assembly: GCF_040183065.1. Lineage (NCBI taxonomy): Eukaryota > Metazoa > Arthropoda > Insecta > Blattodea > Blattidae > Periplaneta > Periplaneta americana. Next base: position 82,219,058 of record NC_091130.1, on the reverse strand, counting down.
TCTACCAAACTATTAAATTGAATTTGTTAATATTGGGCACACACACACACATACAATATGAGTCAAATTCTCAGGGTACGATTTACATGAAACATAATACGTTTTAGTAAAAATATTAATGGTCTTAACCTGAAATAAAAAACACAAAATGGCGATGAACTTTCACTGAAACCTATGTACGGTATGATAGACTTTTCATTTCTTATGAGAGATAATACTTTTGGTTATAAATGGGATAGTGGCATCCCAGGAATCCTGATCATTAATCACACAGATGCAGGTTTCAGAAGGGCACAAGATACCTGTGGCAGCGGATGTTGTAACAGATATAATCTTCCAGAAACTTTTTTTTTTCGGAGAAATGAACTGTTATTTACAAAATCATGCGTGTATATATCTCAAATTTCATACAACATTTTAATAACTTTTCAAAATAATCTGTATATCCATAACATTTACAGAAATAAAACAAACACGGTATTATCAATTAAATCGACGTCATATAAACACATAGTTGATACAGAGTTCTTAAAAATCAAATAGAGGTATGACAGTGTACGAATTAATAAATATTTAACTTCTCGCAACAGCAAACAATGTTTAATGCTGTTTTCCTTTCAGTTTATGGCAACTGATAGTTGAAACTGTTTTACATGTAGTAAATAAGTTGTAGTACGAAACCAACAATTTCAGCATGTATGATATAAAATGGCTGTAATTTTAAAATTAACAACTTAAAGAGTTATAAAGAAATTAAAATGATGCTTTACTAAAATTTCGCAGTACAACATAACCTTGCATAGATGTTTTCCTCCATAAACATTTTTTAAAGGAACGAAGAAAGTGGTTAATAACTGGTGCTTTGCTTCTGTTCGCTGCTGTAACTCTGAACTTCGTGCTGCCCATCAAAGCGGTCCGAGGTTCGATTTCCGACGTGGCCAATGGAAGATACTTAACGTCCTTATTTTTCGTCTACGACTCTAGATGATTGTCCGTTGTCTTCTGGTTGTCTTATATGTCTCTGTGGTGGTCCTGCGTCGTGTTAACCCCACATCCATAGAGGATTGCAAGATATGGACGTGTCTAATGTCGATTCACAGAACATATCCTTCTCACCCTACTAGACACCGGCAAATCAGACAAGACTGACGTCTGTAACTGCCTGCCGTCAGGCATGAGTTCCGGTGAAGCTACAAAGCAAGTTAAAAGTTAAGACTGGCCCATTCAGGCCGGGTTTTATTTATAAGTCCAGTCCAGGCGGGCCCAAGAAAGCCTGCCTGTTTGCTCGTATTATAAGGTAGAGTAATTTGCATTCACGGAAGCCAGTCTGCGCTGGTTAAGATGAAACAGTACTAGTTTGAAATCTAAGTTCGTTGGCTATTTAGTCACTTCAAAAAATCTTTATTTTCTGGTCATATACGGCAGAAAATTCTTGATTAAAGAAATATAGTTTTACAATTTATTGCACTACAGAATTTCATAAAATAATAAGATAAATATTTTACATTTCATTTTTCTGCAAAGTATATCTGACTCAAGCAATAACGGCAGATAGGTCCTAATTCTTGATTAAAGAAACACAGTTTCACAATTTATTGCGCTACAGAATTTCATAAAATACTAAGATAAATATTATACATTTCATTTTTCTACAAAGCATATGTGACTCAAGAAATAACGGCAGATGATTCTTGATTAAATAAACACAGTTTTACAATTTATTGCGCTATAGAATTCATAAAATAATAAGACAATATTATACGTTTAATAGGCCTATTCCTGCAAAGTGTATCTGACTCAACAAAATAATAACATTTCGTAATTTGTGACTAGTTGGGATGGGAAGGGAAGGGAAGGGAAGGGAAGGGAAGGGAAGGGAAGGGAAGGGAAGGGAAGGGAATATGTTGTAAAGATATTGATAACAATTATTATGAATACAACTATTATAGGATCATATTCGATTTTAACTTTTCCTTGTCAACAATTAAAAGCCTCATGAAGACCTGTAAAATGTAAAAAAGTTTTTCGTTCTTCAGAATATTGATTTGCTATTAAACTTCTGAGGGACAGATTTCTTTTTATTTATGAAGCTGAAAGTTTGAAGGGTTTGCATTAAATTTATATTACTATGTTGAAAAGGAACGTGTAAGTAATTTATAATAACTGTTGGCATATAATGGATATTATGCAGACGAAAAATAGTTTTCTTTGTATTTATTAACGGTATGTTTCAGAAGACAACAAATTAAGTTTTCAGTAATTTGTCTATATCTGTATGCTTCTTATGAGGTTTGGGTGACTATTAGTTCTGCTTGACGTCACGTGCAATGATACTGCCTGTCTGCTTGTGAGGGAAGGTTGAGGACAGGCAAGCGGTACCTACTCACGAAGTAAAACGGGTATGGGCAGGCTTGAAAGAGAGTTTGCCGGTCTCTACACCCTACACCGAATAGGCCTGTAACTCAGTAAAACGGAAGAAAAGGAGAAGCAGCTAACGTTCTTGAGAGATCCAAGATTGATTATTTTCAGTAAAGTACGAGCAGACGACTCTCCGTAGACAAGAAAGTTTTACAAGCTAACTTTGCATTGAAATATCCCACAAACATAATATTGAAATTTCAACGACGTGCTACGAAATACAGAATTGTATGAAACTGAAAAGGAAGGACAAGTGTATACCTATGCAGAGCGCGGCAAACAAGACTTGACCCTGGTAACATGCTCGCTCGCCGCCGGTCTGTTCTCTAGCGGACGGCATATTGATACATCTTTATAATGATAAAAATTAAGCATTCTGAGCAAACAGATCGTTGCGACAAAATTCCTGAGCTAATCGTCTTTAAGGTTGGACTTCGGACTTGTCATGGTCTTGTTCGCATATCAAGATTTCAGTGAGGACACTTTTTACATTATTGTCTTTTTTTACTGCTTAAAACGGAACCCGTTTCACGTCAAAAGTCATGGACTTTTTGCTTAGACCAGGAACGGCAATAGACGTGTGTTTGAGCAAGTTGCACACAGGAGTCAGTAGTAGTCCGTCACTCGCTCGTACGCGCTGCACTGATACCAAGCGTATCTGACGAGGGAAAGACTAGGTACTAAGCAAGGGTGGACATAGAAGGAGGGAAGAGTAAATCTTAAAACTGTTTTAACCACGACTAGGGGTGACATTTCCTTTTAGAGTTGTAAAATGGGGAGATGCCCAATGTATAATATGCAAGAAGCACGTGATGTCCAGAAAACATAATTTAAAACGGCACTATGTAAATTTGCAGTCTATGTACTGTCCACGCTTGGTAGTACATAAGCTTTTGAAAAGTTTTTCTTTACAATGAACCGTATGAAGCTGAGACTGAGAGCAAACATAAAGGGTACAACATTAAAAACTGTTTTGCGGCTTGCAGCATTAAAATATCTTAATCCGGATATTGCGAATAAGAAACAAGAAAGCCCAGTCTTCCCGAAAATAAGTTCTGAAGATACACAGGCCTTGTTTGTTTACTGTTCGAAGAGAAATAACTGTTTTGTAATAGAATACTTATGTTTGAAGTGTCCATCAAATTAGAAGTCAGTATGACACCAGCCAAAATCAAAACGAATAGAAACAATTTTCACGATTTGTTGTAATTAAACAAATGTGTTATTTTTAATCTTATTGTTTCAATACATTTCGACTTAAGCGGTGTGCAAACCATATTAAATATGTATTTATTGTAATCGAATAAGAATGATCGGTCTTATTATATTCTCTTCGTAAGAAACTTCAAATTCTTGTAGTTTCATAATTTCATTTGCCAGAAAGATTCAATTAATTTTCCTTAAGTAACATACTGTAGGTACTGTACATTTTTTTAAATAATATATATTTTCCTAAGAATAAATTCCTTGTACACATACAGACAGGTTTATTTCTACCACTGCGATACTGCAAATAAATCAGCTGGAACACAATTTGCTTACTTATTGAGATTTGTTCAATAATAAAGTTATTCGTGACGCATCGCACAATTGTTCAACCCTTGCTGAGTACACGCATTCCTCCATCGTTCTCGGTACGAGATACGTAAATAGTCCTTACGGGTAGCACGCTTTGCGAGGTCGATCATGTACGGACTATTCCATATGAAATCGGACAACAAAACCAGAATTGTCTGAAAATTCGTACAGAGGTTTAGTATGTGGAAACTAGTAAATTTACAAATTTTAACTTTCTTTAGCTCAGTAGTTTTTCAGATAAAATTCCTTAAAATTTAGCGTATTTTGTATTTTATTCTTACTTTCAACGCGTCCTACTACGTCTGGCTTCGAAATAAAAATTTAAGCTATAGCTAATTTTGTAGTGCACATTTAAGTGTATTAATGGGGTATAACACATATATTTTATTGTTTGTGAAAATTATGGAGATATTGTTTTTTGTGATTTATAACATGTTACCACCAAAATAGTATGGATATAAAATACTATAATATTAGTTGGTGTTGAGACAAAAACCATACAATTTTTTTAGAAAGCTATTTTAAATGAAAAGCCTTAAAATAAATATTTAAAATCTCGCTATTACAATACGCGCTCCCCGCAGCGTCATGCGGAGATGTGAGAGGAGCCAGAATATTCTTATCAGCTGACCTTGAATAGTCTTGAAACAGCTGGTGTGATGTTACAACACAAGGAATGAGACGAATACGTGCCCATCAGCCGAACTTCTGTGTGTTTATTACAAGGTGACAGTGGTTATCCAATTCCAATGTTTGAGAGTTTTCCTTTATTGTGTTGCGGCAAATTAAAAAAAACCGTTATATTAAGGTAAGATAGTGATTACGTATTGACTTAAAAGCAAGAATTATACCAACCGTAAGCATCAGTAAACAGTAACAGGTTAGTGTAGTAATTATAATTATAATATCTGTATAAACTTATTTTAGTATTCAGTGAAATACACCTTTCATTTCGAGTTGTTTTCGAATGCGTGAACTACTCGCATGACTGAACTTACGAGCTGCTAGCATTGGCCAACTACGCGCACGCTCAGCTTACTGTGGGATGCAGCCGCGCGGCGAAGAAGTCCACAATGAGAATTCTTTTCTTTATTTTATTTTCCACCCTTACCCAAAGAAAATTTTGGATCTGTAAACTGTGTTTTATTCTATATTAAGTCAACCATATTGTCGTATTTTATTTTTCAGCTATTTCGTCAAGGAAAAAAGTAATATAAATAAATCTGCCTAGTCAAGTGAATAAGAATAAAAACAAAATCCTTCCAAAGTCATTATATCACTCTCTGAATTTGTTTTAAAAAGAGATGTCGTTGAAAATCCTGCCACTAAATGTCTCTTAGCAATGTTCTTCCAAAACTAAGAATTTTACGAAAGTACGATAAATTTGACGCTCTATAAAATGAAAAGTAATAGTAGTTGGGGATATTTTAATCCACCATTAGGCTTGTCCAGTAAAAGCCTTTCAATGACAGAAGCACCTTCATTTTTTTTAAATGCGAGGTCAAATATTCTGAAATTTTGTCCGATTTCATATGTAACAGCCCGTACGCGAGAGTCTTTGCCGCTCCTGGGTTTAAACAGTCAGGTAGTTTCCGAAAAAAGGTAGCTGATATTTTCTCAAACATTCCACTATAACATTTTCGCTAAGAATGAATATTCGTTGCTCACTGTCAGTAGTGTAACTTGACCAAGGCTACATTTACAACTACGACTTCTTGTTATGAGAACAATACCAACGAAACTGACTACTCTAAATTAAGTTTTGTTTACCTGCATATTGGCATCACTATGCCTCCTCGTTTATCAATTCCCGACGGTGAGCGACAGAATTATCGATCACGTTACCAACATCAAGTCTTGTTTGCCGCGCCCTGTATAAACGTAAATTTGAAGAAAAATTTAACAAAATAAATTGTCAGCATCAGTTAGGCCTATACATCATAACAACAAACTGAATTGCAGCTTGAACTTAAACTGTACCAACAGGGAGGCTGTGAAACGTTACAGTTTTGTTCCGTAGCTCTGTCGTCATTTGTTTACAACGCGCTATAAATACTCAAGAGTCTAATACATTATTAAACCTTTTTCTACCCTCAAGGCAATGGACTGCAACCAGATTACATGCTAGCATTTATTTATTAAACAGACTTCTGAGAACAGGCGGATGCCCATTTCATGTACGTTTCAATTATTAACGTCATACCTGGCCCGTGCTCTGACACAGAAGCCAGTTCTGTCTTCGGAAAGCGCATATAACATGCATTGTCTATATTCGTATGTGCTTTCGTCTTCAGTGAAGGCTCACTCCTTTTTATCTCATATTTGCTACTTCCAAAGTATACAACGAAAATTATTCTTCACAATGGTTATAGAAACCAGGGACACTACTTTAGCTCACTCGTTAAAGGTTAAAGGGACATAAATTCGATTCCCTATGGATTCTTTAAGATTTGTTATGAATAAAGAGACTACGACACAGCCTTTAGACTTCAAATGCCTATGTTCGATATGCAAAAGAGAAAAATCGTAACGTTTTGACATGAAAAGTTTACTATGACCTCACTCGTGGTACCAAAGAAACAGAAATAATTTTTCACGCCGTCCGTCTCGTTTCTTCATTTAATGAACCTCGAGGTTTCCCACACAATAGTCATGGAAGCACTGGACATACTGGTAACGATAAAGCAGCGATGGCGAAAATGTAATCGTGCGCCGAGCCACTGTGTAACCTGCAACGTGCATAGCGCCTAAGGAGGGTGGGGGACACCCGAAGGGGAAGTGAAGGAACTGTCTGACTTATTAACGGATTTTTTTATTTTCCTTAAGTCAAGCACTTAAATATTATTTTATACGGTACAAGGCTACAAACTAATGTTTAGTACGTGTAACGAAGAAAGAAATGAACAATAAATGAACAATATCACAACCTAAAATTAACTGTCTTCAGAATGTCTCTGCGACAAAGTTTCTAAATCAGGAATTATGTCATTTACTGCCAGTCGTAGTTGATCACGAAGGTATTTGTCTGTAAGTCGTGATCTAAATTTGGTTTTTACTGTTTTAATTGTTGAAAATAATTTTTCACAAACGTAAGTTGTAGCGAACATGGCTTCAGCAGAGCAAGTGAAAGAATGAAGCTTCGGATATTTATTTTTTGGCAAAGATTTGAAAGTTCAACATTTGTCAAATCCTTATATCTAGCTTTCATTTGACATCACATAGTAAATCAGTGAATTCAAATTGAAGAGCTAACTGCATTATTCGTACATCTGCTGAAAAAGGGAGGACGTACAGAGATGATGATGATGATGATGATGATTATGATAACAACAACAATAACACTTAACCTTTTAATGTTTCATCAGTAACATGTAGTATAATGCCGTTTTATGTTATACAACCGTTTTCCTCGTAATACTTGTGAACAAATCATACATTTAACATTCTCATCATATTGACAGCAAAAAAAAAAAAAAAATGCGTCCTCCCATCCTACTTGGAACTTTCGTACATGGTTTCGAGAGAGACATATGCCACTCGCAGGTCAGAGACAAATACATTTGGAACGGAATTTGACTCTAATGAGTGAGAGGGTGGGGGTTGACAGAGGTAAGAAGCAAGCGAAATGCACAGCTATCACTGCGAGCCACAATGTCTCGCGAGTCATGTTCTCGCCCCGGCTGCGATAGAGGAAATGACAGAGCAATTATCATCGATCCCACCATGAGCTTTGAACAACCTGTAGCAGTACATGAAGAAAAGAAGACCATCGATAACCCTACAATTGAATACTTTAGGGATTATTATCATATTCAAGGATAGATTGAAGTATTTGGACTATTGTTCGGAGGAAGGGATACAATTCAAAAATTCTCAGTTGAATGTTTTAAGTCTTTTGGAATTCCTTTAAAATTTTTGAAAATTATTGCTATAGACGTAATGAAATATTCTGTTCAGATTTTACGTAATCATCTGTACACCTAACTATCTTTATATTCTATCTGATTACTAATAATTATTCAATAAACGACATTCCCAAGGATAGCTTCCATTTCAAAATAATAATCATAACACATGTTTATTTTTATTTGTTTAGTATGCTGTGTCTTTTGGCAACCCTTACTGAAGGATACCTACCTTTGTGGGATGTATGTATGTATGTATGTATGTATGTATGTATGTATGTATGTATGTATGTATGTATGTATGTATGTATGTATGTATTATGTATGTATTATGTATGTATGTATGTATGTATGTATGTACAGGGACATCATTTTATTTTTACTTCAATTTTTATTGTACCTGAGTTTTTGAATGTACTCACTCCCACCCCTTTTACTAATGAAGTTCACCCGTCCTCCACACAGATCCAAGACCGCATATACAGACATAGTAGCCTTACGGTCATAGTAAACAGTACGTTCCAAAAATATGTTCGGGTTTTCCAGTGCCGAAAGAGCTTTCAATATTGAATTTCGCACAGGTACTGTTGTCCATTTGCCTACGTCGTATCCCGGTTTCCCCCACCAGCTTTTATTCGCCAGCTAGTGGCTGGGCTGTCTTAGCTCTTTTCTGAGAACATTAATTTCTGTTAGGAATTGGACGTCTACGTAATATTATACAACTGTTTAAAATAACTTAAATAAAAGGGCCACGTTAAGTAATTAACTGTCACGTGATTTCCTCCCTTTCTACGACCCTACGACATAACCACTTGGACGGACAGTAGATAGTATGTCTGAGTAATTTTATCCTTTCGGAAGAAGTGAAGATTGAATTTACAGTACGTACGTAATCTTTCATATAGTAGGTACAGAATTATTTCAACGTGAGTTACTAGTACGAAGGACGAAACTGATAATTGGGATTAGGTACAATAGTATAGTGCGATAATATGCACATTAGAACTGAAGCGTGTATCGAAATCAACGGCCACCATTTTCAAAAATGTGTTTAAATAACCATATTATGATTATTTTTCAATTTAATTTCATTCTCTATGTCGTACGCTAATGTGCTGTTGACGGTATAATATACACTGCATAATGAATACGTCCGAATGAATAGCTCAGTTCGTGAGTAAAAACACTCATTGTTAATACTGAACTGTATTTTGATTAAACAAAAACCTAATGAAAATTATCAAACTCAAAATCGCGATATTTCCTAGTTTACGTAAATGGATGAACTACTTTTCTTCTCTCCTATACCTAGTAAAGTGATTTGTTTGTATATTACGCCAGTATCATCGAACTACAGTCGTGGAAGGAGGTAGCAAACGGTGTTGATCCAAAGGTATAGCCAGGTTAATATTAAAAATGTTAGTAAAAATAAAATGATGTCCCTGTATGTATGTATGTATGTATGTATGTATGTATGTATGTATGTATGTATGTATGTATGTATGTATGTATGTATGTATGTATGTATATATGCATGCATGTATGCATGTACACGAAAATGAAATAAAATACACTATAGCGTTAAATAAAGTACGAATTGTATTTTATTACCCTAACTCGACTATAGACGTTTTACTGAATAATACAAATTTCCTCAAATCCCTTGCTAATTTTTGTAGTAAATACGTCTATGTTGAATGGTCATTTGAGAGAAAGTGTCAGCTGCCAATTACTTAGTAATGGTACGTTTTACATTCGTAACGGATCTCACAGAAAACTATTTGTTTAACTTTTGAGTAACTGGCGGTAAGTTAAAAACGGTAAGAAAAGCGTAATGAAACCTAAAATAAAGACTTCTAAAACTATACACTTCATACTATGTAAAATTTTTATTACAGTTAAAACTTTATTGTGAATGTAATATTACAATATATGGAACAATTGCATGATGTATCGCCATTAATTCCGTGCTATACAATATTAGAAATGGAACTAGATATTCAGTGTACAAAATACGTGAGAAACCAAGGCCTTGTCAAAAACATAATTGAGTTCTAGATTGGGAAAATAATTTGTAAATTAGAGACATTTATTTTATAAATAAAGCCGCTTACAGCTTGTCGACAACAATAGCTTGAGTGTTGCATCATCCTCTGTAGAGATGTTACGGTGCTGTTCTTGTCAACAAATTACTTTCTTAAATTAACTTAAGAACAAGAATTTATTTGCATAAATATATAACGAAACCGCTGGCTCCGCTGATAATTTTTAATAAAAGGAACTCTTTCACTACTCAGCTTCGAATACATGCAGTTTATTCGCTTATTGTACCGATTCAAATATTTTCTACCTTCCTCTATATTGTCCGTCAAACGTCTCGAAATTCTTACTATACATCAAAGCTGGCCTTCTGTGCCTGAGGCTGCGGGTTCGATTCCGGGCTAGTCGATGACGCGACAGGCTCATGTCAGTAGATTTACTAGCATGTAAGAGAACTCCTGCGGCACAAAATTCCGGCACACCGGCGACGCTAATATAATCTTGGCAGTTGCGAGCGTCGTTAAATAAAACATAGTTTAATTTCTTACCAAATGTTGTTCTATAGAGACATGTGTGTGTGTGGATCAGTGAACATAAGTTCAATTACTACGCTGAAAATTATATAGCTGGTTATTGATCCTTTACTAGAATGGTACTTAAATGATGTACCTAAATAAAACCATTTATTATGCACCAACATCGGGATACTTTTTTGGATATGTTGATATAAAGGAAAAAATTGAGCCGGTATCTGGTACGTTCCTGAGTCGCTCAGTCGGTAGAGCGTTGGCGCGCTCACCCAAAGGTTCCGGGTTCGATACCGGCCCCGGAACAACTTTTTCCCTTGAAATTATTCAAATCAGCTTCACAGGGAGCTGTACCTGAAAGTCGGATTTGCATAATATACACCACTGTTCAACAGAAAACCACAATTATTCAAGTCACACAGCGTTTGTGTGCTCGCGAGGTTGGGTCTTCGACGTTTTGACTTGAGGTATATGGACATAAAGGGAAAAAATTGAGCAGGTGTCTGGTACGTTCCTGGATAGATCAATCGACAAAGCGTTGGCATTTGTAATGGCCATATTAAAATTAAGCTCAAGGACAGTCGCTCAAAGGTGCAGACATTAATTTAAAAACTCTATGTTCTTCACATTATCAACTATATTTTATACAAAGAAGTAGGGGGAAAAAAATTACACACATCAAAAAGCAATTCGTTTAGAACAAACTTATTACAATCGACAAGTATCAGAACGGAGGCTTATGTATGCTACAATGTAAGAACTGCTCACACAAATACATAGGACAGACTCGTAGAAATTTTAAAACCAGGTACAGCGAACACGTCGCAGACTTTAAATACAATAGGAGAAAGTCCAAGTTTGCGACCCACTTGAATGTACATGAGTTAACTAACATCAACGAAGCTTTGCACGTAATACTTCCCTTAAATATAATTGCATACACATTACAGCAGCCGAAGATGTTCATATAGCCCGGGCAACTAAATTAGGCATACCGCTTCTAAACGAACAGATTCAAAACTTACACAACCCTTTATTCAATCTGAACACACATAACCCACGTGATGGCTTTTCAACCCATAACCATTCTCCTCCCCCCCTTCAACCGTCAGCTGTGACCTAGTTTACGTAATTTTTGTAAACGCCGCGCACAGAACAGTTGTCTTACCACCTTCAGCGTCTACAGGGATAGCTCCACAGCACTCATGATTATAAGTTGGGTTTGATCAGCTTCATTCCATAACATATTTAATTATACCACAGGCCCAGTTTCTATTTAACAAATTCCGATCTTGTAAATCTTAATAGCATTTCAATTTGAATTAGTACAACTGTTCTGTGCGCTCGCCTACATATTTTACAACGAGATGTCTGTATCTAGATTTATGTGGCTTTCAAGATTTTATAGCTATAACAGCATTCTGATCTATATATGCACTTTGGTCTGTTCTTGTACATGACCCTCCATTATAATATGGAATAATAGGTATCACAAATTGATACATTTTCTTTTCTTCCCCCACAGCTGATTCACCAATTTTCAGTCAGATCTGGACTTCAATACAGATACCAACCTCTCTCAATCACATCTGCATATTGTATGTTTTAATTTAGTATGTAATAATTTTAATAACTTTGATCATGGCTCATATAGCCTAGTTTTAACATAGTAATTATTTTAATCTTGCTATATGTTCATTTACTTCTACTATTTGTATCACATATACATGTACCAACCTCATGCACATGGGCATAAACTTTTCTGAAGATTGCTTAATCAGTCCGAAAACGTTAAAAACCAAATAAATGTAACAAATTATTGTAAACTAATAAATTTGTTAAGTAGATAAGCATTGACGGTTAATGATAAAACCTTTTATTGTTATTGTATCAGCTTATCGGCCCCATCATGCCTTTTAAAATTCAATGATACATTTGTCATATTGCCAATGTATGTGAATGTACTTAAGGCGACTGAAAATAACACTATATTAATTCTACAATATACCTCTCTCAAAATATTGTTGTTCATGTCCGAAAATGTGTTACTGCGAAATTCTAACTGTATAATCACGTTGCCAATGTACTTTGTTATGCGTTGTGGAAATAACAATATCTTAATTTCTGGGGGGTGGGAAGGCATACGTCTCTCAGAATATTAGTCTTTATGTTAAAAAAATGACATTGCGAGTTTATATTGTACCTGTATTCGGTGTATAAAATAAGAATTAATATTATAATACAGTATGTTCTGAATTTGTGAGATACAGTTTTCCAAATCATATTAAAAAAATAGGCGTACAGCGGTCAAGGGGGAAAAAATTTCCAGTATAAATTAAATTATATACGTTTATATTCATTTTTTGGTACGACAGATAGGGAGATAAATTTTTGGCTCTTAATGACACCTCAACGGGTTCAGCCTGGGAACAAGGGAATTCTCTGTTTATCGTCAGCTGTCTCTGAAATTCAAGTGAAAGCACACAGACATGACATTAAGTGAAATGCACAGCTTCAGACCAATGTACAGATCTTCTAATTATTTTATCTCTCCCTCTGTGCAACGTCACATTTGCGGGAGAAGTAAGGAGACGGGAGAAAGGTTGTAATGCTTTTTAATACGTTGGCAACCACGACTAAGATAAGTCACTTGAAACTTAACAGTCACTGATTGGCAGAGATAAAATGTAAGACCTGTAGAACATTGATACAATACTAAGTGGGCTTATAGGGACCGAGGGTTTGTTTTTGTTTTGATGAACTTCAAGACAATGCTAATTCATTTAAAGTTTGTGTGACCGTAGCCTATATAACTTATATGTTAGTTTGGTTTTAGTTTATTTACAGTTTGATATTTTTATACATACATACATACATACATACATACATACATACATACATACATACATACATACATACATACATACATACATACATACATACATACATACATACATACATACATACATACAAATTAAAAAACATTTGAAAGTACGTGATGAAATGTTTTCTTTCGTTGCCTGATCTGCAGTTGTTTTAAATTGAGTTAATCCTTTCAGGCATTTGGCTAAGGAGTTCATCAGTTCATGTAAGTGACGCTATGTAAAGATTCATTTTTGTGGACGAGGAAAGTTTATTAAAGATAATTATTTTTGATAATATATAGTTGAATTTCTGAGATTTCCGAAAAGTCTTAACAACCAGTTTAATTGAAAAAAGAAGCAAAAAGGGCAACCCGGGCAACGCCGGGTGCTTTCAGCTAGTTTAACAATAAAGGTTAAGTCTATTACTGGAGATGAAAATAACACCAAACATATTATTTCATCATTGAAACGCGCAGCCACGATACCTCCAACAATATCAATGATTCAAAAGAAGCAGCATTACAAGTTTTATATAATATAATAATATGCTAAACTTATCTCTTCACAGATGTATATAGTCCTCTAAAATGTAGAGTTTCGTACTTGTTAATTTTTATTTAATATTCAAGAAAGCTGACCATTTTGTTAAAAAAACTGGGAAGGGGTAATTCATTGCTTATCAGTTTCTTTAATGATAAAGTAAAAATCAGTATCGTGCGGATAGTACTTATCGAATAAAACAGTGTCAACATGGAGGGATTTTTTTTCCTCAGAAAAGTATTCATTTGGAACTAATATGGTATTAGAATTTTTTATTGTACTCTATTCTTGGAATAAACTGTTAAAATATGCACAGTTATATTACATACACTCTGTATAGGGGTCTGGGGATAAACTTGGAAGTTAATTTTATTTATTTCTTCATATTATACAAGCAATAACATTAAACAAAATATTGAGTCTTTTCGAGTGTACCTCTATGCTGTTAGATAAAGACGTAGGTAGGTATTAAGTTTTCCCAATATATTGTTGTATTTCATTGCATCGCTTACAAATAAATTAACTCGCAGATACTAAATTTAAGAAGCATATTGGTCCGACAAGTTAGCATATAAATGAAATAAGTATAATAATCCTTCAATAACATGATTGATTGTGTCATGACCTAATGTAATAATAATTGTTGTATTATTTCTTAGGTTAATAAGACAGTTATTGGAGGATTATTATACTTATTTCATTCGTAGATACTAATTTTGTTACAAAACTATGAACAAAAATAGAGGAGAAATCGTTGTCCAGAGTTTGACTGACAGACAGAAGGGCATTCCCAAAGCAACCTTTTTGGTATTAAGGATGCTACAGAACACTTCACTTCATCAAGTCAATATCTAACAAAAATGATTAAAATTACGGAACAAAAAATAAATAAAGTTAGGAAAATCGGTTTAATAGTAACGCTACCTATATTCTTACAAATCTTTTTTTAAGGAAAAACGCATATCAATGCAAATATTAGAGACATATTTTGCAGATCACAATACTTCCACCAATGATAGTAAAGTGACAAAAAAACTTAAAGTCTGTTATGATTTTTAGAATTTGACGTCTTATGAGAACTATAATTTAAGTCTTTATTTAACACACTGTATTTAATTTTAGAATTACCTGTTAGATCTCTTTCTTACTACAGTTATGCGTTGTATGTAAGAAAATATGAAAGTTCATGCAAGAATATCAGAGCGATTAACAAGAAAGTGAGGAAGTTCAAGCTAAAAATAAATTCATGTTTACTCACATATATGACATTAATACAAACGTGTTTGAAGTCATGAACATAGAGTATGAAACAGTAATTTCTGTCAAAATGTTCCACAAATAATTGTTTTTACCTCTTTTGTGACAGAAGCACCACATAAAAAGCGCAGGAAAGACATTTAAGAAAGTTCTGAATAACTGTTGTTACTCTTTAAAAGACCTGCAGTAATATTTAAGTCTGCTCCATTAAGGAAACGGAGGGGGTTGGTTTTCTAACTTTGAAATTATCTACAACGCCTGCCGGCTTCCGGTTAGACAACACGCAAAACGAAACAAAACGGATTGACTTTAGGTTACGTGCTTTCTTTCTAGCTCTTAATGGAAGAAGTTATGATTCAAAATAATAATAATAATAATAAAGTCATACCTCCGTGATAGAAATATGTGATTCTTAACGAAAAAGTTGCGCTTATTTTGAAAATCGCCATAGAAATCTCCTATCACGCCAGGTTAAAAAGATATAAACACATTTTAGAATCTCACATGCGCGGTTTCAGATAAAATATTATGATAGATTAATTCTTATGATATAATGATGCATTTATGCTAGATTAAGATTAATTTACAAATGTATATATGCATGCAATAATATTTAAGCGATATTTGAAGGGAACATACCTGCAAATTTGCTTAAAAGTGTTTGGTAGTATGTGATTTTTTCTTGTACTCCTGCCTGCTCTCCCTAACAAGAAACCAACATCTACCATCATTACTGGATCCTTACGACCTTGGTACCTCTTCTTCATGATGGAAATGTCTTGATGAAACCGTTCCCCTTGTTCATCACTGACATCACCCAGATTTTCCGGAAAAAAGTTTAGATATGATTAAATAAAATGAATTTTCAAAGACATTCGACAACCCATGTTTTTGTAGCATTTCAACAAATATGACACCAAATTTTCATAGTTTTCTTCTTTTGTGTTTCCGAGAAACCACACACAACCCTTTTAAATGACTGCCAAGCTGCTAATTCAACCGTTTGAACATTTTTCTGTAACATTTCGTCCTCCATGAGTTTTCTGATTTGAGATCCAATAAAAATCCCTTCTTTCAATTTCCCGTATGTTAACTGGAAACTTGCCTTGTAAATGTGCAAGTCCACTACCGTCCTTCTTGAGTGTCTTAACAAAATTCTTCATCAGTACAAGTTTTATGTGTAAGGAAGGAAGAAGAATCTTGTGAGGCTGAACCATTGGTATTTCTTTTACATTACTTTCTCCCGGAACATATTCCTGCCGCTTGTTCCACTGTTATATCACATAATATTTTTCTGTAGTACGGCTGTCCCACAAACACAAAAAGACAACAATATTTTGTGAAACCCCCTTGCAAACCAATTACTTTAAGGTTACCACATCTCTTTAAAAAATAAGCCTCATATTTTAAAATACGCACAATTTTAGTATACTTTCTTAACTTTCTTTAAGACCTACAGACTGGAAAACCAGAACAGATGGAAATTCTTTACAATTATGAAGTAACACTGCTTTTAAGTTGAACTTAAATGAATCTATAAACAATCACCAGTCATCTGGATTATGCTCAAACCCTAGTTCACTCATTAAACCATCAAGTTTACACAGAAACACATATTCTCACATAAGTTACATCACACTTCATGAAATTGATACTAAAACTATGTGTTGTACTAGTAGACTATATTGTAAATCTCGTCTGTGTATATTTCATCTAGACTGTGACTATAAATTAAGACTTTATAATAGTATTAAGTTTTTTGACTTGTTCTATATTATAGCTGTAAAGCAATGTATGAACACCATGGAATGTTAATAAATACAATACAATACCACGTTTTACGCAGGAAATAGTATTACTTTACAACCCTATTAGAGGTGCCAGACCGGTCTCTAAATGGGTTTCTCTCTTTGCTGTGTCTACTTCTAGAAGAAAAGACAGATTTATTACCGCTATCCTGATAACTGATAAAAGTTTGGTTAGATGATAATAACAAATAACATTTTTTCATCTTTACATTTTGTAAGTGTGTAAGTACCAGGTGACATGCAAATTCGTTTTCGATGTAGGATAGCTATCTAAAATATCTAAAAATTATGACGTGATGTGACATTTTAAGCACTGTTTTCAGAATATACGCGTGAAAATTGACTAAATACATGTATTATATTCACGGAGGTAAATTTCATGTTGGGTAATGTAATAATTAAATGTGGCCTGGGAGCAAGACTTGCTCATCTGAGAAATAATTTTATTTCTTACAGCTTTTACAGAGGGCAGTGTTATCATTCATTCATGTTTATTGTCGAGATTGTAAGAGTATATCAGTGATTTCTTTCATGCCATAGCTACAGTATGTACATTATTTTCAATACACCTGAAACTTATAGAAAAATGGTCAGAATTTTTAAGTAAAAGCTAATTTAAATTTATCTTTATCACGCAAACCTTACGCAGTTATCAAAATTTAAACACGGAATTGGGTTCTTTAACATAAGCGTGCAGTTGTCATAACATCAACTTTATTGGAGAACATTTATAAGTTGGGCCCTATTTCATAAAGCTGACAAGCCCTATAATTATGACAATTGTACAAATATGTCAGAATACTGCAACATTTGTTTTCTGACACTTCTTGCCTGCTTTGATAAATGCAATTTGTGAATTATTGTCAACAGCGTTTCATAAACATGACAATGACAGGTAAAGTAGACATGTGTAAACATGTAAGATCGATAACAAATTATTTCTTCTCATTAATTTTATATTTTTATAAAAATAATCGATATGAGACAAGCTGATTGGATGATCTATAATGCACACTATTATTGAATTTGTTGAAATTAGTAACCATAGTTAGAAATTCAATTATTAACAGAGAGAAAATTGCAATTAATTCTAAATTTAGCTAAGAAAGCGAGACATTTCTATATAGAAATGTAGGTTCATTTTCAAAGGAAGCATTCCATCGATAATTCCATCAACTCTTAGTTCCGATAAGCTACAGGCATAAGCAGTTAAATGATACTGAGCTCCATTTCTCATCCAGTGTAAGAACACACAATAATAATTTGGATAGAGTGTTTTATTCTTTTTTATGCTGCAATTCTCCTATTTTGCTCATATTTTCAGCTGCTGTTTTCCTATTACGAAATTTATCCATGAATACAAACTCACTCAAAATGTAAAATTTATATTTATACTTTCTTTAAAACCTTTGTCCTGTGTGGTTCTCCCTATAATCATTACTTTCTCTAGTGTTGCTAGTATTGAATATGACTTACTTAAAATAAAGTATTTTCCCTAAAATCCACGCCAATATTCATTTGTCTCAATTACAACATGGCCCAACTACTTCAACAATAAATAATTGTCAAGTTCCTATAACATACGAAAAATGAGGTGTCAGAATTTCATGACAATTCTACAAATATGTAGAATTGTCAATAAATGAATTGACACATTATTCTGTTTCATAAAATGAAATATATCAGTAAAGTCTTGACAAACAGTCATGGCAAAACTTTTATGAAACAGGAATGCGCGGAATGTTTTATGAAACGGAAATTTGACAATTAGTAAAGTCGTCGTTTGTTACTTGTCACAATGACATATTTACAATAATTGCCAAGTTTTATGAAATAGACCCCTGCTCGTTTATGGCTATATCGTTGAAAGGGCGTCTTTCTCCCTCCAAATCTACTTAAAAATACTTGTTTACAACGATAATCTATGGCTACGATCCCTAGCTTCGGCTATTATATGACTCGTCATTGCTTCTGAAGCAATAGAACGAAGTGCGTCGCATGTCGAGGAGACGTTGCTCAAAGAACGCCCTGCTCTAAAGAAGCCACAAGGAATTCCATGTTCTAAGAAGGTCACAGAGGAGGCTATGCTTTCCGAACGCTACAAAGGAGGCCGTGCTCAAGCATTCTGTATTAACCGCTATTTATGAATTATAACCTCAAATATGAGAGAGCAAAATAAGATTTTTTTTTGCAATTTTTCTAATGCGATAGAAAATATTGATTTAATGTGTATCAAATCGACATGAGACCCCATAACTACAAATATGCCCTCAAAATTAAATTTGTTTAATAACAATTTACTGTAGAAACAAAAAAACGAATGATATATTTTCTGCATTTTGTACATATAACTTACTGTACATATTTAGAATAAGATGTGATAATTATGAAATATTGTAACGACATTCAACATTCTAAAATAATGTATAAACACCACTTTTTCTAATAATGAAAATTTTGTAACTATTACAAATGGAAATAATGTCTTCTTCTTACTTAAGTAGGTTATTTTACGACGCTCTATCAACATCTAGGTTATTTAGCGTCTGAATGAGATGGTGATAATGCCGGTGAAATGAGTCCGGGGTCCAGCACCGAAAGTTACCCAGCATTTATTCATATTGGGTTGAGGGAAAACCCCGCAAAACCCCTCAACCAGGTAAGTTGCCCCAACCGGGAATCGAACCCGGGCCACCTGGTTTCGCGGTCAGACGCGCTAGCCGTTACTCCACAGGTATGGACAAAGTAATGTCAAAATTTATTTTGATAATGGGGCAAATATTAATATACCGATACACACAAACAAAGGGACACAACATTTGAGGAACTCTTTATACCCGCTAGGAACATATTCTAACAATTTTAACACGAGATTCTCAAAGAAATTCAAACTGTATAGGGAAACTCTTGAAAACAGTTATGGCCACGAAACCATCGAAAGACCGCTGAAAAACTGTCTCCAAAATAAAAGACGTGGTTCAGTTATGATTTAAAAGAAACCAACAAGATCTTCTGTTGGACAGATATTACGGTTAAAGTTCAACATGAAACACAACATTTGTATAATCAAAACCAGTTTGAAATAATTCCGACCACATTATTGTTGTTGTTTAGTCAACTTTCCAAAGACAGGTCTGACCCTGACAAGTGATTCCAAAAAGCACCACTTATGAGGCAACTAGGGTAGGAGAAAATGGGGTAGGATAGCCAGTTCATTTCCCCCTCCATTGCATACATCACCAATTAGCTATATGTTACACTAATCAGACTTCAGATGCATAAAAACAATTGTTCTTCCTCTGACAAATATCGTCAAGTGAGATGTACTGCCTGATAATAGATGTAGGGGAAACCCGGGCAAAGCGGATAAGCTAAGGACAAACAATGACACAGGCTATATTTTGGTGCTCCCGAAATAAAATCTTCATGACATTGGTTGTGACACATGTTGTCCACATATCTAAAAAACAGCAATTCGTTTCTCGTACCTACGGACAGTGATATCACTGATATGATTTGAGAAAGAAAATATAGTTAATTATTCGCTTTGCCCGGGTACACGGGCAAAGCGAATAATTAACACGGGCAAAGTGAATATACCTATACCATTTTCACATTTCTATTTAATTTTTATTCACTGATAATAAAATTAAATCAACACATAAACACGATGTTAATGAGTCATATGAGACGATAAGAAATGTTATTACAGCCATTTACAGCACGTTAGATTAGTACAAAATACAAATTTGAATAAGTCAACGTTTCATTGGCACTGAAGACTTGGATTTCTTCTGCTTTTGCTCCTGCCCATAAGTTACTTCTCTTTCAACGTTTTTAATCGGTATAGATGTAAGAGCTTCAGAGCGCTGACATTTTCTTCGTTTACCTCGTATCTTTCGAGCATCCACTTTTGGCACTGGTCTAAATCAAAAGAACTGACTTAGGTTTTCTTGCTGACGATGTTGAGGGTTATGGTGTAACCGGAACTGAAAATCTGAGTGTAATTGATGTATTGAATATTCCTTCAATCTCTGAAGGTAACGACATCACAGAGGTGGTTGATTCTGAATGAACATTGACTGTTTCTTCAGCCGCTGAAGAAGCTGGCACCGCAGAATTTGTTAAATCTGAGCCAGCTGTCGTTTCGCTGATTTCTGTCTCAAGTGGGCGATCTGTAAGTTCATCTGGAGCAAAATCTTCATCAACAAACACATTATGGTTGCATGGCCAGATAGCAGAACCAATGATTGGAAGATTGTATTTCTTCAAGTACTTTCTTCATGGCTTCTTCAGAACATTTGGCATTTTTCGTCTTTCTCTTGAAAAATTAAACCATCTGAAAACACATTACGACCTTTTTAAGTAAAAATTAAGATCAGTATTACTGATTTATAATTTAATTAATGTGACTTAATGCCTCCATTAAGTAAAATAATCTAACACGCTTTATTACAATAGAAAAATACATACAAAAATACAGCTAACACTTATATAGTCAAATAAAGGTGGCAGGGCAAAGCGGATAAATTACCCACTTTGCCCTATTCACTTTGCCCGCAGACATCATTTTCCTTTTCATTTAAGGTTATAGAAACATAAACGTCAATAATCTTCTTCGTAAGTACGGCACTTTAGAAGTAATCGTATCGCCTATATATTACTATCACTTAACAAAAAGTTTCTGCAGTATTGTGTGTTGTATATAATTATGTTTCTCTTACCTTGAGATATTTTAAGAAAACAGTCAATTTTCTTCAAACACGCTGACTTCTTCTATCACTAGCTAGAATGACGACAAGTCAGTTCCAGCAGCAAAATCTGGTAGAGATTCTTCCCCAACATAGCACAAAGCGCTACGTGTTGGCGTTTCTAAGAAATAGGCGTTATTCTCTTTGCCCGGGTCTCCTCTACATATCAGCCAGAACCTCAATCGGAGGATACCACATTAATAATAAATAATAATAATACCTTGAATAAACCCAGTACGTGTTTCAAGATATAAAGCAATTGAAATTGATAAAACATCTCTCCAACTAAAGTAAATAGGCATTAAAAGCTAGTTGATGAAACAAACTCGTTACTATGATAAATGAACTATTACATTTAAATAGTCCTTTTCTTTCCTTTGCAAAAAATACATACTTAAGGAATTATTATAGGTATTTCTCTCACCCTTCTAAAAATCTCCTCCGGTTAAAAACCAGGGATTTTAGCACGAGAAATCGAGTGCCTAGTCATTCGGTTAACATTTCACATTGTGTTGTTACTAAGTCATTAATCATGCCTGTCAACATTGCCACACAAAAACTGTGACCTCTAATGGCGTCTGTAGACGTTGAACAAAATTATGGATCCCACAACATTTCACATCACATCTTTTGTGGTCACTAATGTGTTTGTTATCGACACTTTCCAAACAATGAGGAGTACGTGAACTTAAACGTGCTTGATCAGATATGTACTCATGTCAACTATTGAATATTACATGGTGAAGTCAATAATTTCGTGGATTACAGCATGTATCATATGATGAGACAATGAGGAGGGAAGAAAATAGGAAAGACTGGAGAAAAAGCTGGTTTGTAGTGAAAGACTTGCCCTTGGACAGAACATTAAATGAATGAATGGGCAGATTATTTATATATCTGCGGTATAGTTGTGGCTCCTTTTTCACTTCCATCTATGGCTGTTGGCCTGTTGTTTTGTTATCTGCACATTACTAAAAAAGGTACTCTAGCTTCAACACCGAGTAGGTCTAATTATCTATCGATATCTGAAGTCCCATGTCTTACTCATAAGCAGTTCTATATTTGTTTTGATATTAATATTGAGCATATATTACTTATCTCTTAACATATACGTACTGATTGACTAGTTAGACACTGCGAGTTACTGTGATCGAATTTGATGAACTTAATACCTATTCTTTTAATTAAATGGGTGTTTATTTGGAAAAGCAACACAAAAACATTCATTCTAACTCGAATGAAATTATGTACTTCGTGTTCGTTTTTATTTAAACTGTATGCTAGCTATAGATTTCATTAGACTTGTGAATAGATGCACTATAGAATAATTATTTTGACTTGTACTGTAGGACTACCACCACCACCACCACCACCATCACCACCACCACCACCACCACCACCACTACTGCTACTACTACTGTAGTATCTATGTATAGCGTATTCGGATCTTAAATTGCAGTAGAGGAGAGAATGGAATCTATTCGTCTCTTTCCTTCTCATGAATTTCACCGTAATTTCTCCTTTCTAATCAAACGAGGTTGCCAAATTTCCGTAAAATATATTGTAATGGATAAAAACACGTGAATATACAGTTACGTACAGAATTTGAAGCTGCATCTGTTGGCGTTAATGAAAAATGTCTTACATAGTAATTAAGGGTTAAAATGTCAATACAATGAAAATGTATCCCACATCTAAAATCTTCGGTACACGAAACATATCACGTCATAAATCCTATATTAAATCCGTTAGAAATTTTTTCCTTTTACTTTTGGTAAAGAAACATTCACCCTCCAAGTATGTAATTTAAATCTACATTTGAAAGATAAGAAAATGCAGAATGTCTCTTTCTTTTCAGTCATAGTCAGAAATTTTTACACGAAAACACGAAAAATTAGGCCAGCAGAAAACTTTTTGGGTGTTGACTGGTACAAGAGGTCAAAGCGGGAGAAATGTCCTTCGAAGATGGAAGTTATTTTTAAAACAAACCCCAAGTCTGTGGCTCATTTAGTTCTAGAATGATTTAGGAAAGGGTCGATATCTGTTCTGTTTTGTTCGACGCGTCGCATTTCCTCAAGGTTGCAGCTATCGTACAACATACATAGCTACATTCGGTAGTCATGGAGTTATACATTTTAATCTCGAGCCGGTCACGTGCACTGACAATCATTAGTAACTTTTCTAGTGTAATATATCCAATTATATATGTACAAGTGAGGAGAGCAATTTTGTGTGTGTGTGTGTGTGTGTGTGCGTGTGCTTGGAGTTTCTTAAAATAAAACTTGTGCAAGATAAAATAAGATATAGGCCTATAAGATATCAGAGTGTAAAATGGATTCTCAAATTAAGAAGAAACGTTCCATATAAGCTTAGGGGGAAGGAACGCAGCATTGTTATGAACGTCCTGGTCTATTTTTTTTAAAGACAATGAATGTGAGTAGCTCGGTTAGAGAAATTGCTAAAGTGACAGGTTATTATGAGTGAAAAATATATGCTACAAGGCAGGAACTTCCTCCAAGAAAAAACAAAAGAGGAAGGACAGAAAAAAATCACAAGGTAAATTAAATATGATGCTATTGTGCAGACTGGGATACGTCGAGTGGTTCATTCTCTTTTATTTGCAAACATACCTCTGACATTGAACGTAATTCTGACAAGGGTAAGTGAAGACGATTCTTTGCCACAATTTTCCAGAACTATGTTTTATCATTTCTTGCATAACAGGCTTCCGATACCTAAGAAGAGGTAATAAAGCTGCCTTCATCGAAACGAATGAAATTATTACTTGGAGGCATAGATACTTATGGTAGATAAAACGTTTAAGGGCACAAAATAAACCTATAATTTACACAGATGAGTCTTGGGTAAATATCAGTCTGAATTTAACTTTAATGTTTAGATTTGTGTAGTTGTGGCGTTCCGCTTAAGCCATTCCCGCACGCACTCTTCTGCAGTTGACGTCGCAACAACGCACTCCATAAGCGCTGTACTGCAATTTAAGGTCCGAATACTCGATACACAATGTGACACAGTTTGCTTTACACAGATATTTAATATGAAATATGAATTATATGTAAATACTATCTTCTCTACATGTTTGTCAAGAAAATTTTATAAGAAAAAATATTAAGGGAATAAAACAATTACACATTGAGTTGTAGTAACAATTATTTCATTTTCTTAAACCATTAAAGCCGCATTTATTTCATTAAGGAGAATTTATCCATTATTCTTTAGCGTGACGACTGGTTTTCACGAATCAAAGTTTTATCACTTCATCTTATAGCATTCTATCATAATATAAGCAAGAAATAAAAAATGAGCTAGTGGAGCCTAATACGTTCTCAAATTACCAAACAGTCATCACACTGCAGTGCATCTATCTGCCCTGTCAACCCAGTCACCGCACTGCCGTTCATTTAACCTGGGCCCACCCTAACCAAATCCACAGATTCAGTTCACCGCAGCGAGCCTTACTGATCTCTGTAGAGCTGCAGACATCAGCCCGGCCTTGTGAAAGAGAGGTTTCCCCAATGTAGAAAGCAGCTCAGTTGGATCCTAAGTTTAGTCTCGTTCTTCTTGTATATATACAGTCGAAGTTCGGTATCTCGAAGTGCTTTCGGAAATTGAAAATGTTTCCAGTCATAGAAAATTTGAGATATAGAAAATAGTAAAGATCTTACCTAATTCCATCACTAGAAAAAATCAGACAGTTGTAAATAGAGTAATCTTTATGAGTTAGTGATACTACCATTACCAGCACTACTATTACGGCGTAATAATGGTAGTACCAGTAATATTAATCACTGCATAGTTATTCTTGTGAAAAAAACAACAATATCTTAATTTTTTTAATTAATTTAATAGGCACAAACAATAACTTTAATTTATTGACTATGGAACAAAAATAAAACTGCATTGCTACCTGCAACTTACATTCGTTCGAAAAAATTCGTCAGTCCTTGTTTTCTTTTGTTGTGGTACAATTTCTTTCCATAATTTACTTTTTTCTTACGTCGACTTCATTAATGATATTTAACTCACGTACACTTTGAAAACACGCTTCTTCTCCATAAGGTTAAAGCTAGTCACCGCACCACAGACAAAAATAAATTTAATTTCCACTGGTCAAGAGAAGACTATGAAGATAGTGTGTATTGGAATCTGCAAAGATAAAGGCGAGGGAGAGGAATGAACTTCACCCGGTGTACAATTCCCCCTACCGAAGCTTTTTCTTAAACCTACAATGCAATATAGAGTATTCGGACCTTAAATTGCAGTAGAACAAAGAATGTAAACTATTCGTCTCTTTCCTTCTCATGAATTTCACCATAAGCGCTTTTTCTAATCTAACGAGTTTGCCACATTTCCGTAAAATATTGTAACTTTAAAATTCAAAAACAATAATGTAATTTTATTCTCACAACAATAACTCTTCACTTTCTACAATTTAATTCTACTCCCGTCAACAATGGGATTTGCTCTCCACACAGCAACACAGTATTCGTTAGTGCACTCCACAGACGACAATGACAATTTACTTGGATTATTGAGAACAACAATGAACTGTTAATTTTAACTAATGTTCACAAAGCACTATTTACAAATCAGAACTGTCAGTTATCAGTTCACAGTTCTTGTAGCTCAGTCACTCGAATTCACAGTATTCGAACCCCAGACCTTAGAGACAGTCCACTGAACTTCGAACTCAGGTCCCTCCAACTGCGGTCCACTGCACTCGAACTCAGGTCTTCGGATGCTCACAGAATTGCGGACACGCACTCAAGTCTAACTCCGGTACACAAGACTGGCTGGCTTGCTGTCCACTGACTATAACAACACTGACTTACTGACTGACTGACTGACTGCTAAACTGCTCACTCGCGTGTCGCAATTTATAACCTAACTACAATGCTAGAAATTTCCAGAAGATTCCACTCTCGAATAATCTGGATTTCTCTCCTTTCTGCCGCGGTCGCTCTCTCCCCTCTCTTCTCTCCGCCATAGCACCTGCCACAGGAAGCAGATGCGCGCGCAACCCGCCCAAAACACGGCCGACCTTGCCCTTCTTCCGCCGGTCGTGAGATCGAATCTCACGTGGCCGTCACAATATATAGTAATCGATTAAAACACATGAATATATAGTTACGTAGGCAATTTGAAGCTGCATCTGTTGGCGTTAATGAAAAATGTCTTACGAAGTAATTAAGGGTTAAAATATCAACATAATCAAAATTTACTTCAAATGCAAAATCTTCACTACACGAAACATATCACGTCATAACTGCTATATTAAATCCTTTAGAAACTTTTCCTTTTTACTGTTGGTAAGGAAACATTCACTCTTCACGTACGTAAGTTTAAATCTACATTTAAATGATAAGAAAATGCAGAATGTCTCTTTCTTTTCAGTCATAGTCGGACATTTTTACACGAAAACACGAAAAAGTCAGCCAGCGGAAAACTTTTTTCGGTGTTGTCTATACATGGGGTCAAAGCAGAAGAAATGTCCTTGGAAGATGGAGGTTATTTTTAAAACAAACCCCTAGTCTGTAGCTCAGTTAGTTCCAGATTTATGATTTAGGAAAGGGTGGATATCTGTTCTGTTTCGTTTGACGCGCCGAGATAGCTCTTGCAGCTATCGTACAACATACACACATTCGAATTTTACCTCATGGAGATCACGGAGTTATATACATTTCGATCTTGAGACGGCCACGTGGATTGACGATCATAAGTAATTTTATAGTGTAATATATCCAATTATATACAAGTAACGATAGTAATTTTGTGTGTGTGTGTGTGTTAGTGCTTGTGCGTAAAGTTCCTTAACGTAAAACTTGTGCAAGATAAAATAAGATATAGGCCTATAAGATACCGGAGTGTAAAATGGATTCTCAAATCAAGAAGAAACGCTTCATATATAAGTTTATGTAGTTGTGACGTTTCGCTTAAGCCATTCTTGCGCGCATTCTTCTGCAGTTGACGTCGCAACAACGCACTCCATAAGCGTTGTACTGCAATTTAACGTCCGAATACTCTATGGTACATACCATGAACCTTTTAAAAGTCGTACTTCTCTATCAATCCTTGGTTCAGCTTGTAACTAACTCCTTCCAAAATCTTGTATTTCCCAAATATGGGCATTAAAACCAAATACTTGTAACGGTACTACTTTCCTATTGTTTCCCAGCATAATATTTTTATATACTGTATATAGTCGAACTTCGATATCCCGAAGTGCTTTAGGAAATACTTGAGGTCTGGGGCACGAAATCGTTTTAGAGATAACGAAAAATTCTAGTAACAGAAGGTAGAGTTAGAGAAAAAATTATTAACCCTCCAGTACTCGCACGGCATACATTTGTAATCCACTGTTGATTATTACGTCATCACATCTCCGCTTTCAATGCTTATAGCGTGAAATTTTCAGTACCTTCCTGTTACAGTTTACCTATAATCTCTGTAGTGTTTGGATGTAATTGTGATTCTTTTCTGATTAATATTATTAAACTGTATTACATTGCAGTCCGCGCGAGTGTTAACGCTAGTGTTTTTAACAGATGAGAACACAAGACAATATTTTCGATTTCCTTATTTGTAATGCGATTTATTCTTATAACACGTTCATAAGTGGAAATTGAACCAACACATTAATTACCTTTGTAATAAATTACGTAAAATAATATATTATTTTGTTTTATTGAGATATTACTTGTCAATAAGTTTATTACATACAATATACTTAACTTCATTTCAATCAGTAATTATGTATGGAATTATAGGATGGGGTACCTTATTTAAATCCAATTTAATCCACTTTATTTATTACAGAAGAAAATAATTAAAATATGTCTTCATAAACCTATTGATTTTCCATCTCAAAAATTGTTTTCAGACTTTAATGTTCTTAACATAAGACAAATTTATTATATTGTATTAATAAAATTCATACATAAAAATCGAAATAATTTTGAATTGTATTCTCATAGTTGTGAAACAAAAGGTATGAATTCTTTAAGATTGTTTGAACCAAAATGCAACTCTGCTACATAGTAATAATTTAGGCCCTAGAATATATAACAAATTTATATTTAAATATCCTAATCTTGTCAATTCTAATAGTTCTAGTATTAAATTAAAAAAAAATTATGTGTGGATTTTACAAAAATTGAAAAAACTGTAAATTTAAATTTATATATTCTTATTGCATAGTAGACATATGACAAATTGTATTATATACTTCTTAATTTAAATTCAGGAATCCGTCTCTGAGCACGAGTTCTACTCTTTCAGGGGCGAGCTAAAGTTTTTCTGTATATATTATATTTTATGTTACAATTCTTATCAAAAATAAATAAATAATAAATAAATCATAAGACACTTTTAAACATAGTTTCTATTGTTGCAATGGTTATTTTATCCTGTAATATAAATTATTACGTGTATATTATTTCATAATCCAGAACAATGACTTCTTCTCATTGGAAATAGACATGTACTTGAACCCAATAGTGACTTAAGTTTTAGGAGTAGGAAATTATAACTATTGAGTGTAGTTTATCATAATTAGCAATTAAGCCTATATAATAACAATACAGTTTTAATCGTATTATTTGCAACATAATAGGCCTAGCATTCATATTTTATTGACATCACTCATTAAAAAATATTTAAAAAAGAGTTACACCCTTATATCACAAACAGTATAATAGAATCAGTAAAGGAATATTACTGATATATAAATATTGTAAAATTATTACATATCCATATAAGTAAAAAATATTTTTTTTTAAAAAGAGAGCTGGATTACAAATTTTACAAATGTAATCCACGCGAGTACTGGTGTCACAAATTATGGCGCGAGCACTGAAGATTAAATCATACTCTTTCCATCAGAAATGCGGCATTACTTCAAGATATTGAAAATTGAGTTGTGGACGTTCGACTAATGAATGTTCAAATATACTTACAACTAGCATGTAAAAATACCTGCAGAAATTAATTATATACTACAGATTAAAAAGTATCTTCAACGCATATTCAGAAATGAGAATGCATCATATAGTAATTGTTCCCACGCATAATAAGCACACGAGATATGACATTACCTTTATTTAAAGAAATCAAATACGTGTCGTTGAACACCTTCATTGGCAGTGGTGATGCAGGGTAACCAACATTTTTTCCAGTTCCAGATTTACAGAAATTAAAAAATAATTCTCAGAAAAAGAATAGTAGGCCTTATATTAATGAAGAGCCGCAATAAATGTCTTCGAGAGCCGCATGCGGCCCTCGGGCCGCGTAGTGACTACCACTGATTCATAATATATCTGACTATCTTCAAAAATAACGAAAGCGAAATATTTGAACAATAATATTCCTCACGAATGAATACTTCGATGAAAAGTTCATAGGAACATCACGGGATTGAACCTCCGAACTTTGGAAAGATATTTTTATCCGATGAAAATATACAATTCGTTCACAGGAGTCGAATACACAAGCGACTTCAATTGCTCCCACAAGTAGAAATATAGTGGGTTGAGATCTGGTGAGCGTGAAGGCCAAGCAGTTGTTCCACCTCTCCCTATCCATCGGCCAGGGAATGTTGCATTAAGTTGTCTACGTACAGTAACACTGTCGGACAATACGTGCTACGCCAGGAATTTGGGAGCAGTTCCGGACGTCAGTGTGACGACGAACTGCGGCCTGCATTCAGGCAAGAGGTGGACATTTTGAACAGTTCCTGTAAACAAATGTACACAGACTGAACATTAATCAACTAATACCTAACTTCTGTAATGCACATGATCCGCCTTGTAACCCCTATAACGCGGCAACCAGGCATTTCCGGACTTATGTTCATATAACCTTTTTTTCTTCTCTACGTATGAGGAATCCACAGCTAATGTTTTTCCCACTATTTTCGTTACACCCTGTAGAGATGGTCGATACATGAAGGTAATTTCAAGGTCAACGAAATGAACTAGACCTTAAGTTTGAAGGCACATTTATTGTATTTTTTGTATTTTCTCTCCCTTGTCACCGCTGAAAGTCAACATAGGTGTAGTTTACACCAAGGTCTGCAGAATGTCTCGAATTTCGCTTAGCGAGGGTGTGAGGAGGCGAAGGGCGGAGGTTCATCTATCTCTGAGTTGTCAATACTGTATTTTGAACCAATGTTCAACTCGACAGCAATAGAACAGCATGAAACATGTGCTGTGCTTCAAAGATGACAGAAGCATATTACTAACTCCTCCGAACACATGGAAGTTCTACTTGTCTGAGGATCTTGGTCTTTACTCGGAAACATCGTTTATTTCATACGGATACTCAATTAATGATTTATAAATTATATTATTTCATTCCTGTGAACTTCTAGTTCATTCAGAGCATATGTAGATCTATTAGTGTGCTATGATGAAAATGAAGATCGATGAAAAGAAACCCTACAACTCAACTCTAAATGGATGAGAAAGTTAACAGATGTATTCTAAGGAGTACAATAACAATGAAATTGGTGAATAAATTAAATTTCAATATTAAAGTATTTATACAATTACATCTTCAAATATTACATCTGAGTACACAAAAGCATTAGGCCAACATACACACGCGCACATGCTCGTACGCACCCATGCACACACACATACATCGTTTTAAGGGTAAAGGAATATTACAAATAGAGAATTAACTATTCAGAAGTATAATTTCTTTAATTCGCTTATTCTGAAACTAACAACAAATATCTTACTATAATAATATCGGACAACTGTATACTAGCAGCATTAACGTGTGTGCGAAATATCGCGGGCCTGACATCTAGCGGAGCGGCGTGGAATTACGTCCACAAATACAAATATTAACATAGCGGGATTCGGCCTTTTGTTTAAAACTAATGTGGAAGATGTGGAGTAATATGTGAAACAGTTAAGAAGTGTTGAATAGTATTTAATGTAAAATAATTATCTTATATCACAGCTGCATATTATGAGAAATATTGCATACTTCATATTACTTTCAGTAATTAATTGTTACATATTTTTTCTTTGGTTTAGTGAGTCAAAATGAATTCTGTCATTAAGAATGAATTTACAATAACGCTTAATACATCCATTGCTCACAACTTCAAAGATAATATTGATAGTAATCTGATGCTTGTTATAATAAATTAGTAAAGGCATGTTGACAACAATAAAACTTAATTTGATACAACCTTAAAATTTCCAATACATGTTAACTTCTATTAATTTATTAGGTCTAAATAAAAAAGCTAATTTGTATTTTTCTATCAACACAAAGACGAAGGAATTAGGCCTACTAAAGAATGTTGCTGACTCACGTTTTATGATCCCTCGGAAATCGAAAGTACTATTTGGAGCAATTTGTAATGCTGTAATTTTGTAGCAGTTATAAACAGCATATATACACTCTGACATTTTAACAAGCACTAATTAATAAAACTATTACCTAGTCCAGCAACAATATACATTGCAGTTGATTACAGCTTGTTTCGCGAGTTTTTTTTTTTTATTGCAACACAAAATTATATACAACTATAGCAATAACAAAACATTTCAAACAGACAATACTTAATAAAATAATGGTCCCATATCAATGTTGAATAATCTGAGTGAGATTTTCCTAGTACAACAAAAGCAAATATTTCTGTACACATGATAGAATTATTATACTCCTACATACAAAAAGAACATTGTGACATTTTAAGGGTATATGCATTACTTTAACGTTCAGTTCAAAAGTATTTCAATTCCTCTGCTTAATGTTATTAGTTATCACATAATTAAGTACAAAAAATAAGTCTCAAAAAGTTAAAGAATCTTAAGTACTTGTTAAAAATAAGAAATAATTATAATAATCATAACAATAATAACAATAATATACCCCCAAAATATATTCAGTGATCATATTATCAGTAAAAACAACAACAATTATTGCACTGATAAAGAAAATGAAACCTTTCCTACATACTACAATTTTATGAATTGATATTTTTATTACATTATTTCCATATAAATGTGTGGACATTGCTTTAACATTTTAATCCAATATTGTTTCCATACAAAGTGTTAATCTCTTCACAATAGCTGCCTGTGTTGTCTTGGGTTTATAATAAAAACTTGGCTTGAGTATAAAGTTTAAATCTATGTATGTCACAGGGATATGCGCGATGTCACTAATATCCTGAATTGTAGTTTCCCAATATTGTTTAGTCCTCGGGCACTCAAGAAAGCGATGTTGAAGATTGTCCTCTTCTTGACAATAGGGGCAGAGTGATGTCCGGGCTAATTTGATATGGTATAATTTACTGTTAGTTGGAAAAATATCATTGACCACTCGAAACCATAGGTCTTGCTGTTTAAAGGTCAAAACACTGTTTCGTATATTCTTCCAGATCCGTTTCCAATTATACACAGGAAAACGGCACACAATTTTAGGAGCTGGCAAACTTCTACTCATATACTTATAAATATGTTTGGCCGTGACAGAATTTAGGATATTTTGTGGTATATAACTGATTTCCTGTTTGAAAGTGCGTATTTGTGGTGCATGACTTGGCAGACCTCGTAAATCCGGTGGATTCTCTAACTTGGTTATGGAGACCCATTTAGAGAAGAATGTGAAGGAGAAGTCATCTCCCTGTCCTTGGACGTGAAGAAGATTCCGGTAGACGAACAGACTGAGTGCTTTAGTGTAAGGGTCAAAAACTCCTAAGCCTCCTTGAGATTTTGCCAGGGTTAACTGATCTCTTGGTACTCGCAAGATCTGTCGGTTCCACAAAAACCACCCTGTAGCAGAACGCAATTTCTTACCAATTAGACTTGGAATGGGTAAAATTTGCGCCATATACCAAGCTTTCGACAAAGCATATGTATTGATATATTGCGCTCTCTTCACCAAGTCAGCGAATCGAAATTTTTGTGCAGACAAGACGTGACGAACAGCATTAGTGACCGAATTCCAGTTATATCGTATTGTTTGACTAAGATCGTTGAAGAAAGTGACGCCTAGGATTTTAATGGACGAGTGAATGCTGAGCCAACTAGGAAGTGGAATCTTGTCTTCTTTTCCGATGTACAGCTGTCAAAAAAAAAAGTGGCCGCACTCGTGAACAGCGAATATTTTCAAAGTCCACTTCGGGTCGCGGCGATGTTACACGATGCATGTGCTTGTACAAGCAGTTCCGGAACTACGAAAGTGTCCCATATCTACGCCTCGTAGACCAGCGGTAGAGTGCTTGTTTAATGATTCAAAGGTCGTGGGTTCGGGCCTTCTTCAAGTTTTCATTTTATTTTTTTAATCTTTCTTTAGCCATGTAAATGATATTCAAATTATCATTTATATCCAGTTATCGTTCTTTATGGATATCAAGTTATTTATATTTTGTTATCGTTCTTTAGAGATATGAATAAAATTCAGGTCATCATTTGTATTCTGTTATCGTATTATCGTATTATAACGATATGAATAATAATTATTATTAATCTTCAAGAATTTGCGAGATGATTTTTTTGAATTTCAAAAGATGATATTGATAAAATTGTTTAAAAAAATTATAGGCCTATGTAAATTTTGGTAAAGAACTCCGAACGCCAAAAAATAAACCTGTCACTGACCAATTGAAGAGAGGGATGTTATAATGTTATGCTTGGCACTAAGGTTCATAAATGGCCCTCTTTTCAAGATCAACCTGATGAGCTTGTTTAGATGCGTATAGTTGGATTTATGATAATAGCCTTTTGTTGTTGCCTGTTTATTGCTATTACATACGCTTTTCTGTGAGAGTCGTCTTCAGAAATACAGTGGACCTCTTCATGAACTTCCCAACCATTGTTCCGAAGAAGACAGGCGATAGCTCCACGGACTCTATGATGCCTGTTGTTACGCAATAACTCTCCTTTCCGACAAAAGCGAAACACTTGGCCAAGAGTTTCTGTCTCGTTGATGGCAACGGGTCGTGCTGAAAGCTCTGCCAGAAACGGAGCACACTGCAGTAAGGTTGCAGGACATCTTGATTGCATTAATATATTCCGAAGACTACAAATTCTTTTTGGTGTTGACCCATGAATT
Organism: Periplaneta americana; assembly: GCF_040183065.1. NCBI lineage: Eukaryota > Metazoa > Arthropoda > Insecta > Blattodea > Blattidae > Periplaneta > Periplaneta americana. The sequence goes on along the minus strand of NC_091130.1, from coordinate 82,184,275 downwards.
GGCTCTTGGATATTATTCATAGATGACTACACCTTTCCCCTTATGAGGTAACTGACACCAGGATTCAAACGATCTCTTTCGGAATTCATCACGTAGATGTCTTCCAGCAGTTCGAGGTGTTATGCTGGCTTCAAGAATTTTCAGGCGCTTGAGAGCAGTTTTCTTCTCCTCTTCAAGATTCCTGACAAGAAGGAGATGATCATCACTGACTTGTGAGAGTCGTTTACAGATGTTAAAATGCTGAATATTAGCTTCCCATTCAGCCTTAATAAGTCCTAGGCCACGTACTTTTTTAGAAGAATATAGCATGTCAATAGGTGTATCATCAGGAAGAGATATCAATTCTCTGGCAGCACTTCTAATTACTTTATCTAGATCTTTAACCCGTTAGCGCCCAGAAAAAAAGTTTTTGAACTTTTTTGTTATTTTTATGAAATTAAGGTGTTAAGGGTGTAAGAATTAAGGAAATGCCACATTTCTGAAAAAATATATATAATCTATTAGATATTGGCTGATACCATATGGTATCACTGGGCACTTACAGTACTGTCATTACACAAAAATACAAACATAGCCTATGCTACAATAATGAGGTCTTAAGGTCTTCATTCAGTTCATGGTGTATGATATTTAGCGAAACATGTCACACACAAGCCTACATTGCATTTTTGACACATTGTCCGACCAAAGGACTTACACCCTTCTCCAGCACATCTTCTTCTATTGCAGTGAGCAACAAAATGATGGAGTCCATCAAATCTCAAATCTGATATATTTTGTCGGGAAGGATTTACTCTTCCAGGGGATTTCTGTGGGACACCATAACGCGTTAGATACATTTGGACAATTTCTCTTCGGAAGTCAAGCTGCGATGTTCCCTTGTGGATTTTCTTGTACAAAAACCAAGAGTTCATTACAGCCATATCTAACAGCCAAGTGACAATGGGCCAATACCACTTTTTGGATCGAATACCAATACAGTATTGCGCATTCCCTTGGTCCATGATATCTGTTCCTCCCGTATTGGAATTATATTTCGTAATACAGTCTGGGCGAAGTACCATAATATTCTTCTTGTCTTTCAGCGAGTACATTTTCACATTTCCAATTGGGGCAAGTCCAGTGCTGTTTGATGCAATTGTAACAATAGAATTATCCATCCATCTCACAAAAATAATACCATTGTTGTGTTCAATGGTATGCTGAAACTTGCCCCTGATTTCCTAGGAGAAAGCTTTCTTATCAGGTAATGCACATGACTTTGGTACTCTGTTCTCTCTTACGGTACCAACTGCACCATATCCTAAATGTTTCAGGTATGCGAATAAATTCACTCCTGTAAACAAGTTGTCCATGTAAATAGTGAAGGGTACACGTTTGGTTGGTAGTTCATCCAGCATGAGCACTAAGGGAGACGCAGCTTTGCCAAATAAACTGTCATAATCACTGTCACCACGCTCGTTCTTGCCCTGATACAAATCAAAATCAACAAAATATCCATCACTAGTATTTAGACACTACACTTTATACCCAAACCTTATGGGTTTGCTACATATAAATTGTTTGCAACCGTGGCGTCCATAGTACCTAATCATTGATTCATCGTAAGATAATGATTCAGTAGGTACAGAATTAGCCAGGAATTTTTTCTTTAGTCTGTCCATAAGTGGGCGAATTTTCCAAACTTTATCTTCACTATTCGGTGCTGTGTTATCAGCAAAGTGTAAAAATCTCTGTATCTGAAGAAACCGATTTCTTCTCATTGAATTGCTGACCATGGTATTTTTTACAACTTCATGAGTTTCCCAATACATCCTTTTAGAAGGTAAAGTATTATACCCACATAGAATCAAAATACCAAAGAAACACCGCAATTCTGACACGGTAATTTGAGGATCCGTTTCAGTTAGAAAATGTGCATAGTGCTGAGTCTCTTTGACAAAATATTCTAGTGTCTCGTCATCAAAGAACTCTTCAAATAAGTCAACACATGACATATTTGAAAAGCGTGTATAGTCAGCAGGAGGAAATGAAAAATTACTATGTTCCAAATCACCTTCCATCCAGTCATACATAGTTGGGTTAGGTTTTCTTTGTTGAATCCAATCAGGTGCTTGTTGCTTACGTTTTTGTTGTTGTTGCTGCTGCTGTTGTTGTTGCTGTGTAGGCTGTATGGATGGTGGGAAGACACTAGAAGTAGTCACGTTTTGTTGAATCAAATCAGGCACTTTTTGTTCAGGTCGTTGTTGTTGTTGTAGCTGCTGCTGCTGTTCTGTAGACTGCAAAGATGGTAAGAAGACACTAGAAGCGGCTAAACTTTGTTGAATCAAATTACATGTATGTTGTTGAGGTCGTTGTTGTTGTTGCAGCTGCTGCTGTGTAGGTTGTACAGATAGTGAGGTGACACTACAATACATTTCTGATGGTTCATAATCTCCTCCAATTCGTTCATTGTTTGCTGAGCCTATTTCAGCTGCAGCACGTAACTGACGTCCTGTTAGATTATATATCATTCCTCCCTCATCTTCAATTTCTGAATCTTCATCAGTGTCAACATGGATGTCTGGTGGCACAATAAATATATCCTCAGTTTCACTTGCTACGTCATCATTTGCTTCTATTATATCTAATAACCAGGGAAAGGATTTATATGTAAATACATATTTACTTATAAAGCTAATATAATTTATATTTTGCATTATCTTTATGTTTCACAATGTGTAGGGTTGAAAAATCCTACTTTTATTTTCCATATTTTTCCATATTTTAGAGTTTAGTACATATTTTCGTTAATTTCCATATATTTTCCATATTTCATATAAAACAGTCCATATTATATTAGGTTTAACAATAAAACAAAACAAAATTCCATTAACTTTTAAAAATACATTTCAACAATAGAGATTTAAACACATGTTCAGTAATCCCTTTAACATCAGAGTTATTTGAAAATTAGCAGTCCTATCAACAATGGGAAAGTAAGTTACAAAACTGTATTAATTTAATTTAAAATTTTTAACAGACTTCAGTTGTGCAGCTCAACAGTTAAATGCCAGTCAGAGTACACATAGGTTCAGTTTTGTAAATCATACTATAAAGACGGTAAATATGCCAAAAGTACGTCATTCAGTCAATTTAAAATCAAAACTAACAAGTTACATTTCAGAATTTAAAGAAGATGGTTTATCAACTGACAATAAAATATTATTTTGTAATTTGTGTCAGTGTGCAGTATCATCTACACAAAAGTTCCTGGTGCAACAACACATTACAACTAGTAAACATCAGGCCAACAAACAACTAAATTCCAAGCAGAGACAATTGTTTTTAACACAATCAACAACATCGAATGTAAGATCTGAGTTTAACATCGACCTGTGCCGTTCTCTCATCTCTGCTGATATTCCTCTCTACAAACTAAAGAATAAGGTCTTCAGGGAATTCCTTGAAAAATATACTCAACATACAATCCCGGATGAGTCAACACTTAGGAAGACGTATGCTCCATCCATCTACGATGAGACAATACAGAAGATAAGAGATGAAATTAAAGATAGTTCAATTTGGGTTTCCATTGATGAGACTCCCGACAAAGAAGGTAGACTTGTTGGTAATGTAGTTATCGGTTTGTTAAGTGAACAATATTCTGAACGAATTCTTTTACATTGTGATGTTCTAGAAAAGTGCAATAACAAAACTATAGTTAAACTGTTCAACGAAGCTATGGGTATCCTGTGGCCAAAGGGTATTATGTACGATAATGTGTTATTCTTTATTAGCGATGCTGCCCCTTATATGGTCAAAGCTGGACAAGCATTATCTGTTGTATATCCTAAATTGACTCATTTTACTTGTGTGGCGCATGCATTTCATCGTGTGGCAGAAGTGGTCAGAGACAATTTCCCTAAAGTAGATTTGTTGATTTCATCAGTGAAAAAAGTATTTCTCAAAGCTCCCAGTAGAGTTAACGTGTTGAAAGAAATGTACCCTGAAATTCCATTGCCACCAAAGCCAATTTTAACTAGATGGGGTACATGGCTAGAAGCAGTTGAATATTATGCCGAACATATAGACTCTATTAACAATGTTCTCCTTGCATTGGACTCTGAAGATGCAGTCTCAATTGATACTGCGAAAACAGTTACCTGTGACATAAGTGTGAAGAATGACTTAGCTCACATTCAGCATACATTTTCATGCATCATAAAAACGCTCAAAAGTCTCCAAAATAGGCACCTTTCACTATCTGAAAGTTTTGAAATTATAAATAGTACTGTGGAACAACTGAATCGTGGTAGAGGTAAAGTTGCAGATGCAGTAAGAGCTAAGGTGGACACTGTACTTTCAAAAAACCCTGGATATGAAGAACTACAAAAGGTTGTTGCTGTGATGAGTGGTGAATCAACAGTGAAGATTAACTTGGACTTATCCCCAGCAGACATTGTGAAATTGAATTATGTACCAGTTACTTCTTGTGACGTCGAACGCTCTTTTAGTCAGTATAAATCTATCCTCAGAGACAATAGAAGAAGATTCACTTTTCAGCACTTGAAAGAAATGTTTGTAACCTATTGTTATGGTAACAGACAATAAAAATTGTGTTTTGTTGAAACTACATTGGAAGATAAGGTACGTCCATTATATTTTTTGTTTAGTTTGATTAAAATGTACCAATATTTAACGTACATAGTCATTTTTTTATAATTTTAAGTCCATATTTAATTCCATATTTTGGTAAAAATCCATATTTAATTCCATATTTTGGTAAAAATAACTACATATATATTTACATATTTCATATATTTTTAGTCCATATAAATCCGTTCCCTGCTAATAACTCAGATAGTGTCAATCCATCACTGGAATAAGTAAATAGGAGTAAATAAATAAATATATGTATGTAAATAATTTAATTGTATATAAATATACCATACATTTACGTCTATGATTGTAGATTGTATATCATTTCCGGTTATGCTGTCTAATTAGGCACAATATAACATTTAGAAAAATATGATACACGTATACATGCCTCGATGTTATAAACGCCCAGTGATACCATATGGTATCGTGGTTTTTAAGACATTATTGCATAAATGTTATTTATATTATTGACATTTAAAATTTGCATGTCACTTCTTTGACTCATTGTTAATACATATTACATATTCGTTAGAAAGATAATGAAGGTTAAAAGGATGATATTGTACTTACACGTATTGAACGTCCATGATTTTCACTTCTCACAACCACGTCCACACTCTTGAGACTGGCCCAGCTCACTAACAACTCACACGTGTGGAATGTCTACACGAGTGCATCTGCTACTTCAAGCTGAAGAAAATAAGACCCTCAGACTCAACCCCTAAAATACTTGGGGCCAGTACTGCCAATGTTACACTTATAGTGCAAGCTGATACCAAATGGTATCTGTGGGCGCTAAAGGAAGCTGTCAGGGAGCTGATCAAATGGAGCACATTGCAAAGGATAGATGAGCCCAGGACATATGTATTCATTCACAATCTTCAATTTTTGATCAGGCTTCAGTAATGGAGTTTGTGTAAGATTGTTAAGATCACGTGTTAAACTTGTTATAATTTTCTTTTTATCCAAGTATATCTTTATCAAATATGTGTAGGTTTATTACAGTCAAATTACGTATCAATAGTACACACGTTGAACCATTACAATATTACATGAAATGATACATAAAAATTTTTGACAAACCTTTTCGCCATAACCATGGCATCTTCAGGTCATATTAATAAAGAACACTATGACACATGATGAACACTTAAAATATTCAGGTTAAAACAATCGTTAAAAGTTTAAAAACTGGTATGATAGGCAGTTAGAACATATGCCATTAAAAATTATTACATGTAGCATGAAATTAAAATCATGAAGAACTAAGCATAGGCAATTAACACTGTACTAATTGATAAGTGTACAAAGAAGTAGAGTAAAAGCATTACAATCTTCAAAAACAGGCGGATGCAGTTCCCAAAATAACAAAACAAGCTACAGAATGTAGATCGCTCGTGCTGCTGTTTTATGGGCGTATGAAATCAAAGCCCTGTAAAGGTATAATGGGGTAATGTAAGAGAATTTATTAAATTGAGAACTAAGAAAATATTAATTTTGAAGTCTTAGTTAAAAGTACTTACAAAATAGTTGAGGAGAGGCTGACCTGATTCCAATGATGCAGCAACACGACTGAGCTTTACAGAAAGATGTAGCAAATAAAGAAAACTATGTACCTGGCAAACCTAGTAGTAAACCGGAATTATTTCTGTACAATTTTGAAGAGCGGGTTATTTAAATTAGGATATTGTTCATTGAGTAAATTATTATTATTATTATTATTATTATTATGATTATGATTATGATTATGATTATAATTATTATTATTATTATTATTATTATTATTATTATTATTATTATTATTAGAATGGGTAGCTATGTAATACTCCTCCGCGGCATTCATGTACTTATTATTAACTGTCTTTAAAACCTGGAGAGTGTCATCTATACTTGTAAGTTCATGGTTGTGATTGATGAGGTGTGTAGCAAACTTGGACTTATTTCTATTATGTTTGAATTCGGCAACATGTTCCCTATAGCGTGTGCAGAAATTTCTCTTAGTTTGTCCTACATATTTACTAGGGCAGTTTTTACAATGTAATAGATAAATCTCACTATTTGAAAATTTGTTATGATTTTGATTTTGGAATGATGTTATTAAGTTTATTATTTGTCCTAAAGGCCACGTTGATTTTTTCATTTTTGAAAAAATTTCCTAATTTATAAGAAACTTTGGCAAAAAATGTCATAGGTTTCCAGTTACTATTCCTATCCTTTTTCTCAAGTCTTAATGAAGTAGTGTTTAATTGAGTTTCTGTTTTGAATTTATTCTTACGTTTGCGGATCAAATTAGTTACAATTCTTTTATTGAAGCCGTTAAATTGCGCTAAATGTAAGATACATTTGTTTTCTGTTTGATAGTTCTTTTTACTTAACGGAATATTAAGTAATCAGTCAATTAAGAAACGAAAATTGCTAATTTTATGCGTGTAAGGATGATTAGAATCAAACTGGATAGAATGAGCAGTGGTGGTGGATTTTCTGAAAATGTTATAGCATAATTTTGAACCTTTTAGGGCAATATTTAAATCCAAAAAGTTTATTGACCTGTTATGCTCAACCTCACAGGTGAATTTTAGGTTGGGGTGTAAGTTATTAAAATTATTAAGGATTTCATCATGTATTGCGTTGTTATTGTTGTAGAGTATGAGATTATCATCGACGTAACGGGCATAGAACTGTATGTTGAACTGTGCTACCAAACTAGGAACATGTTTACTTTCCATATACTGAAAAAAAAAAAAAACTTCCGATAAGAGACCGGAAAGTGGGTCGCCATCGCTAGGCCTTTTGCTTGCTGGTATATTTTACTATGGAAGGAAAAATAATTCTGCTTTAGCGTGACGGAAAGTAGATTCACAATTTGTTCTATAATATTATCAGCAGTATTCACTTGTTTTAATTTTGCTTTTATGATATCTATAGTTTCATTAATAGGGATGTTAGAGTAAAGGTTTTCAATATCCAGGGATATCATTTTAGTACGCTTATTTAGCTTAGATAATTTGAGAGCATTAATAAGGTGTAGCGAATTACTCAAAGTGTATTTATGTTTGTGCGAGACGTGCGTATTTGCTTGGTTTCCGCACAAAATCAATCCGCGGAAAGTCTAAAATTCCACATTCAGTATTCCCAACCTAATACACATATTAACAATTTCCCTCTTCTTACCGCTTAAGTGACATACTGATTTTACTGCTTTAGGCTTTTAACATTATTTTTAGAGACGTTCAATATAGTAATAATTATAAATTGGAAATTTACCACTGCAATTCCACCTAAATTGCACTGTTAATTATTGTTTTTGAATATTTGCAAAAATTAAGTAAACTCTACAACTCCACTAAAGTTACCTGAAGATGCTATGGTTATGGCGAAAACGTTTGTCAAAAACTTTTATATACCATTTCATGTAATATTGTAATGCTTCAACGTGTGTAAAATTGATAAGTAATTTGACTGTAATAAACATACACATATTAGAGGAGTACCTGGTCGCTCTTTGGACGGATCCCGGTGCAGACATGGCTGCCCGGAGACTGAAACCCTTGCCCACGTCCAAGGTCAGTGTAACAGAGGTTTACTCCTCCGAAATCCAGACACCATCATGTTCGATCCTTAATTGCGACTGCTTTAAGAAAAAAGTCTTGGACAGTAGAAGAGGAAGTTTTTTGCCTTGCTACTAATGGCTCCTCTAGACGTATTGACATCATAGCGTATTCCCAGACTACCAAGAAAGGATATATAATTGATCCTACCATAAGGATTGAAACGGGGAGTAGCCAGCCGGAGGATGTCAATCAAGAAAAGATCAACATTTATCTGCCAACAGTTGATTACTTCAAGGCAAAATACCAGCTTGAAGACATTGAGGTGATTGGTCTCCTTATTGGAGCTCGTGGTGTGATTCCCAAGTTCTTTGAGAGCTTCAGGAAGACTTTTGAACTACCACAGACACTTACTGCTGACATCATAACTTCAGTTTTGAAACGCTCTTGCCAAATTCTGAGTCATCATATTCACTCTGTTTAATTTTTTTATTCACTTTCTATTCATATATGTTTATTTTAATTTTCTTTCTACAAAATTTATGTAAACATTTAACATTGAAAAATTCATGTAGGAGAGTATACTGAGTCCTTCTGGGCTACCTCCAATGGGAGGCAGTTATTACCTTACCTTACCTATACTTATCGGACCCAACATGCCTTTAAAAATGCAAGTATATCCTCTCCAAAAAATCAGCTCCCAATTGGCAATACTTCATTTCTCACACTAGTTTATTAAACCGTGTCGGACTGTAAAGAAAACAACTATCGCAATGTCCATATATTATGTTGTATATTTTATATGGAAAGCCAGTATTCAACAGTATAACCAAATACCTTACGGCTTACTATAATAATACCGGACAGCTAGCAGTTTTACGTGCGAACGACGATGGTGCTGCTACCTAGGCGGCCGGTGTGGTGATACTCGCGAAACAAGCTGTAATCAACTGCAATGTATATTGTTGCTGGGCTAGTTAATAGTTTTATGAATTAGTACTAGTGTTAAAATGGCAGGGTGTATATGTGCTGTTCATAATAATTATTGTTACAATTACAGCATTACAAATTGCTCCAAATCGTACTTTAGATTTCCGAGGGATCATAAAACGTGAGTCAGCAACATTCTTTAGTAGGCTTAATTCCTTCGTCTTTGTGTTGATAGAAAAATACAAATTAGCTTTTTTATTTAGAAGTAATAAATTAATAGAAGTTAACTTGTATTGGAAATTATAAGGTTTTATCAAATTAAGTTTTATTGTTGTCCACATGGCTTTACTAATTATTACAAGCATCAGATTACTATCAATTTTATGTTTGCAGTTGTCAGCAATGGGTATAGCATTATTGTAAATTCATTCTTAATGTCAGAATTGATTTTGCCTCACTAAACCAAAGAAAAAATATGTAACAATTAATTACGGAAAGTGATATGAAGTATGCAATATTTCTCATAATATGCAGCTTTGATATAAGATAATAATGTTACATTAAATATTATTCATCATTTCTTAAGTGTTTCATATATTATTCCACATTAGTAACTCACGTTTTAAACAATAGTCCGAATCCCGCTATGTTAATATTTGTATTTGTGGACGTAATTCCATCACTCTCCGCTAGATGTCAGATCCGCGATACTTCGCACTCACACCAATGCTGCTAGTATACTGCTGTCCGGTATTATTATAGTAAGGTATTTGCTATAACATCTGTAGGCGACTGGAACACGTGAATGATTGTACCATTGTACTTTATTTTTAAATTTATCATTGTTCCGTATTCTCTCCGCAATCATATTGTATTTTTAATTTAACCTCTGCTTTGTATTCTGGATCCTGGTGGTCAGCAGTAGATTTCGGCCAGATATCCCTAATTGTGGAATTTGTGTGTACATCACATGAGAAATCTAGAAGGGAAGAAGAAAACATCTCACGCGCCTGAAGATTGCTCTAAACAGCTTCACTCCTCAAACTAAAGGAAAACATCTCAGAGAAGTTCTCAGAAAACAATCATTCGAGTCATGGTGCCAGCTCCCACATAAAGGAAAAGGTGTTTGTACATTTGAAGAATGTCCCAAAGCCAACTCCTGGATCTCCTCTAAAAAGCGTCTTTCGTCCTCGGAATACATCAAAACCATCAAGATGTCTTCCAACGTCACCGCAGTGAGATCTGTTCCTGGCAGAACCTTCAGTACTGTCCGTTGTCGCCATCCCGGCTGCAGCGAGACCGAAACACTTGGCCACGTACTGGGGTTCTGTAAGAAGGGAGAGCTACTGCGTATCAACAGACTCCATCGTGCCCGTACAGCAATTGCCAACCTGTTAAGAAACAGAGGATGGGAAGTACATGAGGAGATTCATTGTGTGTCTGAAGACGATTCTCATAGAAGAGTCGATATAATTGCCATCAATAGAAGAACTCAGAAAGCGATGGTCTTAGACCCTACGATTTGCTTTGAACGAGACACGAATCAAGCACTGCAGACAAATGATGACAAGCGAGCTAAATATCTACCTTGTATTCCATACCTCAGCGAAAAATATGGCATTTCGCTTTACAACTGGGATGTTACAGGCTTACTATTTGGAGCGAGGGGTTGTTTACCAAAATTGACATGTAATATCCTTAAATCCTTTAAAATTCCCTTTTATGAGGTTCAGAAGATTGTAATGGAAATTTTGAAGGCCTCTCTTTAAATTCTACACTATCATCTATATATTAACACGTAAATTTTTGTTTTAATGTACAAATCGAATCATTATTTTACTCGTTTCATTTCCCTTTATCTTTCATGTTTGTTAATTCCGGATCCCAGTGGTCAACCTCACTTGAGGACGGACGATTTAAAATAAATCTTAGCAGTAATTTTCTACCAATTTTTTTCTATTGTTCTATTAAAATTATAACATATAGCCCATTAACCTGTTGTATCCTTTAGGATACGTTGCGAATTTAAGTTAATTACTTAGTTGCTTTGTAATAAATTTTATTATTACATTTTTGAATTTTTAACTAAAATTATATTATTCAACTTCAAGCAACTTCATTCTTTACATTCCAATTTTGTATCCTAATGTAGTCTTAAAGAGTTTACAAGAGTGGCGTGATTTGTAACAAATTGTTGTGATAAGTACCTAAAAAAAATATAATTTTGTAGTTACAAATCGAAAATACTATACATGATATTTTAAAGATAGCGTATTATATGAATAGTCTGAAATATTAACTTTCGAGTTGTCATTGTGTAAATCACTACAATGTTTTGTATACTAGAGTTAATTAATGAACGTCCAATATTCTCAGACAAATATAGCTGCTATTTTACTAATTTCAGCTTCTTCAGAACGTAATCTTAAACTAGACTACTCATAATTTATATGTCAACATATCTCAAGTTAACTGTAACAGTATTGTGAGTTTTATACTACAATTTTTGATCCGGTAAATTCGATCCGGTCAAAGCGACATAGGCCTACAAGGCAATAAAATATTCCGAAAACCAACAGAAAGAAAAGTAAATAAAATTAAAAAACACTGTGTTTCAGAATTCAACCGGAGACCGGGTGTTGTGGAGACAGTGTAACGCGAGAATGTGAAGTGATAGAACGTTCGCATTGGTGTCAGACGATTCGTAACGAACCAGGCTAAAAATTCTCAATTGAGAAGTAATCAGCAGCTTACAAGTTAAACTGAAAAGAAATTCGCGAGTCAAATTGAATGAAGAGAGAAATTCCACAATTTCGAAGCATATGCAGTGCAAATAGGAGCGGATGTAAAAGAAAAGGATAGCAAAGGACAAAGTGATGTTTACTATAGCAACCGACATGTTTGATCTCAATGCGTAGAAGATGGCTAGTTCCAGGAATCCCAGCACAGCGAGGTTGTACCGGGCTTTCAGGGTATCTGGAAAGAAGAGAGAGAAGTTGTATCGGCAACGTCTTCCGCAAAAATAAAAAAAAAAAAAAACCTTGCGGTTGTGTCTCCGATACAATCTACACAGATTTTTTCTCGCCTAAATGTAGATTATGCAGCATGAAACTGACATATGACTACAAGTTCCATGAAAGTCGGAATAGTGATAGGTACACAAACAGTAGTCTTCTGATGGTTCATTTGCTGAAGGAATGAAGCTACGAAGTTGCATATACAGCAGTTTTACCACGTAGTGGAGCAGAAGGTACGCGATCTCCGATGTCTCTCGACGACTCTTTACCACCATGACAACTATGTGCTCACCAAAGACGTTATATAGTATACAATAGAACCTCTATTATCCGTGGTAATGAAGGGAGTGGACTGAACTGTTAATCTAAAAAATCGGATAATCCGTACTATAAAATATTTTCGTAAATTAAGTGGATAATATTTGCACTTTTTATATTTCCTTCATGATCTATTATTTAACACGCTAGGTAGTGACTCAGTATTTCTCTCATTTAAGTCTGGTTGTCAACGACGGGTTTTTAAGTGGCAAAGAAGTTCCTTGTAATGGATGTCAGCGGAATAGTAGATGTCTCATGTTATAGATTTACGTACTTTTTATTTTTATTAAATCTCGCACAATTGTAATATCAATCTCGTATTCTGATGCGAGATAAGACACAGCTCCTCTTTCTCCAAACAACTAAATTATTATTATTCCGTACTTAGCACAACACGTTTTCTTTTGTCACTCATGGAATATATTTTATATACAGTAGAAGTTGTACAGTACGGTGACACGAATAGTAGATCATACTGTGTAAGTGTCGAGACTTGTAATAACACTCTCTAGAAAAAAAAAATGTACTTACTGGTACTAATATAACGTACAGTAGTATTACTTCATATGTTTCTGTAGCTAAAAAAAAGGAGAGAGAGAAAGACAGTCGGATAATTCGGCAAACGATTGATAGGGTGACGGATAATCGGGGTTTTACTGTACTAGACTCACACAGAACGCTGGTGTGCTGACCAAAATTGAAACCAGTCTGCGCATGTTTACGCCGCCATGTTACTGGTAGAAACAGAGCGGTAAACACGATAGTGTCATGCTCGTCCTTTGCTTTGTCTCGGGTGTTTTTAGTGAACACTGTGAAAGTAATGTAAATTGATGTGATAATAGTATGAATTGTTATGTTTTGTAAATATTATTATAGTTGATATGAAATTATGTGCTCTCTAAATAGTGTAAAATGGTGATTTCCTGTGCCGTGTATAAGTGCAATAACACGTGGCTTAGAAGGTCAGGAATTTCTTTTCACAAGTAAGTACACATACTTTAAAACAATAAAATTGAATTCTGGAGCATACATTGAAACTGTAACATATGTATATCTTAGATACCATAGTTGAAAAAGTTTATAATTAGGCAATAATCTGCCTTTCAGGAAGCCCGAACTGCTTTCTAAGTGGCTTCCTGCTATAATAAGAGACAAATTTGTGTGTTCGCATTTTGTAAAATTTGTTCGTCTCATTTTATAGATACAGATTTTTGGGAAAGTAATGGCAATAGAATTTTGAAAGATGATGGACCATCCCTGTTTCATTTTCCAAGCCATTTGCAAAAAGTACGATATAATATTATCTCTGTTGTTACAATATCAATATCGCTAAAAATCAATCAGTAGTTTACGACAATAAAGAATACTTAATTGTTAGTACAGGTATATCGGACTGTAGAGAAATCCCACTGAGTGAATTATTTAGACTTACACATCAGATATTAAACACTATTAGTGGAAAGATAAATTAATTTACATAATAGAAACAAAAAGTTATCTGCAAGATAAGAAATAATTAAATAAAATAAATTAAATAAATAAATATATATATAAATAGATAAATAAATGGCTATAATAGCTAAACATTCTTTGTGAACGTATAACTCAGGTCTCACCTATAAATAAATTTTTCTGGATATATCTTATTAAAAAAGCGAGAAATGCCATCTTATTGATATTACATATGTGCATAAAAATCATGTACCATCACTCCGCAAGCAATGATAATATATATATTTTATTTATTGAAAATAACAGTACAGTATGTAAAGAAATCCACTCATAAAAAGTATATCGTTTTTTTATTTTGCATAAAGTGATTATGTTTAGATTTTAGGTCGTCACGTTACTTGTTTGCAATGTATTAGGTACCGATACTTTTTATAATTGATAGCATTCCCTTTATTAATTGAAGAATGAATTTAATGTAATCTGGCTACCTTTGTGCATTATATTTTGCCAGATTACCTATGTCCTGCGGTCTAGAAGTACCGGTAATATAATTTTCGATTCCCTAAAACTTAACAACAGGTCTATACTGATTATCACACTTAAGAATTTGATTATAATAAGAACTTGTGTAATCAAGGTGCATATATTTATGTCTTGTAGTCTGAGAGTAATGTATGTTAATATAATTTTAGATTCTCTGAAACCTAACAATATGCTGATTATCGTAAAATTATACATTCTATAATGTGTATTATATAGGCCTATGAGCATGTTTTCTATTATTGCTGCGTACGTATTTTCTTGCCTTTATTGCTCTGTCGCATATCAATAAAATGTTGAATATATTTCGTCCTAATGTTACGTTAAACGTCGAAAATGGCCATAATATGTCAATTTTAGATCATCACAGCGTTAAACTGTGTGATTTACGTACTGCTATTATGCGCCTGCTCTCCATCAACATGGCGGCAAGCGCAGCGTTCAATTTTCCCCGGTTTCCTCGTTCTGCGCAGCCGAGACTGTAGGAGCTAGGTGCTCACCTGGAGTGAAGCGTCCAGTAGTGCTATCCTGCAGTTGACGTTAATTCACTGTGCGGATTTGTGGACACACCCTCGTTCAAGATCAAGTAGGCTACCACGCGGAATGTGAAATGTAGGATCTCGTCTGTGGGGAGATTTTAATGTTAATATACACAAAATAATGCAATATAATATTATGTATGTATGTATGTATGTATGTATGTATGTATGTATGTATGTATGTATGTATGTATGTATGTATGTATGTATGTATGTATGTATGTATGTATGTATGTATGTATGTATGTATGTATGTATGTATGTATGTATGTATGTATGTATCGTACAGAGTGTAAGAGATATAAGTGCCATTATTTTAACTGATGATTGTTCATGTCATAAGGAAGAAAAAATGTCCTCACAATCTATTTTTTTCTAATGGCAATATATAACTAATTATTAAAGTTTACAATATTAGGCGTTTGGCAAGCTCAAGCGAATACAGACACACCGGTACAAAACAGATGCTCTGTTCTAAATGCAGGGACGGACCGTTATTGAAATAAAACGAACAGCAATTACAAAGTTCGAATCTCATTAATAGAACTTTATGGTAAATTTTCATTTTATTTAACAATTGGCAATATGGGTCCATTTTTATTGTACGTCTAAAAATAAACAATAATGGTTTACTGCACAAAATCACACGAAATTTGTTTAAATGCAACATTTTAATCTCTCCCGCTTCCATAAAGCAGTACCATTTTTAAAGGAATTTTTGTTCGTGTGATTTTCGAAACGAGGTAAGCCTTACTTACATACGCACGCACGCACGTATGTATGCATGTATGAATGGCTGCACGTATGCATGTGTACAATACATGTCGCCTACTCCATGCTTTTGTACAATGCGGAAAAAATGTAACAATGTAACATGAAAGTATCTACAACAAAATCTAAATCGATTAAGGCAAGTGAAAATCCCACATTAAATGCAAATTAGAAATTAGAAGTGTCATAATAGAAGAAGTTTCATTTACGTGGCAAGGAGTTAATATGAAGTATTACAAGACAAGCTCTCACCAAAGAAGGCGTTTTCACTCAGACCATGAAAGTATCAGGATGCTTAAACCACATATGTGGCACAATAAAATATATCTAAATTATTAAATTAAAAGCCTGATCTACAAAATTATTGCATGAGTAATATTAACATACTCATGTCAAACTCGAAATCACACAATAAGAAATAAACAAATACTGGAGACTTTCGAAATGAAGATTCTTTGAAGAATAATTTTATTATAGAGAAAATCGGATTAGACCGAGTCCACAGTCAGGATATCAGAGAAAAATTTGTAAAACGAAATCAATAAAAGAATGGGTCCAAGAACTAAGGAGAGAATGGGATGGAATGCGAATCTAATTGACAACAGACTCGGACAGCACGTAATGAATAGCCTATACAATTGGCAAATGAGATGAGACACGGCCAAAGAAGACATGGAAAGACTCACTTTAGTTGGAAAATATGATCCAATATTATCTTAGAATATCGACTGCATTTATTTTCAAAATTGTCTTGTATCACTTGAATTCTTATTGAATTTCTGTGTCTTAAATCTCCTGTTGTTCTTTGAAGTTCAAGCTTTGATCATGCTTACGTTGATTAAGCCACACAGTCCTTGCAGGAATTCCAAGCAATTCTGTTTGAAGAACAATGATTTATACAGGATATGGCAGAATTATCTCCCCGTTTTGAAACGTAAACAAAAAGAACATAGATCCTATCCAAAATTTTATTTTACCATCTTACAGAAGAATGCTTGCCATTTTGACATCACTTTGTTTGAAGTAATATTGTCCAAATGCTTGCCCTCACGACGCTGGCCTTCTATGCTCAAGGTTGCGGGTTCGATCCCGGGCCAGGTCGATGGCATTTAAGTGTGCTTAAATGCGACAGGCTTATGTCAGTAGATGTACTAGCATGTAAAAGAACTCCTGCGGGACAAAATTCCGGCACATCCGGCGACGCTGATATAACCTCTGCAGTTGCGAGCGTCGTTAAATAAAACATAACATAACATTTAGCTTGCCCTCACGAACTATACACTCCTCAAACAGTGACTGTGCCTTCTTCTTCCTCACAAGCTTTGGCCTTATTATTCTAAATTGTGCAATAGCACATTAAACAGTAACGGAGAGGGCGCTTATTTATTTATCAAGGATTTTCTGGTGCCCAGTATCAAGGTTTTATGTGTTGACGCAGCCCGACAAATGAAAATGAGCTTACAAGCAAACATTTTCATGGGACCAGATAAAAAAGTTAATTTTTTTCTTCCACCATGTTAATAATGTCAAAATAAGTGCTTGTACAAATTTTGGCCATTCGACCGCAATTATAAGGGTCGTAAAAAACAAGTTTACAGAAACAAAACAATTTCATGGAAAGATTTATTGGAACAGATACAGCAATTATTGTTGAGCTATTTTTAAACAAATTCCCCACCGGAATTGAGACATTTTTCATGCCTCGCGATCAACTTTTGTATCCCTGTGTCGCAGAAGTCTTTATTTTTTTCTTTTAGTAGATTATTTTACGACTCTTTATCAACATCTTAGGTTATTTTGCGTCTGAATGAGATGAAGGTGATAATGTCGGTGAAATGAATCCGAGGTCCAGCACCGAAAGTTACCCAGCATTTGCTCATATTGGGTTGAGGGAAAACCCCGGAAGAAACCTCAACCAAGTAACTTTCCCCGATCGGGAATCGAACCCGGGCCACCTGGTTTCGCGGCCAGACGCGCTACCCGTTACTACAAAGGTGTGGACTCGCAGAATTCTTCCGTCTATGATTGGAACCAGTGTGTGACAGCCGTCTGCACGTCTCTGTCGATCCCATGGTATGACAAATGTCTCAATTTCAGTTGGGATTTTGTTAAAAATAGCTCAACGCTTGTTGCATCTGTTCCAATAAAATTTTTCCAATGTAATTGTGTTTTGTTTCTGCAAACACTCCTTGTTTTGACATTGTTAATATGGTGGAAGAAAAAAAAAAACTTTTTTATTTGCCCCCGTGAGAGTGTGTTCTTGTTAGTCTCTAGTGAGCACAATAGCGGCACCTGGAACATTTTTCAATATGGTCTCGCAAGCAACTTGGCGGTTCAGTCAATCACATTCCCGAAGTTCCTGAACCACCATAATTTTGTAGGGATAGAACTTCAGGTCTAGATGTAACATTTGTCTGACACTTCGATCAGATATTCTCAATGTCAGAGCATGTTTAATGGCTGAACGTCGTGGAGAAGTGGTAACAGCGTGTCTCACTGTTGCGATATTTTCGAGAGTCCGAAAGTTGCGACATCTACCAGACGACTTCAGTTTGAAAGTCGAATCGTTTGTCTGAAATTTCTCACCCATATCAGTCCGGTTTTCTTATCAGAAATTCTTCCATGTCGACCTACTCTAAAATGGTTACCAAACTGACGTTGCGTTGCAATCACTGAATCACCCATTTGTAAATATGCTTCAACAACAAAATGCACGACGTTCACCTGTCCACGGTCTGAAGGTAACTATTGGCATGGTTTGTACTTCTCAAAGATATATACCACTCAAGCGCAACTATTAAGCAACCTGTGTGGCGGTCGATTCAAACTGAATAGATCATTCTGCTGAACCCTGTACTACACTGAGAGGCCAAAAGAAAAATATATTGTTTATATAAGTATAAGATCCATTGGAGTTGTATAGAGTTATGAGTGGTGAAGTGTTCTTCTATCTGTTAGCTAGCGGTTGGGTGTGCAATTCCTTTATCTGCACATCCTTTCAAAGTTATGGTTCATAATCCTTTTCTTGCCATTTCGGCTAGAAAGATATGAATTCCATAATCATAATCTTTTCATATTTTTCATTATTGTATTGCTTCTCTTTTCTTTTTGTTATGTTATGAGCAGCATTGTTGGTAAATTTTGATTCTGTAATTTCAGCAATAAATTTATTTGAAAGAATACCGCTGCGAGTTGAAAAAAAAATTATCCTTATTGTCTATGGCCACAGTGTGCGCTGTGCTACTGATGCAGTAGGTGCACCGTACTCAACGGTTGGAGATGCAGTAAAATGTTCAAGAGAATCGCAAAGAAGCCTGGATCTGGCCAAAAACAGAAATCTACAGTCCGTGGTGACCGATTTATAGGAGCTGCATATTTTAAGAAATCGTCATACAACCTCGGTGGAAGCACGGAGTGAACTCCAGAATGTGATGGATTTCTACATAAGCGTGACGACATTTCGCAAATAATTGTTTGAAACGAAAATTACCTTTTTCTCATTATTTGTCAATGCTTGTATCTAGAAAACTTCAGTCAACCTCGGAGAAGTAACCGGTACAAACTGAAAATATGAAATATCAGAAATGTCCATATCGTCCTAATATTAGACGCAATGTTCCGCGATAAAATGACCAACGAAGCTCTAAGTTACAACCTGTTTTTCCCTCTGGCGAAGCCTGTATTTTTTTATCTGCCATAACGTCTCATATATAAGTTAAAATATTTTCATGGCAGGGCGCAAAAGGATTTACGCATTGTTCTTGCACAAGGAAGTTTTCTTTTTGGCCATTTTTCTATGAATGTCTTAAAATGGCGGTTTTCGGCTTTTTCAAATAAAATATTATCAATATTAATTAAGAACATATTTTAGTGATTCTCCAGTTATTTTATGTATTTTTTTTTATAAACTTGTATACTCACATAGCATGTATTTACTTCATTTCATTTTGTTTAGTGTTCTGCCCAAGGGTAGGTCTTTCACTGAAAACTCAGCATTCTCCAATCTTTCCTATTTTCTGCCTTCATCTTTGTTTCCTCATATGATCAATATATCTTAACGTCGTCTATCATCTGATATCTTCTTCTGCCCCGAACTCTTCTCCTGTTCACCATTCCTTCCAGTGCATCTTTCAGTAGACAGTTTCTTCTCAGCCAGTGACCCAATCAATTTCTTTTTCTCTTCCTGATCAGTTTCAGCATCATTCTTTCCTCACCCACTCTTCCCAACACAGCTTCATTTCTTATTTTGTCTGCCCACTTCACACATTCTTCTCCGTATCCACATTTCAAATGCTTCTAGTCGCTTCTCTTCACTTCGTCGTAATGTCCACGTTTCTGCCTCATACATTGCCACACTTCATACAAAGCACTTCACTAGTCTCTTCTTTAGTTATTTCTCCAGAGACCCGCAGAAGATGCTCTTTTTTCTATTAAAAACTTCCTTGGCCATTGCTATCCTATGTATGTACTGTACATGTATATTGCAACAATGTTCTAAACTTAAATCCTAACGTACCTTCGTATTAAATAGGGTTCCCCATGCTGGATATACAATAATAATAATAATAATAATAATAATAATAATAATAATAATAATAATAATAATAATAATAATATTAGTTAAGAACATCGTGTTACACAAGTTCTTATAGAAGAGTGACCAAGTAACGGCATTCAAATTTGAAGGGGAAGAAGGTTTGTTTTGTGTCTTGTTGAGAAAATAATTTTACATTTTTTATTAGGTGTTCTGCTGTTTCAGTGTTGGTGTATAAAATATCGTTAGTCTGCTTTGATTTCAGAGTGGCATAACTGATATTTACCCCATTCGAACTGAAGTATTCACCCCATTCTCTTCTATCAGCAAGTTAAATTCCAAATGCTTAGGATTCTAGCTTTCAGGATATTGTCACAACTTAACGTATTCTTGACATACAATCCTGAATTGATTGTAAGTGTTAATAAAGTAATAGTACGATAGGGATCAGCCTAAGAATCGGTTAACTTTAACATAAACGGAACGTAAAATTCGTAAGAGCGCAACTCTGCTGTCAAAATACTCTCATAATTCACTAAGTTCTATTAATTAGAAATTAAATGTACTAATCCTGCAGCGTGCCCTTTCACTATGCTCTATGCACAGCTAATCTATTTCCAATGGGTCAGTGACCAAACGCTGGACTCTACTTATAAGGAATGAGACTCTTCAACAGCATGGGTGATATGTTGTCCCTCCGATAAGCGAATGAGAGTACTTGTAGTGATTTTTAATTTATGGGAAGCAACGCATTTTGAATAGGTCTGCAACAGAGTGATTATATCGGTCTCGAAATTAGAAATTAAATTTTAACTATGTTAATCCAGAGACTTTATTTATAGTTCATATACATAATAAAGACCGAAACTTAATCCATAATGTAAAGTTAAATGCAAACATAACGTTGATATTAACTAGATCAGTCATGTCAATGAATGTGCTCGCTCTAGCCCAGGGCTGGGCACCAAGAGCGAATTCTACTCTCTCAAGGGGAGTCATATGACTTCTCTTCAACCCCTTTCTTCCGTCCGAACACCTCGAAGCGTTGATGCCATGACGGATGAATATTAAGCGTTCCCGTTTAGAGTTTGGATTCGCCCAGACCTGCTCTAGCCAGTTCTTTGCTCATAGGTACACATTCGCTTTCCCTCTCGCGGCTCTATTACATTAGGCAATCGATTGCATGCAACTGATTCCAATCTACTGCCAAGCAGTTTCACGCTGAGTAATCCGCACTGCAATCAGTTTAGAGAACGTGTCAGAGTGAATGTGAGTCAAGCTCAGTCGGGAAAATGTCGTCGAGTAATGCAGAACTATTGCTTCTCGCCTTGTTGAAGTCGGGAAAGAAATTTACCAGGACATTTTCTCATGCATTTAATTTTGCACTTTTGTTTGAGTACTCTTCTGATCTGCTGTCCCACAAGGCAGGAGATTTCTCAATTTCACACATAAAATCTTCTGTATTAACTTTCTTCTCAAACGAGTTCGTTAATTATTTCGTCAAATCTTCCATCTTCGTATTGTTCATCATTGTTTGCAGTTCTTCCTCCATCGCACTGTTACCTGTTGTCCGCACTTCTGCACCCGTGAAAACACAAAATACGCACAAAGAACCAAACGACACAAACGTGCAGTCCGCGTCAACTGTACCTGCTGAGGATTTGTTGACGAGACAGGTCTGGGGTCTGCGCACGCAGGCGAGTTTCATGCAATTAGTTTCCTAGTGTAATACGCTCCATTTCGGTCAATGCCCGCAACGGCTGCGTGAAACTAAAAGTTGCAAGAGCAGTTTCATGGCCTGCAACTAACTTGTAATCGATTTCCGCTGTGTAACTAATTGCAGTAAGTGTAATAGCTTCCATTTAAGCCAATGCCCCGCAACTTCTTTGGAAATCAGTTGCATGCAATCGACTGCCTAGTATAATAGAGCTCTAAGAGGAGCAGCAAGGGTCCTGTATAGCAGACATGCCTTTCAGTCTCAAACCAGAAGATGCTTTAATTAGAACTCATTCGTCTCGTGTGTGACAGTAAATTGGAAACACGATATAAGGAGACGGATACTGTTTTCCTTTACCTATAGTTCAACTGATCCCGCTTATCTCAGTTACATAAGTTTTCTGCAGAGAATATTTCTATATTTGGGAGCACATAATATTATGTATATGTACGTATATGTGAACTGTTTTTTCAGAATGAATATCAAGAAAACTAAACAGATATCTCGTTTGACAGTCATCTCACGTCCATAATGAGGCTTCCGTCTGCTAGTATTAAATCAAACATTGACAACATTGTCGCAAACAAATAGCGCTATATACCGAAAGAACAGAAACTTAAAATGTTTGTTAATGTCCTTCATTTATAGCCAGGAATCTCCTAACGTCAAAAATAGCACTGATTAGCGCACTCCTACGCTATCTTTAGTTTGTACTCTAAATAAATTTGTTTTAAGTAGTATAGTAATAGGTCATAAGAATAAAATTGACGCCTTAATTTACAATAAATTATAATATCAAATAGGCTAGTTTGTTTAATTTTCAATCTATCACTGATCAAGGTATGGAAGCAGAAACGAATTGTGTTACATCAATTACAATATATTAAATTATGCACCACGAATATTTTCGACTTTTCAAGTAAGTCATCTTCAGGTGTTGTGATTTGTTGACAAATACAATTGAACATAGGTGAAAGAATACAATGATAAAAAAAACACGCATATAAAAACATGTAAAATTTAACCTAGCTTGCTCATTAAAAAAAATGATTATAAATTATGGCGTCAAACATAGTATTGAATTAAAAACATTCATGATTTATAACCATTTTTTTTTAATGAGCAAGCAAGATTAAATTTTACATGTGTTTTATACTCGTATGTGTGTTTTTTATCATTGTATTTTTTCACCTATGTTCAATTGTATTTGTTAGCAAATGACATCACCTGAAGATGACTGACTTGGAAGTCGAAAATATTCGTGATGCATAATTTAATATATTGTAATTGATGGAACAGAATTCGTTCCTGCTTCCATACCTTGATAAGTGATAGACTGAAAATTAAACAAACTATCTGATGATATAATTTACGAACTTATCTGAATTCTTAATATGAAATTTAAATTTACAAAAAAAATGTTTATTGAGGTCAGTGTATATTATCGTCGTCATCATCGACATCATCATCATCATCATCATCATCATCATCATCATCATCATCATATCATCATCATCAATTTTTATAACGTTTTATTGTTCAGAAGGTAAGATAATATGATTTATTTCTGTAAGCAATGTACAAGAAAGAAATCTGTTTACGTTGTTAGTATATGCTATTTTTTTAGAAGACAATACTGAGCGTTACATGTAGATAAAAATATTATTCTTAAACGACATTTCATACAAGTTGAGAGGATGCGAAGGCATTTCTTTCCCCAAGTACATTAGTGAATATAAAATACAGCGGCATAGATCTTTGTTAATTACATGTTTGAGTATATTTTAGTGTCGTTCTTATAATATTTCCAACTAATAATTAATTAAATTAAGGGATGTTAGTTTGTATTATGAAGTTAGGCAGGAGCGACACAGTGCAGATTGTCCCATTGTGTATGGTGTGGAGTAGCAACTGGCGGTGGAGAAAACATTTATCTTCTGCTGTCAGTAGCTTTTTAATCTGCCAGTTAATATAAACAGCGATAAAATGAAATATAAAACCTTAGTATAGACTATCGAAATATTGATTACCGGTAAACATTTTCAGTAATGAAATTTGTCACTGTGTTGAAAGTCAATCATTACTTGAACGTTTGTGAGACGGACAGTAGCATCTTCCCCTTCGCTGATGGTAGAGAGTGTGAGTAGAGGGGAAAGGTCTATCAACCACATTGGGGTTTAGTTCAGCTATTGTGCAGTTATCCCGATATAGCGACGTCCGAAATACTGCGAATTCGTATTTAACGTGGAGGAAGCATGTCCCCCATTAAAAACGTAAAATATACCATACATTTAGTGGAAATCAATCTTAAAAAACAATTATTGTACAGTCACAGAAGAAAAAACTGGCCGATGTGCAGCAAAACTCGTAATGTTACTTATGCCGGTTTTGTTGTGATAATCACAGTATAGAGCACTGGTCCCCAACTCAGAGCACTGTGTCGTCATCAAGCCTTGCCCGCTCGCCCGCGGAAAGTCGTAGCAGGGCAGGTAAGACGTTCAGCGGCGGGACCAAAATATGAATTTACTGCATAGGTTTATGATTGTTTTCTGATGAAAAAAGATACGGGCTGAATAGAAATAACTAAATGAACTATCTTAACCAATTTGAAAAAAAAACATTGTAGCCTATTTTTAACAAAGTTAGAAGTTAATAAATTTATAATTACTTTTAGAAATATAATACACATTTCATGTTAATTATTCGGATAATGCATGACAATTACTGTAAATGTGTAAACTGCTTCTGTCAAGGAAAATGTTGAACAAAACACATAAAAATCCTAGAAATAATAATGCAGAAATTTAACTCCATTCAGTCCACTCAACACTGGCATTAGCACTGATTTTCGGGATTTGTTTAATTCTATTTTTCCTCAGCAATTTCTCAACGATTGGAACTATTGTTTGTATAGTGCATAATGTAACAGCACATTTTAAGTTGTGATCCGATGATTGGCTTCCATGACATGGCTTGTTTATCTTCATCATATGAAAAGAATTACTGTTCGCACAGATGGCCTACGTGAATCCGGGGAAATCTAAGACATGGAAAGTTCATATAAAAGTCAGATAACTTCTTATGTTTTGATTTTTATGCTTCAATTCACTATCGTAAAGTAAATCAATAAGTTCTAATTACAAATACTAATTGAAAATCAAATTGAAAATTTTCCTAGTCTTTAAATCTCGAATCAAATTTCTGGTGCAGATCGTCATGGTGTGTGAATATATTCTTCGAAATCCAAAGTCTCAAGAAACTAGTATGCCTATATCGTTGTTAATATTGAAAAATGTGCTGTAACTTATCCTTTTAGTTAAGCTAACGTTCCATAATTAAAGGTGGTTTATATTAATCGCCTTCACTCTGTCATATAACTGTGTAATAATCTTGTTGTTACCATGTAGAAAACAATTTAAAGCATTCAGATAATTCCATCAAGAAGGCAAGTTCACAAATCCATTTTTTCATTCTTCACTTATGATACAGACTTTTGTTCTTCCTCCGTGAACGATGATGTTTCCTCCCTCAGTTCAAAGAACCTATTCAATAATTTGCCACGACTAAGTCACCGTACTTTACTATAATATGACAGATCGCCTTACTCGCTATTGCATTCATCAAGAAAGACTTAAATTGACAATGAGCGATACTTTTCGATATAATTGTGTTGGTGGTTTTTCCAACTGGACTACTTCTATAACACCATTTTGATTTGTTTTGCACATGATTTCTGTTGGTGTATAAGGTAGTGAATAGAAATAACTTCATGGGATACATTAACGCTTTTCACTTCGTCCCTTAGAGAGATTGGCTTTCGGAATGGTTTTATTTACATCTACAGCATTCTGTAGGTTATGCAGAGCCGGAGTTAGGTATAGTGCCGCTCCTAGGCAGTGCTAGATTTTGCCGTCCCCAAATCCCATAAACAGTTTATGGACAGCTATTATACAGGTGATGTTCAGTTAAAGTTATTTTTAAATGAAATGTTACAATTCAGAAAACAAAATGTTAAATGTTATGATTTATTTAACGACGCTCGCAACTGCAGAGGTTATATCAGCGTCGCCAGATGTGCCGCAATTTTGTCCCGCAGGGGTTCTTTTACATGCCAGTAAATCTACTGACATGAACCTGTCGCATTTAAGCACACTTAAATGCCATCGACCTGGCCCGGGATCGAACCCGCAACCTTGGGCATAGAAGGCCAGCGCTATACCAACTCGCCAACCAGGTCGACTTCAGAAAACAATAAATTACTGAAATGAAAATACATGCATCTTACTTGTGAATTACAAAGACTTTCTTCGGACTTTCTTCACAGAGAAAGCAATGATGGTATTATCAAAGTCGATCTGACGAAGCATATCAGACTCGAAGCAAAGAAACATAATACTCAAACTTATTCATTGTTGAAACAAAATTTATTTTTGATAGGCAGGCTGTGGTTTTTTTAAGCATGGTTTCTGTTGGTGTATAATTTTTACGAGTATTTCTTACTTCGACAGGAGTATAAAATAAATTGAAAAATAAACTCCAACTCTTTACAGAATAAACCTTTCAAATCGAATTATATAGTGAACATACTGAAAAATGATTAAATAGTAGTGTTGATGATATAGGCCAGTGTTTCTTAAACTTTTTTGAAGTGGGGA
Organism: Periplaneta americana; assembly: GCF_040183065.1. Classification (NCBI taxonomy): domain Eukaryota; kingdom Metazoa; phylum Arthropoda; class Insecta; order Blattodea; family Blattidae; genus Periplaneta; species Periplaneta americana. The sequence goes on along the minus strand of NC_091130.1, from coordinate 82,157,610 downwards.
CCACATTTTTAAGTCAGAACAGTTCCGAGGACCACCTTACTCTTGTTCCCTTTGAAAGCAAAGCATATTTTAATACCAGTAGGCCTATATTTTAAAACTGAATTAATTAAAATTAATTTACTTCCTTTAACTTTATATTAGTATTAACTAATTAAGTTAATGTTAATAGAAAAAAATTCATTTTAGATTTTTAATAAATCAAGGTATTAGAGTTCGGAGAAAAATGAATGAATGAATGAATGAATGAATGAATGAATACATAAATATGTGTTGGTTTTTCTCATTAATGAGATGGATAAGCGTGCCGATTCTTTCGCAGTTGTTCTATATTTTGATATATGCTGGTAAGCTTAAGTCAGAGATCGTTACATACATAAAGTCGATTTCGATACTTTGTTTTTATTAGAGTTAGTGATGAAAACCTTTTCTCACACATATACGTAAAAGCAAACTGAATTATAATCTGTAAAGCACCACTGTACAGTTCAATATATTCTCTTTTCACTTGTGTTGAGGTCCAGAAATTAACCATACTCTCAGCTTGGAATTTCATTTTAAGTCGAGAGCTCAATTAACTGTTCTCTTTCACTCAACGAAAGTTAGTTATTTTCAATATCAAGGGATCGCGAACCCATGAAAATTCGTCATATTTACATGGAAAATAAGTTTCAAATTGTAACCTCAGAGTTTCGAGATGCGAACGTATGTCATTGCATAATTTTATTTCCAATAACGAAATCATTTTCAATCAAAGAAGACTCTAGGGTTGGAAATAGTGAAAAAAACCTCTGTTTTACGTATCTGACCCACAAACCAAGTTTCCTCCCTAACACTTTTTTCTCATACAGTCAAAGAATTACCTTGTAGAGAGAGATTTAGTTCGTATAGTTTTGAGAATACTGTATATCTGGAAGATATTCCAACGTACTTAGCCACATGTCGTCAGCTGATGTGCAGGGAAAAGATGGCGAGAAACACCATGTTCATAGTCCTTTAAATCCCTCTTTTTTTGCTGAGAGTAGAGTGGGAATTCGGTAGACATGTAGGGTAATAAATTTCATAAAATGTCAGTACTGGGAGTAAAAGTGAAAGGTGACTGTCATGTGTCAGTTCCAAACTCTGAGATTTTCAGATAGTGTGATACGCAATTCGTTTGAATTTGATTTCTTCTTCTGTCCTTTTTGAAGAACCACAAGGGCAGATCTCGGGGACACAGGTGGTCCAAGGACCATAGTTTGAGAAACGCTGATATAGGCTATTATACGTGGTACAGTCATTAAGTTCTGACACTGAAGCCTGAAGGGTAGGCACCCACAAGAATCTGGATGTCTCAGAAGATGCCGCGTGATACGGCGTACACTTAAACAGATCGACATCCTCCCTCAATATAGTCGCCGTTGGCCGCTATGCACGTCTGCCAACGTTGGTGTAGCTGCTGGAAGCACCGCTGAAAGATGTTGGCAGGAAGATGCCGTACGGCTTCTCTTGTGGCAGTAATGACCTTTTCGGCCGCATAAAAATTACGCCCTCGTAGGATCGATTTCATGAGGGGAAAGAGAAAAAAAATCGCATGGTGCGAGATCAGGTGAGTACGGAGGGTGTGGCAAAACAGCGACCTGTTGCCTTGCAAGTTCCTCTTGGACAAGGATGGAGCGATGTGCAGGGGCGTTGTCGTGTAGCAACAGCCAATTCTTCCCATGCCAAAGCTCAGGACGCTTACGACGAATTGAATTGCGTAAACGGCCAAGAATCTCTTAGTAGAGGATCTTGTCTACAGTTACACCTTGTGGGATGAATTCTATGTGAACAATTCCATTTGGATAAAAAAAACTGTTAAAGCATCACCTTGCCTTTTGACCTGTCTTGTTGCGGATTTTTCTGTCGTGGAAATAATGGCGTTTTCCAGGTGGCGGATTGTCGCTTCAGTTGCGGATCGTAAAGGAAACACCATGTTTCGTCTCCAGTTGTGATCGGTTATAGCAGTTTCGCCTAATTTCTGACAGAACGTGACGTTTGCCCGTTGCTCAAACTGCAACATACTCGAGTTCCGACGCGCGCATTCAAATCACCGTCACAACAAAGACCGTAGTTCTGCTTACAGTGCATGCACTCAACTGTCTCTTGTTGGGTCGAGAGACTAACTGACAAGGTATCATACCATGGCGCCACCTATGCGCTATAGTGCACCACAACACCACTATGCGCTCAGTATTAGAACTTAATGACTGTACCACGTATTGTGAATGTAACTGAGAGTTGTGGTTACTATTCATAGCGATAAATAGCTAATAAACAACAATATGCAATTTGATTTTCAACACTGCATTCTTTTTCATACAAGCAGTTAAATTTAAGCAGTTTCATAATATAATAATGTGATACCGGCATTACAATATAACTATGCAGCTGCACACTTTCCTTTCACTCTTGCCACGACCGCGACAATGTGATAACAAAACAATATCTGTCTTCCACAAGGTGTTCAAGAAGAAACTTCAGAAAAGATTTACCAACATGTGTTTTAAAAATAAATTTCATTGCAAAATAAAAATGAAAAAGGAGAGAAAGAGAGAGAGAAAATGCCGCCCCCTGGAAATTGCCGCCCTAGGCAACTGTCTAAGTTACATAGGCCTGAATCCGGCACTGAGCCTATATGTATATTTGCAACGTTTGTTGTGTTTTAGTCAACATACAGAAAGTTGTTTTGCCATTGGTTTTACCATTGCGGGTATGAGGAATATTGTTAATGTTATTTTCATCCCCTCTGTTCGTCTCTCTTCACTCTACAGACATACTATGTTTATGGTTTATGACTACTGTATATTTCGTGTTCTTTCTAGAGTCCTAGGCACGTGACCCTTTCCAGCCCTACTAACAGAATTTGTCTATAAATAGCCACAACCACTACGAAAATCATCATTAGTATTTCAGTTCCATATATATGGACGTCAAAGCCAAAGTAACTGCACTGATCGAGGAAGGCCGATTTAGCACGGCTCGAGCTGGAGAACGCTATGGAGTTGCGACTAGAGCAGCGTCCAGGTGGTGGGCGCAGTATCAAGAGCTAGGATACATAACTCGTAAACTTGGTAGTTGAAGACCCAAGGCATCACACCACAACAAGATCTTACGTTAATAGAACGTTCGAGGCGCTTTCATTTTATACTTCTAAAATATTTGTGGCCGGCAGGGAATTTCCTGCTTCCAACAGAACGCTAGTAAAAGGTTCAATAGTGCCAACGTTGTGCTGAGAGGAACAGCGGTGAAGGAAGTTCTGACTGAAGACCATCGAATTGATCGTGTCACATTTTGTCGAATTCATACAACTATCCATGGAAAGAGGTTATCTTTTTGGATGATGTGTTTATGAACTATAGCAGGCCAGTGCACGTATATCGACTGAAAGAATCCAAGGATTTGGCCCTGAATATGTGGTCCAGAGACAACGCAGTGGTCGTTTGTCCGTGTCGGTGTGGTACGGATTTCTGGTTATGGTGGCGGTGCACTATGGAGGATTCATGGTCATATGAATGAGCATCAGTACACCAATAAACTGGAAAATGTGATGCTACCTAGTGTTCGTGTGTTTAAGCCCGAAAACAAAATAAAATTCCAACATGACTTTCGGTACACACATGCATCGCCGTGCAGCGGTGGTTCAACATTCACAGGGACGATGTTGAGAGGTTCCATGGGTGCCAAGAAGTACTGACTTAAATTCCATAGAAAATGTGTGTACGGAAGTGCAACGCAATGTTAATGTGTAACTACAGAGTCGGTGTCCTAGGATTGCAGATGAATTGTGGAATCTCATTGCAGATGTTTGGGATGATGTTGCATTGTCAGGTAGATGCAGTAGATCTAGATCCAAAGCCTTGTTAATTCTGTAAGTAGAATAATGGATGCAGTGATCAATGTCAACGGTTTATGGACAGGCTATTAAGTCCAGAAGAAAACTGTTGTATATAACTAGAACTACATAGGTAGAAGAACATTTTAATTAGTGATATAAAGAACATTCAGTATTAATTATTTTACTTCAGGAATGTATTTTTCTTTTCTTTTTTTAGAACAAAAATAAACACTGTGGGCCGTATTCATAGACATTCTTAGCGCGGGCTTTCGGTGGATGATCAGCGAACTAACGTTTTTCGTATTCATAAACCAATGTCGCGATATGATATGATATGATATGATATGATATGATATGATATGATATGATATGATATATCATATGATATGATATGATATGATATGATATGATATGATATGATATGATATGATATGATATGATATATGATATAATATGATATGAGATATGATATGATATAATATGAATCCTGTTTAGCACGCTTGTAGCCCGGGCTAGCGAAATGTCTATCAATAGCACCCTGTAGCTTTAATAATAGAATAAATAAATAGGTTCTAGTAAACACTAGAATCACTTATATAATCAAACGTTTTCCTAAATTGCACAAAAATTATTTCTAACTAACAAATCTATTTGTGTTTCTCTTCCCTCATTACTAATTGTTTACCGAAAGTAATTTATTTCAATTTAACTGAATGTTCACTTATATAATTTGTATTGGATTACATTAATCAATTTATATTTATTCTATTTTAACTAACTGTTCATGTCTATATCATCTTACCATTAAGTTCGTATGTATTGTATCTATCTCAATTTTGTTTACTCTTCGTCGTATGTTTTGCCAGGAAGATATTAAAGTAAAAATAAACCATAAATAAACGAAGTACCATATGTCCATAGAGTAAAGAGAGACGAACAGAGGAGTTGATAATGAAATCAATAACATTCCTCGTACTGGTAAAACAATTAAATAACAAATTTCTGTACATCGACAAAAACACGAGAGTTTCAACCTTATAGAATGTGAACAGAAACAATACGAAAGCCTTTCTCTACTAGTCCAGCAACTTCGAGTAAACAGTACTCTGTACTGTGATAATCACAACAAAACCGGCATAAGTAACATTACGAGTTTTGCTGTTCATCGGCCAGTTTTTTCTTCCGTAACTGTACATGATAACACTGCATATAGCTTTTCTGCAGTATAACGTGCTGCCTCAGCAGGTACACCTTTTCTTCGGGGTTGCAAAACTGCATTCCAAGGGATTTTGCAAGCTTAATGGGAAACAATCTGTGCGTAAACAAGTCATGAACGCATTTTTATTTTAGTTCTCTCAAATTTTGTAAAGTGAAAGTTATTCTGTACCATGTTTTAGTATGTGTCACATGTTCTGAGTGTTAAGTTGTTTAGTTTTAGTCTGTGTCACACGTTCTGAGTCTTAATATAATTAAATATTACGTACAGTAATGTCAAAAAAACGAAAAGCTTATTCAGTGAGTGAAAAGTTTAAAATAACAGACCGTGTAAAAAGCGGAGAAACAAAGGCAAACTTGTTGCGATAATGTGGCATTCCAGAAGGTACAATTACAGGGTGAAGATATCATAAATGTTATACGGAATGAAAATGGTGAAGAAAAGACGAAGAAGAAAATGAAGAAAACGACGATGAAGATGATGGTGATGAAAGTGTAGAAGAGAAAGACAATATTTCCAATGTTACCGAAGTGACATTTCATCTAAATACTGTAATGTCTGGTTGGAAAGGCAAAGTGAACCAACGAGTATTCATCTCCTCCATCCTGCTAATGTAAAACAATACGCGGAGAAGAAACGCAGTGATTTATTACGCCAAACAAAACTTACGGACTTTTTAAGTCAGTGTAAAATCGCGATAGTTTATAAACAGTGAAATGAACTATTGCTAAAAAACAATACAATAACAAGTTTTATGGAACAAACTGCGTAACTGGTGAATATTTAATTTATATTACAATTCGTATTACATTTTTTAAATTCATGTATAGTGTTATAGTGTATTAAATTACCTTAATACATGTACTATAATCACTTTCGATATATCGCGATTCAGCTATAACGCGGGGGGGGGGAGTATAACCGCGCTATATCTGGATTTTACTGTATTTGCGTTATGTACCGTATATGGCCTTAGTTTTTATGAATCGACGCATGCGACTTGCGAGACCCGTCTCGCACAAATCCGGACTACACGAAAGATAGTGAGCGGTTTCTGTAACTGCGAGATGCGAGGTCTGGGCACCTCGCAGCCATAGAACTACTCACTATCTCTCGTGTAGTCCGGATTTGTGCGAGACAGGCCTCGCACCTCGCATGTCGCATGCGTCGTTTCAGAAAAACCAAGGCTTAACACTTCTTTCGCACTGCACGCACTTCTCTCCTACGTCAGGCCAGGTACTCGCGGTAACATTACAGTCCTCGCGAATTCCTAGACGTGCACTGTAGCCCGACAAGCCTGAAATACATAACAAACGGTTCATTAAATATTATCGATTATACTTTTTAATGTTGGCATATTCCACTTTAAATACGCTTAAGAAATAAAAGAATAGCTAGCTAATGACTTTGCTAACATGAAACCAAAGCGTTAACCTTTGTTATATTAGCGGTTAATGCCTATTGTGAATTAAAGTACAATTTGTCCATTAATTTAAATTAAAATTTCTTCATCAATAAAATAGTGTATATCCATTTCTTCGCTTTTTCGTCATATTAATTGAAAGTGGATGTCTTTTACGTATTGTATAAGTAGGATAAGAAGTGGAAACAGGAAATGTACTGCAAATTGGGGCAAACTATACCACAAAAAGTATGATAATTATGAACCCTGTTTGATTCGTGAATTGCAGAAGCTCCACAAGTCACTTTTTTTTTTTCTCAAATGCAGTTCTTCACACGGTTGTAATATTCATTCATAGGCCTTTCATGTGGTGCAGAAACTCCAGTGCTCAGTGTACATTTTACTGAGTTAATAAGTTATAGGATTACAGGATCACAAGTGCAGGTTATGTGGAATTTTTTAGAAACAAAACAATTTTTCAATTTACTTTCCTTTGCCTTTATTTTATATATTTAGAAGCAACTAGAGGAATTAAATATACCAAAACCCCACATGTATAGGTAATCCAGACATGTTTCGAGAATATACTAAAGAAAAACATTAAAGTTCATGGTTGTCAAAAACTACTTCTTATTATTATCCTTTAATAAAGAATTGTCATTTCGAAATATCAAACGCTTTTGACCATAATCAGCGTTTTTTTTTTACCCTGAAAAATTTACTCAAATGATCATGTTGGGTTCCTGCAATCCATGATTAATTTGATTTTAAATAGCAAAACATATTTAAGAAATTAAGAAAAAATAATGAACTTTAAAAATAACATGTTCAGTGCATCAGATATCATGATTTAAATCCTTTTTTTTCTTACCCCAGGGGCTAAGTTTACCCCAGTTTACGCTTTTGACAAATTGTCCATTTAAGAGGAAATACAGAGAGAGTGCTCCAAGCGATATACTCTACAAGGTCTCACCTAAAATCTAGCTTCCTTCAAGCAAAAACTGAAATGACGCCCCTGCACGAGAGTGAAGTAGCGGAATAATGGAAGACGAAGAACTGAATAGAGAAGATGAGTACAAACAAGACCGAGATCATTTGGTTTAGTGAAAGTTAATTTATTATTCTCTTTCAAAATACAGTAAAAACAGATAAAATGTAAATATGACTTATTACCTTGACAACCAACACAATCCACATCTTACAATCGACGCCATTAGTCGATGACAACTCTCGAGAGCGAATGTAATTTATTTTTCCCGATATTCATTTTTCTCGAGAACAATGCTGAAGTTTCCTTTATAATTTTATGGTTTACGTCAGGTCATTGTGTTCATGTCTGAGTTCGCAATGTTAACGAACTATAATTCAATTTATCGATAACTTTATATAGAGTAAACGATGGAATTGACATTTCCGCTGGCTCGCATGGTCTAGGGCTGTGGTTACCAAACTCTTAGGCGAGACTTTGTTTGCTATCTTCCGCTACCATATTGGTAATTAACTCAATTGGAAAACTACAAATCCCTGAAAAATGTAAAACGACGGTAATTTTACACTCAAAACCAGTGGGCCAAAACTGAAGTATACAGTATGCTGTAATAATGACACGAAATATAACGTAATAGTTATTTATGCAACAAGTAGATAATCTTGATGATTATGGCATTAGTGTAACAATAAGATTATCCACGAGTTCAATACAACACTTTATGTCATCTTACATACTTATGGCTTTTAAGGAACCCAGAGGTTCATTGCTGCCCTCACATAAGCCCGCCATCGATCCCTATCCTGTGCAAGATTAATCCAGTCCCTAACATCACATCCCACTTCCCTCGAATATATTTCAATATAATCCTCCTATCTCCGTCTCGGCCTTCCCAAAGGTCATTCCCTCCGGCCCCCCAACCAACACTCTATAGGCCTATGCATTTCTGGATTCGACTAAACGTGCTACATGCCCTGCCCATCTCAAACTTCTCAATTTAATGTTCCTAATTATGTCAGGTGAAGAATACAATGTGTGCAGTTCTGCGTTGTGTAACTTTCTTCATTCTCCTCTAACTTCATCCCTCTTAGCCCCAAATATTTTCCTAAGCACCTTATTCTCAAACACCCTTAATCTCTGTTCCTCTCTCAAAAATGAGAGTCCAAGTTTCACAACCATACCGAACAACCGGTAATATAACAGTTTTTATAAATTCTAACTTTCAGATTTTTTGAGAGCAGACTACATGACAAAAGCTTCTCAACCGAATAATAACACGTATTTCCCATATTTATTTTGAGTTTAAATTCCTCCCGAGTGTTATTTTTATTTATTACTGTAGCTCCAAAATATTTGAATTTTTCCACATCTTCGAAGGATAAATATCCAGTTTTTATAGTCCCATTTCGTACAATATTCTGGCAACGAGTCATAATTATATACTTTCTCGTTTCGGGATTTACTTCCAAACCTGTGGCTTTACTTGCTTCAAGTAGAATTTCCGTGTTTTCCCTAATCTTTTGTGGATTTTCTCCTAACATATTCACGTCATCCGCACAGACAAACAGCTGATGTAACCCGTTCAATTCTAAACCCTGTTATCCTGAACTTTCCTAATGGCATATTCTAGAGCGAAGTTAAAAAGTAAAGGTGATATTGCATCTGCTTGCGTTAGCCCACAGTGAATTGGAAAAGGATCAGATAGAAACTAGCCTATAAGGACTCTGCTGTACGTTTCACTAAGACACATTTTAATTAATCGAACTAGTTTCTTGGGAATACTAAATTCAATAAGAATATTATACAAAACTTCTCTCTTAACCGAGTTATACGCCTTTTTTGAACTCTATGAATAACTGATGTACTATACCCATATACTACCATTTTTTTTCCATTATCTGTCGAATACAAAAAATCTGATCAATAGTCGATCTATTACGCCTAAAACCACACTGATGATCCCCAATAATTTCATCTACATATGGAGTTAATCTTCTCAAAAGGATATACTTGATGGCATGTTAGTCTTATAAATTGCAGGAAAGAAATTATGAAAGAAATTCCATAGTTGACAAATTGTCTTCATATGTTCGTATCGATTAGTTGCGCCTTACATTGACATTGAGTAAATGGTACTGAATGACCTTGCAGGTTATTTTACAAATGTTCCTTTATTTTGTTAATATAGTTTCTCTGAACCACAGAACTGTTTTATGTGATATTACAAAAGTAATACAAAATTGTTAAAGACTGAAAATAAATGATACGTTACCTTTTGTCCTGCATTTCATTTACTGTTACGTAGCGCGTAGAAGCGATAACCAAGATAGCAAGCGTTCCGGTATTAAGTCCTAGCAAATACGTCATTGCTTTTATCGGCACGCGTTCTATAATGAGCCAATTACGCACGATTTTCAATGTAGTAACAACCTATTTATAATGCTAGGATGGCATAAACATAATTTCTAATACTTGAAACTAACTGCCATGACCCTGCGATAATACATAGTTCAATACAAATATAAAATGATGCTTTCGTTATGTGTTACCTAGTTATCCCAATTTATTTATCTTTTCTTTTTGGAATGTTTCAGCCTGTTCGAGACCGCACGCTATTCGTAGCCAGATGTCACTGGAGTCTTATGGAAACAATTCAATTGTAGGCTGTATATGAAAGCGAAACAGGATGACACATAAATTCCTGTCTGTACGCTGAACTGTTGAGCAACAAGTGAAATATCGAATATTAAACAACTAATACGAGCTATAAGCGTTTTGCTAAAGGTGGGTACAACAGATACTGAGTTTAGTTTTGCGTGCATACAATTAAGTTTCCACAATTTTAAACAACAACTCTTTGTGCATTTTTCGAAGGAAACTCAAAACAATTACGAGAGTCACAGATATATACTGAATTCGTTTTTATACTCGAAGTGAGGCATTTGTCATTCCGTGAGATCAACTTTTGTATTCCTGTGTCGTAGAAGTCTGTCGCCTGGGATCGGAACCAGTATGTGACAGACCCCTGCATCTCTCTGTTAATCCCATGGTGTGACAAATATCTCAGTTCCGGTGGGGAATATGTTGAAAAATAGCTAATAACTTTTTTTATCTGCCTCCATGAGAATGCTTGTGAGGCCTTCCATGTGTGCAATGTTCATTTCGTCGTCAGTTTCCTTCGCTCTCCGGAATTTTATATGCGAGATCTCCCGTGAAATATTTTTGTTGATTATTTTCTATAGATTGAATTTCACTGTTTGTTTTCTTCAGTACCGGTATGCTATTTAATCTACTAATGTCTCGATTGTACTTGACACTATTTTCTTTATTCATTCACGCTCATTAAACTTGTTATTTATGTTGGCTAACACTTCTGTACAATTCTTACGCATTGTCCAGGTTTTACATCAATAAATTGAGTTCTAAAGTAAAATTTAATTCCATTATATTCCCGTTAGATATTATCTTAAGATGTTTGTGTATTCTTCAACAGAAGTATTGGAATTTCTGACTTTTCTTCTGTAAGTTTACATAGCGTTGTTTTTTGCGTGAAGGAGAAATAATAGAATGAAAAAACCAATGATTAGGAATCAGTGGCGGCTTTTCCTTAATGTGGTAAGGCGGTACTGCAGGTCGGTGATTTGTTCAATTAAATTGTTTTGTATCATGGATATATACAGGGTGGAAGTAATATAACTGTATAGATTTTAGCAATTTATTCCTTATACAGAGTACAACAAAAATTATAAGAAGTTACCATATTAGTCCCAATTGAATGCTTTCCTCTGAAAAAAAAAATTTTTCTCATAATCTTAACACTATTTTACTCGATAAGTGCTGCCAGTACGATTCTGACGTTTACTCTGATCATTAGAGAAACTAATAAGCAATTAATTTTATCCCTTTGCAGTTTTTACATAAAATGGACGGTTTTACTGCAAACGAAATAAAAAGACGTTAACACATATCGTTATTTCCTGCTCTTGGGAAGTCTGACAATCCTACTGTAATGACTAGGAGAATATTCACAATTTTTCTCATTATAATTTCTTTCTATTATCTAGTATTATTTGCAATATAGGGTATTTCAAAAGCCAGTTCAAAAATTAAACCGCTATAAATATTATAATATTTGAGATAGGGGAAAAACAAAAACATCACAGTGTTGGGAAAACAACGGGGTTTACAAAACATATGGAAGATGTTCGCCGTTCTCTTGTTCAATGTACAGCATTCTGTCTGCGACACCATGCACAGCATTTTGCAGATAATGTCTTTGAATATTGGCAATTTTTTCCGAGATGGCATCTTTCAGTTGCAGTAGGGTTGTTGGATGTGTCAGGAAAACTCGTTCTTTAAGGTAACTCCACAACCAAAAGTCGGCCGGATTGAAATCTGGAGATCGCGGAGAATACATTGTTGGAAAGTGCCTGGTGATGACTTTGGTCGAAAAACGAACCTCAATTACGCGTGTTAACTCCACAATTAATTAATTTTATTAGGTTATTTTACGACGCTTTATCAACACCTTAGGTTATTTAGCGTCTGAATGAGATGGTGATAATGCCGGTGAAATGAGTCCGGGGTCCAGCACCGAAAGTTACCGAGCATTCGCTGATATTGGGTTGAGGGAAAACCCAGGAAAAACTTCAACCAGGTAACTTTCCCCTATCGGAATTGAACCCGGACCACTGGTTTCCCGGCCAGACGCGCTAATCGTTACTCCACAGGTGTGGACAATAATGGAATAAGACAGACTGTTACAGTAAACGGGGAGCGCTACTATAGCATGTTACAGAACTTCATCATCCCTAGACTGAGGAATCACGATATGGAAAACATAATATTCATGCAAGATGGCGTCCCACCCCACATCTTTATCCCTGCAAAACAATTAATTACGCAGATGTTTTGCGATCATGTCATCAGTAGGCTCTTTCCAACAATGTGGTCTCCGCGATCTCCAGATTTCAATCCGACCGACTTTTGGTTGTGGGGTTACCTTAAAGATCAAGTTTTCCTGACACATCCAACAACCCTGCTGCAACTGAAAGATGCCAGTAATTGGCAATATTCCAAGACATTATCTACAAAATATTGTGCATGGTGTCGCAGACAGAATGCTGTACGTTGAACAACAGACAGGCGGACATCTTTCTAATTTTTGTAAACCCCGTTGTTTGCTCAACACTGTGATGTTTTTGTTTTTTTCCTATCTCAAATATTACAATAATATTTGTAACTGTTTAATGTTGGAACTGACTTTTGAAATAACATATACAGTGTATTAACACTATATAATTATATAAATTCAATTTTTCTACAGTTTATTTTTCATTGTTAAATTAATTTTCATTTAATTTTATTTAATAACACATCAAATATGAAACGTTACATGAAAGTGCCATGAAAGAGCAAAACTCGTGTTCGGAGACACAAATAATGATTCATATTATTTTACTTTTTAATTCATAAGTTTTCTCCTGTATATAAGTGCGATCAAGTTTGCTTTCCACCGGAGTGTTTTATCTACGGGCGAGCGCGACGCTCGTTAGCCGGGTCTCGATGTTTAGCGGGAGGGTAAAACAATAAAACAAACCAACCATACAACAATACGCAAACAAATTTAAGAGGCTCATTACTTACCAAATTATCAAATGAGGTGTTGAAACTGCCTGCCTTCATTCTCCACACATTTTTAGCATCTCTTTAGGAAATTATTCATCACTCGCTGTAATTTATTTTGAGCAAGCGGGACAATTTCCTGACGAATATTATCTTTGAGTTCTTGTATGGTGTGCGGGTTCATCTTGTACACGGATTTTAATACCCCAGAGATAATAATCGCAGGCTCTTAGATCGGGGGACCGAGGGGGCCACAAATCCCTACTAATAACTCTCTCTTGTGGAAACACATTGTGAATTTCTCTCATGGAAATATTCGCAGTGTGAGCAGCAGAAGAGTCCTGTTTAAAAAATGCATGATCACGCTCCCTGTCGGTTAATGCTCTGAGAAAAGGGGTTAGTATGACATTCACATAAATAGCAGTATCAACTGTATTCTAAAAAGAAACTGATTCTATGATTCTTTCACCACTGATGGCGCACCATACACCGATTTTGTCATCATGGAGGGGTACTTCATGTACGAAGTCAGGTTTATCAGTACTCTAGTACCGATTGTTTTGAGTACACACAATCATGGAGGTGGAACAGGCTTCAACCGACAAGAATATTAAATGTGGGTCTATTTGTTCATTGTACACATTTTCCAGAATCCACTCAAAATATACAGTACGGGGTCACCTGGCTGAAGAACATGTATCACAGTTATTTTATACGGTTTGAAGTGCAGTAATTTAGTAGACTTTCGCACAGACCCATATGAAGGTTCGAATTGTTATGCAAGACGACAAAGAGATTTTCTAGGAGAATTTTCTAAACGATTATGAATGCCATGTAATCTTTCTTCGGTGACTAGCAGTCGTAGCGCAGCTGTTCCCGAGTGTGTGTTGTGTTTTACATTTCTCAATTCGACAGTATACATGTATTATGCCTCGTGAGTTTACAACGGCACAGCGTGTCTTTATTTACGATTGACAAGTGTTAGCTCAGTCTGCTCGTGAAGTTCGAAGCTGTTTCAGGAAATATTCCCAAGTGTAGACGCTCCAGATCGTAAAACAGTCCATAATCTTCATCATAAATTTCAGGGAACTGGAAGTGTCCAGCCTAAGGAACCAAAAACGCAACGTAGGGTCTTACCGACAAGGTCAACAAGTAAGCAAACAAGCTTGCTACTCCTCCAGTGCGCGGCAAACGAGTGGGGGCTCGCTCATAGGAAAAACCCCGAGCCGCGGGGGAAAGCATAACTGATCGCACTGTACAGAACTTTCATATAACTCAATTTGTTGTGATCTTTGTAACTTGTAAGGTAATTCAATTGTACATTATGTATACTTTTCACTGGTTAAGTGGAAGAGAAGGCCTTACAGCCTTAAACTCTACCCGATAAAATAAATAAATAAATAAATAAATAAATAAATAAATAAATAAATAAATAAATAAATAAATAAGTAAATAATAATAATAATAATAATAATAATAATAATAATAATAATAATAATAATAATAACAATAATAATGAGATGGAATGCTGTTGAGTTCGTGTGTGTGTATTCGTAGGTGAGCAACGATACGCTGTTGCCAAACTACGCAGTCTTTGAGACTAGTTTTCTAATTAACCATGCATTTAATTACAAAACGCATAACAGGTTTTTTTTCTTTATTTTCATGTATTCTGTTGCCTCCTTCAATCTGCACAGTTTTATGACTTCCTCCTTGCATTTTACCTACTTACATAATAGGGAGCAAATTATTTAGGCTACCGTCCTGCTCTGTGATATGTTTTAAGGACCTTTGTATTACGGGATTCGAACACAATTGGAAGTGTAGTCTCATATCACCAATAGTGTGGTGGCCTTTATATACATTTAAACATATATAAATGAAATAGGGACGTTTCAAGTTGAATAGAATTGAATGATCCTAAATTATATCTTTGTACGTTTGTCATATGTTTCTGAACTGCAGATTTTCGTTTAATAAATTTCGCCTGTATCCTCTTAGCTTCTAGGTAGGTGACACAGTACCAGGCATAAATTAATCTCTAAATAACTTTCAGCTACGCAAATCCATTAAAAGCACTTAAGTCCTGAGGACGTAAGTCCTTTCACAGCCGAGGGAGCTTATGGAGGCATGAAAAAGTTGACTTTCAATACGCGATGGCAGTTTAGCAAAAGAGTCTCGTGGCTGCATCGTATTAAACCTACCCACGCCTCATCCTTTCATACATTCAAATATGCTGAGCAGGGCGGCAAGCTGAATGAATAAAAGGCATTCAGTTCAGACAGGGAGGCTCGGTCGGTTTTTTTAGTGAGTTATTTTACGACGCTTATCAACTGCTGTGGTTATCTAGCGTCTGAATTATATGAAGGCGATAATGGCAGCGAAATGACTCCAGGGTCCAGCGCCGAAAATTACCTAGCATTTTCTCTCAATGGGTTGAGGAAAAACCCCGGAAAAATCCTCCATCAGGTAACCTTTCCGAACCAGGATTTGAACCCGGGCCCGATTGTTTCATGGTCAGGCATACTAACCGTCACTCCACAGCGGTGGATCGTTCGGTTTTATATTACGGTACTTAAACCATTTTAATAGAAGATTACATTGTAAATGATCACTGCTTTCCAATTTAGATGTAACATTTAATGTTACGATATCTATATTTTGATACGAAAATTGTGGGATTTTCAACTATTCGTCAGCATATAATTTCTGTAACATTACCAACATACTCAGAAGTTTCATTCTTACGAGGTACATTCGCGAAGTACCCGACTGATAATGGTATAATATCAAATACGGCGGAAAGTTCAGCTGTAATCAATGTTTATGGTACCAATTGAAGTCTTCAGAGCCATAGTGTGCCAAGCGCCATTTATTAAAAACGGAGAAAGCAAGGATTAAAGTTAAGTGAATACCATAGTTTAATGAAGATTATCATATCATTTAGTTTTAATGTGTATATTTTATATTACTTGCTATATTCTGCAGTGCCTGGGAAAAGTGACATAAGTCAGTTTCCACAAACCTTTTTTGATAATTTATTGACAACTTACACTGGGTTATGTCGATCTGATTTTTTTCTGTATGGATTATTGTAATGGGAGAAATACTTATGTCTCTCTTTCAAGCGAGCAGATGTTCCGTAAGTTGTCAAGAAATTATCAAAAAAGGTTTGTGGAAACTGACTTATGTCACTTTTCCCAGGCACTGCATTTGGTAATAACTTAATTTTAAACATTTTTTTCTATGGTTTTAGTAAATGGCCCTTGGCCCACTATGGTTCTGAACTCTCAATGGTAGCTGCCCATAGTGGTAATGATACAACGTTTATGAGCCTAGATATATATTGGTGTAATCTATACTAATAATAAATCTGCAGCAAAAATTTTTCTGGTAATTTTCGATTTTCCAAACATAATTGGTCCTAACATATACAATTAACCACCCTGAAACCGAAAATCGCTTTTTTGAAATTTTTGTTTGTATGTCTGTCTGTCTGTCTGTATGTTTGTTACCTTTTCACGCGATAATGGCTGAACGGATTTCGATGAAAATTGGAATATAAATTAAGTTCGTTGTAACTTAGTTTTAGGCTATATGGCATTTAAAATACTTTATTTAAAAGGGGGGTTATAAGGGGGCCTGAATTAAATAAATCGAGATATCTCGCTTATTATTGATTTTTGTGAAAAATATTACATAACAAAAGTTTCTTTAAAAATAATTTGCCATAAGTTTTATTCCTTGAAACATTTTGATAGAACTGATATTTAATGAGATAAATGAGTTTCAAAATTAAAATAACTGCCGTCTAAGGCCGTGTAATGAATTAAAAAACAAATGACTTCGTCTATAAGGGGCCTTGGACAGCAACAATCGAAAGCTATTAAACATAGCCTACAGACAATGTTTCTGTGTTTGCATGAAGTAATATCAGAAGCTAAATTAACCGATTTGTATAATTAATTATTATTTCACCATTGGAAAGTGTAGTTTCTCTAGATGGACATAATGCTATAATGTTATTATAGTAACGTCTGAGTAAACCGAGGACAGGTAAGATTAAAATAGCTTCTTATGCACAGAAAATTTGATAGACTATTTTGTACATTCGTTTTCTGTATTTCTTAAAATAATATTTATGTACACTCATTTTAATCTCAGAGAATTAACGAACAACGAGAGTGTATTGATTTAGTATGCAGTAATAGTACGTTAGCTTAGCAATCCATTATTTTATAATTCAAATTTTAACTATGCTCAATTGAATCGTGTTAAAATACATAAAATATATATGCAATAAATGCAATGCAAAAAAAATTGGGTAATGAACGAAGCAGATTATCTTGCACTGTTGTAAAAGTTGTTCCCTGGATCAAACGTCCTATTTTAATTATGTAATTACTTTATATTTATTTCTAACAGGTGCAGCGGAGCGCACGGGTACGGCTAGTAATGAATAAGGAAGGAAACTCAGCTGTAAATAATTATTATTCTAGTAATTGTAGCTGTTCTTACATATACTTAAACTTGTTTGTGGGTGTTGATGTAGAAACCCGTTAAGCATAAATGAAAATGACAATAAGCACATTGGACAAATGATGCATTTCTGCAGTTGAGAGTTGAGCATCTCGAATCTTCAGTGTCCCAGATAACATTGGCAGGAGCTACATATGCATCACATTCACCTGGAAAGTAGCTTTCTCCCAGACATGCTTAATCATGTTAGTGAATATGGGGGCACTGAACTGATTACGGATGAGTGCATACAGGTTGATGATAGCGTTACGGCTCTGGTGGTCAATATCAATGTTGTCGAGTAAAAGTTTCCCATAAAAACGTTTGGCGAACTTCTTCCATTGACGAAAAATGTATACATCCAACGGTTGAACAAGGGAAGTTGCACCAGGTGGAATGGTTGTTACCAGTATGTGTTTATCCGCCGGAATTACGGACAGCAAATGCAATTGCAGAATCCTCAATCTCTTCTTGTGATTGAGAATATTTGTAAGTTACAAAGTGCGTAACTTTGCGACTAACAATATTGTGAACGCCCTTGAAATTCCAAACCCAGGTTGATCCAACTTTGAAAGCGAACACTATTTTCAGTTTGATCAAAAAACTGGAAGACGCCATTATCACTGAAATCTTGGAGGATGACGAACTGGTTCAAATGAAACAAAACGTGAGAAATTGAAAGTCATATCGGAGTACGTGTGGTCTTATTTTCAAGAGGCAAGGGCTAATTTAATTTCTGTGCATGATATTGATGTAAGGCGGTGGGCGGGCACGAAAGCTACATACTTGGATGGACTAGTATTGAAGTCACTGACACGATCGTTTCTAATTGTTCAACAGCGGTAATTCTGAATACCTATCAATCTGGATTTAATTGTGAACTGCACAAAGATCGCACACTATCTCGCATAGGTGAAAGAGAAACGACTGTCGAAGTGAAATCAGCATATGGAATATCACATTCATATACAATTCAGTCCATTGTATCCATGGTAGGTAAACTTCCCTCTCCACTTCTTATTGTCTTATGTAAACCAAGATGCAAATTTGGTCCCCATGTGCAACAGAACATGACCCGACCTCCTAACATATATTAGAAATTGTTCAAAATAAGGCAAAGTGGACACGAGTATTTAAGGACAGCTAAAATTAGTAGAATCATTATTTACAGCTGAATTTCCTTCCGAATTCATTATTATACCAATATTTATCTAGGCTCATAAACATTGTATAATTATGCAAACCTAGTCTTTCAGGTGAAGCTCCCTGTAAAGCAGATTTGAATAATTTCAAGGGAAAAGTTGTTCCGGGGCCGGGTATCGATCCCGGGACCTCTGGTTGAACGTAACATACCCGGGAACTCCACCCGACACCGTCTCAACCCGGCCCCGGAACAACTTTTCCCTTGAAATTATTCAAATCTGCTTTACAGGGAGCCTTACCTGAAAGACTAGATTTGCATAATATATACGTCACTGTTTACGTTAACAGAAAACCACAATTCCAAGTCACACAGAGATTGTGTGCACTCGATGTGGGTCTCTGGCGTTTCGTCAGCCCACGCGAGTTGTGTGGATATAAAAGGAAAAGTTGAGACGGTGTCGGGTGGAGTTTCCGGGTATGGTACGTTCAACCAGAGGTCCCGGGATCGATACCGGGCCCCGGAACAACTTTTCCCTTGAAATTATTCATTGTATAATTAGCACTATGGGCAGCTACAGTTGGTACCATAAACACTGATTACAACTGAACTTTCCATTATGTTTGTTTTTATACCATTATCAGTCAGGCACTTCGAGAATGTATCTTGTTGAAAGGAACTTTTTAAAATCATGGGTTTGAAGCCCCTTGAAAAGTTATGTACATAATGTTAAAACATTCCATGTCCAAACGTCTAGAAGTGATGGAAGAGAGCGAAACAAACATATATTTTTTAATAACATGGGTAAAAAACTCATATGACTCAGTACTGGGCTTGCATATGTGAAATACGAGAGTGGAAGAGGTTATTGGTTGTGACTGAGAATGAAACAATATTACTTTTCTTTTACATTAATTTATTATGAGTATCAGTGTTCAGTAAATTATAATAAATACTCAAAGTGACCACCGTCAACCTCATTGCACAGGCAGAAGAGGCGCAGTGGAGCGTCCCATATTCGCTAAAAATATGAGGCATTTCCGGTGTTATTGTGGCTGCTGCAAGAATTAGTGCAAGAAGTTTCATGTCCGAGTTAAGAAGAGAAGAATAACTATGGTTTTCATGTAAGAAGCCTAATGGGGAGAGGTACGGATATCTTGGAACGATTCTAGGAACTACTGAATGACTCAATACTAGGTCTATCTGTCTTTCATGACCCAGAGCCATCCACCCGAGAAAGACTCGGACATTCGTTAAACCGAACATTTGACCACTCCGCGAGACGGAAGAGCTTCGCATACTGTCTATACCGCCAGGCGTTCAGTATGTCTATTTTTCGTAACCGGTTGTGCACGACTATCATCTACTGTATTAGCAGTGATATACTTGTCTTCATTGAACGACTGAACTTTAATTCGTCTGACGAATATATAGATTTGATTAATTGGAGGAGAACTTTGGGGAAATCTGTTATGTTATATTTTTGTCTGCCCTTAAGTCAACGTTAGACTCACTTGTATTAGAATCCATGTGCCTAGCGAGCAAAACACTGTATCTG
Organism: Periplaneta americana; assembly: GCF_040183065.1. Classification (NCBI taxonomy): domain Eukaryota; kingdom Metazoa; phylum Arthropoda; class Insecta; order Blattodea; family Blattidae; genus Periplaneta; species Periplaneta americana. The sequence goes on along the minus strand of NC_091130.1, from coordinate 82,137,309 downwards.
GTAATTTCGCTAAAGGCGCATTCTACTCTTAAATGCTGTTTTTGTGTATTTGAAGCTAGTCATTTGTTTCAATGGGCACAGGTGGCGTATTCTCCGCCAAGCAACACAGAGATATAAAAAAATCAAATGATCCAAGTTTTAATGTCATAAAAGTAACATGTTTTGTATACAGATCGGTCTGGGAAATGCAGTCTTATTCCTTTATTATTACTGTCATGGCAGATGCGATTGTTCTCTTACTTTCCATTGGCTTTGGCGATTAAAAAAAGTCGGAGTTTAAAGACATTCCGAATCATTGTCCAGATCTACAGATAAATCCAACGAAAAGTAGAGTCTGCCGACATCCTTTCGACTTTGTCACTGGTTTTACTATATAATAGCCTATATAGAATATATTATATTAAATTAATAAAAATGAAGTAATGGACAATAAATTAAAATAAATTAGTGAATAATAAAGAAATATATAAAATTAATACTGTACATAATTAATAAATCAAGCATGCAATTAAGCCTACTTAAGATAGGATAACATAGTTTTTTTGGAATAAAGGTATTAAATAATTTTGGGACTCACTTCCAAGGGTAAGATTTTTGTTCATAACAGTCCTATTTATTGAACACATGTCCACTTACGAAGAACCTGAGAGGCGTACGATTGTGAAGAAAGTCGTGTTTCCGGAAATTCTCTTCTAATAAGTCGTTTCGTCCACACCTGTGGAGTAACAGAGCGTCTATCCGCGAAACCAAGTGGCCCGGGTTCGAATCCCGGTTGGGGCAAGTTACTTGGTTGAGGCTTTTTCCAGGATTTTTCGTCAAACCAATATGAGCAAATGCTGGTAACTATTGGTGTTGAACCCCGGACTCATTCCACCTACATTATCATCTTCATTTCATTCAAACGCTAAATAACCTGAGATGTTAATACAGCGTCGTGAAATAATCCACTACCAAAAAAAAATAATTCGCTTCAGTTTCTTGTAACCTTTCTTTCTTACTAAATGTTCCACAGTAAAAATACTCTGTGCTACAGAGAAAGGCATTTCACTTTCTTTATTTGACAAACACTGACACTCACTCACAATATCACATTGAACAAAACACGTGACCAATACATCAACAAACCACCGAAATGGGCTGTTAACTGCTGGCAGGATTCCCCGTCATATCTTCCCACAACATTCTTGACCTTGTGCGGCTGGGAACTCCACCGCTCGTTGGATCTCACGAAAGTAATAAGGTTTCTACGTTTCTTGCTTATATCTCAAAGTCGACGCCGGTGTATACAGCGGTATCTTTGCTTTCTATGCAGCGGTAGGCCCGTAGGTCAGCTTATGATGGTGAAATTGAAGATATCAAGGTGGCCTGAACTGATATTTTACCGGACTACATAAATTCAAGAATGTCGTCATCCTGTGAGACTCCAAAGCAGCCATAGAATTTGTAGGTTTCTCAGACCCCGAGTCTTCATCCATCCAAGACTGTCAAAATGCCATACAACTATTACAAGCAAAACACAAAATTGTGGCACTACAGTGGGCTCCCATGCACTGCAACTTATTTGGCAATGAGCAGGCCGATGCCTTGGCAAAAAAGTGCTAAAATTTTATAAATATCTCCTAAACAAACACCCTTCCAGACAATAAAATTATACATCAATGAAGTTGCCCACAACATCCACTCACATGACATTACAGAATAAACATACGACAAACACTGGAGAAGGGACCTTCTATCAATACCTAACAGACCGAGAAGATTGGGGGTAGCACATTTCCGTCTTGCAGCTGGACATGTTTGTTTGGCGCAGCATGTCCACCACTTCGGCATTTATCCAAATCCAACCTGTATCTTTTGTGACCTTGAAGAAGCGATGAATAGTGATACAGGATCATCTCCAACGCTGCCCAGCTCTAAAATCGCTGACAGAATGTGCCAGATATTGGAAAGCGAGAAGCTTAATCCCTCTGCTTAGTTCTTAGTTCTTTATGGATTTTGTTTAGTCATTTTTCAGATTTAATTTTAAGTTATATCCAGTTTTATTGTTTTAATCTTAAGATTGTGATTAGGTCAAAGATAAGTTATCTATGTACCTATCATTAGAATGAATGAATGAATGAATGAATGAATGAATGAATGAATGAATGAATGAATGAATGAATGAATGAATGAATGAATGAATGAATAAATAATTATATCGAGACTGAGTCATTTAGGCAATATCCTCTCAACCGCAATGTCTTATTTTACGTATATTTAAACTATGAAAAATTTTATTCAGAGATCATGAAATATGTGAAGACCACAGGAATGCTGTAATAACAATGACAGTGGAACAAAAGTACCAGTAGCAAACCTGCCCGCAGCTCTCTTAATCCGTTACTTAGCGTACCTACCAACTAAATTGTTACATAGCGTCGATGAAATCGTTGATAGTGAGATAGAGACATGAGTCTATTTTGCTTTTGGATTATCTAAAATTCACTTTATACTTGAAAACCCTTGGATAATAACACAGCTTATCAGACCAAGCGAGATTCAAAGCCACGGCAGCGAACAGCTTACTAAGCACAAGTCCCGCTTATAGAATTCGCTTTGAATTGAGATACAATTTAAGAAGAGTTTCGGTTCCAGTTATTGCATTACTGGCGAAATATAGAAATCAGGAAGCTTGGAAGTTTTATCTATCTTCCTTTTCAGGTTAAGAAACAGCCATACCCGTAGAAGTCGAGATATCCTACATTTCGAAGTTACATGCGGGCTATATCATGAGAGAAAGCATGAATTCATGAAAGGAGGAAAAATGGGATTAGAAATAACTAAAAATACGCGAACCTGCGTTCTTGCAAGGGAATTAGGGACTGGGAGGAAGTATTTACGTGAGTTCCAATTCTATTGGCCACTAGTCTCACTCCGAATTTCACCGTTCCATTTGAAGAAACAACAGAGAATTTTGAAGTGGGAAAGTCGAAATTGAATCTAACCTAATAGCTACCACATGGGGGGAGGGGAATATCGTAAACATGACTCAACAACAGAAGGGCACAATCGCCGAAAATGTTGAAAACCTGAGTACCGTAGTAAGAAGAGGATATGCTACAATCTCACTAGACAAGAGATCCGAGTTCTTGCGCTGCGTGGATGAGTCTTCTTTAAGTAGGGGAAACTCGGCTAATTCCGCAGTAGTGCATATATGATTTTACTGTGGCTTTACAATAGCATGAACAAGTTTTGAGAGGCTGTCAACAGGAGGCATGTTCTCTGCAGTACTATAGAAAAAAATCAACACCTCTATCGGCTATAGAGTGAAACATCGAAAGTTGGCTGTTTTTCGTGTTTTGCTACACAGCTGTGAAGAAAGTGAGCATTGTTATATATAAATTGTTCCTTTCATGTTATTTTCATAATTATTTACGACTGCGGAAATAGCCAAATCCTATTGCGAATTTATCCGCACTGTTACGGAATTACGCGAGTTGTTATTTTTCAACTGTAATATATGCACAACTAAATATATTTGCATTTTAATAGGTCTCTATATCCCATTTGGTAATGAAAGGTTTCGTCCATGTCTACATATCTTGATAATATTTTTCAATAAACATTTTGATCAAAATATGTTAAATTTACTTCTTAATATTGCGGAATTGGCCAAGTCTCCCCTAACTAAGCCCAAGATGACGTGCGAAAACCAAAGATCTGATTATATCAAGATCTTAATTTGAAAAGAGCCTAAATTTAAGTGCGGGACACGAGAGATTTCTCTTATGGCTCATCCTGATATTGGTCTTTGTGCCTTAGAAAACCACGGCAAAAATCATGCAGGATGAGTTGTCTTAATTTAAGAGATTAGTCAATTAGTTATTAGTGCTAATTCTAATAAATTATGGCGCGATCGTTTCTAAGGGCATAATGTGGTGAAGGGAAAGGGTGCGTATTCTTCTTACCAAGGGGGAAAAGGAAAGTGTGTCCCTAGCTTAGAGATTGATTGGGTTGGTACATGCTTGCCAACCTCATTTTGAATGGAAGTTATTCAGATGTTGATGACAACATTCGTCGTGTTGGATGTCGGGCTAGCCAGGAAATCCGGTACAGCCTCGGCAACGAATCCTTGAAATTGGGAATATGTAGGAATGGTGGATATGGTTCTTGGTATATATTTAACAGCCCGGATTCTAGTTCACGAGATAGAATATCAGAATGATTCTGGCATAAGATTAGCTGGAGATGGTCCCTGATCCACAGACACAAATAAGCATAGTTCCTTAATTGCTACTTCACAGTTCGCTCTCGATGCCGTATTATCGGTCACCAGAAACCGAGTTCAGCTCCTTCAGCTCAAATAGGATGAGAGGGAATGAGGATGGGAATCATGTTAAGGGCGGTGATTCTGGCTTAAGATGGACTGGGACGAGGACTTGACCAGAAGCCTCAAACAGGAGTGATTGCCGGTCTCAAGTCATTCCCGATACTGCATTCAAAGTCATCAGCGTAGATATTTAGGCATTTATAATATCTACTTAAAATTTAAAGGCAATATCGACACTGAAAATCTAAAAAAAAAAAAAAAAAATACAACAGAAAGGCAAAAAATGCATTAATAAATAAAAACACTGCAAATTTAAGAAATTGGATAGTATATTTTATCTCTTAATTCATGTGATATTCATGCAATATTCCTTGTTATTTGTTGCACATTATCACAATAATTTTCATCATAAAAATATCGTTCTACTTCAACTGACGTAACTGGAGAATGTTTGAAGAAAGATAGTGTAAATGGACTTCTGTCTACCACAACTGTAGTATTACCTTTCGTTATTCAACAGACTTTATTTCCTCTACGCCAGTATTTAGAAACAATATAGTTTCACTTTTCACTAATGATAATTGACTGGGTGGGAGGATATTTTAAGCGCATTGGTAATTCCGTTTATATAATGAAATCAGTTGTATAGAGGGTTACATGTGTGAAATAGTCAAAATTATACTTGCAAATGAGAAGGATAAATTGAAGACAATAATAAAATGTTGGTTGTTAAAATAACTTAAAGTAGCAAGTAAATACCACTCCAATTTCCTTTTAAAAGAGAAAAATAGGCAGCAACAGCATGAGCAGGCAAATAAGAATGGTTCTATCGCACCCAAATACCTCGAAATACATTTATATCTACCTATAGGCTATAACGTTTGACATAATTATGTGAACTGAATAGTAAAACGCACTTAGGCAATATACCTTTGTGAAATATACATGTATGCAGACGATATGATACTGTTGTCGCCAAAGCTAGAAAGCCTGCAGACAGCCTTCGACAAACTGGCAGACTGGGCAGAAGAGAACGATTTAATCCTAAACGAAACAAAAACAGTTAAGATGACGTTTAGAAGAGGAGTCAGAACGGCTCGTTCAGATGTCATAAACTACAGAGACAAAACACTAGCAAACGTGACAACCTTCAGATACCTAGGGATAACTTTCCAAATTAGAGGGACCGTGTTCACAACACATATGAAGGAGAAAATTGCATCAACAACTATCGCAACGAACAGCATAAGAAATCCTCAAAAAATCTCACTAGACACTGCCATGAAAATATTCACACTGAAATTCACCCCAATAATTGCCTACGGTCTGGAATTGATCTGGGATCACCTCATGAAAAGAAATCTGGAAGATATAGAAAAGATAAAATCATCATTCTTGAAACGAGCATTATGTCTCTCACGATATACTCCGTCACGCTTAGTATACGCACTGGCCAGACAGAAATTCTTCATAGAAGACCTACGCCTCCAGTTACCACAGCCTACGCTGAACTACTGAACGACCGAAGCGAAAAGAAGAACGAAATATGGCTCGAGTTCTATAAATAGATGCAATGATGAACAATGACTGGATGCGAGCAAACTATGACCTGCGACATATAATGACACGGATGGCGATACATGGGTTCCATCACCTCGTATGTAAAAATGAAGAACACCACCAGCCAGAAGAACAGTGCACCTGTGGTCTGTGTTTCGTGTGGGAACAATTGTGAACGCTACCACGTTTTAAACTGTAAACAAAGGAAACAATCTCTGACAAGCTTCTGCGGAAGTTAGTGACTTATCTTAAACTCTGCACATTGGGCACTCTTCTCTTTAGTAGCAGCAGCAGCAGCAGCAGCAGTAGTAGTAGTAGTAAAAGGAATTTTGCTAATCATTCGGGCTCTTGTTATCAGTAACAAAGTTCAGATATGTCAGTTGAAATTGGAAAAGATTTATGGGAAAATGATGTCTGTCTTATGATGACTTGGGAAAGAGTTAGGCTCAGAGTGGGAAGCCTCGTACATGCAATGAGCGAGTGTAAGCTGCTGCTCTTGTAGGGAAAGGATTGGTCTATGTGTTGAATCACTTACCAAGACCTACCCTACTGGACTGGACTAAAGTTTTGTTTTTAATTGGCTATTTAATGACACTGTATTAAATACAAGGTTATCTAGTATCAGTGTGATCGGTGATAGCGAAATGGTATTTGTTAGAAAAAAATTCGCTATGCGATTACGTTACATTTGCCTTACAGTTGGAAAAAACTCGCTTGGGTGTTTTACTTGGTTGGCTTTTACGATGTCTTCCATAAAAGCAAAGCGACTGTAGGTAATCTCATGCGAATCTTGAGATCTATCTCTCTACATACCATCTCGCTATGTCCAATTCCGCTGACGCTAAATATCCTTGTATTTGATACAGCGTCGTTAACCCTAGGATGCATGGCGGGGGTCTTTGAGGCCTTTCATCAATTTTATTACTCTCTTAAATGTGTTAAAGAATTATGAAATTGCACCAAACTTCATGTAATCTTCTAAAATATAGCTAAGAACATGTTGTATGATCATTTAAGTAGATACATTAAAATGAACTGTTTAAAATTAATGTTTGTTAATTCTACACGTATAATGCTCAGGCCTGTCCTGCTTTATTCATTATACAGCTATACAATTTTATGTTTTACTGCTAATATGTGAATGTTGACACTTCTTACATTTGTACCCTAGTGGCATTGTTGCAACGTTTTAATTTTTTGGATTTAACATTGGAAGAGTAAGCTCCTGTTCCCAGTGCTGTGAAATGCAAGTATTTTTATTATTCTAATTGTGTTTTTTGTGTCTTACTAATAGAAATAATATCCACCGCTGTAGTCTCGTGGTAATGTGTTCGGTTCCGAACCCATCGAGCCGGGGTTCGATTCCCCCCCTTGAGAAGAGTTGCTTGTGTGAGGTTTTTGGAGGTTTTCCATCACTCCTACGGATCAATATCAGGTAACTTTATCAAGCACATGGAACTTCACTCATTCTCGCCACTTCCTTTCCCCTCCTCATCATCCTTTCCTTATCATTCCGATTGTCTTTCTTGGCCTTCAGATCACGCCTGCGGCGGCCCTTCAATACTCCTGATGCTCTCGGCCGGCCTCCATGGATATCTCAAAGAACGGTATTTGGTGACCCAGCAAAGGAACCCACTCCCCTCCCGACGGGAGGGGTGGGCTACACCTCAGACCGTTTGAGGGGGGAATGTGGTGGAGGCTCTTGTGGTGGAATGGTACACGGACTTAGAGGGATGACGGGGCTGGCCGTTAGGGTATTAGGGCTTAGGTCGGTTCGGCGTGGGTGTGCGGTAGTTGGGCTGCAACTCATTTCAAGGGCACACAATAGGCCTCAGTTCCGGTGTATAGGGATGTTCCCCTCCCGGCCTCATAATACCACATATGAAGCACAGAATCAACAATCCAAACTTGAACATGAATATCCTTCAAGCATTTGCCTGGTGTGGAGTCAAACGGCCCCAGGAGGTGGATATGAATTTCATCCAAGAATAATGCCAAAAAGAAGATGTTTTTTGTGCCTACATGACTTAGAAAGAAAAATTGCTCAGTATTGTTTAAAATTTTCTAAGAATGTGTGCAATGAGCAAAGTGCTCTTGTTTGGGAAGACTGTTTTCAGTAAAAGGGCATTGGAATTCAATTTATGTAATAATAATCCGAGGCACGACAGTCCATGAAGGACCATGACCGACCAGCAGGCTGCTGAACTCACGTCCATATACCGAAGAAAAGGTGGACGATCATCCAACCAGAATGTCGGTATCGTGGGGTTAGCACGATGATTCGCCCAGCCGTTACAGCTGGCTTTCATAACTGGATTTCGCTACCTATCATAGCTCCGCAAGTCATCACAATTCTGGGTGGGCATCGGTCCCATACACTGGCCGATATTTCAAGAGAAAATTTATTTCCTCATGAGGAATCGAACCAGGGCGCATTTCGTAACGCGAGTCCTAAGCAGGATGCCTTAGACCACGACGACAGCGCAGGACCACTTTATATAATGGAACTATAATTTCAGAACTTGTGCATATAGAGAAATTTTTATCATATTTAGCTACTCACAACATATACATAGTGTATAATTATTCTATTATAGCACAATATTGAATAACTAACTGAATAAAAAATTCCACAACATTGAAATTGAACTTAAAAGATAAGAATATCTATTGAATTTATAATGGGGGCCTCAAAGGCCCCCATCATGCATTGATGTAAGTCCAAGACGCCATGCATCCTAGGGTTAAAATCTTACTAAAATAAAAGAATAGACAGATAATCCCTAGTTACTGCTAACTAATGAGGTGATTCTTCAGTGAATCCTTCGTGTTCCTTCCCGATGGTTTTCACTGTTTTACCGAAATTTTTAATGTGAAACATTATTGCGCTTGACATTCTGGTCACTCTTTCTGTTAATACTGTGACGTCATTTCAATTACAGTAAGTCTTGGATGACTGAAATTATGATGAGTTTGGATTACGAGGGAGATTCAAAACGTAAGTTAACAAGAGCTCTCACGGGTAACATATTCAACCTCTTGTCGATTTTTTCGCCAGTGTCGCCGCAGAAGACACAGCTTTATCACGCAGCCATTAGATGGCGTATATGTTGTGTCAGACCCCCGTAATATCAGTTGTAAGATAACTGCGACCAAATCTCATTCAAATGAAGCTACTGCTGCCGTTCAAAGACATGTGAGTTTCATTGAACGATGGTTTCTGTGCTGGAGAATACAAATCAACCCTGACAAGTGCGAAGCCATAATTTTCACCAAGTGTACCAAAATACCTGATAGTAAAATTACATTATTTAGTCAATCTCTACAATATGTTGATCAAGTTAAATATCACGGAGTCATTCTTGATAAACGCTTACTTTAGACACAACACATCAAATCCACTGCTGTTGAAGCTACTGCTCGCACTTTTCAAATTTATTCATTACTACGATCTCCTGTGCTCAGTTTGAAACAGAAGACAAATCTCTATAGACAATTAATTCTTCCAATTCTTACTTATGCTCTTCCTGCCTGGTTTTATGCACCTCGGACTACCCTCAAGCCATTACAAACAACGCAAAATTGATCTCTCCTGATCATCCATGCCTGCGATTGGTTTACAAGCAATATACAAGTTCATGAAGATCCATAGGTTGACTCTCTGCACACTCATCTTCTACAAGCTACAAGACACTTCTACCAGAAACTTCATTCCAGTGACAATCCTTTCATCTCATCATTAGGAAGTTACGATCTTCGGCAGTTCACCAAATTCAGGATACCTAAATCCATCATTGATCGTTAGGCTTTTAATTTATTAATTGTTTTTTCGTTATTATAAATCTGATGTTATCATCACTGAATTTTAATTTAGTGGTTTTGTGCCACTTAGTTTTCCTCTTATGTTATTAAGTATTTATGCATAGGAAAAAAACCTAGTGGATTTGATACTACTTCGTTATTAATCATGCATTAAAAATGACTGAGTACGGAAACATAGTCAAACGTGGAAGTGCTTAATATGATCCGGTTTTTGCGTCTGAAGGGCATCTCAAGAGCAGAAATTCATAGGCAAATAGTTGAGGTGTACAGTGAGAAACCGCGCTTCCGGTGGTACTGGACCATTCTATGTACAGGCCCGAACTGGCACTCAGTGATTTGCATCTCTTCGGACCATTAAAGAAGCACCTGTGTGGTAAGCGATTCAACACCGATACGGCCGTTCGGCAAGCCGTCATGACGTGGCTTCAGGGACTTGACGCAGATTTCTTCTATACCGACATTGAGGCCTTGGTCTACCGTTAAACAAGAGTTGGGACAAGCATGGTGGCTGTGTTGAAAAGTAATACGTACCAGTGACCTAATACTGTATGTCAGTATATCTGCCTGTGAAATAAAGTTTGCCTAAGAGTTCTTGTTACCTCCTACTTATTGGATGAATAATTAATATTATTGAACATGTATTTGCTCATCTTGTTTCAAAGTAGTTTCAAATCCTGCCAGTCATAATAAACATGAGAGAAAACAAATTAATGTGTCATCATAATGAATTCATTATTGTTCGTACACTATTTGTGATTAATAAATCCGTGGAATAAGGAGACAAATAATTTAACACTGACTAATTCTAAAGTACGGTAGTTAACTATGGTATTGCTTTCCAATTGAATCCAGTTCTCTGTAATGACATTATTATTATTATTATTATTATTATTATTATTATTATTATTCACTACATTTTCAAATAATTCATTGGCGTCATACTGATGTATGAATCGTTTCGACTATCGGTTATGTTATTGCCTCAAAACTTGGTCTCATGGATTGAGGAAGCGATTATGAAGGAATTAACGAGAGGGCTTCGCCTAATTCAATTGAAATGCGAAGAATGTAAAGACAGAAATGAGAATAAATGTTAAACTTTTGTTTCAAATCCCAAACATCCTTACAATCCCAACCATGCTCACAATACAAATTACAAACAGCTTAAATGGATATTCAATTATTGTGCCTCCATTGAGGCGCTTTGACTTTTACATCAAGTTGCCGAATCTTTTCACAGACTGCGGAAAATTTCTTCTACGACTGTAGAATTTTTTCACGAAGAATTAACAACACTGAATCAAACTTGGAAATTTCAAGATATTTATATTTCACCATAAATTTATAATGTAGCTCAAAACACTCTAGAATAATCTATCTCGTACCATTTGAAACGATCTTTCAGGACCACAGTGGCGATGCGTCCTATGAGTTCAATGGTTCAGAGAAGCCCAGGAAAAACAATTTAATTGTTTAAATAAATGTATAATTTACACTATCACTTTTTGTTTCTTGCTCATATTTAATAAGTTTACTTGCGGCTCTAAGTATTTTTGTCGTATGAAAACCTGTGAACCGCAGAGACCGCAAACATATACGAATACAACCTTACGAATGCTTCGGAGGTTCAATTTCTCCTCTTAACCTCGCCGTGCCAGCTTCTGGACTTGCGTGCGGGGCGAGAGGCAAGGGGAAACGTTGCATGGCAAACGTGTGGTTGCGCTGGCTTTTGGACCAGCTCAGCTGTAGTCACTTGATCGTGAGACAGCCGACACGCTGAAGACTTCGTGATGCAAACCGGAAGTTAGCTCCAATCTGTAGCTGAGATCACGCTTTTAGCACGTGTACGTGTGGGTTATTGATTGCTGTATTTATTAATGGATTATTGCAATCATTTAAATGTCCATTTAGTCTTTCTTGGTGTTTTAGTCTTAATATATTCATCTGTGAATGTGACCAGTTTTCGTTTCCAAAGAAAATGAATAGTGTTCAATATCTTTTACAAACAAAATTTTCAGTTTTAATCTTGAAGTTTGGAACGCCGTTACCTTAACTCGATTTAAAGCAAGCACAAACAAGTCGAGGTAAGATATTTTGCAGGGTTTTCAATGTAAAAAAAAAATGTGGAAGACAGCTGGATTTGCGGTTGTGAATCTACAAATAAATTATTTTGTTTCTCATGCCTGCTATTTGCTAAGGATAAGATACGAGCTAAACATGCACTAGTGTGTCAGATTTAAGCCATTTGACATAGAAAATTAAGAAGCTCATAAAAATGCTTGTCTAGATTTATCAGTCCATGGAAGAACAGAAATTAGGCAACAACTTAGCTCAGCTTTCAGGCAGAATATTGAAAGGTGGAATGATAACGTGAGGAAAAATCGCTATGTTCTTTCAAAGAGAATTGATCATCATCATCATCATCATCATCATAATCATCATCATCAGGCTCATTTTAAGACAATTATCTACTTTTAAAAAACTGTAGTATCTTTTTAATTTTTCAGAAATGAGATATTGTTTAAACTGTTAGAAAACTATGTAACATCGTAAAAGTAGTAAACTCCTTGTCATTTTAGGTACGAACCGCTACTGCAGAAGCAGTATGCACTCCAAATTTCCGGCATTCGGGTTCCACTTGATGACAAACTATTAGGCGGCTGGGATTGTGACTGTTGACATGTTTACGCGTTCTGTGTCCCTGGTGAAATGCGGGCCCTTTTATTTGAACTAAGGTGCAGAGGAATCTAACCACCGCGCACCAGATCCCTGTGGTATGCGGACCGAGCGGGCTCAACTACTAGATGTTTGCACGTCGACCACATTGGCTGTTTGCTCATTCCTCCATGATTACCGCAAGCGAGTGTTCGCAGCACCGCGCAGCTGCTGAAGTTTTCAGGAAACGCGCTGCAGATTCGCTGCATTCATGGCTGTAAGCGTTTGTTCCGAAGGTTCATGTATCCCGATATTAACTAAGTATGAGCGATAGAGTAGTTAAATATTAAGCAATTTGAATCACGTTTCATATAATGCAATAGGCTACTGTCTTTTAAAACTTGAAGTTTTACATGATATTAATAAATTTACATCTATATTTGAAGAAAGTTAAAACATTTTAGTTTTAAATATGAATGGTATTACATTTCATTTACTGTCTCTTAAAAAAAAAACACTTTCATCTAAATTTCAACAAGAAAAAGTCAACTGCATATGGATTCACTTATTTGCTGAAGGAAAGCGCTCAATGAAATACATCAATCAGATGTTTACAAACAGAGATAAAACTGATACACGATTCGCTTCTCAGCTAGAGAACTCTGCTCAATATAATACAGCAATGAGACATTTGCAAATTGAAATAAAATTATTGGTATTCGATTCTTTTCTCAGCTGCAGGACTCTGCTAAATACAGCAATGAGACGTTTATAAATTGAATAAAACTAACTCTGCTCAATACCATAGAATGAGACGACTTTAAATTGGAATAAAATTTATATGTAAGGTACGTTTCTCAGCTACAAGTATGTGCTCAATACAACAGTGAGGCGTTTATAAATTTAGATACAATTGAAATAAAATTGGGTCTCCTAAATAGGTACAACAATGAGACGCTTCTAAATTGAAACAAAATTGACTCTGCTGAGTAAGATACAATGAGACGCTTATAATGTGGAATAAAATTGACTGTTAGTCAACTGTCCGAAGACAGGTCTGAACCTCACAAGTATAAACAAAGCACCACTTATGAGGCAACTAGGCCTGGACATAATGGGGTAGGGTGGCGAATTCCTTTCCCCCTCCATTGCATACATCGCCGAGTAACTACATATTACACTAGTCAGACTTCATGCATACAAACAATTGTTCTTCTGACTCATATCGTCAAGTGAGTCTATCCTTAATAAAATACAATGAGACGTTTATAAAAAAGAATAGAATTGAATAGGTACTCTCAATAAACTACAATAATGAGAATTTATAAATTCGAATAAAATTCAATACGTTCAATGAAATACAACAATGAAATGCTTATAAATTGATATTGACTCTGCTAAATAAAATGCAACGAGAAGTTCATCAAATAAAATTGAGCCTGCTCAATATGATACAATGCGACATTAATAAAATGAAATAGAATTGATTACACTCAATACAATATAGCAATGGGACGTTATCAATCAGTACAATAAAACAATGAAACAATTATAAATTATAATTAAATTAATATAGAGCTACAGAACTTTGCTAAATACAATGTAACGATAAAATGCTTATGAAATTGAATAAAATACTATTGTCAATAAAATACGACAATGATACTATTATAAATTGGAATAAAAATTTTATGATCGATAAAATACAACAATGAGACACTTACATAATGCAAAAGATTCACTCTGATGAATAAAATACAACAAAGAGGTGCTTATAAATTGTAATAAATCGACTGTGCTATAAGAGTTATACGTTTATAAATTGAAATCAATAATCACAAACTCCTTAATACGATATATTGAGACGTTTACAATTTGAAATAAAATTTATTGTGCGCAATATAATACAGCAATGAGAAATTTATCAAGTGCAATAAAATTTACACTGTTCAATAAAATACAACAATGAGAGATTCATCAATTAAAATAAAACTCTGCTCAATACAATACAGAAATGAGAGGCTTAGCCCCGGGTGGCGTGGGTCGTGTAAAATGAACAGTACAGCAATGAGACGTTTATACGCTGAAATTAAACTGATTCAGAATCTGCTCAGTGCAATAACATCAATTGAAATAAAACTGACTTTGTTGAATACAACAATGAAACGGTTATAAATTGAAATCAAATTAATATAAAGCTGCAGATCTATGCTGAATACAGTACAGCAATGAGACGTTTATACGCTTAAATTAAACCGATTCAGAATCTGCTCAGTGCAATAACATCAACTGAAATAAAACTGACTTTGTTGAATACAACAATGAAATGGTTATAAATTTAAATCAAATTAATATAAAGCTGCAGGTCTATGCTGAATATAGTACAGCAATGAGACGTTTATACGCTGAAATTAAACTGATTCATAATCTACTCAATACAATATCATCAATTGAAATAAAACTGACTTTGCTCAATGCAACAATGAAACGGTTATATATTTGAATTAATTGGAATTAAACGAATACATAATGCCGCAGGACTATGGAAAATACAATACAAGAATGAGAAGTTTAAGAATTGGAATAAAATTGATGCAGTTCGATTCTCAACTACTGAACTCCGATCAATACAATACAACAATAATATCTATATGAAATGGAATAAAATTTATATGCGATTATTTTCTTCATTGAGGGATTCTGACAGGATAAGACAATGTGACGCTAGAACCGCTCTTTATTTTAAAACTTCATTCCAGTCTGCAGCAATTAGTTAAGTAACATTGCTGCGTTATTTCAGGTTCGGCCAGCTGTCTGCTTTTTTCTCTGTGGACGTCGGAATTGAATTATGTATGAAGAGGTGGCTAGCAGATGAAGTTTTAAATTGGGTTTGTTAGTTGAACGTCCCTCGGGGAGAAATGGCAGGCTGGCAGCGTGGAGACTCTCCCATCAGGTGTGGGGATTCTTGTTGTTAACTCGGCAAGCATAATTACAAATTTAAAAAAAATAAATGTTTGGGCCTGAAAGTCGTTACAGATCGCAAGAGAAAGTTAAATTATACCAAGCTATGAACGACTCGGGTTTTAACGAAGTAGGGCCTCGCTCATTTGACAATTCTTAATGAACTACTAAGCTGAGACATTTATATACGTGTGTACGTACCAAATTTTAATAATAATAATAATAATAATAATAATAATAATAATAATAATAATAATAATAATAATAATAATAATAATAATAATAACAAACAATCGATGCTCAGATTTTATTTCCTTTTTATATAACTTTCTTTTCGATGCTAATAAAGAAAACTGCAGTCTCTATGATTTTTAACAAAAGAAACGAAGAGATTTTAAAATAACTGAAAGTTATAACAACTAAAGGAACGATACAAAATTATCGGAAGACGCATAAGGAATACGTTGTAATAATGAGCCAAATTATAAATTTGGAACCGAAGACATAAATCTAGAAACAGCTTTGGAAACATGATAGTGTTATGCCCCAGGGCTCAAGAACGCCCTGTAGCATGATTTCCTGTGGGGTGTTAAATTTGAAACAGTCCAGGAACAGAATCAGCGGAATATATGGTCTTAAGCAGACACGCAATACAATCCCAACTTTTGAATAAATAGATGCTTAGCCAGCGTTATAGAGTTTTGTCGCGCGTGCGGTAAATCACTGCCTACGATAAAAGTATTCTTACGCCACGAATCACTGCTGAACTAATCACATTGATCCAGTAGAACAAAGCATGCATTTTAATTGGCTAAATTAAATCACGCATTGTTCGAACTCTTTTCTTACGCGTAGTCTCATTAAAGCGACTTATCATTGTATTGCACTGAATCGAATTAATTGTAAAAGATGTTTGATTAAGACATCTTTAAGAACGTATAATCAAAAGGGGTTTAAAGCCCATCTCACCTGGTTGATAGCGTGGGTCGTACCCCGGCCGGGAAACCGATAAGAAAACATAAAAAGTGATGGTGAGAAGATTGGCGGCAGACAGTGATACAGTCTGATAGTGACTCGGTAGGGCAGGGATCGAGGACCAAGTCGTAATGGCGTCAGCAGAGACAAGAGATAAACCATGTAAGTAACTTGAATGTGTATTTTGTATATATTTAATAAATCAAGCATAGTTTCATTCACAACTAATTCAGTCTAGAACCTAAGTTCAGTAACCCTGTAGTTTTCCTATAATATCCTAATAGTTCCCAGCTCTTTCAGTAAAGTCGTTTCTTTTCCATTATAAATATAATGGTGGTGTCGGAAATCTTGATAAGTGTGAGCGGGAGTCGAACGCAGTAGTCATCCGTTCAGCAAGTCATCCGACTTAAGTTGACGGTCGCACAACAAAAGCAATTGTGTAGGGTCATAAGGCCTAATAATTTACAGAGAAGGATGATAAAAATTATAAAGATGATGATGATAATTATGGTTATGATTATTATGGCGGTGGTGATGAAATTTCCCTCCCTGTCCCTTAACATAGCATATTATGACAAGCGTTGTATTGCATGTTTCCACGTATTCACATCTTTTTTTTGTTCTAGTGATATTTAACTTATTTTATATATTTGTTTTCATATGTTCCGATAATGGTATATCTATAATGTGATAAGTTGAGCTATATATAATCATAATTTTCCTTACTGTGTGCACCTAAAAATATTTTATTCATTGTATGCTTTGTTCTGCACTATTTTATTATTTCTACTACTGCTGCTGCTGCTACTGCTACTACTATTACCACTATTATTATTATTATTATTATTATTATTATTATTATTATTATTATTATTATTGTCTATATTGTCTTATTTCTTATACTTTGTATGTCTCATTTATTTTGACCTGCTGTTCACATTTTATTATGCTTTTTCCTTTCTTTCTGTATGTTATATATTATGTCTGATTTCTACTTACTTGTTGTTTACATTTTATTATTATCTTATTCAGTTTTGTGTGTAAAATTGTAGTGTAATTTGTAAATTTGTAGTGTTTTTTGTAAAGCAGTTTTACTCCTGGTTGAGTCTTAGAGAAGGCCGTATGGCCTTAACTCTGCCAGGTTAAATAAATCATTATTATTATCATTATTATTATTATTGTTATTATTATTATTAAAATTAAAATGTAAAGACAGAGGTGGGAAATCAAAAAGTTAGGAGGAAGAAATGAACAACGATGAAAATAAGAGTGAATGTCACATCGAACGTCGTCCGCCATTTTATATGCTCTGAAGTATTTCATAAATCATCCCTCTAGCCTCTCCTCGGGGCTGTAAATCCTTTCCGTGATGCCCCGTACACGTAGACCGTGAGGGACAGGCAGGGATTAAGGCTAGATGGCGGATAACTGAGCTCACTCGCTCTCATTTGTTTTCTGTCTCCATGGCTGCACTCTAAGCAATGGATTACACCCTTCGTTTGTCTCCAGCTTCTGTCTCATGCAGAATTTTATTGAGAGCATTTGTATACGATTTCGACATAGATTAAGCAATGCCTGTAGTGTTATCTGGCTTCAAAATTTTCCATGTCTGTAGCATTAATTTCTACGTATCTCTCGCTCAGATTGTTTCGTTATGAATACGGCCTGGATTTATGTGTACGAACTAAGTCTAAAATATGCTTAATCAAATGTGAAATATGCATAATTATGCAAAGTCCATTATTTTGTGGAAACTATAGGGTTTATTATTTTCCTGAGAAACAAAATGTGAATGATAGGCCTATGTATATGAAAGGTAAATACATGTTTTTTTTTTTATTTGACGTTAAGGTTAAATATGTACCTACACTTTATGGGTGGTATTCATAGACATTTCGCAGCACGCGCTACGAGCGTACTAAGCTAGCTCCGGCTATCCACTGGTTACTAGTACAGAATTCAAATCATATCCTATCGCTAACACTGGTTTATGAATACGAAAAACGCTGATAATCTACCGAAAGCCCGAGCTAATAATGTCTATGAATACGGCCCTATTTGTTTACCTTACTATTTCTGGCTACAAAATATAACCAACAACTTTTCAAGGTTCTCTGTTTTTATACTTTGTTATCTAAAAATTCCATTTTCTTTAACAACGAAAAGTTTACCTCCACCTATGAATAATTATCACTTAGTAATACATATTAATATTTCATGTAATGAATTAACAAATAATTATTGTAATTGCCCACATCTAACACCTTCCACACAAGTCAAATATTTTGGAATTATTATAGATCAGCATTTACGTTGGGATAAACAAATTGATTTTGTACAAGAATAAGAAAGACAATTTATAAATTCATATTACTTCGAAATTTTATCACTAAGGAGGCATTGAGAATAATATTTTTAGCTTTAGTTCAATTATTAATACAATATGGTATAATAAATTGAGATGGAGTAGCATCATCTGTACTTAATCCATTAATTTTATTACACAGGAGATTAATAAAAATTTGTCTAACCAAAAATATGGATTACCTAACAAATTTAATTTAATACTGATTTTAAAGTATTAAATACCGTATTGAAAAAAATTATAAATATAGTTTACTAACTTACTACCACAGAAATCAAA
The DNA here is from genome assembly GCF_040183065.1 of Periplaneta americana. Taxonomy (NCBI): domain Eukaryota; kingdom Metazoa; phylum Arthropoda; class Insecta; order Blattodea; family Blattidae; genus Periplaneta; species Periplaneta americana. Next base: position 82,118,383 of record NC_091130.1, on the reverse strand, counting down.
TAAACCATAAATCTAATCGACATGAACATCATACTCGAAGACAAAAATCTACTTTTCCATTAATTGAGCCTAAATTCATACAAGTGCAGCTCTTAAACATGGTGCTAGTTTCGGCCCAAGACTTTATAATAAAATTACAAAACATTTTCAAAATTTGAAATATTTTAAAATTGAAGCTTTTAAAAAAGAAATCTATAAAATTATTCATGATAATATAATATTAACAAATGTGTTTTTTTGTTTACTTTTTATTTCTGTCGACTATATTCATGTTTTTATTAAATATCACTGGGTTCTGTCTGATTGTCAATTTATATTAATTGAGGGGTTGGGCGCAAGAAAGGCACTTCTCTCAAATGCAAGTTCTGAGAAAATTGATGTTGAAAATTCAAACCGTAATAATGTTATCTATGCACGCCTTTACATTTTGGGTACTGCTGACCTCTATGATCACAGTATTGAACTACAACTTGGTGATCATATGCATAACAGATCAGAGAACACAATAAAGCATTTACTCAAAAAGGGCACATCCTCTAAAATGTCCTTCTTGCACCCAGGCCCTCAATTGTGTTTTTTCTCTCTTTTTCTCTTTCTTCTTTTTTTGCTCTTGTGTGTTATTTATTGGTTTGAATTAAGTTACTGTATTTAGTAAACTGTCCTTGTAATTTTTATGTTATATTATTGGTTAACATCACACCGTACACGAGACTGGCTCTTATGGTAGTGGCTAGAAACATTTTTGTTGTATAATTTTAATTTGTACTCACTAGATAGCTTGTTAAATAGATACAAAATTAAATTACGCATATAAAAATTCAACATACACGAGATTACTGGACAAAATTTTAGTATACGAATTATGAATTTCAATGATGCAGGTTCAAGCAAGCTACATTGTTTTCGCAGAAAATCTTCTTTACTTTGATATCAGTCCTGTAACCAGAGTTATTTGACAGCACCATGCCTCTAGTTTGCCTTGACAGACTTACTAATGGGCTCCTGTGCGTGATAAATGTGTTCTATTAGAATTCTGATACTCTGAATAATTTTACAGGAAGCAACAAGAAAGAATGTACTCACACAAATCGCACACAAAATACAAGGAAATCACGCACTTGGCACTCGAAATGCTGGCGCAAAGTGAAACATAGTATTGGGAGTAGGGGTGTTGACAGTCCCGTAGTTAAGGACGTTCGAGAATGATTCTTTTTGTGTAGCAGTTCAATGGAACAAAAGCAAAGAATAGATGTTCCGGTTTTTCCACAGCTACATTCCATACGCAAGAAAATTCCAGCTATCGAGTTACAATCTAGCTAGCATCAGGGACTGTCGAAATAAAATTGAAATCAAGCACAAACTTACTAGGCACTTGGTTAGTAATTGAGACTCGTTCAGACATGGCTTCCTGTAAATAGTTCTCTGATTCTAGATACAAAATATTTCAATATCCTGTAATTTCATTACTATCATTTTATTCTAGGTTTAATTTTTACTTAAGCAAAAAAAAAATCTTTCTTTTTTCTTAACTTATACAATAAACTGTGTAGCCTTTATTAATTAGTTAATCTTTTAGTACTTTGATTTTTATTGTATTTGTAAATTTAATATTAATTGTAATTATAATTACAATTGTATTCTTAATATTGTAGTTGTAATCCCCTAGTAGGGGAGAAGAGATGGCCTCATGGCCTTATCTCTACCAGATTAAATAAATATATATACTAAAAAATATATATATACTGTACTATATACTACACACAATCAAGAAAAAATGCGAGTATTTTGTGCTGACAACCATAAAATCCACAATCTTATTTTTAAAAGTGCTGCTACTGCTACTTTGATTTTTATTGTATTTGTAAATTTAATATTAATTGTAATTATAATATTAATTGTATTCTTAATATTGTAGTTGTAATCCCCTAGTAGGGGAGAAGAGATGGCCTGATGGCCTTATCTCTACCAGGTTAAATAAATATATATACTATATATATATATATATATATATATATATATATATACTGTACTATATACTATACACAATCAAGAAAAAATGCGAGTATTTTGTGCTGACAATCCACAATCCACAATCGTATTTTTAAAAGTGCTGCAATATATGAACAATATTATATGTAAGAATTCCTGAAATATGCCCTATGCACGATTAATTTTATAGATTTATTAATTTGTCATACTGAATAATATGAGGAGAAAAATTCGCTCCGGCGCCGGGGATCGAACCCTGGTCTTTGGTTCTACGTACCAAGCGCTCTGACCACTGAGCTACGCCGAATTCAATCCACAGCACCGGATCGAATTCTCCTCGATTATGAACTAGAAGGTTTCGGCTTTGATTTGCGGCTAAACAAGATATTTTTCAAGAGCATTGGATCGGGAAATGGGTCCAACCATCCCTCACGATCGTAAAAATTTGGGAACCACGATAGATGATGAACTCCGGCTAGGGATGTCGATTAATTACATTAGTGGTATGGGGACAGTGAGATTCTGCCAGACGATTCACCATCTTTATTTAAATTCTAGTCAAGAAGTACAAAGAGGATAGAATACAAGGAGAACACAAAGATGATAAAGATAATAGTACAAAAATAATAGTGGAAAGAGAATAAAGTCAAAGAGAAGTAAATATTTCATGTAGCCATCTGGTGTCGATCCTTCACTAGTGGGAACTTGCAGCAGTGACTACGCAGCACCTCTAGCTCGTCTGGTTGTTACACAATAATTGGCTACTAGATGACAGTAGTTCGGCTCGGCCCTGACTCGTGTACGTTTAGCACCATAGAGTTATATTTTCTAACACTAAAAGGAAGCTATCTTATGGACATACTTAATTTTTTCTGACCAATGGCAGGGCCCTTAACTTGCTATTCGTCCAAAGTCTATGAGCGGACTCTTAGATGTCGCTGGTGCCGAAAAACATAGACCACTTACTTCGTCAGGGACTATCCAAAGTGCACCACTGGCGGTGGGTCTACATTACACTCGTAATGATAATGATGATGATGATGATGATGGTGAAGAATTATTTGGAAGTCACGGGGAAACCGGAGTACCCGGAAAAATATCCCTACGTTGCCTGAATCAGGGCTTGTCCAACACAAGTTATAAATTCAGGTTGGATCAAACGGGATTGGAACCTGAGTAGCCTGGCTTATAAGCCCAGTGCTCTAGTAATGAGCCTCCGTGATGATTATATAGTTAAAATTTAAACCTAGGGATAAACAGCACACATAGGCAAATCACCATACTTTTTCAAAAGTAACCACATGTCGACAGTCCTATACTAAAATGTTGACAATTTAGACAGAACCTACCCTAAAAGGGATTATGCAATGAGAGAAAATATAGAGGGACAGAAAAGATCCGAATTTTTTCCTTGACAGTTATCTTGGTGGTACTAGAGAAAACAACAAAGTATTCTGTGAAAGCCTGGGATAAAATGATGAGTATAGGGAGTTAACTGGATTTTGCCACCTATAACTGCCGTAACGAGTAAGTAAGTATTATTCGACTGAGGCCAGTGGATTCCTGCAGCCCGGAGCGCCACTTGTACCCTACTGCTTCTGCATTCGTAATACGTCATCGCGATAGTTCACATTACTCCCGCGGCTCCACTCGCCTCTGTCAAGTTTTATTTAGATTTGTAGTTTGTACACTTAAATATTTAGATATGTGTTGGCAAATGTTTAGATATCTAACCTATTTTTATTCCTACATTTATTTTATCTTGTTTGTTATTTGTAACAGCCATCGGGTGAAAATACATTCGTAGTTAATGAAAAATATCCATTCATTCATAATCGATTTATCTTCCATAAACTTGTCTGCATTTGAACCCCAGTCCTCTTTAGTTAGAAGTCAACAGCTGACTAAATCAATACAGGCAGTGTTCAAAGTGGAAATATTTATGGATAAGAGAATGTTTATCAAAGCTTGGTAAGAATATTTTTACTATTTGTACTGCGATCCTTGTTCAGGAAAACATGATGATATAATGGGATTCCTTTTTACGTCTTTTGTAAAGAAAATCCGTCATAATCACGCAAAATGACAGAGAACGTACAGCGAAAGGAAGGCGGAAAAAAACAAGCCGTGAGAACTGCCATTAATCTAACAGAGCATCTATGTGTGAGAATAAATTTCATGTACTTTTTCTTTCACTCATTCAAAACCCGTTGGCATATTACTGAAAGAAAAATTCACTACCTCTCTTTGTCAGCGTATAAGTCTTATTTATACGGTTGGTGATGAAAGTGGAAGGAGTTGGTGCGCTTAATATCAGACACATTGTGTCTACTTCAACCGTCCGACTTATAAACGAAATCAGACACCTAGAATTAAAAAAAAGTCTTTTGTTTGTAATCAAGAAAACAAAATAAGAATCAGGCTTAAACTTTTCTATTGATCGTAATGAGTAAACGAATTAATAACGTTTCGAAGGTTCGCTCTACATTCGTCTTATGAACAAGACCGGTGGACAGAAAAATGGTATCATACTCGTTAAGGCAGTTACAGATGGCTAAATCCAGTTGTTACTATACTCATCACCACCGATGGAAATATCCTGAGTCACACCTCTTATGAATAATTCACCGTTGCTTTCTCTTTCATTCAGAGAAAAGAAAAGTGTTCTTCTTGTCTGGGTGCAAAGAAGATGATTTCATTCACAATACGTAGGTTGAAACCAAGAGAAAAGAAGCATATTTCAACACAGACCTGAAAGCATTAGTAGGAAACATAATACTGCGTAATAAATGGTAGAGGATGTTTTACAGTAACAAGGTTGTAGAGGAAAAAAATATACTTTAGGAATATAACTACAGTAGAGCGTCTCATTTATGCACAGTGAAAACGTAAACGAAGTGCAGGTAACGTGTGGAGGGATGACGAGCCGCACGATAAACACGAGGGATGCACAAGGTTTTAGTTTAGGGTGACCAGACGTCACGTTTTTAACGAGACTGTCCCTTTTTTCCGTCTTTTGTCCCCTTTCCCGAGAAAAGTATGCTCGGGACGAAAACGTCCCGTTTTTTAAAAATGGCGTCCTGTTTCCTTAAATTATTGTTGAAATATTTCTTTTTCTTTTAATTTATTTAATAATCGCATAAAACAATGATTAATTTTGTATTGTTTCCATCAGATGTCATCGTAATGAATTCAATAAAGGCCATGTTAATCATAAAATGTAATTTAAAAAATGTGTCCTGCATGGACTTCTATATTTTCTTGAAGAAAAGGCCAACACTTCTAGAGCAAATTCATTCATCAAAGAAATAATATGCTGATTGTACAGATCATCTTCATGTACAACGTTAAAATAGTTAAAAGGTAATATGAGGCAAAAAATTTTGTTATGAAACAAGTTCAGAATGTAGTAACATGGATATAACGTAAGAGCCAATCAACCTGAAGTATTTTTAAACAGATAAGTTAAGCTAATTAACACAGACTAGTTGCAATATAGAAAAATGATTAACAATGACTTAAGCAAAGTATCCATGCTATTCTATTGTGTATAATTATTAGGCCTATAGCCTAGTTATTGTAAACAGTGTAGTATTTATTACTTTAAAATAAATAAGACTTATTGCTCACTGACATTATATAAACACAAGTAATAATGAATGTTCAGACAAAAATGTTGCTTCATGTCAACTTTAATACGTGTCTTGTTTTTTTTTTGGGGGGGGGGAATCTAGTCACCCCATTTTAGTTAGAACATTTATGGCGGAGCATTAATTGAAAACATATTTTCCAAACACACACAAAACAAAAGAACACAAATTGCATAACGTTATCATATACACATTTTAACAAACAAGCAATTGTAACGTTAAAATAATTCTATATAACAAATCAATTTTGTCATTTTTACGATCTCGTGAATTTCATTCTGTTTATGACTAACATAATACCACCGTCTTCTGTACAGTACCTGAATAAATTGAACTTTGAGAAGGGATAATTATGTTTAGGAAATAGTGTTGTCACTTCAGACCAATATACTATAGTTTTGTTAATTCGGCAAAATTTAATTTGTTATATTGAATTATTTCAACGTTACAATTGCTTGTTTGTTAAAATTTGTATATGATAAAGTTATGCAATTTGTGTTCTTTTGTTCTGTGTGTTTTTGGAAAATATAATTTCAATTAATGCTCCGCCATAAATGTTGTAATTAAAACCTTGTGCATGCCTTGTGTTTATCGTACGGCTCTTCCTCCCCCCACACGTTACCTGCACTTTATTTACGTTTTCACTGTACCTAAACGAGACGCTCTACTGTAATATTAACATGTAATACCAAGACATCATGGTCATATAAAACTGTTTTAATAACGTTTTAAAAAATGCTCCTCGATGAGCTTTGGTGATAGCATTATCCACACAAGACGATCCTCTAGAAGGGCTTGAGTTACTACAATAACAGTTAAATTGCCTCAAAAGAGTTAAAAATTCAGTAGAGTAGGTGTACTTAATGTTTATATCAAGGTTAAAATCTTCACATATTAAGATCAATAGATTATAAGAAATTAATAATATAAGAAATTTTTCAAGTTGATTTATAAAGCTTTTTTTATCACCAGAAAGGGAGCGATAAGAAGAAATGAAAATAATACCAAAATCAAACAAATTTACAGCCACCACCTCAAATTGCTCTTCAAGACAGATCGTATCAACATCTACCACCTTAAAATTAACACAATGTTTTAAAAACATAGCTGCATCTTCAGGAATAAAATTACTTCTACAAAAAATCGAAGCACATACAAAATAGTCTAATTTAATTAAATGACAATTAGAGGCAGTCAACCAATGTTGACTGACACAAAAGGCTAAATGGGTATTAACACTTAAAACAGCTTCGAGTTCAGAAAGTTTATTGAACATGGATTGGACATTTAGAGAAAGAATGATTAATTTCTTCTCACTATTAGGATCATGATTTGCAATCAACTTATATTTTATTGTCGATAAGGAAATTGAAAAAACGTCTAACACACGCATTAGCAGGTCTAAACTCTGGATGGAGAGCTACTTCAAGATGTACTTCAAATACGTCAACCTTAAATTATGAATATAAAGATGGATGTCTAGATGAAAGTTTTTCAACAGAAATGTCTGGAAAATTCTGTTTCCGTTATTTCGGGAGCTAACCTATACACAAGAACGGAGACTGATTTAGGCACTTATTTTAGTTTAGATTTAACACTATAACTTCAAACTACCATCGGACGTTTGAGTTTTTTACGTTTATTTACAACCTCAGACCAAAGAGGAGGAGGCGTTAAGTTAACAGGCTCATTAAGATTAGTAGAAACACTTTCCGAAACAATATCGTCGCTGTTACCACAATCCACCACTACCGGCACTCTATGAGATTGTTTTATTTTATTCACAGGCTGTTCGTTGTTTTTCGAAGTATTAGCATCTTGAAGAGCACTGATTTTATTCTTAATAAATAATTCATTATTATTTTGCCTAGATGAAGTCCAGTCAATATTCTTATTTAATAAAGTCACATGTTGACTTAAGATAGAAAGTCTTTCACGCAGTTTATTAATAATGCAGTCTTTCTGAGCTAGTATACATTGCACTATTCTAATATCTACCTTATTGTTTTCGTCACAAATTTCATACTGCATAAAGCTTCACATAACTTCACATAATCTTCGTCATGTTGTTCATTAACACAGCATATTTTCAAAGTACAAATATTGTTTTTATTTTTTTCTGAACATGAAAGGAGTATTTCTTTTGATAAAATAAAAATTTTCATTGTTATTTATTATGATGAGCCTAGAATCATAATTGTATACTTTGTGTATTATACAGAATGTTTCACGAGGAAAGGTAACAAATTTAGGATGTGAATTCTCAAGTCATTCTGAGTAAAAAAGTTCATATGAATATAGGTCCGTTTTTGAACGGTTACGAAGATATATGGCTCTTTGATTTCACAAAAATTTCTGAGATTCCATTGTACTAACTCGTATTTAGAGACTGATTATGAATGAACTTTAAATTTGTCCGTATTCACATATGCATACATACCTAATATTCTAGAAGTCGGGGTCGATGTTTTCGCACATTTTCAAAGGTACCTCCTCCTGCTTCAATGCACTGTTGCGCTCGGGCGTGAATCGCGCTCATCGCTAATGAGAGTTGCAAGTGGCTGTCTTTATGCCGCATCCAAAATACGGTCGATTAGTGCCTCTCTCGTTTCCCCGTTCCTTTGCTATACCAAGTCTTTCAACCAACCCCATAGACAGTAAATACTCTTCGATATGGTACCCTTCTGTTCGGAAAGCGTCGTTCATATTCAGCGACGGCACGCACAGTACTTCCATCCCAAAAACCATAAACATACACAATATCGGTGTATTCTGTAGTCGAAAATTTATAAGGCATCTTGAAAAACACAATTTAACACTTCCGATAACTGTTCCTGTATAACTACTGTACTGTAGGTAGCTGACTGAACTGCTGTGAAGTGATACGTGATAGCGTATTTGTTGTGACATTTGTAATGCCCACCACCCGGTTTGTTTCTCTTCTCTTATCTACATCGCTTATAATGCAGATTCCAATGTTACATCAGTCATTGCGATCGGTGACCTTCTCTCAAGGCAACAGCGTATGGTAACGTCTGAATCACATTGAGGCGAGACGTTTTACAAAAAAAAAAAAAAAATGCATCTAGCTCCGCCATCGTTCGAAAACGGACCTATGCTCATATGAACTTTTTCACTCAAAATGACCTAAGATATCGTATCCTAAATTGTTTACCTTTCCTCGTGAATCACCATATTATATATATATATATATATATATATATATATATATATATATATATATATATATATATGCATGGATAATTTATTTTATTTTAGATTGGGATTTACGAAGTTTATAATTACAAATTATTGTTCTTTTCTATAGCCTATTATCCGTTATTATTTTCTTTTTATAAGGCCGTGGACGTTTGAAGCACATGTTTTGTTACGGTACTACTTGGTTGTTCGTATTTGTCGTTCTGGTTCACTGACTTTGAGAGTTGCGTTAATATTTTTCACTCGGTGGAGATATAGTCCAAGCTCATACAACTTAACAGTTTTGGTACAAACTTCCTAGCTCTGGCAATGGCATTGGCGGCAGCACTATAAGGCTTGCTGCGAGAGCGAGTCTTCTGCCATTTCAACATTCTATCACGGCATCCAAGAAATTGTTGAAATGGACTGTGAAAAATATTAGTGACATTTCCCTCAAATTCTTTAGCAACGAGGATTTTTAATTAGAGTGTGAACTTCTAAAAAGGAAAGGTAAAGGAAAACTGAACCACTACCGTACGTAGAACACTAACAATATATTCTTCAATCCCCATTTCAACTAAAAAAGCAGTAATAAAACAATACTCTGCTTTACATGAAGGAAAAGTAGACATATACAACCATACTTTGAACTTATACTGTACAGTTTATTCTCCTGTAAATAATAGTTTAATACAAGAGACGTGTACTAATGTATAACTCGTTGCACGAATGATTGCCGATTTCGAGAGAGGCATTGCCGCTGCGACGATACGATCCAATGTTTATGCTTTAGTTCGCCTACTGGCCGCCGGCAATCATTCGTGCGACGAGTAATACTCTCCAGTAATTGATATTCATCTATACACTGTTCCGCTACTACAACGCGCGGATGCATAACATATTGTTGGGTAAGTCCATTAACTTTACATGAACTTCGAGTTCCAACCTGAAATTTTGCTCAAAAACTGATAATTAAATTGAGAATGCAACTACAATTTTTTTTATTGTTTTAGAGTAGCAAAATTCCTTAAATTAAAAATTTTAAAATATAATTATAGTTTATAGACAAACTGTTATATTTATCTCATTCAACGCCATATTTGTCGAAACCGTATTTAATTAAGTTTAAAACGAGCCTAAAACAGTTCACCTATGACATTTAGGGCCATATTCATAGACATTCTTAGCGTGGGCTTCCGGTGGGTGATTAGCGAACTAACGTTTTTCGTATTCATAAACCAGTGTTAGCGATATGATGTGATATGAATCCTGTACAAGTAATCAGTCGATAGCCGGGGCTAGTTTAGGACGTTCGTAGCAAAATGTCTATGAATAGCACGGTTAGAGTTTTAAATACGGTATTAAAGTTAATATGAGACAATGTGTAAGTTAGACTTTTATGGAAATCTGTATATTTTGTAAGTATTAAATTAAAGGAGTTTGGGAATAATAAAAAACAACTTGCATAAAGAACGTTTCATAAAAATTGGTGACATGAAGGTCGTTTTTCTCTTTAAACTGTCCGAATTGACGTGGAATGACTCATATGCAGGCATTCTTAAAAAAAATAAACCCAGTTCAAAATGGTGAGAAGCCGTCAGCTGACATAACATTGGTTATTCTAGTTGAGTTACCTACAATTCCACGATGTTAACGAGGCTGCATATGAAGATAGTCTCCTCGGGACATCATAACCTGCAAGAGTTGATAACTGTTTGCGGGAACTGGACCGCTAGCAGCGTGGATCGATTAATGGGTCTTCAAAAGATGTTCCCGGCGGGATTTTGTGACAAATACTGCATGTAGAAACACATTGTTTCGTTTCCATTCAGGGATTCGGAACGCATTATACTGAACAACTAACAAATCGATGGACCATTTATAATGAATGAGTAACGTAGGAGTGCAACAGTCAGTTGCTTGTAGGTGGGTTCATGTATTATACAGGGACATCATTTTATTTTTACTAACATTTCTAATATTAACCTGGCTATACCTTTGGATCAACGATTAAGAACCGGAAACATCGTTTGCTATCCCCCTTCCACGACTGGAGTTCGATGATACTGGTGTAATATACAAACAATCACTTTACTAGGTATAGGAGGGAAGAAAAGTAGTTCATCCATTTACATAAACTACATAGGAAATATCACGATTTTGAGTTTGATAATTTTCATTAGTTTTTTGTTTAATCAAAATACAGTACAGTATTAACAACGAGTGTTTTACTCACGAACTGAGCTTTCCATGCGGACGTATTCATTAGGCCTGTGCAGTGTATATTATACTGTCTATAGCACATTAGCGTACACTATATAGAATGAAGTTGAATTGAAAAATAATCAATATGGATATTTAAACACATTTTTTAAAATGGTGACCGTTCATTTCGATACAGGCTTCAGTTCTAATGTGCATATTATCGCACTATAGACTATTGTACGTAATTCGAATTACCAGGTTCGTACTTCGTATCAGTAACTCATGTTGAAATAATTCTGTATCTACTCTATAAAAGAGACTTTACATACTGTAAATTCAATCTTCACTTCTGCCCGACCCGCACAGATATAATTATTCAGACATGCTATCTACTGTCCGTCCAAGTGGTTAAGTCGCAGCGTCGTAGAAAGGGAGGAAATCACGTGAAGTTAATTACTTAACGAGGCCCTTTTATTTACATTATTTTAAACAATTGTTCGGGTATAATATTACGTAGCCGTCCAGCAGAAATTAATGTTCCCAGAAAAGAGCTAAGACAGCCAGCCACTAGCATTTACAGAGAGGCGAATAGAAGCAGGTGGGGGAAACCGGGATGCGACGTAGGTAAATGAAAAATGATGCAATATTGAAAGCTCTTTCGTCACTGGAAAACGCGAACATATTTTTGGAACGTACTGTTTACTAAGACCGTAAGGCTACTATGACTGTATATGCGGTCTTGGATCTGTGCGGAGGACAGTTGAACTTCATTAGTAGAAGGGGTGGGAGTGAAGTACATTCAAAAACTCAGGTACAATAAAAATTGAAGTAAAAATAAAATGATGTCCCTGTACAAACAAATGCGAAAAATTTACCCGGTGTCAATTTTATGACATTTCGAGAACAACAGATTTCTGATGTCAGTTTAAAGGAAACAAAGAAACATATAAATGGATAAATAAATTATAGGCTAGACAACGTGCTGAACTGCACTTTACCGCCATTAGGGATCCTGACAGCGTTTACTGTCATACAGATATCAACATTTATTCTTCAGGATGCAGGACTTCCATTTTATATTTCGCAAAATGAGAGAGTAAAACAATACAATAAAAATTTATCAGAGGTCATGCTGCAGAGGCAAAGAGCAACCAATTTCATACGCTGTTATATTGATATAAAGAGGAAAAGTATGATTATTAGGGAAGTTTTATTTTCTCTTTTACATAGGTTTCAGACACGGGTAAATAATCCAAATTAAAACTGTTAGAATGCTGCAATAATTTTTCTTGACTATATTTTTATTGTTGCAGTGGCAGCGGAATATAAACAGGACGGTATAATGTTACAAAAATAAATGTGCTTCATGAACAGTTACAATTAAACAGATTAAAGATTGTGTTCATGGCGTATACAAAATTAGGTTAGCAGAGAAAACAAAAATTATGGAATGGTTAATCCTTTGTTCGTGCGTGTTTCGAGCGCTACTCCTCTTTAAAATACAAACTTGGTGGATCCAACCAGCAATAGTAGAAACAATGTGTCCCTGTAACACAAACAGTGATGAGTAGGCCTGAGAAATATACGCCGTTATACTACCAGTGCGCTTCGTGTTCCTCTAACTTTGAGTACATCTCAGAGTTGGGTGAGTTAACGCAGTGTCTTTCGTTAGTTTGAACTCATGCTTATCATAACGGTAAGTTGGTCCTTAGCATTTGGGTGGTTGAAAGCCACTCCTTTGACTTCGAAACACAACTATCTGCTAAAGAAAAATTTCACTATTTTAAAGACATTTTATTTTCTGTCTGTAGAAAATACACACTGACAAGTATCAGCCTTATTATTTTACTATGTAAATATGATAGTGTATTAAGTTTTTTTTTACATAATTTTACATTTCATACATTGCTGCAGTGAATAACAAACCACATTTTCAAATTTTGAAAGGAGAATGATTGCCTGTTGCAAAAAAAAAAAAAAAAGCCTTACATCTAGAAAAATTTCGTTCCACTTCTACAGAAAAAATGAGGACATATTTTAAATATTTTATACAAGCATTATTTATCTCAAAATCTGTATTATTATAAATTTTCTCATTTGAAATGGTCACAAATTTTACATGGAGCTAAATATCCATAATATGTATCCAGTATTTTTTTTTTTTCATTTTGTTTGCTACATTTTTTTTTTCTATTTCGTGTTTCAACTATTCGGTTCGTCACAATATCATTGACTACTGTACATGCTATTTTATGTCTGTATAAAATACACCTAATATGACATTGACAAGTATCAGCCTTATTATTTCACTATGTTAATATGATAGTGTATTACGTTTTTGCTTTAGGCTTGTATAATTTTTCATTTCATATATTCTTGCAGTGAATAACAAACCACATTTTCAAATTTTCAAAGGAGAATGATTGCCTGTTGCTAGAAAACGCAGCCTTATATCTAGAGAAACTTCGTTCCACTTCTGCAGAAACAATGGGGAAATATTTGAAATATTTTATACAAGCATTATTTATCTCAAAATCTGTATCATTATTACAAATTTTCTCATTCGAAATTAAGTCACAAATTTCGTTCTCGGCATCTTGCTATTCTTCTTCTTTACAGGACGTTGAATGTTGCCTGTTATGAATAGCAGTAATCGGTCGTAATGTAACGGATCAACTAAAGTTCACTGCTAAACGAAACACACTGAAATCCCCCCCCCCCAACTCAATTACGTACTGGTACCTAAAGCCAGAGGCGCAGGAAGTGCAATGTAATGACATACAATTCTTAGCCCTAGTGATGCGAGTGCTTATGCTTTAGATATGAACAACGGTCGAGAAAACGAGACTAACAGCGCCCGCAAAGCCGAAAACCCGCACGACAGTGCTGTATTACGTCGCGTCTTTGACGTAAAGACTGGTTGTGAGTTTTCCGAGACTCCATATTGATCATCTCCCAAAGTCAGTAGTTGTTTATACCTGACTGAACTTTTATCTACTTTGGCAAGTGTTATATATGTATAACAATCAAGTAGTCCATTTCAAACATCTCTACCTTTCAGTGTATAATAATCCGTTCCTCAGTCTTTATTTAATTACTAGGCCCTTATTAAAAGGCTAGGAATTTTCTTTTCGTATGTTTGAGATCAAGTGTGCAATCTCAAGTAAAAAGATATTACTGTCATGTTTTATGCTTCTTAGAAATGCAAATTTATTTGAGAATTGTTTTATTATTATTATTATTATTATTATTATTATTTATATAACTATAGGTAATATATAATAGAACCGGAACATTTTGATATCTAAGATACTGTTCTGTTTTGTCTTTTTGTCTCATTTAAACATTTATGTTATTTATTTCATTGATGTATGCTATTCAAAGTTACGAAATCTTTCCACGCCGACCAAATGTTATTTCGAAAATGACGAGCGAGACTCGAAGCGCAGCGAGAATGACGAGCCGAGACTCGAAAGACAAATGCAGCGAACACAGCGAGAGAAAGCGGCAGTTAGTTTTGTTCATCTATATTGTGCTTCTATACAAATTAATGGAAGCAGCCAACATTTCAAGCTACGCCACGCTTTTTATCACCAACTAACATTTTTATACTGATTTTGTTTATTTATTATTTATCCCCTACTTCGACAGCTGTAGCAATTAATCTCTTTCACATGTTTATACAAAACGATAGCTAATAGAGAACGACAAAAAATAAAAGAGAAAATACACAGACAGTTGAAACTATGGCTGTATAATGTAGAGAACTGAGATGCTTTGATACGTCACAGGACCCATCATTAATGAAGACGAACATTATCAGTTGCAATGAATAAGGAGACGACTATCTTGGTAATAAAATCCAATAATGATGCCGCAGCACATAATGTGACGGCGTTGACAACCTCCTGCTTTGAGATTGACGCACATCCTGATCTTCCTGTGCACAACGCCAGCAAATAAGCGCGCGAAAACAATATTTATTAAGTTATACAGTGCAGAAATGTAACAAAGGGGGGAAATCGGGGTGACCGTCAGAATTTTAATATTATCAATGCAACTTTCAGTAAAACATCATCATAATGACCAACAAAACAGCACATTAGGACAGCTGATCTTCTTCAGAAGGAGACTAGTGGTTACCTGAGTACAGAGGGTTGTTTCCGATCTCTGATAACGAATTTGATGAGGTCATGTGCGTCAGGAATCACACCGACAGCTGAATTGGGGTGAGAGGTGACAGACCAGTAGTGAGTGATTTCATAAGAGTGCACGGTGTAGCAATGCCCAAGGAAATCGAGCCTTTTTGGAAGGGTACATAACAACCCTTTCCGATGCAAAATACAGTTACGTGAAAATCATAGAAGCCTGCAGAAAACATGGTTTCGTTATTTCCAAGAAAGGCATCTTGTGTATAGCCTACCTAATAAGACTGGCAAAGATCGGATGGGATTAATTCCAGAGTGGAAAAAGCAAGCAAATCCACTCCCCGTCACAAGTCGCCGCACTCCACGAGACTATTCAAATTAATTCCATTCGAGCTTTATCAGTCTTATTAAGTACACAGAAGATACCTTTCTAGGAAATAACGAAATCTCGTTTATTGCAGGCTTCTTTTATTTTCATTTAACTTTACTTGGCATCGGAAAGGGTCGTAATGTACCCCTCCCAAAAAAGGGTCGGTTTTCTTGGGAATTTCTGCTGTGAGTCGCCTTGCACTCTGACTATGAGATCACTCACTACTGGTCTGTCACCTCGCGCCACAGTTCAGCTGTCGTGTGACTCCTGATGCACATGATTTCATTCAAATTCGTTATCAGAGATCCGAACCAACTCTGTATACAGGAAGGAGGTGTTCAATAACAGTCCTTTTATGGAACGAATTATTAGCATAGTATGAATGGGAATGTTCTGTATTATTTTATTCCTTTACGCTTAGGTTTCCCAGAAATAATTATTTTATATAGCAATTCTATTACCTCTTAAATATATTTAGAAAAATAAATTTTATAAACGTCTTTATATTACATTTTCAGTTCCGACAAATAACTGATTTTGCATACAGTTGCTCTAACCTTTACGGTTGAATAGTATTTTAATATTGCATTACTAATAAATGACTTAAAAATGATGGATGCTTAGTAACACTGTTACCGAAATATAGACGCTTGCTTTACCCTAAGTTCTGGATACCGCGTTTTGCAGATCGGAGCGGGCAGCAGGTAGTGTTTGTTTACATCTTTACTCCTCATTGCTAAGAAGCGGTATTTCCGTACATTAGCAAGTCCTATTGAATTCACTGCGATGTTGCAATTTTTTCTACAAAGTCTATTTCTAATTTAAGGAAAAAGAAATAACGGAAAATGGTAAAGGAAAAAGTTCTGTTTCTTTTATTTTAAAGATATACTCTGTAATGTTACGATCATTGAATACCTTCAACTGTGTGTAAACAGCTTCTTTACAACTGCTACTTTCACTACCAATTTATTACTACAAAGAGATCCATTTAGTTATGTTCTGAGAGCGGCTACAGCGCACATCGATGTGATAGGTCAGTGGTGTCACGACAACAGCACAGCAGCCGCGTACATAACTGCACGACTACTCCGCGCTCAGGCAGGGATGTAGAAAGTGTTGCACTAAAGAAGAGATAGTAGTTGTAGGAAAAATCACAATCATTCAAATGAGACAATTTATGTTATAATTGCCTGGGATAGGTCATGCACAATAATAATATTATTGCCTGGGATAGGTCATGCACAATAATAATATTATTAACAGTAAATAAATTGTAATGAATTTACATAACAACTTCCACAAAAGACAAAAGAATAAGGCACAAATAATATTGAAAACTAAAATATTTGTAATATATAATATGATTTTGAATATTTATTTATAAATGGACAGTATTTCAGGTAAATAATAAAGTATATTCTTGTAAGGGAAAACAATATGTAGGCCTACTGTATTTGTATTATATTGCTTCGCGAAGCATTGGAAGAAAGAAACATATACAAACTGTAAAACAAAAAAACAAAAAAGTAATTATTTTCTAAGCTTTCGTTTCATTACTCATCTATTGCAATTGAAATGTGTATAATGTTAAAATACACTTTCTTAAATTACAATAATTCATTTTTCTCACTTTGAAGAACCTCCTGCAGACGGTTCACGTTTATTTTTAGATATAACACTCTCTATAGTAGGTAACGTTAGCAGTTGCAAGCCTTAAATCTAAAGGTAGGCCTACATCAGTCGATTCTAGTGATGGGGAAATTCATTTCAATTGACAGATTCGTTCGCAGCGAACTAGTTCTATAGTAAAATTAGTTAAAAAATCTAGTACGTTTAGTTCAGTTAGTTCGTTTGAGAAGAGCTGACGCAATTAATCATTTAGTTCGCTTGAGACGGAGAGAAAGACTGACGCAAATGTATAATAAAAAAGTCCCTTTATTTCAACTATGATGAGGGATGTATAACTTACGTACTATGCGGTAATTGTTTCCTCTTACAGAACAACTGATTTTAGGGAAATATGATGTTACATTATTTACTGTAGGCCAGTGTTTATTTATCAGAATATTATATATATATCTTTTTTTTTTTGAGAGAGAGAGAGAGAGACTGCAATGCAGTAATAAAAAATATTCCAGCGTTGCAAACGTTGATTATTAAATTAAAACTAAAGTGAAAGCTTGAAAGTAAAGAGACACTATTAAACTGTAAACTATGTATAGCTATAATCCAACCCAAAACTCAAATTTCTTAATAATAATAATAATAATAATAATAATAATAATAATAATAATAATAATAATAATAATAATAATAATAATAAGCCACCCGCATAGCTCTGTCCGCTAAGAGACTTGCCTACCGATCAGGAGTTGCGCTCGGGCGCGGGTTCGATTCCCGCTTGAGCTGATTACCTGGTTTGGTTTTTTCCGAGGTTTTTCCACACCGTAAGGCAAATGTCAGGTAATCTATGGTGAATCCTCGGCCTCATCTCGCCAAATATAGTCTCACTATCACCAATCTCATCGACGCTAAATAACCTCGTAGTTAATACAGCGTCGTTAAATAACAGTGTAAAAAATAACAATAATAATATAAAATAAGAAAATAATAGTTTCCCTTTAGACATATACAATTGGGAGATAGCACAAAAAATAACTTCAAATTATAATAGTTACAGCTGAAAGCCTCTTAAAATGCTCCTTTATCACATCTATCACACGGAGGGAGCAGGGGTGCTGTTAGCGGTAGGAGAAAAAGGAGGCGTGTCCCCCCAATATTTGGTCTAATTTATATTATTATTATTATTATTATTATTATTAATCTGTTTACACGTGTTTAATAAAATATGTTGCATTATGCTATCAGCAGTTCAGATTTAAATAAATAACGCCCTTAAACTTTGTGTACCGGTAGAATTAAATGTTTCAATTTACTTTAGTTCCTAATGTCCCCCCACCCAAAAAAAAAATACATAACGGCGCCGATGGAGCGAGAATACTCTATATGACATATATTACATTTGAAAAGTAGATGGAATGAAATTTAGGACATAAAAATCCATTCATTGACTGCTGTATTCAACATAAGGCTTTGAGTTGCGAATTAGGGATACCAGTGCAGTGGTAGAGATCGAACATGCTAATTATTCGTACACAGTGTGGACATAAAAAACCGGAAACTGTTACAGTTACTTTTAAAGGGGATTTCAAGTAACATTTAACGGAAAATGTACGTGACAGGTTACTAACGTAGTGATTCTGAGAGTAGAAATTAGCAGTGTATATTGTATTGAAATTCATAGATTCTGAATCCTACCTATTTACTTCAATAAATTAAAGACAAGTGGATAATGTATTTGCGGATGTAACACGGAGAACAGTACCGCTTACTTCACTGAGTAATGCTTGCCAGGCTTAACCTCAAATCCTCTCTTAATAATGGCTACGAACGATACAAACACAATGTGACCAGAACAACTCATGTTCATTTGCTCTTAACCTCAAGTAGACTGAGCTGGGTAATGAACTAATAATATTAGTGTCCGTATTTTATAAGTTCTGCAGAATGTTTCTGAAACAGAATTTAGCATCTTTATGAGTCCAATTACTGGTTCGAGACCTCATGGGGAAGAAATTTTCTCATGAAATTTCGGCCATTCTATGAGATCGGTGCCCACCCAGAATTGTGATGCACTTCGGGAGTTACAATAGGTAGCGAAATCCGGTTGCGAAAGCCAGCTAATCATACGATACCTCCATTCTGGTTTGTATGATAGTCCACCTTTGCTTCCGCATGTGAATATGAGGTCAGCAGCCGGCTGGTCGGTCAGACTCCTTCAAGGGCTGTGGCGCCACGGATGATGATGATGATGATTATTATTATTATTATTATTATTATTATTATTATTATTATTATTATTATTATTATTGGCCTAATTAGTTAACATTATTAGTCTGTTGTGGAACAAGGCTCAACACTCCTCTCGTGGTGGGAATGGCTTCCCACAATGCATTGCTTCTTCTCTACCTAGTTCGCGAACGACTTCCACAGATACGTCTCATCCAGTTCGCAAACTACTTCCGCAGAAATTTCGAACTAGTTCATCTAGTTCACTTCGATCATTAGTTCAATTTGAACTAATCATTCGCAAACTACCCATCACTAGTCGACTCAGAGCAGAGTTAAGTTTCTTGAAAGAAGTTTATACACCTATACGCACTGCCGAACATTGACATTATTTCTGAAACAAATTTTTATTTTATTATTTAAAATAAGAAATAAAAATTGGAGTAATTGAGGATATTCTGGTAATTTCAATGCTCCTTACTCTTCAGTATGAGGTCGAACGATGCGCTGTATTAAATTTGTACTCCGCTATCACGTCTGTCTTATTTCACTATTGTCCACACCTGTGGAGTAACGGTTAGCGCGTCTGGCCGGGAAACTAGATGGCCTGGGTTCGACTCCGGTCGGGGAAAGTAGCCGGGGTTTTCCCTCAACCCAATATGAGCAAATGCTGGGTAACTTTAGGTGCTGGATCCCGGACTCATTTCACCGACATTATCACTGTCATCTCATTCAGACGCTAAATAACCAAAGATGTTTATAAAAGCGTCGTAAAATAACCTACTGAAAAAATTAATGGTGGAGTTAACACGCGCAATTGAGGTTCGTTTTCGCACCAAAGTCTTCAGTAGGCACTTTCCAACAATGTGACCTCCGCGATCTCCAGATTTCAATCCGGTCGACTTTTGGTTGTGGGGTTACCTTAGAGAACGAGTTTTCCTGACACATCCAACAACTCCACTGCAATTGCAAGATGCCATCTCGCAAGAAATTGCCAATATTCCAAGAAATTATCTGCAAAATGCTGCGGATGGTGTAGCAGCCAGAATGCTGTACGTTGAACGAGAGAACGGCTGACATCTTCCTAATGTTTTGTAACCCCGTTGTTTGCCCAACACTGTTTTTGTTTTTTTTTTCCTATCTCAAATATTATAATATTTATAGCGGTTTAATATTTGAACCGAGTTTTGAAATACCCTATATGTAACTTACGCCTTTTTATTATAGTATCAGTTCAAAAAATAGCATACTGGATGTGAGTCGACATTACGTAATGGATTCTTATTGTGCATGTCTTTTATATTCAATTTAATGTCAATACTCCGAAAGAATCTGCCCACATTCGCTTCTGTCGTGATAGTCCACGCAGAATACGCCGTGCATCGAACTACGGTCCCTTTTACTCAGAATTCGTCCAATGCATTACAAGTGTTCGTCTGGACAAGTGTTAGTTGTGAGGATCCTAGTGACAGGCCTATAAATTTTAAAGCAGTGCTCTCATCAATGTCCATCACCATGGCAACAAATCGCCATGCTTGACGCGTGAAGTCTGCACTCTGCAGCACATAAATCTACGTCCGGTCTGGCTTCCGAGCAGCGGAGGCGATTTTTTCCGCAGCTTATCGACTTCCATTTAACTGAGAAGATTTACCACTCTCTCGGGGTCAACCAGGCAACCGTGCACCAAGTATAAAATTGAATTATTCCAAGTAACTCGCGAGATAAGGTGGCTCAGAAACCAGATCGGCTTACAGTTGTCCTATAATCCGCACGTTCGTGCTCCGATCCCAACTCGATATCTTGACTAGAATTCCGTGTAGCTGAGATGTAATCATCAGGGAAAGGAAGTTCATGTCCTAAAAACGTGAGGAATATGGATGCATTTATGCCGTAAAAATAGATAAATATGCTACAAAATATGCATTATCAGTCTGAGATTATTTTAACAGAATAAAAAGGTATAGGTAACTTATGTTTAGTCTATGGATTTTGAAGTGCTTGCCTCAATGCTGAATGCTCCATTTATGCTGTTACAGTTCACAACTAAGCAGTGACGTATGTTTTCTGTTGTCATTCTTCGCCTGTTGTCTCTCAGCACAGCTTTGTAGCGCGAAAAACTTCGTTATACGTCACAAAGTAAGAGGGGCTTGCACAAAAGCTGAGAGCTGTTCTATAGAAAATTTCGTAGTTTTTTTTAAGTTGATAATAGCCAGGATTTTTTGGAAAATTTTGCTGTTTTCTCGTTCACTTTATCTCCTACATTTCCTGGAACTAATGTTAAAATGGCTATTGTTCTATCGAAATCTGCTAAGGACTGCAGTGAAGGAATACCAATAATTGCTATCTAGAGGGCGTCATCATCGTTACATTCAAAATTCATAAACATAAATTAGTCGTGTTTACAAGGTTACACACTTTTAAAAATGAGAGAAAGACAAATAAACATACATAATATGCAGCTTCCCTGCATAAATGTTAAAATATAATGCTTTTATAAATAAAGGCAAAATACGCACTTTTATGCACAATAAAAGTACGAGTAATATCATTGTATTCAGAAATATGTGATTCATGTAGATAATCTTTCAGCATATTCACACAACGATAGAGAACAAATATGCAAATGCATGAACTTCCTTTCTCTAGTAATCATCGACGTAGTCATTCAACCACCCACATTATTCAATTGATACTTCATTCGTTCATTAATTAATTAATCAATTAATTAATTCAGTTGACCTTTCAGTCGTTGACTCGTCCATTTATTTCTTCAGTCCTTAACTCGTCAATATTTTAGTCCTTGACTCGCCCATTTCTTCAATTCTTGACCCGTCCAAATTCTTCAGTCCTTGACTCGTCCACTCCTTCATTCGTTTACTCCCTTATAATTTCCAATCGCTCATATGTCCACTTTTCAGTCGTAGACTCATCCATTTCTTTAATATCGTGACTCGTCCATTCCTCCAGTCTTTTTCTTTCTTTTGGAGGAGGGCCAGCCCGCAAGCAAGCACCGCAGCCTTAGCCTTATTGTGTAACCTCCTTATGTTGTAATGATTGTTAAAGTCCTTAGGATCTCTTCTTTCAAGCGCATGATTCACTGCATGGTGTCATCGTATCGATTCAGTCACAGCATCCAATTCTGACTGGAGACCTGATCCTCCGACTGTCTGTGATGTTATTCTGTGGCCTCCTCAGATCAATGGCATCTGTTCGCAATTCATGTGCCTGAATCTGCTGCATCCTCGATCAGAAGAACATGTCGCAATCGATTCCATGACTCACCAAGGCGGCATCTATCCAAGGGAGCTATATTCCCCCGGTCACCCGCAGTCCGCTTATTCAAGCCCCTGCGGCTTCGCTGGATATGTGCAGCTCCGCAGACAGATGCCGCCTATAGGCAGATTCTGGAACCACGTCCGCCATGTCCTTCTGGTCGACCTGTAAACTATTGACATGATCAATGAAATTATATTAATGAAATTCCACAACTGTGGAGTAACGGTTAGCGCGTCTAGCCGCAAAACCAGGTGGTCCGGTTTCGATTCCCGGTCGGGGCAAGTTACCTGGTTGAGGTTTTTTCTGGGGTTTTTCCTCAACCCAATATGAGCAAAAGCTGGGTAACTTTCGTTGCTGGACCCCGGACTCATTTCACCGGCATTATCACCTTCATCTCATTCAGATGCAAATAACTAAGATGTTGATAAAGCGTCATAAAATTACCTACTAAAATAAAATAAAAACATTAATGAAGACGAAATGAGTACGAGGACCAACGCCGAAAGTTACCCAGCTATTCTGCATTAAGTAGTTGCGGAAAACTTAAGAAAAAAACACAACCAGGTAACTTGCCCCGAACAGATTTCAACCCGACCCTACTCATTTCACGGCCAAGAAGGCTAACCGTTACTCCACAGCGATAGATTTTAGTCGTTCACTCTCGTCCACTTCTTCAGTCGTTCTGTAGTCCATTTCTGCAATCGTTGACTCGTCCATTTCTTTAGTTGTTGACTCGTCCATTTCTTCAGTCGTTCACTCGTAGTATATATTTCATCAGCCGATGACTCGTCCATTTCTTTATTAGTTGATCTTTAATTTCTTCCGTCGTTCATTCGTACATTCTGTCAGTCATTGGCACGTCCATTTCTTCAGTCATTGGATCCTTCATTTCTTCAGTCACTGACTCCTTCATTTCTTCGGACGCTGACTCATCCATTTCTTCAGTCGTTGACTCGTTCATCTCTTCAGTCGTTGACTCGTTCATCTCTTCAGTCGTTGACTCGTTCATTTCTTCAGTCGTTGACTCGTTCATTTCTTCAGTCGTTGACTCGTTCATTTCTTCAGTCGTTGACTCGTTCTGACTCGTTCATTTCTTCAGTCGTTGACTCGTTCATTTCTTCAGTCATTGGCTTGTTTATTCTTGTCATTGACTCATTCATTTCTTCAGTCGTTGACTCGTTCATTTCTTCAGTCGTTGACTCGTCCATTTCTTCGTATGTTGACTTATTCAATTCTTCCATTGTTCGTACATTTCTTCAGTCGACCACTCATTCAAACTTTCACTCATTCACTTGTTTACTCTACCATTGGTTCACTCGTTCATTCACTCTCCCATCAAACTCTACCATTGGTTCACTCGTTCATTCACTCTCTCATCAATCTGTCCATCCGTCCGTTCGTCTATCCATCCATCCATCCATCCATCCATCCATCCATCCATCCATCCATCCATCCGTGTACCTTCCTCCCTCCATATCTATCTACTAATCTCTATACCATTACTTCTTTATTACTCTCTCTCTCTCTCTCTCTCTCTCTCTATATATATATATATATCATATCATATCATATCATATCATATCATATCATATCATATCATATTGTAGGTATTTTCCTTGAGCATAGTAAATCAAACAGTAACCCTGATTCAGGATCTAAAATCCCTGTGCAGCAAGTGGCACGTGTTTTTCTACCACCTCACGAAAGATCCAGATAAATCTGGCCCGTGTCGTGCGGCTGTGCGGTTTGGTTAATGCAGGCGAGCGATATCTGGCAGTGAATTTCCTGTCCTTGGCAGCCGGCGCGACGCGACGACCGGTAGCGTTTAGTAGTTTTCCCGCCTTCAGAAACAAGCGTAACAGTTGGAGGTGATTCACATCATGCACGGGGAAAGTTTCGACGAGTTCTGTTCAAAGCGGCAGGAAGTTCGCTGGAAAACTCCCTGACAATGTTTTACAAAGTCTTAAACAATTTGCCTCTCAAGCTTCGTTGTTTCCGCCACGTCGTACATATAGCAATAGTATCAGAATGAATTGTACTATTGCTGCATTTATGACGTGCCGGATACAACAAAACTTGAGAGGCGAATTGTTAAAACTGTTGTAAAACAAAGTCAGGGAATTTGTATAGACTACGTATGTTTATACAAATTATCTTTGACTTTTAAATGGAAACTTGCGCAAGACAATGTAGTTTTCAAAAATTTGTAACACTATTTTCTTACAAGTAATAGTAGTACTAGAGTAAATTAAACACGAATAACGTTGTTTAACGTAAAACAATTTTGTTTATGGAGAAATATTTCTCATTCACCGATGAAGGATTACTCGAAATATATTTAACTCGTTGAGTGTTTTAACAGATCTGTCGCCAAATTAGATATTGAACTGATTACTTTTAAATGTGAGACGTTTGTATGTGAAGGACATTTTGAATAAATACTTTGTCAAACAAGATTTGCTTACAAAGTGGTTTACCAATGCAGACAGTAAGGAATGATATCAGAAAACGATCAATGTAACAAACTGAAATGCTACTATCATTTTGATCTCAAACCATTTACAACCACTCTCGCGACCTCTCACAAGAAAATTTTCTCTTCAGACCGAGTTCTGAATGTTCTCAGGGTGTTGACAGATTCTATACTGCATCAGAATAACTTTGAATAAAAACGTCATATATGGAGAGACAAAATAAGGTCTTTTGTGGGATAAAGTTGTGAAAAAGAAAAACGACAATATCTTCAATGGTTTACATTTGTTACATTTAGAAACATATGTTTAAAGCGTAACCCGAATAAAATATGTATCGTGGCCTTGAAATTATTCTTTTGTTAATGAGACAATGTTTTTACTCTCATATAAACCACATCTTTAATACCGTGTCAGCGATTTCAGTAATCTCAATAGTTAAGATGTCGCCTACCAGTGATCTAGGGGTAAATCGCCGTCACATAGACCCAAAGGTAGCGGGTTCAAACCCTGCTGGATTCGATTAATTTTATAGAACGCAAAAGTCCAATGAGTTTACCACAAGTAGATGTCGCTGTCGAAAAGCTATTAGTCAGGTCTTCTCATTCCATTCCATCAATATATAAGCACTTATCCGCTATCTTTGCGCCATCAACTGCTGTTGTCAAGCAGAACATTCTCCGAAAATTTGTTTTAATATTAAATAAATATATGTATATAAGAAATGTATAAAAGCTGTCTAACCTTAGCATATTTCAAATGTTATGTCTCATATAATGTTACTGCTACAGCTTAAAGATGTAGGCACATTTAACTCAAGAGACACATAAACACTCGAAGAAGATAACAGCATATAGGACTCCCTGTTTCACAAAGTAATTAAAAATCATTTAATAAGAAACAAAACAACAGAGCTAACAGCATAAAGACCTACCTGTTTACAAAGTAATTAAAGCTCATGTAACACGAAAGAAAAGAACAGAGCTAAGAGCATACTGGCCTTCTCGTTTTACAAAGTAATTACAGCTCTTATAAAATGAAACAAAAAAAAAAACAGAGCTAACAGCTTATAGTCCTACATGTTTTGCAAAGAAAATATCATAATATGGTTAAAAAAAACAGAGTTAAAGCATATAGGCCTACATGTTATACAAAGAAGCTCATAATATGAAAGAAAAAACACAGCTAACAGCATATAGGCCTACATGTTTTATAGAATAAAGCTAATAGTATGAAAGAAAAAACAGAGATAACAGCATATAGGCCTACTTGTTTTTCAAAATAAAGCTCATAATATAAAAGAAAAAAAAAGAGCTTATAGTCCTACTTAATTTACAAAGTAAAGCTCATAATATGAAAGAAAAACCAGAGCTAACAGCATAAAGGCCTAGATGTTTTACAAAATAAAGCTCATAATATGAAAGAAAAAACAGAGCTAACAGCATATAGGCCCTCATGTTCTACAAAGTAAAGCTTATGACATGAAAGGAAAAAAAAACAGAGCTAACAACATTTAGGTCTACATGTTTTAAAAAAATAAAGCGCATAATATGAAAGAGAAAAACAGAGCTAACAGCATACACGCTTAATTGTTTCACAAAGTAATTAAAGCTCTTATAATATGAAAGAAAAAAACACACTTAACGGCATATAGGCCTACTTGTTTTACAAAATAAAGCTCATATTATGAAAAAAAAAATTAGCCAACAGCATATACGCCTACAAGTTTTACAAAATAAAGCTCATAATATGAAAGAAAAAAAAAACAGAGCTAACAGAAGATAGGCATACATGTTTCAAAAAATAAAGGAAAAAATATGAAAGACAACAGAGCTAACAGCATATAGGCCTACTCGTTTTACAAAATAAAGCTCATAATGTGCAAAAAAAGACAGAGCTAACAGCAAATAGGCCTAATCGTTTTACAAAATAAAGCTCATAATAAGAAAGAAAAGACAGAGCTAACAGCATATAGGCCTACTCGTTTTACAAAATAAAGCTCATAATGTGCAAGAAAAAGACAGAGCTAACAGCAAATAGGCCTAATCGTTTTACAAAATAAAGCTCATAATATGAAAGAAAAAACAGAGCTAACAGCATATACGTCTACTCGTTTTACAAAATAAAGCTCATAATGTGCAAGAAAAAGACAGAGCTAACAGCAAATAGGCCTAATCGTTTTACAAAATAAAGCTCATAATATGAAAGAAAAAACAGAGCTAACAGCATATAGGCCTACATGTTTTACAAAATAAAGCTCATAATGTGCAAGAAAAAGACAGAGCTAACAGCATATAGGCCTACAGGTTGTACAAAGTAAAGCTCATAACATGAAAGAAAAAAACAATGCTAACAGCATATAGGCCTACATGTTTTACAAAATACAGTTCATAATATGATAGCAAAATTCAGAGCTAACAGCATATAGCCCTACATCTTTTACAAAATAAATCTAAAAAAATTAAAGAAAAAAACAGAGCTAACAGCATATAGGCCTATATATTTTACAAAATAAAGCTCACAACATGAAAGAAAAATACAGAGCAAATAGGATGCAAGCCTACATGTTTTACAAAGTAAAGCTCATAATATGAAAGAAAAAACAGAGCTACCAGCATTTAGGCCTACATGTTTTACAAAATAAAGCTCATAATATGAAATAAAAGATCAGAGCTAACACCATATAGGCCTATATGCTTTAGAAAGAAAAATTTATAATATGAAAGAAAAAAACAGAGGTAACAGCACATAGGCCTACTTCGTTTACAAAGTTATTAAAGCTCTTACAATATGAGAGCAAAAAAGAGAGCTGACTGCTTATAGTCCTACATGGTTTACAAAGTAAAGCTCATAATATGAAAGAAAAAACAGAGCTACCAGCATAGAGGCCTACTTGTTCTAAAAAAATGAAGCTCGTAATATGAAAGGAAAAAAACCAAGCTAACAGCATATAGTCCTACGCGTTTTACAAAATAAAGCTCATAATATGAAAGGAAAAGCAGAGCTAACAGCAGGATTTACAAAGTAGAGGTCATAATAGGAAAGATAAAACAGAGTTGTCTTGATAATCCATTTTGAATCTTGGGTAGACTACTTTTAACACTTGAATATAAGTAATTGACTAACTAGCGAACTTACTCGTATTAATTATATCGTAGGATCTGAGGATGGTAAGATGAAGCACCGAAATAGCTGTAAGCAGCTCAGACTTACATAATTAAAACGAGTAAGTCCGCTAGTTAATCAATTACTTTAAAAATAACTGAACTAACAGCATATAGTCCTACTTCCTTTACAAAGTATTTAAAGCTCTTATAAAATGAAAGATAGAAACTGAGGTGACAGCTTATAGTCCTACTTGTCTTACAAAATAAGGTTCATAATGTGAAAGGAAAAAAAAATAAACAAAGTTAACAGCATATAGGCCTACATGTTTTACTAAGTAAAGCTCGTAATACGAAAGAAAAAATAAAACAGAGCTAACAGCATATAGGCCAACATATTTTTCAAGGTAAAGCTCATACTATTAAAGAAATAAGAGAGGTAACAGCATATGGGACTACTTGCTTTACAATGTAATTAAATCTCTTATAATATGAAAGAAGTGAGCTAACAGCATATAAGCCAACATGTTTTATAGAATAAAACTCATATGAGAAAACAGAAAGAGCCAACATCATATAGGCCTAATACTTTACAAAGTAATTAAACCTCTTATAATATGAAAGAAAAAAAAGGAGCTAACAGCTTATAATCCTACTCCTTTGCAAAAAAAAATATCATAATATGAAAAAAAAAACAGAGCAAACAGCTTATACTCCTATTTGTTTTAAAAATAAAGCTCATAATATGAAAGAAAAAGACAGAGCTAACCGCATATAGCCATATATATATATATATATATATATATATATATATATATATATTTACAAAGTAAAGCTCATGATATGAAAGAAAAAACAGAGCTACTGGTAACAGCACATAGGCCTACTCGTTTTACAAAATAAACCACATAATATCAAAGAAAAAAAACAGAGCTAACAGGTTATAGGGCTACATGTTTTACAAAGTAAAGCCCATAATATGAAAGAAAAAACAGTGCTTGCAGCACATAGGCCTACACGTTTTACAAAATAAACCTCATAATATCAAAGAAAAAAAACAGAGCTAACAGGTTATAGTCTTACTTGCTTTAAAAATAAAGCTCATAATATGAAAGAAAATGACAGCTAACCGCATATAGGGCTACATGTTTTACAAAGTAAAGCCCTTAATATGAAAGAAAAAACAGAGCTTGCAGCACATAGGCCTACTCGTTTTACAAACTAAACCTCATAACATGAAAAAAAAAAAACAGAGCTAACAGCTTATAGTACTATTTATTTTACAAATAAAGCTCATAATATGAAAAAAAAAAAGACAGAGCTAACAGCATAAGGGCCTACATATTTTACAAAAAAAAAAAAAAAAGCTGACAATATTAAAGAAAAAAAACAGAGCTAACCGCATATAGGCCTACATGTTTTACAAAATAAAGCTCATGATATGAAGAAAAATACAGAGAAAACAGCATGTAGGCCTACATGTTTTACAAAATATTGCTCATAATATGAAAGAAAGAAGCAGTGCTAACAGCATATAGGCCTACGTGTTTAACAAAATAATGCTCATAATACTCGTATGAAAGAAAAAGGCAAAGCTAACAGCATTTATGCCTAATTGTTTTACAAAATAAAGCTCATAGTATGAAAGAAATATACAGAGCTAACAGTATATAGGCCTACTCGCTTTACAAAATAAAGCTCATAATATAAATGAAAAAAACAGAGCCAACAGCATATAGGCGTACATGTTTTACAAAATAAAGTTCATAATATGAAGGAAAATAACAGAGCTAACAGCACATAGGCCTACTCGTTTTACAAAATAAACCTCATGATATGAAAAAAAAAAGCTAATAGCTTATAGTCCTATTTGTTTTAAAAATAAAGCTCATAATATGAAAGAAAATGACAGAGCTACCCGCATATAGGCCTACTTTTTTTTACAAAGTAAAGGTCATAATATGAATGAAAAGACAGACCTAGCAGTATATAGGCGTGCATGTTTTACAAAATAATGCCCATAATATGAAAAAAGGATAGAGCTAACAGCATATAGGGTTACCCGTTTTACAAAATTAAGCTCTGAATATGAAAGAAAATACAGAGCTAACAGCATATAGGCCTACATATTTCAACAAAAAATAAAAAAAAAAATGAAAGAAAAAGACAGAGCTAACAGCATATATGCTTATATGTTTTACAAAATAAAGCTCATTATATGAAAGAAAAATACAGAGCAAATAGCATGCAGGCCTACATGTTTTACAAAATAAAGCTAATAATATGAAAGAAAAAAGCGGATCTAACAGCATATAGGCCTACGTGTTTTACAAAATAATGCTCATAACATGAAAAAAGAGACAGAGCTAAAAGCATATAGGCCTAATAGTTTTACAAAGTAAAGCTCAACGTATGAAAGAAAAATTCAGGGGTAACATTATATAAGCCTACTCGCTTTACAAAATAAAGCTCATAAAAAGAAAGAAAAAACAGAGCTAGCAACATATAGGCCTACATGCTTTACAAAATAAAGCTCATTGTATGAAAGAAAAAAACAGGACTAACAGCATATAGATCTACATATTTTACAAAATAATGCTTATAATATGAAAGGAAAAGCAGAACTAATAGAATATAGGCCTACATGATTTACAAAATAAAGGCCACAATAAGGAAAAAAAAAGACAGAGCTAACAGCAAATAGGCCTAATCGTTTTACAAAATAAAGCTCATAATATGAAAGAAAAAACAGATCTAACAGAATACAGGCCTACATGTTTTACAATTAAGCTCATAACATGAAAGAAAAAAACAGAGCTAACAGCATATAGGCCTATTCGTTTTACAAAATAAAGCTCATAATGTGCAAGAAGAATACAGAGCTAAAAGCATATAAGCCTACTTCTTTTACAAAATAAAGGTCATAATGTGAAGGAAAAGACAAAGCTAACAGCATATAGGACTATATGTTTTACAAAATAAATCTCTGAAAGGAAAGAAAAAAACAGTGCTAACAGCATATAGGCCTACTCGTTTTACAAAATAAAGCTCTGAATACGAAAGAAAAAAAAACAGTGCTAACACCATATAGCCCTACATCTTTTACAAAATAAATCCAAAAAAATGGAAGACAAAGACAGAACTAACAGCATATAGTTCTACATGTTTTACAAAATAAATGTCATAATATGAAAGAAAAAGACAGAGATAACCGCATATAGCTATATATATATATATATATATATATATATATATATATATATATATATATATATTTTACAAAGTAAAGCTCATGATATGGAAGAAAAATCAGAGCTACCGGTAACAGCACATAGGCCTACTCGTTTTACAAAATAAACCTCATAATATCAAAGGAAAAAAACAGAGCTAACAGGTTATAGTCCTACTTGTTTTACAAATAAATCTCATAATATGAAAGAAAATGACAGCTAACCGCATATAGGGCTACATGTTTTACAAAGTAAAGCTCATAATATGAAAGAAAAAACAGAGCTTGCAGCACATAGGCCTACTCGTTTTACAAAATAAACCTCATAATATCAAAGACAAAACACAGAGCTAACAGGTTATAGTCCTACTTGTTTTACAAATAAAGCTCATAATATGAAAGAAAATGACAGCTAACCACATATAGGGCTACATGTTTCACAAAGTCAAGCCCATAATATGAAAGAAAAAACAGAGTTAGCAGCACATAGGGCTACTCGTTTTACAAAATAAACCTCATAATATTAAAGAAAAAAAAAAAACAGAGCTAACAGGTTATAGTCCTACTTGTTTTAAAAATAAAGCTCATAATATGAAAGAAAATGACAGCTAACCGCATAGAGGGCTACATGTTTTACAAAGTAAAGCCCATAATATGAAAGAAAAAACAGAGCTTGCAGCACATAGGCCTACTCCTTTTACAAAATAAACCTCATAATATGACAGAAAAAAAAACAGAGCTAACAGCATATGGTCCTATTTATTTTACAAATAAAGCTCATAATATGAAAGAAAAAGACAGAGCTAACAGCATAAGGGCCTACATGTTTTACAAAAAAAAAAAAAAGCTGACAATATTAAAGAAAAAAAACCGAGCTAACCGCATAGAGGCCTACATGTTTTACATAATAAAGCTCATAATATGAAGAAAAATACAGAGCAAACAGCATGTAGGCCTACATGTTTTACAAAAATAGCTCATAATATGAAAGAAAGAAGCAGAGCTAACGGCATATAGGCCTACGTGTTTAACAAAATAATGCTCATAATACTCGTATGAAAAAAAAGACAAAGCTAACAGCATTTATGCCTAATTGTTTTACAAAATAAAGCTCATAGTATGAAAGAAATATACAGAGCTAACAGTATATAGGCCTACTCGCTTTACAAAATAAAGCTCATAATATGAAAGAAAAAAACAGAGCTAACAGCATATAGGCGTACATGTTTTACAAAATAAAGTTCATAATATGAAGGAAAATAATCGAGCTAACAGCACATAGGCCTACTCGTTTTACAAAATAAACCTCATAATATGAAAAAAAAAAAAAAAAAAGAGCTAACAGCTTATAGTCCTATATGTTTTAAAAATAAAGCTCATAATATGAAAGAAACTGACAGAGCTACCCGCATATAGGCCTACTTTTTTTTACAAAGTAAAGGTCATAATATGAAAGAAAAGACAGACCTAACAGTATATAGGCGTACATATTTTACAAAATAATGCCCATAATATGAAAAAAGGACGGAGCTAACGGCATATAGGCTCACCCGTTTTACAAAATAAAGCTCTGAATATGAAAGAAAAAACAGTGCTAACAGCATATAATCCTACATGTTTTACAAAATACAGTTCATAATATGAAAGGAAAATACGGAGCTAACAGAATATAGGCCTACATATTTCAACAAAATAATCTAAAATAAATGAAAGAAAAAGACAGAGCTAACAGCATATAGGCCTATATGTTTTACAAAATAAAGCTACTAACATGAAAGAAAAAAGCAGATCTAACAGCATATAGGCCTACATGTTTTACAAAATAATGCTCATAATATGAAAAAAGAGACAGAGCTAACAGCATATAGGCCTAAATTTTTACAAAGTGAAGCTCATCGAATGAAAGAAAAATACAGGGGTAACATTATATAGGCCTACTCGCTTTACTAAATAAAGCTCATAAAAAGAAAGAAAAACAGAGCTAGCAACATATAGGCCTACATGCTTTAAAAAATAAAGCTCCTTATATGAAAGAAAAAAACAGGGCTAACAGCATATAGATCTACATATTTTACAAAATAAAGCTTATAATATGAAAGGAAAAGCAGAGCTAACAGAATATAGGCCTACATGATTTACAAAATAAAGGCCACAATATGGAAAAAAAAAGACAGAGCTAACAGCATATAGGCTTACCCGTTTTCCAAAATAAAACTCATAATAAGAGAGAAAAAACAGATCTAACAGCATACAGGCCACCATGTTTTACTAATTTAGCTCATAATATGAAAGAAAAAAAACAGAGGTAACAGCATATTAGCCTATTCGTTTTACAAAATAAAGCTCATAATGTGCAAGAAGAATACAGTGCTAAAAGCATATAAGCCTACTTCTTTTACAAAATAAAGCTCATAATGTGAAAGAAAAAACAAAGCTAACAGCATATAAGCCTATATGTTTTACAAAATATATCTCTGAATATGAAAAAAAAACAATGCTAACAGCCTATAGGCCTATATGTTTTACAAAATAAAGCCCTGAATATGAAAGAAAAAAACCGTGCTAACACTATATAGCCCTACATCTTTTACAAAATAAATCTAAAAAAATGAAAGAAAAAGACAGAGCTAACAGCATATAAGTCTACATGTTTTACAAAATAAATCTCATAATATGAAAGAAAAAGACAGAGCTAACAGACTATAGGTCTACATGATTTATAAAATAAAGCTCATGATATGAAAGGAAAAGCAGAGCTAACAGCATATCGGCCTACATGTTTTACAACATAAAGCTCATAATATGAAAGGAAAAGCAGACCTAGCAGCATATAGGCCTACATGATTTACAAAGTAAAGCTCATAATATGAAAAAAAAAAAAAAAAAAAAAAAAAAAAAAAAAAAAAAAAGACAGAGCTAACCGCATATAGGACCACATATTTTACAAAGTAAAGCTCATAATATGAAAGAAAAAAACAGAGCTAACAGGGTATAATCCTATTTGCCTACATGTTTTACGAAGTAAGGAACATAATATGAAATAAAAAACAGAGCTAACAGCACATAGACCTACTCGTTTTACAAAATAAATCTCATAATATAAGAAAAATACAGAGAAAACAGCATGTAGGCCTACAAGTTTTACAAAATATAGCTCATAATATGAAAGAAAGAAGCAGAGCTAACAGCATATAGGCCGACATGTTTTACAAAATAAAGCTCATAATACTCGTATGAAAGAAAAAGACAAAGCTAAGAGCATTTAAGCCTAATTGTTTTACAAAATAAAGCTCATAGTATGAAAGAAATATACAGAGCTAACAGTATATAGGCCTACTCGCATTAGAAAATAAAGCACATAATATGAAGGAAAAAAAACAGAGCTAACAGCATATAGGCGTACATGTTTTACAAAATAAAGTTCATAATATGAAGGAAAATAACAGAGCTAACAGCACATAGGCCTACTCGTTTTACAAAATAAACCTCATATTATGAAAGAAAAAAACAAGAGCTAACAGCTTATATACCAATTTGTTTTAAAAATAAAGCTCATAATATGAAAGAAAATGACAGAGCTACCCGCATATAGGCCTACATGTTTTACAAAGTAAAGGTCATAATATGAATGAAAAAACAGAGCTAACAGTATATAGCCGTACATGTTTTACAAAATAAATCAAATAATATGAAAAAAAAAGACAGAGCTAACAGTATATAGGCTTACCGGTTTTACAAAATAAAGCACATAATTTGAAAGAAAAAACAGAGCTACGTAACAGCATACAGGCCTATATGTTTTACAAATTAAGCTCATGATATGAAAGAAAAAAACAGAGCTAAGAGCATATATTCCTACTGGTTTTACAAGATAAATCTTATAATATGAAAGAAAAATACAGAATTACAGCGTATAAGCCTAATTGTTTTACAAAATGAAGCTCAAAATATGAAAAAAAAGAAAAAAAGAAGAAAAAAAAGAAGAAGGCAGAGCTAACAGCATATAGGCCCACATGTTTTACAAAATAAAGCTCTGAATATGAAAGAAAAAACAGTGCTAACAGCATATAGTCCTACATGTTTTACAAAATACAGTTCATAATATGAATGAAAAATACAGAGCTAACAGCATATAGGCCCATATATTTCACAAAATAGATCTCAAAAAATGAAAGGAAAAGACAGACAGAGCTAACAGCATATAGGCCTATATGTATTACAAAATAAAGCTCATAATATGAAAGAAAAATACAGAGCAAATAGCATGCATGCCTACATGTTTTACAAAATAAAGCTAATAATATGAAAGAAAAAAGCAGATCTAACAGCATATAGGCCTACATGTTTTACAAAATAATGTTCATAATCAGTGGCGGTGCGTCAATAAGAGCACAAGAGCACGTGAACATCTTGTTTCCATTAATGCACGACTAGTTTTATTATTTGATACCGTATTGACGTAGTGGGGATGTATAATATCAGAATAGAGTATTTTAAACTTCCCGCATCTTGCATAAACTTCTTATGTAAACTTGGCAACATCCGTTGACGTACAATCCGTGCTCTTTTCGAGTTGGTTACAGGAATTTCACGCATGCGCGGGAGAAAATTGTCTTTCGCTGGCCGATTATGACTCGTCAAGAGCACAAAGCGTTAAGTGAACATGATGAGTATTTATCCTACAGATGTCAGGTCCATCGATGCCTATCGTTCACGTGCTATATCTCGAGGAGGAAATTTAATAGCCTGTAGATGTCAGCATCTGGCTGTAGGAACGTTTACTTACGTGGATGTGTGTATAGTGCTGCTACGAGAGTGTAGTTTGTGAATTATTATACTTCAGTGTCGGCATAATAGCATAGTTTGGCTTTCAAACACGTGCTGGCTGACTGTGGTGGTGGTGGTGGTGGTATGAATTTAAGTATCTGTATGGCAGTGTATAATATTTAAGAATAATATTTACTGGTATGTATTTATAGTAATCTATGCGAGTGGGATTACAGTACTGGTATAGGCTATAGTGTATCAGTGTGTTGTGAATCAAAATATATTACTGAACACACGCGTTTGTAAATAACGGGACTGTGGTATGTATTCATTTTTAACAAACGTAAACAATGAACTCTGTTCAAGTAATTTCGAACAGTAAAGAACTGGGTAAACTGGCTTACCAAGAAAAATTGGAAATAAAAAGACTGAGCTTCATTATTATTATTATTATTATTATTATTATTATTATTATTATTATTATTATTATTATTATTATTATTATATGTTGTTTTGAATTTATATACGGTTTTTTTTTCGATAGTGAAACATTGGAAACATGACATTTCATATTAGACTAAACGTACGATTTCAAATTCTCTTAGATTTTGGAACCACAAAATTGTGAACACACATAATATTTTATCACGAACCGCCACTGTTCATAATATGAAAAAAGAGACTGAGCTAACAACATATAGGCCTAACAGTTTTACAAAATAAAGCTCATCGTATGAAAGAAAAATACAGAGGTAACAATATATAGACCTACTCGCTTTACAAAATAAAGCTCATAAAAAGAAAGAAAAAACAGAGCTAACAACATATAAGCCTACATGCTTTACAAAATAAAGCTCATAATATGAAAAAAAAAAAAAAAAAAACAGGGCTAACAGCATATAGGTCTACATGTTATACAAAATAAGCTTATAATATGAAAGGAAGCAGAGCTAAGAGAATATAGGCCTACATATTTTACAAAGTAAAGCTCATACTTGAAAGAAATAACAGAAGTAACAGCATATGGGACTACTTGCTTTACAATGTAATTAAATCTTTTATAATATGAAAGAAAAAAGTGAGCTAACAGCATATAAGCCTACATGTTTTACAAAATATAGGCTTACCCGTTTTACAAACTGAAGCTCACAATATGAAAAAAAAAAAAAAAAAAAAAACAGAGCTACGTAACAGCATACAGGCATATATTTTTACAAAATAAAGCTCATAATATGAAAGAGAAATACAGAGCTAACGGCACATAGGCCTACATTTTTAAAAAGTAGAGCTCATAATATGAAAGAAAAAGACAGAGCTAACAGCATAGCCTATACGCCTACTCATTTTACAAAATAATGCTCATAATATGAAAGAAAAAACAGAACTAACAGCCTATAGGCCTACCTATTTTACAAAGTAATTAAAGCTCTTACAATGTGAAAGAAGAAAAACAGAGTTAACAGCTTATAGTCCTGCTTCTTTCACAAAGTAAGTTCATAATATGAAAGAAGAAAAAACAGAGCTATGAAAGAAAAAAAAACAGACCTAATAGCATATAGGCCTAAATGTTTTACAAAGTAAAGCTCATAATATGAGAAGAAAAACTAAACTAACAGCATATAGGGCTACATGTTTTACAAAGTAAAGCTAATAATATGAAAAAAAAAGAGCTAACATGATATAGGGCTACATGTTTTACATAATAAAGTTCATACTATGAAGGTAAAAAACAGAGCCTACAGCATAGAGGCCTACATGTTTTACAAAGTAATTAAAGTCTTATAATATGACAGAAAAAATATAGAGCTAACAGCTTCTAGTCCTACTTGTTTTACAACTTAAAGCTCATAATATGTAAGAAAAGAACAGAGCTAACAGTATATTGGCCTACTTGTTTTACAATATAAAGCTCATAATATGAAAGGAAGAAACAGACCTAACTGCTAATTAGCCTACTCCTTTTATAAATTAAATGTCATAATATGAAGCAAAAAAGAGGGCTAGCAGCATATAAAGCTGTATGTTTTGCCAAATAATTAAAGCTCATATAATATGAACGAAAAGAAGAACAGAGCTACAGCATATAGGCGTACATGTTTTACAAATTAAAGTTCTGAATATTTAAGAAAAGAACAGAGCTAACAGAATATAGACATACTTGTTTTACAAAGTGAAGCTAATATAATTTGAAAGAAAAGAAAACAGAGCTATCAACATAGAGGCCTACTTGTTTTACAAATTAAAGCTCTTCTAGGCCATAATATGAAGGGTAGTGTTTATAAAATTTTTGATCCGGTGCTGCAATAGGTAGCTCGATTTTGATTGTACCTTGAGATTCTCATTTAATAGATTCCGTGTTTAAATTGCGGGCCAGCCAAGGTGCCTGGAGTTCCCACGGTTTGCGTAAGTTATTTAAGCAAATCTTTTTTAATAAAGTATATTCAAAATGTTCTTGACATATAAACATCTCGTATTTAAAAGTAACCAGTTCAATATCTAATTTGGCGACAGAACTGTTAACACACTGATCGAGTTTACATGTTTTTCAAGTAATCTTTCATAGGTGAATG
The DNA here is from genome assembly GCF_040183065.1 of Periplaneta americana. Taxonomy (NCBI): domain Eukaryota; kingdom Metazoa; phylum Arthropoda; class Insecta; order Blattodea; family Blattidae; genus Periplaneta; species Periplaneta americana. The sequence goes on along the minus strand of NC_091130.1, from coordinate 82,079,557 downwards.
AGAGTTATTTCTCTGTAACCAAAGGTCAAGAATTACTGACGCGTGTTATTCAGGGTTGTTACAATTTGCCCCTTCTAATAAAATCCGCTCAGGTAGTTCAAAATAAAGACGAAAAGGAAAACTCTATAAAAATCCACTTAAATCCTCTTTCGAATGTGAAATCTTCAAGTTAAATGTTAGAAGATGACCAACTGAAAAGAAAAGTTGTTCATTGCTTACCAATAAAAACACCCAAAATACCCCAAAAGTGTGATTAAGCAATAATTAATTATGAATTAAACAAGAATAACGCAATTTTTGTTCTTGTAACTGCAGAAGAACACAGTGTAACAATGTACACGCACAAAATTATACTGCGAAACAAAATTAATATACAATAACATTCGATAATTTTTATTGAAATAAATAAAGAGCCAAAAATAAAATATTCCAGTGCTGCACTTAAAAGCAGGTTGTTCTTATAAAATTTTTGTCCCAGTGGGGCAGTTCAGTCCCTAGTGTACCTTGAGATTCTCATTCAAATGTCCCGTGTTTCGGGTAAAGGCAGGTGCCTCAATATACCAATCTCTTCTACTTTAAAAATACAACACTTAAAATGTAGGGGTCTACAGGAGATTCGATAAATATTGTATACGCATCCCAGCAGAATAATATTAATAGATTGTAATTGAAGATATGGTGAATCTTCGATCTCGCTACCCACAACAAACGAGTCTTCGTTTCTTATATAATCAACCAATGATTTTCTCTGGCATTTTCACACATCATCACGTAACCCAATGGCACCGTACTACGCAGGAAAGCACTCCTTTCTTATGTCCAGGATAAATCTACCGAAAAGCGTACATTAGGTACGCACAAAACATTTTTTGTTTATTTCAAACATTTGTTTTAAAATATAGGTTCTCTCTTTATTACGTTACTTTATTTGTGAAAATATTATTAAATATTATGTTTCATTTAATGCTCGCAACTGCCAAGGTTATATCAGCGTCCCGGTTTGCCGGAATCTTGTCCCGCAGGAATTCTTTTATATGCCAGTAAATCTACTGACATGAGTCTGTAGCATTTAAGCACACTTAAATACCATCTATTTGGCCCGTGATCGAACCCGCAACCTCGGGCACAGAAGGCCAGCGCTTTACCTACAGCACCACCCAGGCGGACTTTATTTGTGAATGAGCACATATCTTGAATAAAAGTATTGTTTGCATTACTGTATTTTGAAGTTATTTTTCATAAGTTTCCTGAGAACCTAATAATTCAGCAGCTACCACATTCTTTGGATTAAATGAGTTTTGTTAATTTAAATAATAATAATATTTACTTTATATTGCTTAACAACATTACTAACCAATGCTATTAATATCTGCCTCAGAACGAACAAATCAATTACTGAAATTAATCACTACATATTTTATTTTACTTTGCCTTTTGGCCTCTTTTATTCCTATTTCTATAGCTATATTGTGTCAAAAGTATGGGCAACTTAATCCAAACTTCATGTGTGGGTCAGCACATCCAGACATTTTGGAAGCTTATTTTATGAAATAAATCAATTTAAACACAATAACCCAACCATAGCGCAATGTAAACAAAGCTAACAGTGGCGCAAATATGGCGGCGTGCGAAGACCTGACTTAACGACGGACCTTGAGCTTATCACTTGTTCCTCTGCCCCCTGTCGACAAATAAGTGTAATTAACTAAATTCCTAGTAGGTGTTGAACCTCCCCTAGGAAGTACCTATAGTCCGATGGGTTGAATGAATAAATGAATATTTTGCCTGAAGCGTAAAATACAACTAATGCACAAACCAATCACAACAGAGGAATGAGTGGGAAAGGAAATCTGTACTGTACACGCTTAGAATTTTTGATAATGACTCTATGTAAAATAAAGACTTCAAGGGCAAAATCTTTTAAGTAAATAATAATTATGTAATATTGACATTACCAAGTTTGAGTAGGCCTAACAGTACCTACATGATGATATCGAATCATCTGTGCGAAGTAAGTCTTTCACGTTGTTTATACACATAAACGCTCAAAATGTTTGTAGAAGCTTTAACTTTGAATTATTTAATAAAACAGTTTACGGTGCGGTAAGAGAACTATATTTATTGAGGCGTTTGAGTTGCAAACAAACTATACGAAAAATAATACATACACTGCCATGATAACTACTGGCGGCAGCATTTAAAGCTCTTTCTATGTAAAACCATTTCCAATAAAAATATAAGCTTCCCTTTTTAAAGAGAATCGGCGAAGCGTTGCTAGGAAATGAATTAACGAAAGTCTGGAGATGCTGTACGAAGTTTCTGTTTGGAACAAGCCTGCATATTTCATTTGCCAATTATTTAATTTCAAGGCAGCTCGTCCCTTTGGGTCCGTGGACACAGATGCAATCTTGGGCAGTGGGACGGGGAATGACCACTGATACGCCAGGGACAACTGTTCCACAGAGAGCCCCCGGGTTTGTGAACTGTGTTCAGAACGTTAGGACCTTTTCATTTAAACGCAGAACATCACATTATGCAAGATATGTGTACTTACTACGAGTATATTGTACTACAATATGTTACACTACGTTTTATTGTATTATATCTTATTATGCCCTCTCATTTTAAAGCATGCAAGATGCAAGAGCTTGGAAGCAGGCCTCTTATTGGTAACAATCATCTCTCAGTCTCTTAAACATGGCAACATACATCTCGGCAATAAAACAAGGAAGGCTGAATTTTTGGTAATAAAATGTAAATTTAAAGCTATGCAACAGTCTGCAAGCGGACCACATGGCGGTGGAGACTCCGGCTCTACATGGGAACACGAGGGATTTAAGGCGCGGTTATGATTAAACTGTGATTACTTCAGAAATTATAGACGGAAAATTTTTAAATATAGCAGATATATCGAAGCTATGCGCTGAATAATGCTTGTGGTGAAAAAAAGGAAAGGTGCAATCAGCGTATTCCGAATCTCCCCGGACCGGTGGACAACAATGACGTCACGCTGCAGCGGAATAGGAACAAAACTGCTGGAAGGATCGATGGCTGTCATGGCGACTGTGTAAGTGGTTAACTGTGCTACGCTAGCAAAATTTTGCGAAATTTCCGTACTGCCATCTCGTTCAAAGAAAAGAGATCATAAACAACTTATTTCTTGAACCGGTAGTAATAACTGGTCCGTTGCCATGTTCGCTCATAAGCCATTAACATATTGTTTTTACGTTGTGCTCATTACAAACAATACAGCAGAACTAAGGCAGAACACACCGCCATGACACAACAGTGCACGATGTCATCCGTCTGCTTATTCCCGCCCTATGCAAGAACCAATCAGATTCACTGATGACGGCTGATGGAGACTGCCACCATCTCTGCAAGCTGATGGCACCGGTGCGATACCGGTGGAGCATCAATGATGTCATCGGTGGAATTCGGAACACCGTGATGCCATCGGATTGCTCACCGGTGAGATTTGGAATACGCTCATTGCTTTACTACGCTATAGCTTATATCTGTATTTAGAACTACGCGTGGGTGCGATCACCTGTCGACAGATACATAGCTTTACTATGCTGCATATCTTTACTTAGAACTACGCGTGGATGGAGAATACAAAAACAAGGGAAAGACGAGGAAAATAAGGAAAGAACAGGAGAATATAAGAAGGTTAATATAAGGAAAACGAGGGAACGATAAAGAACACATAGTAAATACAAGCAAAACGAGACGACAAGAACAAGGGGAATATAAGGGAAACAAGGAATACAAGGAGAATAAGTGGAATATAAGGAGAACAAAGGGAAGACAGGGAGAATAGGAGAGTACAAGGAAGAAGAGGAATATTTACTTACTGGTTTTTAAGGAACCCGGTGGTTCATTGCCGCTCTCACATAAGCCCGCCATTGATCCCTATCCTGAGTCAGATTAATCCAGTCTCTACTATCATATCCCACCTCCCTCAAATCCATTTTAATATTATCTTCCCATTTACGTCTCGGCCTCCCCAAAGGTCTTTTTCCCTCCGGCCTCCCAACTAATAATCTCTATGCATTTCTGGATTCGCCCATACGTGCTACATCCCCTGCCCATCTGAAACGTCTGGATTTAATGTTTCTAATAATGTCAAGTGAAGAATACAATGCGTGCAGTTCTCCGTTGTGTAACTTTCTCCATTCTCCTGTAACTTCATCCCTGTTAGCCCCAAATATTTTCAAAGATATCAATGGGAATTCATGGAGAACAAGGTGAGTAGACTGAGAAAAAAGGGAAGAGAAGGAGAACCAGGATAACAAAAGAAGAGCAAAAGGAATAGAAAGAGAACAAAGGAAACACAAGAAGTAAAAGGGGAATACAAGGAGAACAAGGGAAACGCACAGAGGACAAGCAGAATAGAAGGAGAATAAGAGGAAGACAAGGAGAACATAAGGATAAAGTGGGAAATCAAGGAGAGCAAATGGACGACAAGGAGATCAAGGTGAAGACTAGGGAAACACGAGGAATACAAGGAGAAGAAGGGACGACAAGGAGAACAAAGACAATATAAGGAGAACAATGGATAATACAAGGAAAACAATGGGAATACAAGGAGATCAAAATGAAAACAAAGAGAACAATGTGTATACACGGCGAGTGTACTTGCATTTTTATGTGGCGGTCAGTTTCCAAATTACCCCTTATATCTAGTGACGAGCAAGACGTAATTCTATGTCAGAATTACGTAGCAGTTAATATCTCGTCAAGCCTTGGTTTTTCTGAACCGACGCATGCGACGTGTGGTGTGCGAGGCTTAACGCAAAGTTATATGTCGACTACGCATTTCGATTGTTTACAAGGATAGAAGTTGATGACTGTCTCGTGAATTGATGAAGCACACTTTTCTCTTACTGGTAAAGTGAACATCCAAAACATCCAAATTTGAGAATCTGCACTTACAAATGAGCATAATGATATTCGTTTGCATAGGGAACATGTCACTGTTTAGTGCGGCTTCACAGGCAGTTTCATCTTTTCCTTGAAGAGTGAGAGAAAAGAGCCGGAGGTGGTACAACAGTGGCAGGCGAATGTTAACTTATAACGCTATGAAAACGCGTGATCACAGCTCTGCAAGAAAGAGATGTTTGAATAAAACTGTTTACAAAGATCCTTACTGAAGTGTCCTGTTCATTTCTCTTTCACATACCCCGAAAAATGTTCCCATTAAATTTTACATTCCCTTGGTCAATATTTTCTCTTCCAGGCCTGATTAAGTAGGCACAGTGTAAATTTTAACTACGTTTTACTGCAGAATCTTCTGTGAAGAGTAAATAATTTGCTCAGCCTGAAGGGAGATGTTGACGTGATCTCTTTAACAGTTCTCTTGTTACAGAATTATGACGGACTAATTTTGCTGAGTTTTGCAAAATTGTAATTTTTTTATGAAGTATGTATTATTAAAACACTTCTTGTGTTTCAACAATGTGATATATTTCACTGAAATTCACTGATCATGGTAAGCGACTTGAGTTGCTTAATAAATAATCATAAACTATTCCTTTCTGTAATTCTGTTAATCGGTACTATGTCTTTTATCCTGCAGTACTATCCTTAAACAAAATTTCTAGTACACGCTGTACATACAGGTTCTATAAAATATTTACATGACGCAATAGGTATTGCTTGTACACAACAATTAACTGTGTCAGATGAATAGGGAATATGCGAATCAATTCTGTTTTTGCTTGAAACTAATATACCTTCAGTTTCCGGAAATTTCTGCAGATCGGAGCACAGTTGTGGGATTTTATATATTCACTGTAATAAATTTGCTATAGGATGCAGATAGGAATTCGAAGGCCTTCTGTATCTCATAGCGCCACCACTGGGATCGATATTTCCAATTCTGTTTTTCTCTGCTCCCTAGGGTAAACTACAGGTATATATTTCAACAGAATCAATTCTGATAATCTCCCTTCGGCCGTGCTATGACGTCAAGTCATCACTTAAACTTTATTATAAAGACTAGTAATATTTTACCATTACATCATTCTTTTATATAC